>NC_140768.1:231290572-231933905 GCF_044657685.1 Stegodyphus dumicola
TTAAGATTTTTATACATGATAAATAATATTTTCTGAAGCGTTATTTTGTGTTGCCATCTCTAAATAAGAAATTGCCTACAAATTCAGAAAGCTACTGAACTACGTTCTAGAGTTTTTAATAACTTTAATTGGATATGTCTGTGGCGATGTAATTTAAAAAATTGTCGTTTAAACTGGCCTTGATGCTTTTTAAAATGCATGTTGGCACTGTGCTTCGAAATTAGGCCTATGTTTTGAATGATTAGAGAATTAAAAATTAAATATTTCAATTAAAGCAATAAACATTACTACAATTATAACAAGAATCATAGTCTGCTCTAATTATAAATGTATTTATCGGCCTAGTATCTTAAAAGTTGGGTGAAGTGAACTCATATTTTCTTATCTATTGTAAGAGCACTATAGCAAGAAATATAAAGTTTTATTTTAGTTGTTTTTAATTTTATAGCAAAACACTACTTCATTTAATTTTTGGATAATGTTCTAAAGAACACTTTAAATTATAGGCAAAAAATAAATATTGGATAATTAAATTCTGCCCAAGCTTACAGGATGCTGCTGCTGATATGTTAGACATGGTTTGTTTATTGTTTCAGTTTTTTATAATACTGGGCCTAATTTAATTACCTGCATATTTATTTATTGCCTATACTTACTTACAGTTCATGCTTGCTGCCTTTGGCACAACCTCACTGTGTGAAACACTTTTCTCACATTTCTTTCGTGTGGTTTGTTTTTTGTACTTTTATTTATTTTGTATACTTTTTTTTATTACTTTATGTATTTACAGGATCATTTTGAGGAATCTCAATTTGAGTCACTATGCAAAGATAGTTAAAAACTAAGAAAAACTGCAGTACCAACACTCTTTAGCATTCCAAATCCACCACCATCTGTAACTGACAAGAGGATAAGAGAAGTAAGATGTCCTAAGCCAAATACTGAAGTGGTAAATTATTTAATATTCTCCAAAAAAATTGTTGAAAAAATCATTGTTATTACAAATATATTAATTCAGTCAACCATTGTTTAAAAAAATAATCACAGCATAACATGTTCACTATTTCTTTTTGAATTTAGGAAACTCTACCTGCTTCAAATGAAGAGTTGTTAAAAAAAAATAGAATTCCTTGAGCAACAGCTTCAAGAAAAAGATGCAAAATTGACATCATTTTTGTCCGATGAGCAAGTAGGAACCCTTGCTGTGCAGTCAAAAAGGAACTGGTCAGAAAAGTCCATTATAAAAGGACTGAAGATGCGATTTGCTTTGAGCAAACATGGATATAATTACCTCAGAAGTACTGGATATCCAGCACCATCGTACATTACCTTGAACAGGAGGATTAGGGACATAAAAATTAATTTCGGCATTTTAGAAAATTTGTTTTCTTTTCCTCAAGACAAAAGTTCATTCATTGGATGCTCTTGATAGGAACTGCTGCCTTTTAGTTGACGAAATGGAAATAGCTTCATATCAAGATTTTGGTACATCGTCTAAGTCATTCATTGGAAATGTTACGTTAGGAAGCTAAGCATTACACTATTGTAATGCTTAGAGGCCTTAAAACATCATGGAAACAGATTGTTGCCAATGAATTAACAGGGCCTTCAACATCAGGTTCTGACATGAAAGATCTAATTCATAGAACTGTAGTAGCAGCTACAGAAATAGGTTTAACTGTAAGAGCCTCTGTTTCAGATATGGGAAGCAATAACAGAGCAATGTGGTCGTCATTGGATGTGTCTGTCTCTAGGAGAGATAGGAAGACAAATTACAACATTGGAGGACCTGATGTTTTCATTCACAGTATTGCAGATGTACCACATCTCATTAAAAATATGAGAAATACATTTCTTTCAAGTATTATAATATTACTAGAGGAATTTCGCCACCAGCATGCCTTGCCATCGAGGATAGTATCTTCAGTGTATGTGAAACGACTCTGGTCAAGTGAGATAGAAGCAGATGCTGCCCTGAGATCTCTACATCACTTGAACAGAGTTCATCTCTTCCCAACACACTTTTCCTCGATGAATGGGGCATCTGCTGTGCAATTGTTTTCTGTAAAAACAGCTGCTGCTATTGAAAAAGCAGGTATTTTACACCAAGTTGCAAAAGAAGCATTAACTTCTGCATGGTGGCTGAGACTTGTAGCAGAATGGTTTACAATTATGACTACAAGGCATCCAAAAAAAGGCATCACTATCAAAAATCAAGATGAGAAATTTAATATTTTATTGAAATTCATTCATGTGACTGAAAATGTTCAGTTTGGGAAAGCATGGAAGCCATTTCAAACTGGCATTATTATGAGCACATTGAGTGTTGTGAAACTCTCAAAAGAATTATTTTCCGAGGGGTTTACATTTTTCTTACCAGGCAGGTTGACACAAGATGCGCTGGAAAATGCCTTTTCACAGATTAGACGAAAGTTGGGTGCAAAGCCTACTGCTTTGCAAGCCAAGAGAGCACTGAAATTAGTGTGCCTATCACAGTTCATTTCAGATATCAATAATCCAAATTATTGTTCTGAAAGTGACCACAGCCTCTTTGATGCTTCTGAATTAGAGGTTGCTATCAGAAAGGAGGTCTTGCATCCTATCTCCAATTCTGTAGTGCCATCTACCTCTTCTGCAGTGGCAGTGAAACGTCGCTTGCCCCCAGCTGTGGAAGAAAATGATATACATTACATCGCAGGAGCCATATATAATAAGTTGTTGAAAAAAAAAAGCATATGTGAAAATTGTAAAACAGCTATGACCATTTCAGAGGACATGCTGGAACCTGACATACCCGAGCATCGCACAATTCTTACAAAACATAGCAATAAAGGTGGACTGAAGGTCATCTCTTCAGGAATGTATCAAATATGTAGGGAAGCTGAACGAGAATTTCAAAAACGTAAAGATGTACTCCTTCGTTTACAATCAGCCATCACAAAAGAATTAGTTGAAAGAATAATTGATAAATGTACGCATGTGGCCATGCCAGAATGCTGTAATCTTAAGAAAGTAATTATTGATAATTTTTTTATTACTAGATGCAAAGGCCTTACACAGCATCTTATCAACAAAAGAGCCCATAACGTTTCATATTCATCAGCATCGGCCAATAAGAAACAAAAAGTAAAATAATTTTAGAAGGTATGTATGTTTTATATTAAATAATTTATGTGTTTTATGTAATATGTATTACTTTTTCCTAGGCTACGAGTATATAAATTTCTGTGTTTGATGTTATATATGTTACTTTCTGCTAGGCTATGAGTATATTATTATGGTATTATTTTCTTGTTTCTAATATATAGAAATATAGCATATTTTCCAGTATAAAATTTCAGTTCAGTTTTACTTAAAAGTATGGGAAAGCAGATTTGTTTCATGCATGATCTTTATAATACTGGTATGAAATGAATGAATTTTAATCTGTAAACAATTTTTTGTTAATATTGAAATGTGTTTCCTTGGGTACATTTTTAGGCACTTGTGGATCATGTCAGACAACATGCAATAGAAAAAAGATGTCCGTGTGCATAAATTTTTCATTGTGTTACTTCATTTTATCTAAATTTCAAGGATAATTCTTTTCATTTTTATATGGCATGTTATTAGTATAAAGGCTAGTGAAAATAAATTGGTATGTGTATCTGTTTTTGAAGTGTAATGCTTAAATAAAAAGATGGTGTGTGTTTCTTCATTTAAATAAAATTTCAAAGATAGTATTTTTCAGCGTTGTACTGTTTGTTATTTCTCAATGTAAAGGGTAACAAGAGGAAAAAAACTGGTATGGTACATCTGTTTTTTAAGCATGATAATTTTATTTATTTCTTTAGTGATGCATATATATAGAGAGAGAGAAGGTATTTGGTCCAACTGAAGTTATAATAAATCTAATTTTACTAGATCTCTCCCTCCCCTCAGGTGTAGAAAATTTTCAAATGCAGAAAGTTTATTTGCAGAATTAATTCATTTCTGATAAACTTATTATCATTAATTTTTTATATACCATGTTATTAAGTTACACGTATGACTACTGTGTAATAAACTTGTATTTAGGGCAAAAAATTAACTGTTTTGCAGCTGGTGACTAATATCATATGCTTCTAAGAATATTACTTTAACTTTTTTCATAACTTTTGTATTTCAGGAACATGAAACTGTTATTTTGATATACTTAAATAATAAATGTGTGTATCTGAATCAATTAATGGATACAAATATTTTACAGTTATTTTTAGAAGATATTTGCCATATCGCTTCTAATAATTCATAAAGTATATTAAAATATAGGTAAATAATTTGGTGCAGAATTCAAATTTAGGGTTTGAAATATAGTGAATCATGAGACTAAATGATTTTTATTGTCATGATTTGCCTGGGCTTAAGAATGTACTTTTCGCCCGGTGGAAATTGTCATCAAACTGTCCTGAACAGGCTTTTTGTTGATAATAACTTCCAGGCTTATCAGTACCTCCTTTTGAGTGGAGGGTATACAAATATAGTACCCAATTTAAATTACATTGTGATTGTAATAATATTGTGGTATTAAATAAGTGATTATAATTACAATTTAGATAATTGCTTTGTAATTATATTACATTGTATCTGTGAACTCTTAATTTCATTACTTTATGCAATTATGTTGTAAGTGCATAATCTAATTGCAATAATATAATCTATTCACAATTACAAAATAATTATAAATGCAGTTACATCTTAAATAGAGGCCATTTTAATACTTTTAAATTTTTGCAAGATAACTTCCCATTAAGGTTCATTTGGAGGAAACTATGCAAATACTAAAAAAGAAGTTATGTTAAATTTACATATTTTGTACAGTAGTTTCTTGTTATAATGCTGTTCAATATATCTTCAATACTTTTGTAAATTTAACGACATTCTTTGCAATTACTGTGGGGCTTTAAAAAGAAGTTTCTTAGTTATGCTTTCTAATAAGAATGTGTTAAAAATTAATTATTATGTATAATAACTAACAATTAAAAAAACTTGACTGCATGAAAATGCTGTTGCTGTATAAAATAAAAAATAAGCTTTCTTTTATGCTTTGAAATGAATTACATGTGGTTAAGTCGTCCTTTTACAATTTAAGAATGTGGTTAACACACATTCTTAAATTGGACAGGTTTTATCTAAATTATTAGTATAAAATATATAAACTATGAATTATTTTGTAACATAACTCAAATTACAAAATTCATTCTATATACGTTCAAATTTATTATCTTTTATGGAATAACTGTTTTTTAATTTAGGTAAAAATTGGATTTTTAGAAGTATTACAAATACAATGCAACACAAAGGTGATCTGATTGGAGAGGAAGGACTTTTTATTACGGTTTCTAGTTCGTATTTATATTACATTTGGTGAAAGTCATCCAAAACACAGAATGCTGTACTTTCTTCTTCCATATATGTTATGAAATATTTCACACATTTAAAAGAAAGTGTTTCTTCAGAGTCTTGCACAATTATTTCCATATACCTCAGACTAAAATGACAACATATTCTTAAGTTATTTTTTTTAGTATGAATTTACAGTGTTTTTATGGAAATTTTTGTTAAAATGTCATTAAGATAAATTTATTTGCACACTCTACGCTTTAACTATTTCCCCATTTGACACTATTGAAAGTTTTTATTCATATCTTATTTATTTTAGTCTGCTAACGAAACTGAAACATCTAAAGAATAAGTTATTTTGAATATGTTTACAAAATATACGCGAAATTTGTATTTAAGTGAAAACGTCTATATACTATTCGAGAATTAATTAATTATCCGAAAAGTTTATGTGCGCTGAATGCCGCGCGTCTATAAAATAAAACTTTAAAAAAAAAACAGCAGACATTCAGCCAGCGTGTGCGATAAACGCGCCAAAATTGGTAGCGCGTTCCCTCCCTCGCCAAGAGAGAAAAGTTGGTGATTCAGCCTGGTTTAGAGGAGCCTTAGGTTGGCTATGCAATAAACGTCACTTCCGTACGGAATTTCCACCGACGGAATTTGAAGGTGCCAGACTCGCTCTCCCTTCTGCTGTCGAGTGGAAAGAGAATCCCGACTGGTTTTCCAATATCGATTTCGACCGGTGTCCAGACTAGACCAATGACATAATGAAAATCGAGCATACGGTTGAGAAAGAAGATATCACTCACGATGCAAAGAATAAAGAAACAACCGCCGATAAAAGTCAACCTCAGAAATATAAAACAAATAAGAATAATGATAATGAAGCAAAATCAAATCAAATACGAGTTTCTCCCATAGTGATCGATGATATAATACAACCTGACGAATTCATACAGAATATAAATATACAAACTGGCAAGTAAATTATAGGACAGATAAAAGCAAATATACTACACACCAGACGCAGATACGCACAGATACGTGCGTTAAGTTGTAACGGACATTAATCTAAAAAAACACACCTATCAACTTCCAGAGGAAAACGTCCTCAAAATTGTTATCGGAGGCCTCCCTACTACAATTAATCCAGTGGACATCACCCAAGACTTAAAAGATAAAGGATTCGACGTCAAATACATCACTCTTCACAGAAACCGACGTGCAAATAGACCAATGCCCCTTTTTCTTATACATCTTGAAAAAAAAACTGATGCAAATAAGGCTATGCATCAAGTAAAAAGAATTGGCTACCTCAGTGTTCAGATTGAATCACTCAAAAGAAAAAAAACGCTCCCCCCCCCCCAATGTTATATACATGAATCAGTTTTTCACAGCTCCCTGCTTTGCACCAGGGATTGGGTACGTGTCAACTGCGGAGGCTCGCATGTTCCTAAAACGTGTCCAGTACCACTCACGGAACCAGCAAAGTGTTGCCACTTCAATGGGCCTCATCTAGCCGATTTCTCTCAGGGCTCGTTCAGACGAGGGCGTAAAGCGCATAGAGGCATAGTCATAAGGTCATAAAATACGGGAGACCTGTTCACACTTGCGAGAACGAGGTGTAAGACGTGGCCAATGAGAGAAGCTAAATTTGCGCATGCGTGCAATGTCTACAACTTTCCCGCTCGATTGATTTCCCGCGTTCGCTCTGCTTGTTTTTTTCGTTGTGCCATGGCTTTTTCAGCTCCCCACAAAGTTTTACTGGCTCAACAGAATGATCTTTTATCTGCCCTTCTCATTAGCCAAGAGGCAACGGAAGAAGGTAAAAAACGAAATGGTCGAGAGATATTTTTTTGGAGAGGCCAATACTTGGTTGGCACAACGAGCTTCTTCCGAAACTCAGAAATGGAAACGAAGATTTGTTCTTCAATTTCACTCGTATGTCGGTAAGTATTTAAAGTTAAAACAATTATTCTTATTTTTTATTTTAATTGATTATTTGCTTAATTAATAGCTGTATTTAATAATTTTTTTCTGTTTCATAGGTTAAACAGTATGATTATTTATTGTCTCTTGTGAGTGAGAAAATGACCAAAAAAAAAAAAAAAAACACTTGCATGAGGTAACCTCTGACACCATCTGAGAAGCTTTCTGTATGCTTAAGGTAAATAATTTTGTTATATATGTAACTTAGTCAAATGCAAGTATTTTTTTAAAATATATATTTAAAAGGCAAGCCATAAGGTAACTTCCCCTCAATAAGTCTGTCTCCTGCCTGCTCAAGAATTATTCACTTATGCATTTTTATAAATTTTTTAGGCTTTAATTTGGAATTATATATTTATTCATGGATTTCGATACTTGCACTTGATTTATATATGCTCTCAGAATTTAAATGATAGTCTAGATTAGTTCGCAGCAATAATTAATCATTTATTTCTTTGCATTACTTCATTTTTTAAAATTTAGTTAAATTTAAATTTTCTTTTTATGAATAGAGAATGTTTGTTAAATTCAAATTTCATTCCTTGCAGCAATGGCACAAGAGAATTATTTAAATTAAATTTAACTTTATTATTTATTCTTTTGAATATATGTGTACATATCTTATTTATCTATTTACACATTATGACCTCAAGCTATTTATGTTTTATCTTGGTTTTCCTACATTTATTCATTATTATAAGAAGCAAAGTGTAGAATAACTAAATTCGGTTGATCTTTACATTATGGTAACTTGGCGTTTTTTTGGCGACCAACTCTCCTACAGCAACCCTCTATTTTTTTTTTTCCCGCCGCCATTTTGTCTTCACGAAGTAAAGACATGTTTCTTTTCTTTTTATCTACTGAACACTTCTTCCAACAATCTACTAGCCGAATTACACATATGCTAGAAATTTTATCTAACAAAACTGCTTAATCATGACAAATATTCACTGCAAAATTGGGAAAAAGTGCACAATACCATACTCCTTACGCGTTTTTCAAAATAACACATACACATAAACCATGTACACGCCGACTTATTTTTACTTCAAAAAAATCCCAGAATTGCACAAAAATGGCATTGCGCACACTCTTCACTATATCCTTGTACACTGCTTTTTTCTCATATTAGAAAAATTTCACGAAAATACATGACAATTTTCTCAATCTTTAAACCCGGTAAAAAGAACATATATGAAATTACCTGATCGCGAAAAAGTAATGAACATTTCCACATATAAAATAAATAAAATATCCAAAAACTTTTACCTCTAAATCATCTATTACATTATACACGTCACCAACGAATTCATACCGCAAGCATTACAAATACTTAGTATCAAATATGATATATAATGAAAGTGCTAAATTTTATATGCTAATATCCTAGTTATAAAAATATTATTTAACACCTTGACTGCTAGCAGCATCAGTGATAATTCAACGGTGGCCTTACTTTTCACAGCCAACATTGAATGTGATTCACAGGTTTTTTATTGTTTGGAGCCATATAAGTCACAATACCATACTCCTTACGCGTTTTTCAAAATAACACATACACATAAACCATGTACACGCCGACTTATTTTTACTTCAAAAAAATCCCAGAATTGCACAAAAATGGCATTGCGCACACTCTTCACTATATCCTTGTACACTGCTTTTTTCTCATATTAGAAAAATTTCACGAAAATACATGACAATTTTCTCAATCTTTAAACCCGGTAAAAAGAACATATATGAAATTACCTGATCGCGAAAAAGTAATGAACATTTCCACATATAAAATAAATAAAATATCCAAAAACTTTTACCTCTAAATCATCTATTACATTATACACGTCACCAACGAATTCATACCGCAAGCATTACAAATACTTAGTATCAAATATGATATATAATGAAAGTGCTAAATTTTATATGCTAATATCCTAGTTATAAAAATATTATTTAACACCTTGACTGCTAGCAGCATCAGTGATAATTCAACGGTGGCCTTACTTTTCACAGCCAACATTGAATGTGATTCACAGGTTTTTTATTGTTTGGAGCCATATAAGTCACTGGTGCTTCACAAACACACAGATTTACAGGACTAAAATTACTGCAATGGCCTTACAAAGTTGCTTTATATTCTTGGTTTCTGGAAACTTTTCTATGAATTATTACAATTTTAATACATATTTTGCTGCAATATCTTTTAAGTAATTATTATTTATGTCGAAGTAAGACAACAATGTTGTAATTAAAGGGATTGTAGTGTTTATTTAACGAATATGAGAAATTTTGAACATTTTAAGATGTTTATACATTCACTAGGTTATTCATTTTTGGTTATATATGGTGTTTCACTATTTGTTTAATTTTACTAATTTCTACTATCAAGACGATGAATTCTTGTGCTGCTTTATGGTGAATTACATTGTAAACTAATTATTATTATTTATTTAATAATTTATTAAATATTTAGACTAAGTATAGAACTGATTTTAAGTTAAAGGGGACAAGAAAACATAATTAAAAAGTCTAACGGAGTATTTTACCTGACTTTCCTGTGGCAGTCAACGTGTTAATTCACGTGTAATTGCCCTGTTCCTTCCCCTTATCTTTTTTTTCTCTTTCTTTCAGGAAAACATGTTGAAATAAAAGCTCCTGCATTGGCAGGTTCGACATATACGAACTACAAAAAATTCAACAGCATAGTGTTGATGGCATCTTGTGACGCAAATTACTGTTTTGTATTTGTAGATATAGGTATAATAATTCTCATAGATTATAGTAATAATGTTGTACCCAAAATATTTTATTTAAAAAATTACATATACGACTTTAATAAAAATTTTGTACGTTTCTTTTTAGGTAATTTTGGACGCATCAGCGATGCAGGGGTTTTTTCTAATTCTTTCCTGGGACGAGCAGTGGATCAAAATATGCTGAATCTGCCACATGATAAAAAGTTCTCTAAAAGTGCAAGAATTTTGCCTCATGTATTTTTAGGCGATGAAGCATTTGGTTTGAAAAAGCATTTTTTGAGACCATATCCTCGGACCAGGAGTAATTTATCATGCTCAGAGAAAATTTATCACTACAGACTCTCTCACTCTCTCGATCAGGAAGATGCATCGAAAATGCATTTGGCATACTGTCATCTCACTGGCAGGTTTTAAGAAAACCACTTCTTTTAACTCCAGAAAACAGCGAGACAGTTGTAAATGCCTGTTGTTGCCTCCACAACTTTTTAATTAAAGATGGAATTCAGAATGGTAACAAACTATATTGTCCCAAAATGTACGGTGACTACCCTTTGTTGAACGGAGAGGTATATTTCTGCATTGCACTGTAGTACTACTCTCTAAACTATAAACATGCACATGCATATATATACAACCTTCTTCAATTTTTTATATATAATTTCTTTTAGGAGAAATACCATATTCTAAATAAGCCTAATTTAAAAAAAAAAGAAATTCCTGAGGATAAATGACAGATAGCCTGTATACAACATTTTTTCCATTTTGCAGGTGTGAAAGCAGTTAGCGGAAAACAGTACTTACCATACATTAATTATTTTTCTTTTTCCAATCAAAAGGAACATGCACTACCAGTATCATTATCGCTAGTACTAGTATCCCACAATTGGTCACCATGACCTGCAACCACAACTAAACTTGTACAGTTCTATGAAACATTCTCCCAACAATGGATTTTATACTCAATCACCAAATACATTTTGCTGTGTTTCCAGCTGTTTGTATGCATCTTATTTCTAATCATTTTCATGTGTAAGCCGCACTCCTGAATTCCATATGCTTTTTCTGGAAAAATCTGATGTTTACACCACATGACTTCCTTGTACGGAATATTAAATTATACGCATTTTTTCTTGCATTTCATTTAAACTTATTGGATTGAATTACACCTACTTCGCCAACAGCGCATAAACCGCAATAGAATAAATGCTTTCTTTAAAATTCACTTTATTTGTTTACCATAGCTACACTCTGGTTCTAGGTTCACTTAACAGTATTATATTTCGTTCATATTATAACTCAGAATGCACAAAATTTATATCATGTAAAGAATTATCTCGTTGCCACATGTTCTATTCACATACTATAATAAAGTTAGAACAATATATAAAAGAAATTAAGCAAGCAAAACAAAAAAGAAACAGTTTTTCACAGACGATTGAGTATTTCTCATTCAATTAATTCAGTTCTCACTTTGTAACAAAACAAAAATACATAAAAACTCAAAACATCTGTATTAAAAATTACAAAGTAAATCTTAAACACTTATTTCCTCGAAAAAATTCCAGAAAGGATTAAGCATGATTTAATTCGCAATAATAAATGAAGGCATTATCTTTGTTGTTGCGAGCTACGTTTCTCTAGATTGGCAGCAAATCCACTACTCTGTTGTTTCAAATGTAAACAAGCAATGGCCGCCATCAAAAAAAGATTATTAGGCTTAGCGACACTTAAACAACTTCGAAATTGTTGATAATTCTAAAAATATTGCATACAGATTTACTAAAGGCATAAAAACTTTAACCGGAAGATAAGAACAACATAATTCAATCATTTTTAACGCAAAAAATGTACAATTTACAACCATATAAGAGTAAAGAAACTGAGATCACTGAGCCGGGTAACAGTGTGGATATATATATCAATATATTTATATATGTTTGGTGCGGCCGATTGCAACCAAAATTCGAGGTGCACATCTACATGTTATAGCAGTCCTGTATACAAAATTTCAATGTTCTGAGGCTACTCGTTTTTGAGTTATGCAAGATACGTTCGTACAGACACCAGGAATAATCCTCTTCAGAATTCATTTTAAAGCAGTTTTATAAGTTTTGGAGGAAAAGAGTCTTTTATTCTGTCCTTATGTACAGATATCACGCAAATGCATCGTTAAATTTGCATTCGAAGAGGTCAAAATGGATATTTTCATTGAAATATGTTTGCTGTTTGAAACTTTTTGCGATAACAATACTTCCTTTTTACTTCGTACAAGGAAGTAAAAAAAGCGGGGTTACATTCGAATACAGTACAAAGTAAACAATGGTATTACTTTTCTTAATTTCTGTAAACTTCACTCAACCTTTGTAACACGAGACATCTTCTTACTTGGATTTAATAATAATTCAAAAAGGCTTTTCCTCAATATGTTCTACAAATCTTAACAATCATTATGCACTTTTTTCATTTGCTGAAAGATTAAAATTACAAACACCTATGTCTTATCTAGAAATTTCTACTAGAGAAATGACAAGAATTTAACGCATCAAAATTTCTGTGGATAATAAATAATAAATGCTGTGTTATTCATTAAATTATACAATGTGCAATGAATTGTGCATGTTATTCATTTTTATCAAAAATAAATTCCTATGATAGATAACATAATTCAAAACCAGAAACAAAGATCAGCAGGAGACCAAAACTGTCTAGAACTGTGACTGTTGATTTAAGGATACATCACTGCATTTTTTTCCTTTTTGAACTTCGCAAGAGCATTTTCTCAAAAGATTAATCTTTTTAACTACTTATACGAAGCCTATGTAATTAAACTTATTATTGTTCTTAAAGTGAAATTAATTTTAATGTTAATATTTTTATGGTCAAAACTGCACGAAGCCAACAATTCATGATACCAATTTGATGTTTTAATAAAATGAATTTATAAAGTTTGTTTGAAAAGAAAATCAGCACTTAAAGTAAATAGCAATACCATATTTTCATCTTTTTCAATAAATTTATTTTAAAAATAAATAAATAAAATATTACAATAAAAATATTTACAAGTAATTACAATAAAAATAAATAAAGAGATATTTACAAGTAAAAAATATACAAAGAAATATTTACAAACATGCATTTTTTAAAGAATTTTCATAATAAATTGAAAATCATACACAGCGTGCATGATCCTGAGCTTAACTTTTGCTTTTAAATTTTCATCCATATTTCTCAATTTGTTATGAAAACTCATTAAAAAATGCATGTCATCATCACAGACTTCTTTGGCCATCATATCGCTATTTCTCTTCATCAATTTCAAAATTTGCTCTTGAAAATTTTGACCCTTTCATTTCAATACTTTTGGAGTTTCCAAAGTTTCATTTTGATGATCTTCGTCACAGGACACATCCAGATGATTGACATCCTCGTTATCAAATAGGTCCTGTGACAAAAGAATCTCTTCCTCAACAACAGGAAGCAGTGATGCATTGCTGCAACTAGGCCCATCCACTGCTGGTTTTACATTGAAACGAGTGCTACGTTAGAAAAATAAAATAATACACAATATTAAAATAAAAAAATTGCCACTACACACAGAATTTAAAAATTCTAATATACATGAAGATTTAGTGAAACCTTGTTAAATAACTGCTTATTTATTAATGAATATATTTAATAAATCCTGAATAATAGTTTAACTAAGGCTTACACACTATGAGATTTTTAATAGGAATTATTAATAAATACATTAAAGAAATCTTTGAGTATCAAGTTTATTTCTATTCTGTTCTAGGAGGATCTGTATACTGAAGTTGCAATATCATGATTTAAGTTTCTTATCTATGTATTATTCTCGTCACTGCGAGATAATTATCAGTTTTACTATGGCCTTCAAAATCTACATTTTCATTTTCTAAGTTAATACTAGACATCTAGAATTCCGGATTATGAACATCAATTTCTTAATTAAAATGTCATTTTTGGTTTTATTACATTCAAAAAATAAAAAAATATTACACATTTTTCAAAATTAGTTTTATACCTAGTATCTAGTTTGCATTACTAAAAATAAATCTTAATCATTTAAAATATGCTTTTTTTTTAATGTACTGATAATATATTGTACATTAATAAAAAATCCTCAATAATTCCACTTAGTTTTCCTAAGTGGAATTATGTTATATTCACAACTTAATATCAAAAACAATTCATTAAATTACATAATTTCTACATTTTTAACAGGCTTGTGTTATAGTAGTTACAATACGTAAAACAGAATTTACCGCCTATGTCTGATAGTATCCTCTAAAAAGGCCATCTGCTCAGCAAGTGGAAATTTTCTTATTTTTGATGCAGCACCATCACCGCTTCTTGTTGTCAAAGTCTTCTTGTATGACCTTGACAACAAGAAGTATGATTGATGTATGACTTTCGGATGCACTTCCAACGGTACTGAAGCTCTTTCACTATAATAAATTTTTTTAAGTGTATTATATTTCACGAATTAATTTTACCAGAACAAGTTGTTAAGATAGTAAATGTTCATTTAAGTGAAAAAATAAATGTCTACTTGAAGTTGCAAAATTTTAATAAATACACCCATTGCCATAAAATCTTATGCCTCATGAAGTAATTGTAAGATCATAACAAAATTTGACAATAAGATATATGTGCTCTGAATAACATACACCATTTTCTTTGTTTGGAATGCTGTCGCACTTGACTACAACATATGGAACCAGGTTGTCTTTAGCGATGAATCAAAATTCAATTTGGGAAGACCAATTATAAAATTTTACTTTGCAGGTTTTAAATACTACAGTGTTAGGCTAGAAGTTAAATATCAGACAGAGCTCACATATTTATTTAACTGCCATGAAAATTCAAAGTTGGTAAAACATTTTTATTGCTATTCCACAAAAGATAAATTCAGAGCAATGCAATAGTATTTATTTTCAACAACTACATTATGAAGCATGTGTGGGGATAAACTGAACAACTTCTGATAAATAATGATGATAAATTGTCAAAATAAAAATTTAAAAAAATTGGGTGGATTCATGATAGAACAAAAAATTTGTGTAAAAAAGTGTATTTCTTCTTACTGGTGAACCATGTTATTTCAAAAAAAGAGTTGGGTGCCATTTTTTAAAAGCATAATTATAATTTTCTACAAGCTTTATCTTTGTGGCATGCAAACATGGTTTGGTATCATATGAATACCTTTCTTGGGGGCCAGAGGATTAATTATTGTTTCATATATCAAATATATGTAACCTGACAGAGGAAGTGGAATTTAACATTTTGTAATTGATCTAAAATGTCAATTTGTCACATAAGTTAGTAAGATAATACAGAAATAGTATTCAATCAATAAATCCAAAAACTAATCCTCTCTACTTCATTCATAAAACAAAACATATTCAGAATTTCATCCTTCAGAGTAAATAGTTTAGAACATAAATGTGATGACATATCACTATAATGTGATATGTTATTGAAGTAACTGAGATGAATGTGAATTATGTTCGTAATGAAGTTTTTTAAGTAATTTTACTAGCTTGGTCAAACATCAATCATTTTATTTTTTGAACTTGCACAACTAAAACATTTCAAGTTCAAGGACTTCACATTTCTCCCTGGCTTTATTTCCCTATTATTTGGCTCCATAGAAATGTAAAGGCATTACACATGCTTACTAGTTTAAATTAAATTATTTTCTTTTTATTCAATATTCATTTTTAATTTAAGCTTCTTCAAAAATTACTACACTGTTTTCTTTCTATGACACTGAAAGAAATTTAAATACATAAATAAAGATAAAGGGAAATTTTAAATGGTTTGAAAAGAGTCAACGATACAGTAAAATTGAATTTTCTTTGATTTCACCTCACTGAATAGGTTTCTCTTTCTTATTCTGTGATAACAAAAATAATAATAGCAATAATAATACAGATAAATGAAAACAGCCAAACATGCAGATTTGAAACTTTTGCATATCTTTGCTTCAGATAAATTTCTATAACAGTATTATATATTTTTTACTTTCATTTTCCAAAAATAGCTGTAGATCTTTTAACCAATATAAATCAAGTTCAAATTTTCTTCTTGTTAATATGCAGTTAAAATAAAAATTGTTTATATTTTGGAAATTCAAATAAAATTTGTAATTAAATCGCATTCTGACACTGTTAATTTAGTAAACTGTAATGGTTTTCAAATGATGAATGCATGTATACATACATATATATATATATAAATCATTCACAGTATCCTACATATACCCATAATCATATCAGCATAATAATGAGAGACAAAATCAAATTTAATAATGGACTTTAAAAAAAAAACATGTATGCAAGAGACAAGTAAAGTATGAATGCGAATTTAATTAAGACCTAGCGATCTAAATAACAAAACAAAAAGGGCAAAAAATTTACGGTACTATTCGGTTTCGAGGGCCGTAAAAAATCGCCAAACTATTGTTAATGCCAATGCTGCCAAAAATAATTGCGGCAACCTTAATAATTGCGTCAAGAAAGGAAGTATTATAGTAAATAACTATTTAAGATTGATGTTTTAATCTAGATGAAAGGTTAATTTCGTATAATACTTAATTTATTATTATAATTTATATGAAAAAGGCTAAACAGGAATGAATGAAAGCATATGAGTAAATAACTATTTCAGATCATTATTATAATTTATATAAAAATTGCTAAACATAATGAATGGATGCCTGCATCGCTATTTCGCTACCGGCTTATCGCTAAAGCATAATTTCATCTCGTTGGTTGTTCAAACGTAATTTTCTATAATGAATGATGCCTTTCCTTTGAAAATATTCTCGGTAAAGTGCAGAATCGCTCACTTACTTGTTTGCCGCTTTTTACAAGGGTAAAAAGGGGTAAAAAGCAATTGGATTTTTGTCAATTTTCTTTTACTTTTTAAGTGAACATAGGTCGATGTGTACATAGATAAAGTCAAGGGTGTGCGCAGTGCCATTTTTGTGCAATTCTGGGAATTTTTTTTAAAGTGAAAATAGGTTGATGTGCACATGGATACCGAGTATGTGCAATTCTTAAAAACGCGTCAAGCAGTGGGCGATTCTGCACTTTACCCAAAATTCTATTGCCGACTTTTCGTCATGGCAATTCCCCTATTGTTAAATCCATAGGATATCAAAAAGGGATTTAAAATCAAAAAATGATTTAAAAATTAAACTAGTATTTCAATGGCGTCTTAAGAAATACAGAACTATATAAACTTACGCAATCTGAAATCAGCGCGTACGGTAGATTTGGCGCTTTTGCGCATACATTTTCGTTGCAATTTTTTTACGGCCTTCGAAACCGAATAGTACCAAATTTACTTACCACCACAATTTGTATCCTCAGCAATCATCTCCCAGGCTTTCTGAACGAGGTTCAGATTTCTGTGGTCCATGGATCTTGCATCCCAAATTACGGGATGGTTCTAGACTCCGATTAAAATTTCATTGGACACGATGCGCTCCATATTAAAAAAAAATGTCGCCTTCGAAGTGACAGCGAAATTGTCCCGCTTCGTTTTAGCTTCGCTCTGATTGGTCGACGCTTATCCCAAACTCGGCGTAAAGTTGAAAACTTTCAACCTTGCACCACGAGCCTTAAACCAGATTATGTGACGTAGCACAGATGGTTGCCTTGGCAACGCAGCTTGGCTTTAACCACTTATGTCCATTACGCCCTCGTCTGAACGGGCTCTGTGTCCGGCACGCCCAAACTCAGATAAATCCAAGTTCATACCAAGTGCAACACCTAAAATCAAGACAGAACATCAAGAAACAACATCAAGACAGAAACAGTACCAGCTACTAATACTAATTCAACACAAAATAGCAGCGAACACTCCCAAAAATCCAATAGCTCTCTAGTCTCCGGAATTTTCAACTTCAATAGTCTCAAAGATGTATGGGAAGTCATTATTAGTGGAATCAAGCAATTTAAATCAGCAACCAACACAATCGAAAAGTTCGGAGTCATTATAGATGTCTTAGAAAAAATTAGCAACTATTTTTAAGAATCCAATCAATAACAGTCGCAGCTCACTAAAAATACTCTCTTGGAATGCGAACACTCTGTTTGGCAAAAAAGAAGAATTTAACTACCTAATTCAAGACCTGTAACCAGACGTAATTCTTATTCAAGAAACTCACCTGAAGCCGTGCAAAAAAGTACTAATAGCAAATTATAATATCTACCGGACAGACCAGGACACAGGAAGAGGGGTGAGGAATTTGCACCTATGTCAAAAGAGGTCTTGATCATCAAATTCCCCCCAATAATTCAATCTCATTTGAAAGCAACAGCATAATAATGAAATTCAACAATCAAAGATACATAATCTCTAATATTTACATCCCACCAAGAAATAATCCGAACATGATAGAACTAGGAATACTACATTCTACAAACTCTACTGCAATAGTGAAAGGCAACTTCAACGCCAAACTTAGGTTATGGAATCGTAACTCATCTAATAAAATACGCAGGTAAATTTTCAACCTCATTCAAAATAGAAATCTTAACATACATGTCACCGATGACCCCACCCATTACGGGTACAATAGCCACTTTACAATAGACTTTTTTCTTTCCAGTAGCCTAACTCCAACCTGCACCATCTCTGCCATTCCAGCCTTAGCATTCGACCACAACCCGATCATGCTTGAAATATCCACTAATGCCTACTCCCCAACTTTGGAACGGTGTGTGGGAATTACAAATTGGCCCAAGTTCTCCGAAATTTTAACCTCTACGATATCAGGCAACCCAAAAATTGAAAAAAAAATCCTAAATAGAAGAAATTGATAAATTCACCCAAAATATTCAACATGCCATCAATCTAGCTACCAGTAACATCAAAAACAATTCTATGCCTCTCCCCTGGGAAATCAAGGATAAGATTAGAAGAAAACACAGGATTCGAAAAATCTGGCAAAACTCTGGAGACCCATTATTAAAAACCAACTCAACAGGATCAGTTATAAATAAATCCCTAACCTTCACACGAGCTCCGGCGTCGTATATTCCAATCAAGACAAAGCGAACGCTATTGCAGACACTTTCTAAGAAACATTCACTCATAACCTTGACCCATATGATGAAGGCACAACAAATGTAGCCTTGTTAACAACTTTCGCAATACCCCTGGACCTCGCAACTTTACTTTCCTTACAAATTCTATCACCGTAGCGGAATTTATCAATTATCAGAAGAAAAAGCCCCAGGAGACGATGGAATCACAAATATTGCTCTGAAGAATCTTACCATCAACGCCATCACCTGTCTCACTAAAATTATCAACAGCATCATCAAACTGGCTTATTATGCTAAAATTTGGAAACACGCAATTATTGTTGTCTTCCCGAAACCTTACTCCAATCCAGCAATTCTAGATAATTACCGTCCCATTAGTCTACTGAGCAACCTTACAAAAATAACTGATCGTATGATATTTTATAATATCCGGCAAAATATTCATTCTTTCAACTACCTGCCTGACCAACAATTTGGCTTCAGAGAAAAACATAGCACCCACATCAATTACTAACAGTTATCAACTATGTCACGGATGGATTCAACGCCAAACTGCTCACAGGTGGATGTCGCAAAAGCGTTCGACAGGGTATGGCACAAAGGCCTTATATTCAACCTCATCAAATTAAATTTTCCACACCACTTCATCCGACTTGTCGCCTCCTACCTAGATAACAAAACTTTCTCAGTCAAAATTAATAGCAGTCTCTTTTCCAGAAGTAGTACAATTGCAGGTACACTTCAAGGGATCAGCACTTTCTCCATATTTTTATAATATATATATACTCACGATATTCCAAGAAATCTATCTATCACAATAGGGCTATTCGGAGATGATACAGCTATTTTAACTTACGCCTCCACCTTAACTAACGTCTGGATGCAACTACAAAAATATCTAAATCAACTTGAAGACTGGCTCATCAAATGGTGAATCGCAATTAATACCCAAATATCCAAACCAGTTTTATTTAGTAAAGGTAATTCTAATAAAAGACCTCCCAAACCATATCATTTTCAAAGAAGAAATGGAATGCAAAAACAAAGCAAAATACCTTGGAATAATACTTGACCATAAATTTACTTTTGCCCAGCAATTTAAAGCAACAAAACAAAAACGCAATTACACCAGGGTCAATATGCGCCCCCTACTAGGAAGAAGAAGCAATCTTTCCTTAAGAAACAAAATCATTCCTCATAACCAAGTTTTAAGACCTGCATTACTCTACGGATGCGAAATCTGGGGTCATGCCACAAACACAAATTTAAAACCACTCCAATTCATCCAAAATAAAATGTTTTCTAAAAATCAAGAACATTAACGAATATAGAAACCACAGCTAACTTCTCCAATAAAGTCAGATACCACAATAATCATCTAATTGCCTCTTTAGAAATTACCCCTCCAATTCTAAGCACCAAGAGCCCGCGCTAACAGAGTGAACACCCATGCATATAATCGGTGAAACAGCAATTCTACTTTCCTGCCACTAAAACCAGTCAAACAGCCCTCCCCTCTTTTTCCCAGATGCTTCCATCAGATGTGAAGAAAGCGAAAGCGCTGCTTCAATTTAAATGACAATCTTCGACGAAAATTGAAGCCGAAGAAATGTGAGCAATGTGACATCACGACTGATGATCGTGGCCGCTGTGTAGCATGCGGATAAGACGAAAGTTTTGTTTATAGTCATAATGATTTTAGAGAAAGATACTATGGATATATTAGAGAGACTGGGAGGTGCAAATAAAGTAATATTGAAACACCAGGATAGCCAAGGTCAAAGGAAACCCTGCCTCTATTAAATATACACCAGAATTGCGATCTTTTGCAATGATGCTACATTTTTACTCTTCTAAGGCATATAATTATGTTAGGGAAACATTTGACACATGTTTGCCACAACCACAGACTTTGTGCAATTGATATAAATGTGTTGATGGTTCACCAGCCTTCAGTGATGAAATTTTAGGACTTCTTACACATGAAGCACTATCTGCTAAACAATACCCACTTATATGCAGTTTGCTTATAGATGGAATGGCAAGAAACATTATGGCTATGTCGATATGGGGACAGATCTAAACAATGACTGTCTGCTTGTCGCAAAAGAAGCCGTAGCTTTTATGCTTGTGTGCATAAGCAATAGTTGGAAATTACCAATAGGTTATTTTCATGTAGATGGTATTTCTGGACTCAGTTAAGCAATTTAGTTTAGCAGTGTCTAATATTAGTTGAAAAAACTGGTATCAAGGTAGTATCATTAACATTTGATGGGACTGCATGCAACATGAGCATGGCCAAACACTTAGGATGTTCATTTGATACTAACAAATCTTTGTTAACTTCTTTTTAGCATCCTTCAAACAAAGAAAATATTTTTGCATTTCTGGACCCATGTCACATTTTGAAATTAATAAGGAATACATTGGGAGAGAAGAAATGTATAATAGATAATGAAATTCAATTGATAACTTGGAGTTTCCTTGTGAAACTGCAAGAAGTACAAGATGCAGAAGGATTGCATCTATCAAATAAATTGCGGAAATGCCATTTGGAATGGTTCCGGCAAAAAATGAGTGTACAACTTGCAGCACAACTGATGTGTGATTCAGTTGCTGATGCAACTGAAGAGTGTCAATGTCTGGGCTTAATAAATTGTGAAAATTCAGAAACAACACTGAAATTGCTTAGGCACATCAATCGTATTTTCAATATTTTTAATTCTCAAAATATACGTCAACGAGAATGGAAGAAGCCGTTATATCCTCAGAATGTTTCTGAATACTTAAGAGATGCTATCAAATACCCTTTTTCTTTAAAAACGTATCCAGAGAAACTTCTCTCGATACAAACAAACAGAAGAACTGGATTCCTGGGTTTGATTGTATGTGCTGAGAGTTTACTGGGACTGTTAGAAATATAGAAATGTTATACAGCGTTCAGAACCAGTATTAATTTACTTGCCTGCATATAAAATAAGTCAGGATCACATTAAATTATTCTTTGATTTGATATGTGTATGTGGTAGGTGGAATAATAATCCTACAGTTAGGCAATTCATGAATGCTAACAAAAGGATTGTAATTCAAGATGAGTTAACATAAATGAGATGTGCTAATACCCTAGCATGTTCTTGGAGAGAAATGTAACAATGAGGCTGTACATTTTATTCCCTAAAGTATCTCTCTAAACAGATCCCAATACCTTCAAAAAATTATTTCTAAGCGTAACAGCAGTCCGCCTCGAAAGATTTTTGCATTAATAAACACACAACTACCTTTAACCTCACTAAGCATTTTCAAATTTCTAAAATATTCATCCAAGCATTTTCAAATTCCTAAAAAAATTCATCCAAGCATTTTCAAATTCCTAAAAAATTCATCCAGACCTAACACATCGTCTTCAGTGGATGAAACTTTATGTTCAATGTTAAGCATTTTCAAATTCCTAAAAAATTCATCCAGACCTAACACATCGTCTTCAGTGGATGAAACTTTATGTTCAATGTTAAGCATTTTCAAATTCCTAAAAAATTCATCCAGACCTAACACATCCTCTTCAGTGGATGAGTCTTTATGTTCGATGTTCGTACTGATAGTCTCATCATTTCTCCACTTTTCATTTAGATCTAAGCGAACATCAGTATTCTTCTTTGTCATCTTTTTTTTCTTTTGTTTTCGTCGGAGTTTGTGAAGATCTGTTTTCAGCCGCTTGCACGTTGATCTTAAAATCGCTTCCAGGCGAAGATTTTCCATGTTTACTGAAATTTTTTTCTCGACACTATAAATCATGTCAGATATTTCCTCAAATTTTCTTTTGCACATTATTCTTTGATGATTAAACAACAATTAAAATAAAATACGTACCTGATTTTATGTCGAATTTCAACGAAAATGAAACGTTAAACACTTGCACCACAACGATGAAATCGTGCGACAAAGAACAATTTGTTTTTGCAGGTGTTAAATCTTTCTGCCTGCCGGCTAAAATTGCTGGCAAATGTTCTGCAAGCAGAGTGTTAAATATCAAAATACAAAAATAAATGTATCCAATAATTTAAATATATATATTTACAGAAGTTTAATCTAGTAGTAAAAATAATATACGTATATAGAACAGCTTATTTAATTTTAACTTACATACATTACAGTAAATACAAAACTAGTTCGTAATGTACGGAAAAGCGTACTGTCACGTGACTAGATTTGGTCTAGGTTGCCAATGTGCTTAGAATAGATGGAGTAAGCATGACGTCACAAAATTGAAACATTTGAATGCTAGAAAGCGAAGAAGAAAGACGTCTTTTCTGCCCTTTCCTTCCTTTTACCGCACGCATGTTCCTAAAACGTACTCGCTGTACCTCCTGCTGTGATAGCTGCTTCGCTGCTATTGGTTACAAGAATATAGACGTAACTATATAGACGTAGAGCTTTCGCGAGGCCTACATATCAGTACCTCCTACTCAGCACCTTTAGGAGGTACTGTACACATAGGCCACGGTAGCAAGATTTTAGGAACATGCGTACCGCACCCACTCCTCCACCATACAGCCAGCGCAGGGGCGCCGGTCCGGGGCGAACACAACGGTCACCGTTTTTCGCTTATGTCACTGCTGCTTTTCACTCTTTCCTTCGCTTTCATGCGATCAGCAATCGCTTTCATCAATCTTTAGTAGCAGTCGAACGAGAAGGTATCGCTTGCTATGTCACTCTCGTATCGAGATCTTGTCGCACGGTAGGAGGTTACGGCCCCAGGACACTATAGAACTTATCCTTAATTAGGAAGCTAAAATTTGTACATTGGATTTTTCAAGTAAAATTCCGTGCATTACCAAATGATCCGCTTTTTAAAATATTCTCTGCTTCAGTAATATAACGAGAATTTACGCCTCCTTGAACAAAATCAATCATTTCGGTAAAGCTATGCAACTCCATCACTCAGATCACAAATCAAAATACCGGTTTTTATCCGCCACATTAATGTGTGAAAGCGCCACCTTTAAGTAAATTGAATCGCGGAAAGGATTTCACAACGCTGCTTAAGTTACCCCCAAGCTTCCTTTTTAGATTGAAGTCAGGAATCTTAAGCACTCCAGCTACTGCATAAATCTTGTATGTAATAACTTACTCAATATTCCATACGCGGCATCGGTGATCTTCATATGTTATGGTATCAAATAAAGACACTTTCCTTTAACTAAAGCTATTTATGAATCAAAGACTATGTACAAGTATTATATACAGATTACAGGATATCTACTTTATACCACTCTCAAGCACTCCCATCTCTCTCTGGTGAAAACTCTTAATTAGCTAAACATACGGGCGGTGCAGCGCCTTCTATCTCTTTTTCTACATCACTTCTCACCTGTACTCTTTAATAAGAGTACACAAACTTACTTACATAACAATATTAACATTAATTAATAATGGTTTTATACTAGTTTGACATACATAAATGAATAATATAAAAGAAAATCTATACTAGTATATATCAAAGCCATAAATGAACATAATAATTAATAATATAATAATAAAAGCTCAATAATATCAAAAATTCTAAATTAAATTTCGAAAGGATATAACATTTGGATCGTTCTTCTGAATTGCCCTTTGGGCGTGCGAACGAGGCACGCTCGAACACGTCCATGTCTTCCTATCATCACGTTTTTAATTGCACCCATGTCCCAAAGTAGTTTGGATTGTTTTGGTTCTTCTACCTCCAACGCAACGACTCCAGTATTAAGGTTGCGCTCAGTTTTAGGATTAGCAAAGTTATATCCATTTTTTAAATGGAGTAAATATTGCTCTTTCCATTGATCCATGTTAATTTTAAAAGCCTACTATAGTAAAGTTTCCTCCTAGTTAAAGTCTCTTTGTCTGACACATTATTAAAAATTTCCAAAACTTTTCTTCAGAGGTTTCTTGATGCTTCTCATCCAACACTCCCAGAACCCTCCCCACCATAGGAAACGCTAAGGTATGAATTTCCATGTTATCTCTTTGGATGTCAAGAAATCTCTTACTCCTCTGATTCTCTCTGATTCTTTTAAATCCTTTAATTATTGCATGGCTCTGATTCTTTTAAATCCTTTAATTATTGCATGTGCTGCGGAAATTCTTGCCATTATCTCATAAATCACTTTGCAGCTCCCTCCTCTTGCTAAAAAAACGTCGTAATGAAAAAAATGAACCTTTTTGCTGACTTTTTGAAAAGTTTCAGCAATATCAACACCTAGTAGATGAAGCTGAGGGCCCTAGTCTGGACACCGTCGAGATAGAAGAAGGGGTCGCTTTTTGCGATCTACTTGACAGAGAGCGAGTCTGGTGTCATCGTTTCAATCATTATAGAGATCGACGCGTCGGAAATTTTTCCGTCAGCTGGACAGCTGCGGTTTAAGTTTCTGACCGTCGTTTTAGAGCTAAACTGAGGACGGCGGAGGTCACGGATTGTTTTTGAAAGTGTACGTAATAGATATTTTAATTTCTTAAGATTTGTGAAAAACTCGAGTATTTCGCTATAGAAATAACGCATTTGATGCTGACGATTCTACATTATTTATTTATTCTACATTACCAATGCCTTAATTAAATTTTAGTGAAAATAATATATTTGGTGTCTTCCTATTTCACATATAAAGAAGGGGTACATACTTTTAATTTAAAATTGTAATTTTTAAACTAATGTATATATCAATGTCCTTCATTTCATGTTTTGATGAGTAATTTATAAATTTTGCAATTTTATGTTTTAAATTATAATGTATTTTCCTCTACTTTTATTTGAATTTGTAGTGTATAAAAATGTAATACATTAGACATACATTAAAGAATACGCAGTATATAATTCAAACTATGCACATCCTAAATTCAACATTTACATTAAATTGCTTTGAGTAAAAAAAATTATTTAAGTAGTTTAACTGTACCGATATCAATGTCAATTTCCAATATTTTCTAGAATCTCCTGTATAAAACAAGTTCAATTCCTGTATAATTTTCGGTTAAATTCTTGCCAATATTATAATGCAAGATTTGTAATTAGTTATCAGATTTTTTAATGTGGTCTACTTTTAGATATTACATCAGTTTTGTGTATATTTATTCAGATCTAAAAAGTGGTTAGTTTTGGTTTTATGTAATTACGGCAAAGCCTCGAGGGCTATCTGCCTAAAGTGAGGGTTGCCTTCGTGGAGGACATTCTAAGGAAAACTAGCTCGTATACACGTAACACATAGGGAAAACCACGAAAACGTCCATGCAACCAGCCCGTTCGCGGGATTCCAACCTTGGACCGAACTTCTAGTGTTCAGCGATTTTACCGGCTGCTGGTGGGATCGATTTAAAAATGGTATAAATATATATGTACTGCAATTTCTTCCACTGCATCTGTTAATATATTTATACAGTTACATATATTATATATATATCTAAAACAGATTTTCTGTGCCTTAAACTTCCATGCTTCTAGAAGTTACCAATGATATATGTCATTGCATTGGTAATGACAGATACATTGGTAATGACGCCCATGCGTCCAGCCCGTTTGCTTGATTCGAACCTCGGACCGCACAACCAGTGTTCGGAGATTTTACCGCTGGGCCACTAGTGGGATCGACTTAAAAAAGGCATAAATAGGAATATGTACCGCAATTTCCTTTCACTGCATGTATTAATATATATTTATAATGCATTTATATATACATATATTTATTTATTTAAAACAGGTTTTGTATCCTTAATTTTTTATGCTTTTGGAATTTACGAGAAATATGTTGGTAATGACATATATATTGGTTATCAGAGATATGTTGGTAATGCAACATACCCGTTCGCAGTATTTGGACCTCGAACCAAACTACCAGTGTTCGGCGATTTTACCACACGGTCACTGGTTGGATCGATTTAAAAAGAGTATAAATAGGAATATGTATTGCAATTTCCTTTCACTGCATATGTTAAAATACATATATATATATATATGTGTGTGTGTGTGTGTGTGCAAGATAATATGTTTTACAATTTAACCTATAGTTATTTAATTTTACTTCCTATTACTTTTGTTAAAAGTTTGTTATGTTTTTACTCACTGCTTATTGGTATCTACGATACATAGTATATTTGTAGCTGTGTGATAGGTATAATTCCTGAATAAATAAAATTATTGATATAATCATGGATTGCTAAAAATTAAAATTTTGTTTTATTCAAATTCATTAGGAATATTAAACACGCATTCGCAGTGCTATATTTCAATGATTTGACTTATGACGTTGTTGCATAACCTTTTCAGACAAAATAATGTATTTTAAACATAAAATTCCTGTTAACAAATAGTTTACGAACATGTAACATTTTAGAAAATTTCCATTTTGCAAAAGATCATACGTAAAATTATGTTTACCTTTCTTCACATACCTGAAGTTTTGAAAAGGCCATTTCTTTCTGCGTTTAAAATATCCATTAATGTTCCCCATTTCTTTTTTCCATACTCTTTACTAAATCCAGCAGCGTATTTTTTCGAAAAATTTCACCATTTACTCGAACTCGATTTTTTTTTTCTACCGCCATCCTCAGTAATAAGCACGTGCGAAACAGCCCGTTTGACAACAAACTACCCCCTTCCCCTGAGCCTGGAGCAATGTAGAGGTGAGATAGACTGGTTGGCTATGCAATAAACGTCACTTCCGTACGAAATTTTTACTTCACTTTCCACCGACGGAATTTGAAGGGGGTAGACTCGCTCTCCCTTCTGCTGTCGAGTGGAAAGAGAATCCCGACTGGTTTTCCAATATCGATCTCGACCGGTGTCCAGACTAGACCAATGACATAATGAAAATCGAGCATACGGTTGAGAAAGAAGATATCACTCACGATGCAAAGAATAAAGAAACAACCGCCGATAAAAGTCAACCTCAGAAATATAAAACAAATAAGAATAATGATAATGAAGCAAAATCAAATCAAATACGAGTTCCTCCCATAGTGATCGATGATATAATACAACCTGACGAAGTCATACAGAATATAAATATACAAACTGGCAAGTAAATTATAGGACAGATAAAAGCAACTATACTACACACCAGACACAGTAACGTGCGTTAAGTTGTAACGGACATTAATCTTAAACACACCTATCAACTTCCAGAGGAAAACGTCCTCAAAATTGTTATCGGAGGCCTCCCTACTACAATTAATCCAGTGAACATCACCCAAGACTTAAAAGATAAAGGATTCGACGTCAAATACATCACTCTTCACAGAAACCGACGTGCAAATAGACTAATGCCCCTTTTTCTTATACATCTTGAAAAAAAAAAAACTGATGCAAATAAGGCTATGCATCAAGTAAAAAGAATTGGCTACCTCAGTGTTCAGATTGAATCACTCAAAAGAAAAAAAACGCCCCCCCAATGTTATATACATGAATCAGTTTTTCACAGCTCCCTGCTTTGCACCAGAGATTGGGTACGTGTCAACTGCGGAGGCTCGCATGTTCCTAAAACGTGTCCAGTACCACTCACGGAACCAGCAAAGTGTTGCCACTTCAATGGGTCTCATCTAGCCGATTTCTCTCAGGGCTCGTTCAGACGAGGGCGTAAAGCGCATAGAGGCATAGTCATAAGGTCATAAAATACGGGAGACCTGTTCACACTTGCGAGAACGAGGTGTAAGACGTGGCCAATGAGAGAAGCTAAATTTGCGCATGCGTGCAATGTCTACAACTTTCCCGCTCGATTGATTTCCCGCGTTCGCTCTGCTTGTTTTTTTCGTTGTGCCATGGCTTTTTCAGCTCCCCACGAAGTTTTACTGGCTCAACAGAATGATCTTTTATCTGCCCTTCTCATTAGCCAAGAGGCAACGGAAGAAGGTAAAAAACGAAATGGTCGAGAGATATTTTTTTGGAGAGGCCAATACTTGGTTGGCACAACGAGCTTCTTCCGAAACTCAGAAATGGAAACGAAGATTTGTTCTTCAATTTCACTCGTATGTCGGTAAGTATTTAAAGTTAAAACAATTATTCTTATTTTTAATTTTAATTAATTATTTGCTTAATTAATAGCTGTATTTAATAATTTTTTTCAGTTTCATAGGTTAAACAGTATGATTATTTATTGTCTCTTGTGAGTGAGAAAATGACCCCCCCCCCAAAAAAAAAAAAAAAAAAAAAAACACTTGCATGAGGAAACCTCTGACACCATCTGAGAAGCTTTCTGTATGCTTAAGGTAAATAATTTTGTTATATATGTAACTTAGTCAAATGCAAGTATTTTTTTTAAATATATATTTAAAAGGCAAGCCATAAGGTAACTTCCCCTCAATAAGTCTGTCTCCTGCCTGCTCAAGAATTATTCACTTATGCATTTTTATAAATTTTTTAGGCTTTAATTTGGAATTATATATTTATTCATGGATTTCGATACTTGCACTTGATTTATATATGCTCTCAGAATTTAAATGATAGTCTAGATTAGTTCGCAGCAATAATTAATCATTTATTTCTTTGCATTACTTCATTTTTTAAAATTTAGTTAAATTTAAATTTTCTTTTTATGAATAGAGAATGTTTGTTAAATTCAAATTTCATTCCTTGCAGCAATGGCACAAGAGAATTATTTAAATTAAATTTAACTTTATTATTTATTCTTTTGAATATATGTGTACATATCTTATTTATCTATTTACACATTATGACCTCAAGCTATTTATGTTTTATCTTGGTTTTCCTACATTTATTCATTATTATAAGAAGCAAAGTGTAGAATAACTAAATTCGGTTGATCTTTACATTATGGTAACTTGGCGTTTTTTTGGCGACCAACTCTCCTACAGCAACCCTCTATTTTTTTTTTTTCCCGCCGCCATTTTGTCTTCACGAAGTAAAGACATGTTTCTTTTCTTTTTATCTACTGAACACTTCTTCCAACAATCTACTAGCCGAATTACACTTATGCTAGAAATTTTATCTAACAAAACTGCTTAATCATGACAAATATTCACTGCAAAATTGGGAAAAAGTGCACAATACCATACTCCTTACGCGTTTTTCAAAATAACACATACACATAAACCATGTACACGCCGACTTATTTTTACTTCAAAAAAATCCCAGAATTGCACAAAAATGGCATTGCGCACACTCTTCACTATATCCTTGTACACTGCTTTTTTCTCATATTAGAAAAATTTCACGAAAATACATGACAATTTTCTCAATCTTTAAACCCGGTAAAAAAACATATATGAAATTACCTGATCGCGAAAAAGTAATGAACATTTCCACATATAAAATAAATAAATTATCCAAAAACTTTTACCTCTAAATCATCTATTACATTATACACGTCACCAACGAATTCATACCGCAAGCATTACAAATACTTAGTATCAAATATGATATATAATGAAAGTGCTAAATTTTATATGCTAATATCCTAGTTATAAAAATATTATTTAACACCTTGACTGCTAGCAGCATCAGTGATAATTCAACGGTGGCCTTACTTTTCACAGCCAACATTGAATGTGATTCACAGGTTTTTTATTGTTTGGAGCCATATAAGTCACAATACCATACTCCTTACGCGTTTTTCAAAATAACACATACACATAAACCATGTACACGCCGACTTATTTTTACTTCAAAAAAATCCCAGAATTGCACAAAAATGGCATTGCGCACACTCTTCACTATATCCTTGTACACTGCTTTTTTCTCATATTAGAAAAATTTCACGAAAATACATGACAATTTTCTCAATCTTTAAACCCGGTAAAAAGAACATATATGAAATTACCTGATCGCGAAAAAGTAATGAACATTTCCACATATAAAATAAATAAAATATCCAAAAACTTTTACCTCTAAATCATCTATTACATTATACACGTCACCAACGAATTCATACCGCAAGCATTACAAATACTTAGTATCAAATATGATATATAATGAAAGTGCTAAATTTTATATGCTAATATCCTAGTTATAAAAATATTATTTAACACCTTGACTGCTAGGAGCATCAGTGATAATTCAACGGTGGCCTTACTTTTCACAGCCAACATTGAATGTGATTCACAGGTTTTTTATTGTTTGGAGCCATATAAGTCACTGGTGCTTCACAAACACACAGATTTACAGGACTAAAATTACTGCAATGGCCTTACAAAGTTGCTTTATATTCTTGGTTTCTGGAAACTTTTCTATGAATTATTACAATTTTAATACATATTTTGCTGCAATATCTTTTAAGTAATTATTATTTATGTCGAAGTAAGACAACAATGTTGTAATTAAAGGGATTGTAGTGTTTATTTAACGAATATGAGAAATTTTGAACATTTTAAGATGTTTATACATTCACTAGGTTATTCATTTTTGGTTATATATGGTGTTTCACTATTTGTTTAATTTTACTAATTTCTACTATCAAGACGATGAATTCTTGTGCTGCTTTATGGTGAATTACATTGTAAACTAATTATTATTATTTATTTAATAATTTATTAAATATTTAGACTAAGTATAGAACTGATTTTAAGTTAAAGGGGACAAGAAAACATAATTAAAAAGTCTAACGGAGTATTTTACCTGACTTTCCTGTGGCAGTCAACGTGTTAATTCACGTGTAATTGCCCTGTTCCTTCCCCTTATCTTTTTTTTCTCTTTCTTTCAGGAAAACATGTTGAAATAAAAGCTCCTGCATTGGCAGGTTCGACATATACGAACTACAAAAAATTCAACAGCATAGTGTTGATGGCATCTTGTGACGCAAATTACTGTTTTGTATTTGTAGATATAGGTATAATAATTCTCATAGATTATAGTAATAATGTTGTACCCAAAATATTTTATTTAAAAAATTACATATACGACTTTAATAAAAATTTTGTACGTTTCTTTTTAGGTAATTTTGGACGCATCAGCGATGCAGGGGTTTTTTCTAATTCTTTCCTGGGACGAGCAGTGGATCAAAATATGCTGAATCTGCCACATGATAAAAAGTTGCCTAAAAGTGCAAGAGTTTTGCCTCATGTATTTTTAGGCGATGAAGCATTTGGTTTGAAAAAGCATTTTTTGAGACCATATCCTCGGACCAGGAGTAATTTATCATGCTCAGAGAAAATTTATAACTACAGACTCTCTCGATCAAGAAGATGCATCAAAAATGCATTTGGCATACTGTCATCTCACTGGCAGGTTTTAAGAAAACCACTTCTTTTAACTCCAGAAAACAGTGAGACAGTTGTAAATGCCTGTTGTTGCCTCCACAACTTTTTAATTAAAGATGGAATTCAGAATGGTAACAAACTATATTGTCCCAAAATGTACGGTGACTACCCTTTGTTGAACGGAGAGGTCCAGGATGGGCTCTGGAGATGTAGTGAAAGTTTGAAATCTGTTTCACAACAATCTTCAAACAACTCCACAAGTCTCGCCAAAAATATCAGAGATAATTATGCCGAGTACTTCGCAAACGAAGGTTCTGTTCCCTGGCAAGGAAAGTATATCTAATTTTTTATAGAGAGTTATAGGGCTCATGGCGATTCTCTCTCTAAACAAAAAAACGAGTGGAAGTAGTTACCGCAAGGTCACTAGGAAACACTGCTATTTTATATTCAAACAAAATAATTACATTAAGAAAGTACAAGGCATACCTTTTTTTTTTAATGACAACTCAGAAACATACTTTGACAATAGCCTTATTGTTATAGGAATACACTAAATATCTGCAATGGCATTTTTGAATCAAACTTATAGAATGCAATATTGAAATAAGTATAGAACAGCATATTTCTGTGCAAAGCAGTATGGAATATTTCTGCATTGCACTGTAGTACTACTCTCTAAACTATAAACATGCACATGCATATATATACAACCTTCTTCAATTTTTTATATATAATTTCTTTTAGGAGAAATACCATATTCTAAATAAGCCTAATTTAAAAAAAAAAGAAATTCCTGAGGATAAATGACAGATAGCCTGTATACAACATTTTTTCCATTTTGCAGGTGTGAAAGCAGTTAGCGGAAAACAGTACTTACCATACATTAATTATTTTTCTTTTTCCAATCAAAAGGAACATGCACTACCAGTATCATTATCGCTAGTACTAGTATCCCACAACTGGTCACCATGACCTGCAACCACAACTAAACTTGTACAGTTCTATGAAACATTCTCCCAACAATGGATTTTATACTCAATCACCAAATACATTTTGCTGTGTTTCCAGCTGTTTGTATGCATCTTATTTCTAATCATTTTCATGTGTAAGCCGCACTCCTGAATTCCATATGCTTTTTCTGGAAAAATCTGATGTTTACACCACATGACTTCCTTGTACGGAATATTAAATTATACGCATTTTTTCTTGCATTTCATTTAAACTTATTGGATTGAATTACACCTACTTCGCCAACAGCGCATAAACCGCAATAGAATAAATGCTTTCTTTAAAATTCACTTTATTTGTTTACCATAGCTACACTCTGGTTCTAGGTTCACTTAACAGTATTATATTTCGTTCATATTATAACTCAGAATGCACAAAATTTATATCATGTAAAGAATTATCTCGTTGCCACATGTTCTATTCACATACTATAATAAAGTTAGAACAATATATAAAAGAAATTAAGCAAGCAAAACAAAAAAGAAACAGTTTTTCACAGACGATTGAGTATTTCTCATTCAATTAATTCAGTTCTCACTTTGCAACAAAACAAAAATACATAAAAACTCAAAACATCTGTATTAAAAATTACAAAGTAAATCTTAAACACTTATTTCCTCGAAAAAATTCCAGAAAGGATTAAGCATGATTTAATTCGCAATAATAAATGAAGGCGTTATCTTTGTTGTTGCGAGCTACGTTTCTCTAGATTGGCAGCAAATCCACTACTCTGTTGTTTCAAATGTAAACAAGCAATGGCCGCCATCAAAAAAAGATTATTAGGCTTAGCGACACTTAAACAACTTCGAAATTGTTGATAATTCTAAAAATATTGCATACAGATTTACTAAAGGCATAAAAACTTTAACCGGAAGATAAGAACAACATAATTCAATCATTTTTAAAGCAAAAAATGTACAATTTACAACCATATAAGAGTAAAGAAACTGAGATCACTGAGCCGGGTAACAGAGTGGATATATATATCAATATATTTATATATGTTTGGTGCGGCCGATTGCAACCAAAATACGAGGTGCACATCTACATGTTATAGCAGTCCTGTATACAAAATTTCAATGTTCTGAGGCTACTCGTTTTTGAGTTATGCAAGATACGTTCGTACAGACACCAGGAAAAATCCTCTTCAGAATTCATTTTAAAGCAGTTTTATAAGTTTTGGAGGAAAAGAGTCTTTTATTCTGTCCTTATGTACAGATATCACGCAAATGCATCGTTAAATTTGCATTCGAAGAGGTCAAAATGGATATTTTCATTGAAATATGTTTGCTGTTTGAAACTTTTTGCGATAACAATACTTCCTTTTTACTTCGTACAAGGAAGTAAAAAAAGCGGGGTTACATTCGAATACAGTACAAAGTAAACAATGGTATTACTTTTCTTAATTTCTGTAAACTTCACTCAACCTTTGTAACACGAGACATCTTCTTACTTGGATTTAATAATAATTCAAAAAGGCTTTTCCTCAATATGTCCTACAAATCTTAACAATCATTATGCACTTTTTTCATTTGCTGAAAGATTAAAATTACAAACACCTATGTCTTATCTAGAAATTTCTACTAGAGAAATGACAAGAATTTAATGCATCAAAATTTCTGTGGATAATAAATAATAAATGCTGTGTTATTCATTAAATTATACACTGTGCAATGAATTGTGCATGTTATTCATTTTTATCAAAAATAAATTCCTATGATAGATAACATAATTCAAAACCAGAAACAAAGATCAGCAGGAGACCAAAACTGTCTAGAACTGTGACTGTTGATTTAAGGATACATCACTGCATTTTTTTCCTTTTTGAACTTCGCAAGAGCATTTTCTCAAAAGATTAATCTTTTTAACTACTTATACGAAGCCTATGTAATTAAACTGATTATTGTTCTTAAAGTGAAATTAATTTTAATGTTAGTATTTTTATGGTTAAAACTGCACGAAGCCAACAATTCATGATACCAATTTGATGTTTTAATAAAATGAATTTATAAAGTTTGTTTGAAAAGAAAATCAGCACTTAAAGCAAATAGCAATACCATATTTTCATCTTTTTCAATAAATTTATTTTAAAAATAAATAAAATATTACAATAAAAATAAATAAAGAGATATTTACAAGTAAAAAATATACAAAGAAATATTTACAAACATGCATTTTTTAAAGAATTTTCATAATAAATTGAAAATCATACACAGCGTGCATGATCCTGAGCTTAACTTTTGCTTTTAAATTTTCATCCATATTTCTCAATTTGTTATGAAAACTCATTAAAAAATGCATGTCATCATCACAGACTTCTTTGGCCATCATATCGCTATTTCTCTTCATCAATTTCAAAATTTGCTCTTGAAAATTTTGACCCTTTCGTTTCAATACTTTTGGAGTTTCCAAAGTTTCACTTTGATGATCTTCGTCACAGGACACATCCAGATGATTGACATCCTCGTTATCAAATAGGTCCTGTGACAAAAGAATCTCTTCCTCAGCAACAGGAAGCAGTGATGCATTGCTGCAACTAGGCCCATCCACTGCTGGTTTTACATTGAAACGAGTGCTACGTTAGAAAAATAAAATAATACACAATATTAAAATAAAAAAATTGCCACTACACACAGAATTTAAAAATTCTAATATACATGAAGATTTAGTGAAACCTTGTTAAATAACTGCTTATTTATTAATGAATATATTTAATAAATCCTGAATAATAGTTTAACTAAGGCTTACACACTATGAGATTTTTAATAGGAATTATTAATAAATACATTAAAGAAATCTTTGAGTATCAAGTTTATTTCTATTCTGTTCTAGGAGGATCTGTATACTGAAGTTGCAACATCATGATTTAAGTTTCTTATCTATGTATTATTCTCGTCACTGCGAGATAATTATCAGTTTTACAATGGCCTTCAAAATCTACATTTTCATTTTCTAAGTTAATACTAGACATCTAGAATTCCGGATTATGAACATCAATTTCTTAATTAAAATGTCATTTTTGGTTTTATTACATTCAAAAAATAAAAAAATATTACACATTTTTCAAAATTAGTTTTATACCTAGTATCTAGTTTGCATTACTAAAAATAAATCTTAATCATTTAAAATATGCTTTTTTTTTAATGTACTGATAATATATTGTACATTAATAAAAAATCCTCAATAATTCCACTTAGTTTTCCTAAGTGGAATTATGTTATATTCACAACTTAATATCAAAAACAATTCATTAAATTACATAATTTCTACATTTTTAACAGGCTTGTGTTATAGTAGTTACAATACGTAAAACAGAATTTACCGCCTATGTCTGATAGTATCCTCTAAAAAGGCCATCTGCTCAGCAAGTGGAAATTTTCTTATTTTTGATGCAGCACCATCACCGCTTCTTGTTGTCAAGGTCTTCTTGTACCTGATGTATGACCTTCGGATGCACTTCCAACGGTACTGAAGCTCTTTCACTATAATAAATTTTTTTAAATGTATTATATTTCACGAATTAATTTTACCAGAACAAGTTGTTAAGATAGTAAATGTTCATTTAAGTGAAAAAATAAATGTCTACTTGAAGTTGCAAAATTTTAATAAATACACCCATTGCCATAAAATCTTATGCCTCATGAAGTAATTGTAAGATCATAACAAAATTTGACAATAAGATATATGTGCTCTGAATGACATACACCATTTTCTCTGTTTGGAATGCTGTCGCACTTGACTACAACATATGGAACCAGGTTGTCTTTAGCGATGAATCAAAATTCAATTTGGGAAGACCAATTATAAAATTTTACTTTGCAGGTTTTAAATACTACAGTGTTAGGCTAGAAGTTAAATATCAGACAGAGCTCACATATTTATTTAACTGCCATGAAAATTCAAAGTTGGTAAAACATTTTTATTGCTATTCCACAAAAGATAAATTCAGAGCAATGCAATAGTATTTATTTTCAACAACTACATTATGAAGCATGTGTGGGGATAAACTGAACAACTTCTGATAAATAATGATGATAAATTGTCAAAATAAAAATTTAAAAAAATTGGGTGGATTCATGATAGAACAAAAAATTTGTGTAAAAAAGTATATTTCTTCTTACTGGTGAACCATGTTATTTCAAAAAAAGAGTTGGGTGCCATTTTTTAAAAGCATAATTATAATTTTTTACAAGCTTTATCTTTGTGGCATGCAAACATGGTTTGGTATCATATGAATACCTTTCTTGGGGGCCAGAGGATTAATTAGTTTCATATATCAAATATATGTAACCTGACAGAGGAAGTGGAATTTAACATTTTGTAATTGATCTAAAATGTCAATTTGTCACATAAGTTAGTAAGATAATACAGAAATAGTATTCAATCAATAAATCCAAAAACTAATCCTCTCTACTTCATTCATAAAACAAAACATATTCAGAATTTCATCCTTCAGAGTAAATAGTTTAGAACATAAATGTGATATGTTATTGAAGTAACTGAGATGAATGTGAATTATGTTCGTAATGAAGTTTTTTAAGTAATTTTACTAGCTTGGTCAAACATCAATCATTTTATTTTTTGAACTTGCACAACTAAAACATTTCAAGTTCAAGGACTTCACATTTCTCCCTGGCTTTATTTCCCTATTATTTGGCTCCATAGCAATGTAAAGGCATTACACATGCTTACTAGTTTAAATTAAATTATTTTCTTTTTATTCAATATCCATTTTTAATTTAAGCTTCTTCAAAAATTACTACACTGTTTTCTTTCTATGACACTGAAAGAAATTTAAATACATAAATAAAGATAAAGGGAAATTTTAAATGGTTTGAAAAGAGTCAACGATACAGTAAAATTGAATTTTCTTTGATTTCACCTCACTGAATAGGTTTCTCTTTCTTATTCTGTGATAACAAAAATAATAATAGCAATAATAATACAGATAAATGAAACCAGCCAAACATGCAAATTTGAAACTTTTGCATATCTTTGCTTCAGATAAATTTCTATAACAGTATTATATATTTTTTACTTTCATTTTCCAAAAATAGCTGTAGATCTTTTAACCAATATAAATCAAGTTCAAATTTTCTTCTTGTTAATATGCAGTTAAAATAAAAATTGTTTATATTTTGGAAATTCAAATAAAATTTGTAATTAAATCGCATTCTGACACTGTTAATTTAGTAAACTGTAATGGTTTTCAAATGATGAATGCATGTATACATACATATATATATATATATAAATCATTCACAGTATCCTACATATACCCATAATCATATCAGCATAATAATGACAGACAAAATCAAATTTAATAATGGACTTTAAAAAAAAAACATGTATGCAAGAGACAAGTTAAATATGAATGCGAATTTAATTAAGACCTAGCGATCTAAATAACAAAACAAAAAGGGCAAAAAATTTACGGTACTATTCGGTTTCGAGGGCCGTAAAAAATCGCCAAACTATTGTTAATGCCAATGCTGCCAAAAATAATTGCGGCAACCTTAATAACTGCGTCAAGAAAGGAAGTATTATAGTAAATAACTATTTAAGATTGATGTTTTAATCTAGATGAAAGGTTAATTTCATATAATACTTAATTTATTATTATAATTTATATGAAAAAGGCTAAACAGGAATGAATGAAAGCATATGAGTAAATAACTATTTCAGATCATTATTATAATTTATATAAAAATTGCTAAACATAATGAATAGATGCCTGCATCGCTATTTCGCTACCGGCTTATCGCTAAAGCATAATTTCATCTCGTTGGTTGTTCAAACGTAATTTTCTATAATGAATGATGCCTTTCCTTTGAAAATATTCTCGGTAAAGTGCAGAATCGCTCACTTACTTGTTTGCCGCTTTTTACAAGGGTAAAAAGCAATTGGATTTTTGTCAATTTTCTTTTACTTTTTAAGTGAACATAGGTCGATGTGTACATAAATAAAGTCAAGGGTGTGCGCAGTGCCATTTTTGTGCAATTCTGGGAATTTTTTTTAAAGTGAAAATAGGTTGATGTGCACATGGATACCGAGTATGTGCAATTCTTAAAAACGCGTCAAGCAGTGGGCGATTCTGCACTTTACCCAAAATTCTATTGCCGACTTTTCGTCATGGCAATTTCCATATTGTTAAATCCATAGGATATCAAAAAAGGATTTAAAATCAAAAAATGATTTAAAAATTAAACTAGTATTTCAATGGCGTCTTAAGAAATACAGAACTATATAAACTTACGCAATCTGAAATCAGCGCGTACGCTAGATTTGGCGTGCTGTTAAATGGGCGCGTTTGCTAGATTTGGCGCTTTTGCGCATACATTTTCGTTGCAATTTTTTTACGGCCTTCGAAACCGAATAGTACCAAATTTACTTACCACCACAATTTGTATCCTCAGCAATCATCTCCCAGGCTTTCTGAACGAGGTTCAGATTTCTGTGGTCCACGGATCTTGCATCCCAAATTACGGGATGGTTCTAGACTCCAGCGATTAAAATTTCATTGGACACGATGCGCTCCATATTAAAAAAAAATGTCGCCTTCGAAGTGACAGCGAAATTGTCCCGCTTCGTTTTAGCTTCGCTCTGATTGGTCGACGCTTATCCCAAACTCGGCGTAAAGTTGAAAACTTTCAACCTTGCGCCACGAGCCTTAAACCAGATTATGTGACGTAGCACAGACTGGTTGCCTTGGCAACGCAGCTTGGCTTTAACCACTTATGTCCATTACGCCCTCGTCTGAATGGGCTCTGTGTTCGGCACGCCCAAACTCAGATAAATCCAAGTTCATACCAAGTGCAACACCTAAAATCAAGACAGAACATCAAGAAACAACATCAAGACAGAAACAGTACCACCTACTAATACTAATTCAACACAAAATAGCAGCGAACACTCCCAAAAATCCAATAGCTCTCCAGTCTCCAGAATTTTCAACTTCAATAGTCTCAAAGATGTATGGGAAGTCATTATTAGTGGAATCAAGCAATTTAAATCAGCAACCAACACAATCGAAAAGTTCGGAGTCATTATAGATGTCTTAGAAAAAATTAGCAACTATTTTTAAGAATCCAATCAATAACAGTCGCAGCTCACTAAAAATACTCTCTTGGAATGCGAACACTCTGTTTGGCAAAAAAGAAGAATTTAACTACCTAATTCAAGACCTGTAACCAGACGTAATTCTTATTCAAGAAACTCACCTGAAGCCGTGCAAAAAAGTACTAATAGCAAATTATAATATCTACCGGACAGACCAGGACACAGGAAGAGGGGGGAGGAATTTGCACCTATGTCAAAAGAGGTCTTGATCATCAAATTCCCCCCAATAATTCAATCTCATTTGAAAGCAACAGCATAATAATGAAATTGAACAATCAAAGATACATAATCTCTAATATTTACATCCCACCAAGAAATAATCCGAACATGATAGAACTAGGAATACTACATTCTACAAACTCTACTGCAATAGTGAAAGGCAACTTCAACGCCAAACTTAGATTATGGAATCGTAACTCATCTAATAAAATACGCAGGTAAATTTTCAACCTCATTCAAAATAGAAATCTTAACATACATGTCACCGATGACCCCACCCATTACGGGTACAATAGCCACTTTACAATAGACTTTTTTCTTTCCAGTAGCCTAACTCCAACCTGCACCATCTCTGCCATTCCAGCCTTAGCATTCGACCACAACCCGATCATGCTTGAAATATCCACTAATGCCTACTCCCCAACTTTGGAACGGTGTGTGGGAATTACAAATTGGCCCAAGTTCTCCGAAATTTTAACCTCTACGATATCAGGCAACCCAAAAATTGAAAAAAAATCCTAAATAGAAGAAATTGATAAATTCACCCAAAATATTCAACATGCCATCAATCTAGCTACCAGTAACATCAAAAACAATTCTATGCCTCTCCCCTGGGAAATCAAGGATAAGATTAGAAGAAAACACAGGATTCGAAAAATCTGGCAAAACTCTGGAGACCCATTATTAAAAACCAACTCAACAGGATCCAAAATGAAATTAAAAGAAGCATCGCAGATTTCAAGCAAGACAGATGGAAAAATTATTTAAATGACTTATCTGCAGAAGACAATAGCCTTTACAAAATCACTAAAAATCTCAAAAATAGTTATAAATAAATCCCTAACCTTCACACGAGCTCCGGCGTCGTATATTCCAATCAAGACAAAGCGAACGCTATTGCAGACACTTTCTAAGAAACATTCACTCATAACCTTGACCCATATGATAAAGGCACAACAAATGTAGCCTTGTTAACAACTTTCGCAATACCCCTGGACCTCGCAACTTTACTTTCCTTACAAATTCTATCACCGTAGCGGAATTTATCAATTATCAGAAGAAGAAAAAGCCCCAGGAGACGATGGAATCACAAATATTGCTCTGAAGAATCTTACCATCAACGCCATCACCTGTCTCACTAAAATTATCAACAGCATCATCAAACTGGCTTATTATGCTAAAATTTGGAAACACGCAATTATTGTTGTCTTCCCGAAACCTTACTCCAATCCAGCAATTCTAGATAATTACCGTCCCATTAGTCTACTGAGCAACCTTACAAAAATAACTGATCGTATGATATTTTATAATATCCGGCAAAATATTCATTCTTTTAACTACCTGCCTGACCAACAATTTGGCTTCAGAGAAAAACATAGCACCCACATCAATTACTAACAGTTATCAACTATGTCACGGATGGATTCAACGCCAAACTGCTCACAGGTGGATGTCGCAAAAGCGTTCGACAGGGTATGGCACAAAGGCCTTATATTCAACCTCATCAAATTAAATTTTCCACACCACTTCATCCGACTTGTCACCTCCTACCTAGATAACAAAACTTTCTCAGTCAAAATTAATAGCAGTCTCTTTTCCAGAAGTAGTACAATTGCAGGTACACTTCAAGGGATCAGCACTTTCTCCATATTTTTATAATATATATATACTCACGATATACCAAGAAATCTATCTATCACAATAGGGCTATTCGGAGATGATACAGCTATTTTAACTTACGCCTCCACCTTAACTAACGTCTGGCTGCAACTACAAAAATATCTAAATCAACTTGAAGACTGGCTCATCAAATGGTGAATCGCAATTAATACCCAAAAATCCAAACCAGTTTTATTTAGTAAAGGTAATTCTAATAAAAGACCTCCCAAACCATATCATTTTCAAAGAAGAAATGGAATGCAAAAACAAAGCAAAATACCTTGGAATAATACTTGACCATAAATTTACTTTTGCCCAGCAATTTAAAGCAACAAAACAAAAACGCAATTACACCAGGGTCAATATGCGCCCCCTACTAGGAAGAAGAAGCAATCTTTCCTTAAGAAACAAAATCATTCCTCATAACCAAGTTTTAAGACCTGCATTACTCTACGGATGCGAAATCTGGGGTCATGCCACAAACACAAATTTAAAACCACTCCAATTCATCCAAAATAAAATGTTTTCTAAAAATCAAGAACATTAACGAATATAGAAACCACAGCTAACTTCTCCAATAAAGTCAGATACCACAATAATCATCTAATTGCCTCTTTAGAAATCACCCCTCCAATTCTAAGCACCAAGAGCCCGCGCTAACAGAGTGAACACCCATGCATATAATCGGTGAAACAGCAATTCTACTTTCCTGCCACTAAAACCAGTCAAACAGCCCTCCCCTCTTTTTCCCAGATGCTTCCATCAGATGTGAAGAAAGCGAAAGCGCTGCTTCAATTTAAATGACAATCTTCGACGAAAATTGAAGCCGAAGAAATGTGAGCAATGTGACATCACGACTGATGATCGTGGCCGCTGTGTAGCATGCGGATAAGACGAAAGTTTTGTTTATAGTCATAATGATTTTAGAGAAAGATACTATGGATATATTAGAGAGACTGGGAGGTGCAAATAAAGTAATATTGAAACACCAGGATAGCCAAGGTCAAAGGAAACCCTGCCTCTATTAAATATACACCAGAATTGCGATCTTTTGCAATGATGCTACATTTTTACTCTTCTAAGGCATATAATTATGTTAGGGAAACATTTGACACATGTTTGCCACAACCACAGACTTTGTGCAATTGATATAAATGTGTTGATGGTTCACCAGCCTTCAGTGATGAAATTTTAGGACTTCTTACACATGAAGCACTATCTGCTAAACAATACCCACTTATATGCAGTTTGCTTATAGATGGAATGGCAAGAAACATTATGGCTATGTCGATATGGGGACAGATCTAAACAATGACTGTCTGCTTGTCGCAAAAGAAGCCGTAGCTTTTATGCTTGTGTGCATAAGCAATAGTTGGAAATTACCAATAGGTTATTTTCATGTAGATGGTATTTCTGGACTCAGTTAAGCAATTTAGTTTAGCAGTGTCTAATATTAGTTGAAAAAACTGGTATCAAGGTAGTATCATTAACATTTGATGGGACTGCATGCAACAGGAGCATGGCCAAACACTTAGGATGTTCATTTGATACTAACAAATCTTTGTTAACTTTTTTTTCAGCATCCTTCAAATAAAGAAAATATTTTTGCATTTCTGGACCCATGTCACATGTTGAAATTAATAAGGAATACATTGGGAGAGAAGAAATGTATAATAGATAATGAAATTCAATTGATAACTTGGAGTTTCCTTGTGAAACTGCAAGAAGTACAAGATGCAGAAGGATTGCATCTATCAAATAAATTGCGGAAATGCCATTGGGAATGGTTCCGGCAAAAAATGAGTGTACAACTTGCAGCACAACTGATGTGTGATTCAGTTGCTGATGCAACTGAAGAGTGTCAAAGTATGGGCTTAATAAATTGTGAAAATTCAGAAACAACACTGAAATTGCTTAGGCACATCAATCGTATTTTCAATATTTTTAATTCTCAAAATATACGTCAACGAAAATGGAAGAAGCCGTTATATCCTCAGAATGTTTCTGAATACATAAGAGATGCTGTCAAATACCCTTTTTCTTTAAAAACGTATCCAGAGAAACTTCTCTCGATACAAACAAACAGAAGAACTGGATTGCTGGGTTTGATTGTATGTGCTGAGAGTTTACTGGGACTGTTAGAAATATAGAAATGTTATACAGTGTTCAGAACCAGTATTAATTTACTTGCCTGCATATAAAATAAGTCAGGATGACATTAAATTATTCTTTGATTTGATATGTGTATGTGGTAGGTGGAATAATAATCCTACAGTTAGGCAATTCATGAATGCTAACAAAAGGATTGTAATTCAAGATGAGTTAACATAAATGAGATGTGCTAATACCCTAGCATGTTCTTGGAGAGAAATGTAACAATGAGGCTGTACATTTTATTCCCTAAAGTATCTCTCTAAACAGATCCCAATACCTTCAAAAAATTATTTCTAAGCGTAACATCAGTCCGCCTCGAAAGATTTTTGCATTAATAAACACACAACTACCTTTAACCTCACTAAGCATTTTCAAATTTCTAAAAAATTCATCCAAGCATTTTCAAATTCCTAAAAAAATTCATCCAAGCATTTTCAAATTCCTAAAAAATTCATCCAGACCTAACACATCGTCTTCAGTGGATGAAACTTTATGTTCAATGTTAAGCATTTTCAAATTCCTAAAAAATTCATCCAGACCTAACACATCCTCTTCAGTGGATGAGTCTTTATGTTCGATGTTCGTACTGATAGTCTCATCATTTCTCCACTTTTCATTTAGATCTAAGCGAACATCAGTATTCTTCTTTGTCATCTTTTTTTTCTTTTGTTTTCGTCGGAGTTTGTGAAGATCTGTTTTCAGCCGCTTGCACGTTGATCTTAAAATCGCTTCCAGGCGAAGATTTTCCATGTTTACTGAAATTTTTTTCTCGACACTATAAATCATGTCAGATATTTCCTCAAATTTTCTTTTGCACATTATTCTTTGATGATTAAACAACAATTAAAATAAAATACGTACCTGATTTTATGTCGAATTTCAACGAAAATGAAACGTTAAACACTTGCACCACAACGATGAAATCGTGCGACAAAGAACAATTTGTTTTTGCAGGTGTTAAATCTTTCTGCCTGCCGGCTAAAATTGCTGGCAAATGTTCTGCAAGCAGAGTGTTAAATATCAAAATACAAAAATAAATGTATCCAATAATTTAAATATATATATTTACAGAAGTTTAATCTAGTAGTAAAAATAATATACGTATATAGAACAGCTTATTTAATTTTAACTTACATACATTACAGTAAATACAAAACTAGTTCGTAATGTACGGAAAAGCGTACTGTCACGTGACTAGATTTGGTCTAGGTTGCCAATGTGCTTAGAATAGATGGAGTAAGCATGACGTCACAAAATTGAAACATTTGAATGCTAGAAAGCGAAGAAGAAAGACGTCTTTTCTGCCCTTTCCTTCCTTTTACCGCACGCATGTTCCTAAAACGTACTCGCTGTACCTCCTGCTGTGATAGCTGCTTCGCTGCTATTGGTTACAAGAATATAGACGTAACTATATAGACGTAGAGCTTTCGCGAGGCCTACATATCAGTACCTCCTACTCAGCACATTTAGGAGGTACTGTACATATAGGCCACGGTAGCAAGATTTTAGGAACATGCGTACCGCACCCACTCCTCCACCATACAGCCAGCGCAGGGGCGCCGGTCCGGGGCGAACACAACGGTCACCGTTTTTCGCTTATGTCACTGCTGCTTTTCACTCTTTCCTTCGCTTTCATGCGATCAGCAATCGCTTTCATCAATCTTTAGTAGCAGTCGAACGAGAAGGTATCGCTTGCTATGTCACTCTCGTATCGAGATCTTGTCGCACGGTAGGAGGTTACGGCTCCAGGACACTATAGAACTTATCCTTAATTAGGAAGCTAAAATTTGTACATTGGATTTTTCAAGTAAAATTCCGTGCATTACCAAATGATCCGCTTTTTAAAATACTCTCTGCTTCAGTAATATAACGAGAATTTACGCCTCCTTGAACAAAATCAAGCATTTCGGAAAAGCTATGCAACTCCATCACTCAGATCACAAATCAAAATACCGGTTTTTATCCGCCACATTAATGTGTGAAAGCGCCACCTTTAAGTAAATTGAATCGCGGAAAGGATTTCACAACGCTGCTTAAGTTACCCCCAAGCTTCCTTTTTAGATTGAAGTCAGGAATCTTAAGCACTCCAGCTACTGCATAAATCTTGTATGTAATAACTTACTCAATATTCCATACGCGGCATCGGTGATCTTCATATGTTATGGTATCAAATAAAGACACTTTCCTTTAACTAAAGCTATTTATGAATCAAAGACTATGTACAAGTATTATATACAGATTACAGGATATCTACTTTATACCACTCTCAAGCACTCCCATCTCTCTCTGGTGAAAACTCTTAATTAGCTAAACATACGGGCGGTGCAGCGCCTTCTATCTCTTTTTCTACATCACTTCTCACCTGTACTCTTTAATAAGAGTACACAAACTTACTTACATAACAATATTAACATTAATTAATAATGGTTTTATACTAAATAGTTTGACATACATAAATGAATAATATAAAAGAATAATCTATACTAGTATATATCAAAGCCATAAATGAACATAATAATTAATAATATAATAATAAAAGCTCAATAATATCAAAAATTCTAAATTAAATTTCGAAAGGATATAACATTTGGATCGTTCTTCTGAATTGCCCTTTGGGCGTGCGAACGAGGCACGCTCGAACACGTCCATGTCTTCCTATCATCACGTTTTTAATTGCACCCATGTCCCAAAGTAGTTTGGATTGTTTTGGTTCTTCTACCTCCAACGCAACGTCTCCAGTCTTAAGGTTGCGCTCAGTTTTAGGATTAGCAAAGTTATGTACATTTTTTAAATGGAGTAAATATTGCTCTTTCCATTGATCCATGTTAATTTTAAGAGCCTACTATAGTAAAGTTTCCTCCTAGTTAAAGTCTCTTTGTCTGACACATTATTAAAAATTTCCAAAACTTTTCTTCAGAGGTTTCTTGATGCTTCTCATCCAACACTCCCAGAACCCTCCCCACCATAGGAAACGCTAAGGTATGAATTTCCATGTTATCTCTTTGGATGTCAAGAAATCTCTTACTCCTCTGATTCTCTCTGATTCTTTTAAATCCTTTAATTATTGCATGGCTCTGCTCTGATTCTTTTAAATCCTTTAATTATTGCATGTGCTGTGGAAATTCTTGCCATTATCTCATAAATCACTTTGCAGCTCCCTCCTCTTGCTAAAAAAACGTCGTAATGAAAAAATGAACCTTTTTGCTGACTTTTTGAAAAGTTTCAGCAATATCAACACCTAGTAGATGAAGCTGAGGGCCCTAGTCTGGACACCGTCGAGATAGAAGAAGGGGTCGCTTTTTGCGATCTACTTGACAGAGAGCGAGTCTGGTGTCATCGTTTCAATCATTATAGAGATCGACGCGTCGGAAATTTTTCCGTCAGCTGGACAGCTGCCGTTTAAGTTTCTGACCGTCGTTTTAGAGCTAAACTGAGGACGGCGGAGGTCACGGATTGTTTTTGAAAGTGTACGTAATAGATATTTTAATTTCTTAAGATTTGTGAAAAACTCGAGTATTTCGCTATAGAAATAACGCATTTGATGCTGACGATTCTACATTATTTATTTATTCTACATTACCAATGCCTTAATTAAATTTTAGTGAAAATAATATATTTGGTGTCTTCCTATTTCACATATAAAGAAGGGGTACATACTTTTAATTTAAAATTGTAATTTTTAAACTAATGTATATATCAATGTCCTTCATTTCATGTTTTGATGAGTAATTTATAAATTTTGCAATTTTATGTTTTAAATTATAATGTATTTTCCTCTACTTTTATTTGAATTTGTAGTGTATAAAAATGTAATACATTAGACATGCATTAAAGAATACGCAGTATATAATTCAAACTATGCACATCCTAAATTCAACATTTACATTAAATTGCTTTGAGTAAAAAAAATTATTTAAGTAGTTTTAACTGTACCGATATCAATGTCAATTTCCAATAGTTTCTAGAATCTCCTGTATAAAACAAGTTCAATTCCTGTATAATTTTCGGTTAAATTCTTGCCAATATTATAATGCAAGATTTGTAATTAGTTATCAGATTTTTTAATGTGGTCTACTTTTAGATATTACATCAGTTTTGTGTATATTTATTCAGATCTAAAAAGTGGTTAGTTTTGGTTTTATGTAATTACGGCAAAGCCTCGAGGGCTATCTGCCTAAAGTGAGGGTTGCCTTCGTGGAGGACATTCTAAGGAAAACTAGCTCGTATACACGTAACACATGGGGAAAACCACGAAAACGTCCATGCAACCAGCCCGTTCGCGGGATTCCAACCTTGGACCGAAGTTCTAGTGTTCAGCGATTTTACCGGCTGCTGGTGGGATCGATTTAAAAATGGTATAAATATATATGTACTGCAATTTCTTCCACTGCATCTGTTAATATATTTATACAGTTACATATATTATATATATATCTAAAACAGATTTTCTGTGCCTTAAACTTCCATGCTTCTAGAAGTTACCAATGATATATGTCATTGCATTGGTAATGACAGATACATTGGTAATGACGCCCATGCGTCCAGCCCGTTTGCTTGATTCGAACCTCGGACCGCACAACCAGTGTTCGGAGATTTTACCGCTGGGCCACTAGTGGGATCGACTTAAAAAAGACATAAATAGGAATATGTACCGCAATTTCCTTTCACTGTATGTATTAATATATATTTATAATGCATTTATATATACATATATTTATTTATTTAAAACAGGTTTTGTATGCCTTAATTTTTTATGCTTTTGGAATTTACGAGAAATATGTTGGTAATGACATATATATTGGTTATCAGAGATATGTTGGTAATGCAACATACCCGTTCGCAGTATTTGGACCTCGAACCAAACTACCAGTGTTCGGCGATTTTACCACACAGTCACTGGTTGGATCGATTTAAAAAGGGTATAAATAGGAATATGTATTGCAATTTCCTTTCACTGGATATGTTAAAATACACACACACACACATATATATATATATGTGTGTGTGCAAGATAATATGTTTTACAATTTCATCTATAGTTATTTAATTTTACTTCCTATTACTTTTGTTAAAAGTTTGTTATGTTTTTACTCACTGCTTATTGGTATCTACGATACATAGTATATTTGTAGCTGTGTGATAGGTATAATTCCTGAATGAATAAAATATTGATATAATCATGGATTGCTAAAAATTAAAATTTTGTTTTATTCAAATTCATTAGGAATATTAAACACGCATTCGCAGTGCTATATTTCAATGATTTGACTTATGACGTTGTTGCATAACCTTTTCAGACAAAATAATGTATTTTAAACATAAAATTCCTGTTAACAAATAGTTTACGAACATGTAACATTTTAGAAAATTTCCATTTTGCAAAAGATCATACGTAAAATTACGTTTACCTTTCTTCACATACCTGAAGTTTTGAAAAGGCCATTACTTTCTACGTTTAAAATATCCATTAATGTTTCCCATTTCTCTTTTCCATACTCTTTACTAAATCCAGCAGCGTATTTTTTCGAAAAATTTCACCATTTACTCGAACTCGATTTTTTTTTCTACCGCCATCCTCAGTAATAAGCACGTGCGAAACAGCCCGTTTGACAACAAACTAACCCCTTCCCCTGAGCCTGGAGCAATGTAGAGGTGAGATAGACTGGTTGGCTATGCAATAAACGTCACTTCCGTACGCAATTTCCACTTCACTTTCCACCGACGGAATTTGAAGGGGCCAGACTCGCTCTCCCTTCTGCTGTCGAGTGGAAAGAGAATCCCGACTGGTTTTCCAATATCGATCTCGACCGGTGTCCAGACTAGACCAATGACATAATGAAAATCGAGCATACGGTTGAGAAAGAAGATATCACTCACGATGCAAAGAATAAAGAAACAACCGCCGATAAAAGTCAACCTCAGAAATATAAAACAAATAAGAATAATGATAATGAAGCAAAATCAAATCAAATACGAGTTCCTCCCATAGTGATCGATGATATAATACAACCTGGCGAATTCATACAGAATATAAATATACAAACTGGCAAGTAAATTATAGGACAGATAAAAGCAAATATACTACACACCAGACGCAGATACGCACAGATACGTGCGTTAAGTTGTAACGGACATTAATCTAAAAAAACACACCTATCAACTTCCAGAGGAAAACGTCCTCAAAATTGTTATCGGAGGCCTCCCTACTACAATTAATCCAGTGGACATCACCCAAGACTTAAAAGATAAAGGATTCGACGTCAAATACATCGCTCTTCACAGAAACCGACGTGCAAATAGACCAATGCCCCTTTTTCTTATACATCTTGAAAAAAAAACTGATGCAAATAAGGCTATGCATCAAGTAAAAAGAATTGGCTACCTCAGTGTTCAGATTGAATCACTCAAAAGAAAAAAAACGCCCCCCCCCCCCAATGTTATATACATGAATCAGTTTTTCACAGCTCCCTGCTTTGCACCAGAGATTGGGTACGTGTCAACTGCGGAGGCTCGCATGTTCCTAAAACGTGTCCAGTACCACTCACGGAACCAGCAAAGTGTTGCCACTTCAATGGGCCTCATCTAGCCGATTTCTCTCAGGGCTCGTTCAGACGAGGGCGTAAAGCGCATAGAGGCATAGTCATAAGGTCATAAAATACGGGAGACCTGTTCACACTTGCGAGAACGAGGTGTAAGACGTGGCCAATGAGAGAAGCTAAATTTGCGCATGCGTGCAATGTCTACAACTTTCCCGCTCGATTGATTTCCCGCGTTCGCTCTGCTTGTTTTTTTCGTTGTGCCATGGCTTTTTCAGCTCCCCACAAAGTTTTACTGGCTCAACAGAATGATCTTTTATCTGCCCTTCTCATTAGCCAAGAGGCAACGGAAGAAGGTAAAAAACGAAATGGTCGAGAGATATTTTTTTGGAGAGGCCAATACTTGGTTGGCACAACGAGCTTCTTCCGAAACTCAGAAATGGAAACGAAGATTTGTTCTTCAATTTCACTCGTATGTCGGTAAGTATTTAAAGTTAAAACAATTATTCTTATTTTTAATTTTAATTAATTATTTGCTTAATTAATAGCTGTATTTAATAATTTTTTTCTGTTTCATAGGTTAAACAGTATGATTATTTATTGTCTCTTGTGAGTGAGAAAATGACCAAAAAAAAAAAAAAAAAAACACTTGCATGAGGTAACCTCTGACACCATCTGAGAAGCTTTCTGTATGCTTAAGGTAAATAATTTTGTTATATATGTAACTTAGTCAAATGCAAGTATTTTTTTTAAATATATATTTAAAAGGCAAGCCATAAGGTAACTTCCCCTCAATAAGTCTGTCTCCTGCCTGCTCAAGAATTATTCACTTATGCATTTTTATAAATTTTTTAGGCTTTAATTTGGAATTATATATTTATTCATGGATTTCGATACTTGCACTTGATTTATATATGCTCTCAGAATTTAAATGATAGTCTAGATTAGTTCGCAGCAATAATTAATCATTTATTTCTTTGCATTACTTCATTTTTTAAAATTTAGTTAAATTTAAATTTTCTTTTTATGAATAGAGAATGTTTGTTAAATTCAAATTTCATTCCTTGCAGCAATGGCACAAGAGAATTATTTAAATTAAATTTAACTTTATTATTTATTCTTTTGAATATATGTGTACATATCTTATTTATCTATTTACACATTATGACCTCAAGCTATTTATGTTTTATCTTGGTTTTCCTACATTTATTCATTATTATAAGAAGCAAAGTGTAGAATAACTAAATTCGGTTGATCTTTACATTATGGTAACTTGGCGTTTTTTTGGCGAAAATTAGGCGACCAACTCTCCTACAGCAACCCTCTATTTTTTTTTTTCCGCCGCCATTTTGTCTTCACGAAGTAAAGACATGTTTCTTTTCTTTTTATCTACTGAACACTTCTTCCAACAATCTACTAGCCGAATTACACTTATGCTAGAAATTTTATCTAACAAAACTGCTTAATCATGACAAATATTCACTGCAAAATTGGGAAAAAGTGCACAATACCATACTCCTTACGCGTTTTTCAAAATAACACATACACATAAACCATGTACACGCCGACTTATTTTTATTATTATTTATTATTATTTAAAAAATTCCAGAATTGCACAAAAATGGCATTGCGCACACTCTTCACTATATCCTTGTACACTGCTTTTTTCTCATATTAGAAAAATTTCACGAAAATACATGACAATTTTCTCAATCTTTAAACCCGGTAAAAAGAACATATATGAAATTACCTGATCGCGAAAAAGTAATGAACATTTCCACATATAAAATAAATAAAATATCCAAAAACTTTTACCTCTAAATCATCTATTACATTATACACGTCACCAACGAATTCATACCGCAAGCATTACAAATACTTAGTATCAAATATGATATATAATGAAAGTGCTAAATTTTATATGCTAATATCCTAGTTATAAAAATATTATTTAACACCTTGACTGCTAGCAGCATCAGTGATAATTCAACGGTGGCCTTACTTTTCACAGCCAACATTGAATGTGATTCACAGGTTTTTTATTGTTTGGAGCCATATAAGTCACTGGTGCTTCACAAACACACAGATTTACAGGACTAAAATTACTGCAATGGCCTTACAAAGTTGCTTTATATTCTTGGTTTCTGGAAACTTTTCTATGAATTATTACAATTTTAATACATATTTTGCTGCAATATCTTTTAAGTAATTATTATTTATGTCGAAGTAAGACAACAATGTTGTAATTAAAGGGATTGTAGTGTTTATTTAACGAATATGAGAAATTTTGAACATTTTAAGATGTTTATACATTCACTAGGTTATTCATTTTTGGTTATATATGGTGTTTCACTATTTGTTTAATTTTACTAATTTCTACTATCAAGACGATGAATTCTTGTGCTGCTTTATGGTGAATTACATTGTAAACTAATTATTATTATTTATTTAATAATTTATTAAATATTTAGACTAAGTATAGAACTGATTTTAAGTTAAAGGGGACAAGAAAACATAATTAAAAAGTCTAACGGAGTATTTTACCTGACTTTCCTGTGGCAGTCAACGTGTTAATTCACGTGTAATTGCCCTGTTCCTTCCCCTTATCTTTTTTTTCTCTTTCTTTCAGGAAAACATGTTGAAATAAAAGCTCCTGCATTGGCAGGTTCGACATATACGAACTACAAAAAATTCAACAGCATAGTGTTGATGGCATCTTGTGACGCAAATTACTGTTTTGTATTTGTAGATATAGGTATAATAATTCTCATAGATTATAGTAATAATGTTGTACCCAAAATATTTTATTTAAAAAATTACATATACGACTTTAATAAAAATTTTGTACGTTTCTTTTTAGGTAATTTTGGACGCATCAGCGATGCAGGGGTTTTTTCTAATTCTTTCCTGGGACGAGCAGTGGATCAAAATATGCTGAATCTGCCACATGATAAAAAGTTGCCTAAAAGTGCAAGAGTTTTGCCTCATGTATTTTTAGGCGATGAAGCATTTGGTTTGAAAAAGCATTTTTTGAGACCATATCCTCGGACCAGGAGTAATTTATCATGCTCAGAGAAAATTTATAACTACAGACTCTCTCGATCAAGAAGATGCATCAAAAATGCATTTGGCATACTGTCATCTCACTGGCAGGTTTTAAGAAAACCACTTCTTTTAACTCCAGAAAACAGTGAGACAGTTGTAAATGCCTGTTGTTGCCTCCACAACTTTTTAATTAAAGATGGAATTCAGAATGGTAACAAACTATATTGTCCCAAAATGTACGGTGACTACCCTTTGTTGAACGGAGAGGTCCAGGATGGGCTCTGGAGATGTAGTGAAAGTTTGAAATCTGTTTCACAACAATCTTCAAACAACTCCACAAGTCTCGCCAAAAATATCAGAGATAATTATGCCGAGTACTTCGCAAACGAAGGTTCTGTTCCCTGGCAAGGAAAGTATATCTAATTTTTTATAGAGAGTTATAGGGCTCATGGCGATTCTCTCTCTAAACAAAAAAACGAGTGGAAGTAGTTACCGCAAGGTCACTAGGAAACACTGCTATTTTATATTCAAACAAAATAATTACATTAAGAAAGTACAAGGCATACCTTTTTTTTTTAATGACAACTCAGAAACATACTTTGACAATAGCCTTATTGTTATAGGAATACACTAAATATCTGCAATGGCATTTTTGAATCAAACTTATAGAATGCAATATTGAAATAAGTATAGAACAGCATATTTCTGTGCAAAGCAGTATGGAATATTTCTGCATTGCACTGTAGTACTACTCTCTAAACTATAAACATGCACATGCATATATATACAACCTTCTTCAATTTTTTATATATAATTTCTTTTAGGAGAAATACCATATTCTAAATAAGCCTAATTTAAAAAAAAAAGAAATTCCTGAGGATAAATGACAGATAGCCTGTATACAACATTTTTTCCATTTTGCAGGTGTGAAAGCAGTTAGCGGAAAACAGTACTTACCATACATTAATTATTTTTCTTTTTCCAATCAAAAGGAACATGCACTACCAGTATCATTATCGCTAGTACTAGTATCCCACAACTGGTCACCATGACCTGCAACCACAACTAAACTTGTACAGTTCTATGAAACATTCTCCCAACAATGGATTTTATACTCAATCACCAAATACATTTTGCTGTGTTTCCAGCTGTTTGTATGCATCTTATTTCTAATCATTTTCATGTGTAAGCCGCACTCCTGAATTCCATATGCTTTTTCTGGAAAAATCTGATGTTTACACCACATGACTTCCTTGTACGGAATATTAAATTATACGCATTTTTTCTTGCATTTCATTTAAACTTATTGGATTGAATTACACCTACTTCGCCAACAGCGCATAAACCGCAATAGAATAAATGCTTTCTTTAAAATTCACTTTATTTGTTTACCATAGCTACACTCTGGTTCTAGGTTCACTTAACAGTATTATATTTCGTTCATATTATAACTCAGAATGCACAAAATTTATGTCATGTAAAGAATTATCTCGTTGCCACATGTTCTATTCACATACTATAATAAAGTTAGAACAATATATAAAAGAAATTAAGCAAGCAAAACAAAAAAGAAACAGTTTTTCACAGACGATTGAGTATTTCTCATTCAATTAATTCAGTTCTCACTTTGCAACAAAACAAAAATACATAAAAACTCAAAACATCTGTATTAAAAATTACAAAGTAAATCTTAAACACTTATTTCCTCGAAAAAATTCCAGAAAGGATTAAGCATGATTTAATTCGCAATAATAAATGAAGGCGTTATCTTTGTTGTTGCGAGCTACGTTTCTCTAGATTGGCAGCAAATCCACTACTCTGTTGTTTCAAATGTAAACAAGCAATGGCCGCCATCAAAAAAAGATTATTAGGCTTAGCGACACTTAAACAACTTCGAAATTGTTGATAATTCTAAAAATATTGCATACAGATTTACTAAAGGCATAAAAACTTTAACCGGAAGATAAGAACAACATAATTCAATCATTTTTAAAGCAAAAAATGTACAATTTACAACCACATAAGAGTAAAGAAACTGAGATCACTGAGCCGGGTAACAGAGTGGATATATATATCAATATATTTATATATGTTTGGTGCGGCCGATTGCAACCAAAATACGAGGTGCACATCTACATGTTATAGCAGTCCTGTATACAAAATTTCAATGTTCTGAGGCTACTCGTTTTTGAGTTATGCAAGATACGTTCGTACAGACACCAGGAAAAATCCTCTTCAGAATTCATTTTAAAGCAGTTTTATAAGTTTTGGAGGAAAAGAGTCTTTTATTCTGTCCTTATGTACAGATATCACGCAAATGCATCGTTAAATTTGCATTCGAAGAGGTCAAAATGGATATTTTCATTGAAATATGTTTGCTGTTTGAAACTTTTTGCGATAACAATACTTCCTTTTTACTTCGTACAAGGAAGTAAAAAAAGCGGGGTTACATTCGAATACAGTACAAAGTAAACAATGGTATTACTTTTCTTAATTTCTGTAAACTTCACTCAACCTTTGTAACACGAGACATCTTCTTACTTGGATTTAATAATAATTCAAAAAGGCTTTTCCTCAATATGTCCTACAAATCTTAACAATCATTATGCACTTTTTTCATTTGCTGAAAGATTAAAATTACAAACACCTATGTCTTATCTAGAAATTTCTACTAGAGAAATGACAAGAATTTAATGCATCAAAATTTCTGTGGATAATAAATAATAAATGCTGTGTTATTCATTAAATTATACACTGTGCAATGAATTGTGCATGTTATTCATTTTTATCAAAAATAAATTCCTATGATAGATAACATAATTCAAAACCAGAAACAAAGATCAGCAGGAGACCAAAACTGTCTAGAACTGTGACTGTTGATTTAAGGATACATCACTGCATTTTTTTCCTTTTTGAACTTCGCAAGAGCATTTTCTCAAAAGATTAATCTTTTTAACTACTTATACGAAGCCTATGTAATTAAACTGATTATTGTTCTTAAAGTGAAATTAATTTTAATGTTAGTATTTTTATGGTTAAAACTGCACGAAGCCAACAATTCATGATACCAATTTGATGTTTTAATAAAATGAATTTATAAAGTTTGTTTGAAAAGAAAATCAGCACTTAAAGCAAATAGCAATACCATATTTTCATCTTTTTCAATAAATTTATTTTAAAAATAAATAAATAAAATATTACAATAAAAATATTTACAAGTAATTATAATAAAAATAAATAAAGAGATATTTACAAGTAAAATATATACAAAGAAATATTTACAAACATGCATTTTTTAAAGAATTTTCATAATAAATTGAAAATCATACACAGCGTGCATGATCCTGAGCTTAACTTTTGCTTTTAAATTTTCATCCATATTTCTCAATTTGTTATGAAAACTCATTAAAAAATGCATGTCACCATCACAGACTTCTTTGGCCATCATATCGCTATTTCTCTTCATCAATTTCAAAATTTGCTCTTGAAATTTTTGACCCTTTCGTTTCAATACTTTTGGAGTTTCCAAAGTTTCATTTTGATGATCTTCGTCACAGGACACATCCAGATGATTGACATCCTCGTTATCAAATAGGTCCTGTGACGAAAGAATCTCTTCCTCAGCAACAGGAAGCAGTGATGCATTGCTGCAACTAGGCCCATCCACTGCTGGTTTTACATTGAAACGAGTGCTACGTTAGAAAAATAAAATAATACACAATATTAAAATAAAAAAATTGCCACTACACACAGAATTTAAAAATTCTAATATACATGAAGATTTAGTGAAACCTTGTTAAATAACTGCTTATTTATTAATGAATATATTTAATAAATCCTGAATAATAGTTTAACTAAGGCTTACACACTATGAGATTTTTAATAGGAATTATTAATAAATACATTAAAGAAATCTTTGAGTATCAAGTTTATTTCTATTCTGTTCTAGGAGGATCTGTATACTGAAGTTGCAATATCATGATTTAAGTTTCTTATCTATGTATTATTCTCGTCACTGCGAGATAATTATCAGTTTTACAATGGCCTTCAAAATCTACATTTTCATTTTCTAAGTTAATACTAGACATCTAGAATTCCGGATTATGAACATCAATTTCTTAATTAAAATGTCATTTTTGGTTTTATTACATTCAAAAAATAAAAAAATATTACACATTTTTCAAAATTAGTTTTATACCTAGTATCTAGTTTGCATTACTAAAAATAAATCTTAATCATTTAAAATATGCTTTTTTTTAATGTACTGATAATATATTGTACATTAATAAAAAATCCTCAATAATTCCACTTAGTTTTCCTAAGTGGAATTATGTTATATTCACAACTTAATATCAAAAACAATTCATTAAATTACATAATTTCTACATTTTTAACAGGCTTGTGTTATAGTAGTTACAATACGTAAAACAGAATTTACCGCCTATGTCTGATAGTATCCTCTAAAAAGGCCATCTGCTCAGCAAGTGGAAATTTTCTTATTTTTGATGCAGCACCATCACCGCTTCTTGTTGTCAAGGTCTTCTTGTACCTGATGTATGACCTTCGGATGCACTTCCAACGGTACTGAAGCTCTTTCACTATAATAAATTTTTTTAAATGTATTATATTTCACGAATTAATTTTACCAGAACAAGTTGTTAAGATAGTAAATGTTCATTTAAGTGAAAAAATAAATGTCTACTTGAAGTTGCAAAATTTTAATAAATACACCCATTGCCATAAAATCTTATGCCTCATGAAGTAATTGTAAGATCATAACAAAATTTGACAATAAGATATATGTGCTCTGAATGACATACACCATTTTCTCTGTTTGGAATGCTGTCACACTTGACTACAACATATGGAACCAGGTTGTCTTTAGCGATGAATCAAAATTCAATTTGGGAAGACCAATTATAAAATTTTACTTTGCAGGTTTTAAATACTACAGTGTTAGGCTAGAAGTTAAATATCAGACAGAGCTCACATATTTATTTAACTGCCATGAAAATTCAAAGTTGGTAAAACATTTTTATTGCTATTCCACAAAAGATAAATTCAGAGCAATGCAATAGTATTTATTTTCAACAACTACATTATGAAGCATGTGTGGGGATAAACTGAACAACTTCTGATAAATAATGATGATAAATTGTCAAAATAAAAATTTAAAAAAATTGGGTGGATTCATGATAGAACAAAAAATTTGTGTAAAAAAGTGTATTTCTTCTTACTGGTGAACCATGTTATTTCAAAAAAAGAGTTGGGTGCCATTTTTTAAAAGCATAATTATAATTTTCTACAAGCTTTATCTTTGTGGCATGCAAACATGGTTTGGTATCATATGAATACCTTTCTTGGGGGCCAGAGGATTAATTATTGTTTCATATATCAAATATATGTAACCTGACAGAGGAAGTGGAATTTAACATTTTGTAATTGATCTAAAATGTCAATTTGTCACATAAGTTAGTAAGATAATACAGAAATAGTATTCAATCAATAAATCCAAAAACTAATCCTCTCTACTTCATTCATAAAACAAACATATTCAGAATTTCATCCTTCAGAGTAAATAGTTTAGAACATAAATGTGATGACATATCACTATAATGTGATATGTTATTGAAGTAACTGAGATGAATGTGAATTATGTTCGTAATGAAGTTTTTAAAGTAATTTTACTAGCTTGGTCAAACATCAATCATTTTATTTTTTGAACTTGCACAACTAAAACATTTCAAGTTCAAGGACTTCACATTTCTCCCTGGCTTTATTTCCCTATTATTTGGCTCCATAGCAATGAAAAGGCATTACACATGCTTACTAGTTTAAATTAAATTATTTTCTTTTTATTCAATAAACATGGCATACATATCCATTTTTAATTTAAGCTTCTTCAAAAATTACTACACTGTTTTCTTTCTATGACACTGAAAGAAATTTAAATACATAAATAAAGATAAAGGGAAATTTTAAATGGTTTGAAAAGAGTCAACGATACAGTAAAATTGAATTTTCTTTGATTTCACCTCACTGAATAGGTTTCTCTTTCTTATTCTGTGATAACAAAAATAATAATAGCAATAATAATACAGATAAATGAAACCAGCCAAACATGCAGATTTGAAACTTTTGCATATCTTTGCTTCAGATAAATTTCTATAACAGTATTATATATTTTTTACTTTCATTTTCCAAAAATAGCTGTAGATCTTTTAACCAATATAAATCAAGTTCAAATTTTCTTCTTGTTAATATGCAGTTAAAATAAAAATTGTTTATATTTTGGAAATTCAAATAAAATTTGTAATTAAATCGCATTCTGACACTGTTAATTTAGTAAACTGTAATGGTTTTCAAATGATGAATGCATGTATACATACATATATATATATATATAAATCATTCACAGTATCCTACATATACCCATAATCATATCAGCATAATAATGACAGACAAAATCAAATTTAAATTAACAAAATCAAATTTAATAATGGACTTTAAAAAAAAACATGTATGCAAGAGACAAGTTAAATATGAATGCGAATTTAATTAAGACCTAGCGATCTAAATAACAAAACAAAAAGGGCAAAAAATTTACGGTACTATTCGGTTTCGAGGGCCGTAAAAAATCGCCAAACTATTGTTAATGCCAATGCTGCCAAAAATAATTGCGGCAACCTTAATAATTGCGTCAAGAAAGGAAGTATTATAGTAAATAACTATTTAAGATTCATGTTTTAATTTAGATGAAAGGTTAATTTCATATAATACTTAATTTATTATTATAATTTATATGAAAAAGGCTAAACAGGAATGAATGAAAGCATATGAGTAAATAACTATTTCAGATCATTATTATAATTTATATAAAAATTGCTAAACATAATGAATGGATGCCTGCATCGCTATTTCGCTACCGGCTTATCGCTAAAGCATAATTTCATCTCGTTGGTTGTTCAAACGTAATTTTCTATAATGAATGATGCCTTTCCTTTGAAAATATTCTCGGTAAAGTGCAGAATCGCTCACTTACTTGTTTGCCGCTTTTTACAAGGGTAAAAAGGGGTAAAAAGCAATTGGATTTTTGTCAATTTTCTTTTACTTTTTAAGTGAACATAGGTCGATGTGTAAATAGATAAAGTCAAGGGTGTGCGCAGTGCCATTTTTGTGCAATTCTGGGAATTTTTTTTAAAGTGAAAATAGGTTGATGTGCACATGGATACCGAGTATGTGCAATTCTTAAAAACGCGTCAAGCAGTGGGCGATTCTGCACTTTACCCAAAATTCTATTGCCGACTTTTCGTCATGGCAATTCCCATATTGTTAAATCCATAGGATATCAAAAAAGGATTTAAAATCAAAAAATGATTTAAAAATTAAACTAGTATTTCAATGGCGTCTTAAGAAATACAGAACTATATAAACTTACGCAATCTGAAATCAGCGCGTACGCTAGATTTGGCGTGCTGTTAAATGGGCGCGTTTGCTAGATTTGGCGCTTTTGCGCATACATTTTCGTTGCAATTTTTTTACGGCCTTCGAAACCGAATAGTACCAAATTTACTTACCACCACAATTTGTATCCTCAGCAATCATCTCCCAGGCTTTCTGAACGAGGTTCAGATTTCTGTGGTCCATGGATCTTGCATCCCAAATTACGGGATGGTTCTAGACTCCAGCGATTAAAATTTCATTGGACACGATGCGCTCCATATTAAAAAAAAATGTCGCCTTCGAAGTGACAGCGAAATTGTCCCGCTTCGTTTTAGCTTCGCTCTGATTGGTCGACGCTTATCCCAAACTCGGCGTAAAGTTGAAAACTTTCAACCTTGCGCCACGAGCCTTAAACCAGATTATGTGACGTAGCACAGATGGTTGCCTTGGCAACGCAGCTTGGCTTTAACCACTTATGTCCATTACGCCCTCGTCTGAACGGGCTCTGTGTCCGGCACGCCCAAACTCAGATAAATCCAAGTTCATACCAAGTGCAACACCTAAAATCAAGACAGAACATCAAGAAACAACATCAAGACAGAAACAGTACCAGCTACTAATACTAATTCAACACAAAATAGCAGCGAACACTCCCAAAAATCCAATAGCTCTCTAGTCTCCGGAATTTTCAACTTCAATAGTCTCAAAGATGTATGGGAAGTCATTATTAGTGGAATCAAGCAATTTAAATCAGCAACCAACACAATCGAAAAGTTCGGAGTCATTATAGATGTCTTAGAAAAAATTAGCAACTATTTTTAACAATCCAATCAATAACAGTCGCAGCTCACTAAAAATACTCTCTTGGAATGCGAACACTCTGTTTGGCAAAAAAGAAGAATTTAACTACCTAATTCAAGACCTGTAACCAGACGTAATTCTTATTCAAGAAACTCACCTGAAGCCGTGCAAAAAAGTACTAATAGCAAATTATAATATCTACCGGACAGACCAGGACACAGGAAGAGGGGGGAGGAATTTGCACCTATGTCAAAAGAGGTCTTGATCATCAAATTCCCCCCAATAATTCAATCTCATTTGAAAGCAACAGCATAATAATAAAATTCAACAATCAAAGATACATAATCTCTAATATTTACATCCCACCAAGAAATAATCCGAACATGATAGAACTAGGAATACTACATTCTACAAACTCTACTGCAATAGTGAAAGGCAACTTCAACGCCAAACTTAGATTATGGAATCGTAACTCATCTAATAAAATACGCAGGTAAATTTTCAACCTCATTCAAAATAGAAATCTTAACATACATGTCACCGATGACCCCACCCATTACGGGTACAATAGCCACTTTACAATAGACTTTTTTCTTTCCAGTAGCCTAACTCCAACCTGCACCATCTCTGCCATTCCAGCCTTAGCATTCGACCACAACCCGATCATGCTTGAAATATCCACTAATGCCTACTCCCCAACTTTGGAACGGTGTGTGGGAATTACAAATTGGCCCAAGTTCTCCGAAATTTTAACCTCTACGATATCAGGCAACCCAAAAATTGAAAAAAAATCCTAAATAGAAGAAATTGATAAATTCACCCAAAATATTCAACATGCCATCAATCTAGCTACCAGTAACATCAAAAACAATTCTATGCCTCTCCCCTGGGAAATCAAGGATAAGATTAGAAGAAAACACAGGATTCGAAAAATCTGGCAAAACTCTGGAGACCCATTATTAAAAACCAACTCAACAGGATCCAAAATGAAATTAAAAGAAGCATCGCAGATTTCAAGCAAGACAGATGGAAAAATTATTTAAATGACTTATCTACAGAAGACAATAGCCTTTACAAAATCACTAAAAATCTCAAAAATAGTTATAAATAAATCCCTAACCTTCACACGAGCTCCGGCGTCGTATATTCCAATCAAGACAAAGCGAACGCTATTGCAGACACTTTCTAAGAAACATTCACTCATAACCTTGACCCATATGATAAAGGCACAACAAATGTAGCCTTGTTAACAACTTTCGCAATACCCCTGGACCTCGCAACTTTACTTTCCTTACAAATTCTATCACCGTAGCGGAATTTATCAATTATCAGAAGAAGAAAAAGCCCCAGGAGACGATGGAATCACAAATATTGCTCTGAAGAATCTTACCATCAACGCCATCACCTGTCTCACTAAAATTATCAACAGCATCATCAAACTGGCTTATTATGCTAAAATTTGGAAACACGCAATTATTGTTGTCTTCCCGAAACCTTACTCCAATCCAGCAATTCTAGATAATTACCGTCCCATTAGTCTACTGAGCAACCTTACAAAAATAACTGATCGTATGATATTTTATAATATCCGGCAAAATATTCATTCTTTCAACTACCTGCCTGACCAACAATTTGGCTTCAGAGAAAAACATAGCACCCACATCAATTACTAACAGTTATCAACTATGTCACGGATGGATTCAACGCCAAACTGCTCACAGGTGGATGTCGCAAAAGCGTTCGACAGGGTATGGCACAAAGGCCTTATATTCAACCTCATCAAATTAAATTTTCCACACCACTTCATCCGACTTGTCACCTCCTACCTAGATAACAAAACTTTCTCAGTCAAAATTAATAGCAGTCTCTTTTCCAGAAGTAGTACAATTGCAGGTACACTTCAAGGGATCAGCACTTTCTCCATATTTTTATAATATATATATACTCACGATATACCAAGAAATCTATCTATCACAATAGGGCTATTCGGAGATGATACAGCTATTTTAACTTACGCCTCCACCTTAACTAACGTCTGGCTGCAACTACAAAAATATCTAAATCAACTTGAAGACTGGCTCATCAAATGGTGAATCGCAATTAATACCCAAAAATCCAAACCAGTTTTATTTAGTAAAGGTAATTCTAATAAAAGACCTCCCAAACCATATCATTTTCAAAGAAGAAATGGAATGCAAAAACAAAGCAAAATACCTTGGAATAATACTTGACCATAAATTTACTTTTGCCCAGCAATTTAAAGCAACAAAACAAAAACGCAATTACACCAGGGTCAATATGCGCCCCCTACTAGGAAGAAGAAGCAATCTTTCCTTAAGAAACAAAATCATTCCTCATAACCAAGTTTTAAGACCTGCATTACTCTACGGATGCGAAATCTGGGGTCATGCCACAAACACAAATTTAAAACCACTCCAATTCATCCAAAATAAAATGTTTTCTAAAAATCAAGAACATTAACGAATATAGAAACCACAGCTAACTTCTCCAATAAAGTCAGATACCACAATAATCATCTAATTGCCTCTTTAGAAATCACCCCTCCAATTCTAAGCACCAAGAGCCCGCGCTAACAGAGTGAACACCCATGCATATAATCGGTGAAACAGCAATTCTACTTTCCTGCCACTAAAACCAGTCAAACAGCCCTCCCCTCTTTTTCCCAGATGCTTCCATCAGATGTGAAGAAAGCGAAAGCGCTGCTTCAATTTAAATGACAATCTTCGACGAAAATTGAAGCCGAAGAAATGTGAGCAATGTGACATCACGACTGATGATCGTGGCCGCTGTGTAGCATGCGGATAAGACGAAAGTTTTGTTTATAGTCATAATGATTTTAGAGAAAGATACTATGGATATATTAGAGAGACTGGGAGGTGCAAATAAAGTAATATTGAAACACCAGGATAGCCAAGGTCAAAGGAAACCCTGCCTCTATTAAATATACACCAGAATTGCGATCTTTTGCAATGATGCTACATTTTTACTCTTCTAAGGCATATAATTATGTTAGGGAAACATTTGACACATGTTTGCCACAACCACAGACTTTGTGCAATTGATATAAATGTGTTGATGGTTCACCAGCCTTCAGTGATGAAATTTTAGGACTTCTTACACATGAAGCACTATCTGCTAAACAATACCCACTTATATGCAGTTTGCTTATAGATGGAATGGCAAGAAACATTATGGCTATGTCGATATGGGGACAGATCTAAACAATGACTGTCTGCTTGTTGCAAAAGAAGCCGTAGCTTTTATGCTTGTGTGCATAAGCAATAGTTGGAAATTACCAATAGGTTATTTTCATGTAGATGGTATTTCTGGACTCAGTTAAGCAATTTAGTTTAGCAGTGTCTAATATTAGTTGAAAAAACTGGTATCAAGGTAGTATCATTAACATTTGATGGGACTGCATGCAACAGGAGCATGGCCAAACACTTAGGATGTTCATTTGATACTAACAAATCTTTGTTAACTTTTTTTTCAGCATCCTTCAAATAAAGAAAATATTTTTGCATTTCTGGACCCATGTCACATGTTGAAATTAATAAGGAATACATTGGGAGAGAAGAAATGTATAATAGATAATGAAATTCAATTGATAACTTGGAGTTTCCTTGTGAAACTGCAAGAAGTACAAGATGCAGAAGGATTGCATCTATCAAATAAATTGCGGAAATGCCATTGGGAATGGTTCCGGCAAAAAATGAGTGTACAACTTGCAGCACAACTGATGTGTGATTCAGTTGCTGATGCAACTGAAGAGTGTCAAAGTATGGGCTTAATAAATTGTGAAAATTCAGAAACAACACTGAAATTGCTTAGGCACATCAATCGTATTTTCAATATTTTTAATTCTCAAAATATACGTCAACGAAAATGGAAGAAGCCGTTATATCCTCAGAATGTTTCTGAATACATAAGAGATGCTGTCAAATACCCTTTTTCTTTAAAAACGTATCCAGAGAAACTTCTCTCGATACAAACAAACAGAAGAACTGGATTGCTGGGTTTGATTGTATGTGCTGAGAGTTTACTGGGACTGTTAGAAATATAGAAATGTTATACAGTGTTCAGAACCAGTATTAATTTACTTGCCTGCATATAAAATAAGTCAGGATGACATTAAATTATTCTTTGATTTGATATGTGTATGTGGTAGGTGGAATAATAATCCTACAGTTAGGCAATTCATGAATGCTAACAAAAGGATTGTAATTCAAGATGAGTTAACATAAATGAGATGTGCTAATACCCTAGCATGTTCTTGGAGAGAAATGTAACAATGAGGCTGTACATTTTATTCCCTAAAGTATCTCTCTAAACAGATCCCAATACCTTCAAAAAATTATTTCTAAGCGTAACAGCAGTCCGCCTCGAAAGATTTTTGCATTAATAAACACACAACTACCTTTAACCTCACTAAGCATTTTCAAATTTCTAAAAAATTCATCCAAGCATTTTCAAATTCCTAAAAAAATTCATCCAAGCATTTTCAAATTCCTAAAAAATTCATCCAGACCTAACACATCGTCTTCAGTGGATGAAACTTTATGTTCAATGTTAAGCATTTTCAAATTCCTAAAAAATTCATCCAGACCTAACACATCCTCTTCAGTGGATGAGTCTTTATGTTCGATGTTCGTACTGATAGTCTCATCATTTCTCCACTTTTCATTTAGATCTAAGCGAACATCAGTATTCTTCTTTGTCATCTTTTTTTTCTTTTGTTTTCGTCGGAGTTTGTGAAGATCTGTTTTCAGCCGCTTGCACGTTGATCTTAAAATCGCTTCCAGGCGAAGATTTTCCATGTTTACTGAAATTTTTTTCTCGACACTATAAATCATGTCAGATATTTCCTCAAATTTTCTTTTGCACATTATTCTTTGATGATTAAACAACAATTAAAATAAAATACGTACCTGATTTTATGTCGAATTTCAACGAAAATGAAACGTTAAACACTTGCACCACAACGATGAAATCGTGCGACAAAGAACAATTTGTTTTTGCAGGTGTTAAATCTTTCTGCCTGCCGGCTAAAATTGCTGGCAAATGTTCTGCAAGCAGAGTGTTAAATATCAAAATACAAAAATAAATGTATCCAATAATTTAAATATATATATTTACAGAAGTTTAATCTAGTAGTAAAAATAATATACGTATATAGAACAGCTTATTTAATTTTAACTTACATACATTACAGTAAATACAAAACTAGTTCGTAATGTACGGAAAAGCGTACTGTCACGTGACTAGATTTGGTCTAGGTTGCCAATGTGCTTAGAATAGATGGAGTAAGCATGACGTCACAAAATTGAAACATTTGAATGCTAGAAAGCGAAGAAGAAAGACGTCTTTTCTGCCCTTTCCTTCCTTTTACCGCACGCATGTTCCTAAAACGTACTCGCTGTACCTCCTGCTGTGATAGCTGCTTCGCTGCTATTGGTTACAAGAATATAGACGTAACTATATAGACGTAGAGCTTTCGCGAGGCCTACATATCAGTACCTCCTACTCAGCACATTTAGGAGGTACTGTACATATAGGCCACGGTAGCAAGATTTTAGGAACATGCGTACCGCACCCACTCCTCCACCATACAGCCAGCGCAGGGGCGCCGGTCCGGGGCGAACACAACGGTCACCGTTTTTCGCTTATGTCACTGCTGCTTTTCACTCTTTCCTTCGCTTTCATGCGATCAGCAATCGCTTTCATCAATCTTTAGTAGCAGTCGAACGAGAAGGTATCGCTTGCTATGTCACTCTCGTATCGAGATCTTGTCGCACGGTAGGAGGTTACGGCTCCAGGACACTATAGAACTTATCCTTAATTAGGAAGCTAAAATTTGTACATTGGATTTTTCAAGTAAAATTCCGTGCATTACCAAATGATCCGCTTTTTAAAATACTCTCTGCTTCAGTAATATAACGAGAATTTACGCCTCCTTGAACAAAATCAAGCATTTCGGAAAAGCTATGCAACTCCATCACTCAGATCACAAATCAAAATACCGGTTTTTATCCGCCACATTAATGTGTGAAAGCGCCACCTTTAAGTAAATTGAATCGCGGAAAGGATTTCACAACGCTGCTTAAGTTACCCCCAAGCTTCCTTTTTAGATTGAAGTCAGGAATCTTAAGCACTCCAGCTACTGCATAAATCTTGTATGTAATAACTTACTCAATATTCCATACGCGGCATCGGTGATCTTCATATGTTATGGTATCAAATAAAGACACTTTCCTTTAACTAAAGCTATTTATGAATCAAAGACTATGTACAAGTATTATATACAGATTACAGGATATCTACTTTATACCACTCTCAAGCACTCCCATCTCTCTCTGGTGAAAACTCTTAATTAGCTAAACATACGGGCGGTGCAGCGCCTTCTATCTCTTTTTCTACATCACTTCTCACCTGTACTCTTTAATAAGAGTACACAAACTTACTTACATAACAATATTAACATTAATTAATAATGGTTTTATACTAAATAGTTTGACATACATAAATGAATAATATAAAAGAATAATCTATACTAGTATATATCAAAGCCATAAATGAACATAATAATTAATAATATAATAATAAAAGCTCAATAATATCAAAAATTCTAAATTAAATTTCGAAAGGATATAACATTTGGATCGTTCTTCTGAATTGCCCTTTGGGCGTGCGAACGAGGCACGCTCGAACACGTCCATGTCTTCCTATCATCACGTTTTTAATTGCACCCATGTCCCAAAGTAGTTTGGATTGTTTTGGTTCTTCTACCTCCAACGCAACGTCTCCAGTCTTAAGGTTGCGCTCAGTTTTAGGATTAGCAAAGTTATGTACATTTTTTAAATGGAGTAAATATTGCTCTTTCCATTGATCCATGTTAATTTTAAGAGCCTACTATAGTAAAGTTTCCTCCTAGTTAAAGTCTCTTTGTCTGACACATTATTAAAAATTTCCAAAACTTTTCTTCAGAGGTTTCTTGATGCTTCTCATCCAACACTCCCAGAACCCTCCCCACCATAGGAAACGCTAAGGTATGAATTTCCATGTTATCTCTTTGGATGTCAAGAAATCTCTTACTCCTCTGATTCTCTCTGATTCTTTTAAATCCTTTAATTATTGCATGGCTCTGCTCTGATTCTTTTAAATCCTTTAATTATTGCATGTGCTGTGGAAATTCTTGCCATTATCTCATAAATCACTTTGCAGCTCCCTCCTCTTGCTAAAAAAACGTCGTAATGAAAAAATGAACCTTTTTGCTGACTTTTTGAAAAGTTTCAGCAATATCAACACCTAGTAGATGAAGCTGAGGGCCCTAGTCTGGACACCGTCGAGATAGAAGAAGGGGTCGCTTTTTGCGATCTACTTGACAGAGAGCGAGTCTGGTGTCATCGTTTCAATCATTATAGAGATCGACGCGTCGGAAATTTTTCCGTCAGCTGGACAGCTGCCGTTTAAGTTTCTGACCGTCGTTTTAGAGCTAAACTGAGGACGGCGGAGGTCACGGATTGTTTTTGAAAGTGTACGTAATAGATATTTTAATTTCTTAAGATTTGTGAAAAACTCGAGTATTTCGCTATAGAAATAACGCATTTGATGCTGACGATTCTACATTATTTATTTATTCTACATTACCAATGCCTTAATTAAATTTTAGTGAAAATAATATATTTGGTGTCTTCCTATTTCACATATAAAGAAGGGGTACATACTTTTAATTTAAAATTGTAATTTTTAAACTAATGTATATATCAATGTCCTTCATTTCATGTTTTGATGAGTAATTTATAAATTTTGCAATTTTATGTTTTAAATTATAATGTATTTTCCTCTACTTTTATTTGAATTTGTAGTGTATAAAAATGTAATACATTAGACATGCATTAAAGAATACGCAGTATATAATTCAAACTATGCACATCCTAAATTCAACATTTACATTAAATTGCTTTGAGTAAAAAAAATTATTTAAGTAGTTTTAACTGTACCGATATCAATGTCAATTTCCAATAGTTTCTAGAATCTCCTGTATAAAACAAGTTCAATTCCTGTATAATTTTCGGTTAAATTCTTGCCAATATTATAATGCAAGATTTGTAATTAGTTATCAGATTTTTTAATGTGGTCTACTTTTAGATATTACATCAGTTTTGTGTATATTTATTCAGATCTAAAAAGTGGTTAGTTTTGGTTTTATGTAATTACGGCAAAGCCTCGAGGGCTATCTGCCTAAAGTGAGGGTTGCCTTCGTGGAGGACATTCTAAGGAAAACTAGCTCGTATACACGTAACACATGGGGAAAACCACGAAAACGTCCATGCAACCAGCCCGTTCGCGGGATTCCAACCTTGGACCGAAGTTCTAGTGTTCAGCGATTTTACCGGCTGCTGGTGGGATCGATTTAAAAATGGTATAAATATATATGTACTGCAATTTCTTCCACTGCATCTGTTAATATATTTATACAGTTACATATATTATATATATATCTAAAACAGATTTTCTGTGCCTTAAACTTCCATGCTTCTAGAAGTTACCAATGATATATGTCATTGCATTGGTAATGACAGATACATTGGTAATGACGCCCATGCGTCCAGCCCGTTTGCTTGATTCGAACCTCGGACCGCACAACCAGTGTTCGGAGATTTTACCGCTGGGCCACTAGTGGGATCGACTTAAAAAAGACATAAATAGGAATATGTACCGCAATTTCCTTTCACTGCATGTATTAATATATATTTATAATGCATTTATATATACATATATTTATTTATTTAAAACAGGTTTTGTATGCCTTAATTTTTTATGCTTTTGGAATTTACGAGAAATATGTTGGTAATGACATATATATTGGTTATCAGAGATATGTTGGTAATGCAACATACCCGTTCGCAGTATTTGGACCTCGAACCAAACTACCAGTGTTCGGCGATTTTACCACACGGTCACTGGTTGGATCGATTTAAAAAGGGTATAAATAGGAATATGTATTGCAATTTCCTTTCACTGGATATGTTAAAATACACACACACACACATATATATATATGTGTGTGTGTGCAAGATAATATGTTTTACAATTTCATCTATAGTTATTTAATTTTACTTCCTATTACTTTTGTTAAAAGTTTGTTATGTTTTTACTCACTGCTTATTGGTATCTACGATACATAGTATATTTGTAGCTGTGTGATAGGTATAATTCCTGAATGAATAAAATATTGATATAATCATGGATTGCTAAAAATTAAAATTTTGTTTTATTCAAATTCATTAGGAATATTAAACACGCATTCGCAGTGCTATATTTCAATGATTTGACTTATGACGTTGTTGCATAACCTTTTCAGACAAAATAATGTATTTTAAACATAAAATTCCTGTTAACAAATAGTTTACGAACATGTAACATTTTAGAAAATTTCCATTTTGCAAAAGATCATACGTAAAATTACGTTTACCTTTCTTCACATACCTGAAGTTTTGAAAAGGCCATTACTTTCTACGTTTAAAATATCCATTAATGTTTCCCATTTCTCTTTTCCATACTCTTTACTAAATCCAGCAGCGCATTTTTTCGAAAAATTTCACCATTTACTCGAACTCGATTTTTTTTTCTACCGCCATCCTCAGTAATAAGCACGTGCGAAACAGCCCGTTTGACAACAAACTACCCCCTTCCCCTGAGCCTGGAGCAATGTAGAGGTGAGATAGACTGGTTGGCTATGCAATAAACGTCACTTCCGTACGGAATTTCCACTTCACTTTCCACCGACGGAATTTGAAGGGGCCAGACTCGCTCTCCCTTCTGCTGTCGAGTGGAAAGAGAATCCCGACTGGTTTTCCAATATCGATCTCGACCGGTGTCCAGACTAGACCAATGACATAATGAAAATCGAGCATACGGTTGAGAAAGAAGATATCACTCACGATGCAAAGAATAAAGAAACAACCGCCGATAAAAGTCAACCTCAGAAATATAAAACAAATAAGAATAATCATAATGAAGCAAAATCAAATCAAATACGAGTTCCTCCCATAGTGATCGATGATATAATACAACCTGACGAATTCATACAGAATATAAATATACAAACTGGCAAGTAAATTATAGGACAGATAAAAGCAACTATACTACACACCAGACACAGTAAAGTGCGTTAAGTTGTAACGGACATTAATCTAAAAAAACACACCTATCAACTTCCAGAGGAAAACGTCCTCAAAATTGTTATCGGAGGCCTCCCTACTACAATTAATCCAGTGGACATCACCCAAGACTTAAAAGATAAAGGATTCGACGTCAAATACATCACTCTTCACAGAAACCGACGTGCAAATAGACTAATGCCCCTTTTTCTTATACATCTTGAAAAAAAAAAACTGATGCAAATAAGGCTATGCATCAAGTAAAAAGAATTGGCTACCTCAGTGTTCAGATTGAATCACTCAAAAGAAAAAAAACGCCCCCCCCCCAATGTTATATACATGAATCAGTTTTTCACAGCTCCCTGCTTTGCACCAGAGATTGGGTACGTGTCAACTGCGGAGGCTCGCATGTTCCTAAAACGTGTCCAGTACCACTCACGGAACCAGCAAAGTGTTGCCACTTCAATGGGCCTCATCTAGCCGATTTCTCTCAGGGCTCGTTCAGACGAGGGCGTAAAGCGCATAGAGGCATAGTCATAAGGTCATAAAATACGGGAGACCTGTTCACACTTGCGAGAACGAGGTGTAAGACGTGGCCAATGAGAGAAGCTAAATTTGCGCATGCGTGCAATGTCTACAACTTTCCCGCTCGATTGATTTCCCGCGTTCGCTCTGCTTGTTTTTTTCGTTGTGCCATGGCTTTTTCAGCTCCCCACAAAGTTTTACTGGCTCAACAGAATGATCTTTTATCTGCCCTTCTCATTAGCCAAGAGGCAACGGAAGAAGGTAAAAAACGAAATGGTCGAGAGATATTTTTTTGGAGAGGCCAATACTTGGTTGGCACAACGAGCTTCTTCCGAAACTCAGAAATGGAAACGAAGATTTGTTCTTCAATTTCACTCGTATGTCGGTAAGTATTTAAAGTTAAAACAATTATTCTTATTTTTTATTTTAATTAATTATTTGCTTAATTAATAGCTGTATTTAATAATTTTTTTCTGTTTCATAGGTTAAACAGTATGATTATTTATTGTCTCTTGTGAGTGAGAAAATGACCAAAAAAAAAAAAAAAAAACACTTGCATGAGGTAACCTCTGACACCATCTGAGAAGCTTTCTGTATGCTTAAGGTAAATAATTTTGTTATATATGTAACTTAGTCAAATGCAAGTATTTTTTTAAAATATATATTTAAAAGGCAAGCCATAAGGTAACTTCCCCTCAATAAGTCTGTCTCCTGCCTGCTCAAGAATTATTCACTTATGCATTTTTATAAATTTTTTAGGCTTTAATTTGGAATTATATATTTATTCATGGATTTCGATACTTGCACTTGATTTATATATGCTCTCAGAATTTAAATGATAGTCTAGATTAGTTCGCAGCAATAATTAATCATTTATTTCTTTGCATTACTTCATTTTTTAAAATTTAGTTAAATTTAAATTTTCTTTTTATGAATAGAGAATGTTTGTTAAATTCAAATTTCATTCCTTGCAGCAATGGCACAAGAGAATTATTTAAATTAAATTTAACTTTATTATTTATTCTTTTGAATATATGTGTACATATCTTATTTATCTATTTACACATTATGACCTCAAGCTATTTATGTTTTATCTTGGTTTTCCTACATTTATTCATTATTATAAGAAGCAAAGTGTAGAATAACTAAATTCGGTTGATCTTTACATTATGGTAACTTGGCGTTTTTTTGGCGAAAATTAGGCGACCAACTCTCCTACAGCAACCCTCTATTTTTTTTTTTCCGCCGCCATTTTGTCTTCACGAAGTAAAGACATGTTTCTTTTCTTTTTATCTACTGAACACTTCTTCCAACAATCTACTAGCCGAATTACACTTATGCTAGAAATTTTATCTAACAAAACTGCTTAATCATGACAAATATTCACTGCAAAATTGGGAAAAAGTGCACAATACCATACTCCTTACGCGTTTTTCAAAATAACACATACACATAAACCATGTACACGCCGACTTATTTTTATTATTATTTATTATTATTTAAAAAATTCCAGAATTGCACAAAAATGGCATTGCGCACACTCTTCACTATATCCTTGTACACTGCTTTTTTCTCATATTAGAAAAATTTCACGAAAATACATGACAATTTTCTCAATCTTTAAACCCGGTAAAAAGAACATATATGAAATTACCTGATCGCGAAAAAGTAATGAACATTTCCACATATAAAATAAATAAAATATCCAAAAACTTTTACCTCTAAATCATCTATTACATTATACACGTCACCAACGAATTCATACCGCAAGCATTACAAATACTTAGTATCAAATATGATATATAATGAAAGTGCTAAATTTTATATGCTAATATCCTAGTTATAAAAATATTATTTAACACCTTGACTGCTAGGAGCATCAGTGATAATTCAACGGTGGCCTTACTTTTCACAGCCAACATTGAATGTGATTCACAGGTTTTTTATTGTTTGGAGCCATATAAGTCACTGGTGCTTCACAAACACACAGATTTACAGGACTAAAATTACTGCAATGGCCTTACAAAGTTGCTTTATATTCTTGGTTTCTGGAAACTTTTCTATGAATTATTACAATTTTAATACATATTTTGCTGCAATATCTTTTAAGTAATTATTATTTATGTCGAAGTAAGACAACAATGTTGTAATTAAAGGGATTGTAGTGTTTATTTAACGAATATGAGAAATTTTGAACATTTTAAGATGTTTATACATTCACTAGGTTATTCATTTTTGGTTATATATGGTGTTTCACTATTTGTTTAATTTTACTAATTTCTACTATCAAGACGATGAATTCTTGTGCTGCTTTATGGTGAATTACATTGTAAACTAATTATTATTATTTATTTAATAATTTATTAAATATTTAGACTAAGTATAGAACTGATTTTAAGTTAAAGGGGACAAGAAAACATAATTAAAAAGTCTAACGGAGTATTTTACCTGACTTTCCTGTGGCAGTCAACGTGTTAATTCACGTGTAATTGCCCTGTTCCTTCCCCTTATCTTTTTTTTCTCTTTCTTTCAGGAAAACATGTTGAAATAAAAGCTCCTGCATTGGCAGGTTCGACATATACGAACTACAAAAAATTCAACAGCATAGTGTTGATGGCATCTTGTGACGCAAATTACTGTTTTGTATTTGTAGATATAGGTATAATAATTCTCATAGATTATAGTAATAATGTTGTACCCAAAATATTTTATTTAAAAAATTACATATACGACTTTAATAAAAATTTTGTACGTTTCTTTTTAGGTAATTTTGGACGCATCAGCGATGCAGGGGTTTTTTCTAATTCTTTCCTGGGACGAGCAGTGGATCAAAATATGCTGAATCTGCCACATGATAAAAAGTTGCCTAAAAGTGCAAGAGTTTTGCCTCATGTATTTTTAGGCGATGAAGCATTTGGTTTGAAAAAGCATTTTTTGAGACCATATCCTCGGACCAGGAGTAATTTATCATGCTCAGAGAAAATTTATAACTACAGACTCTCTCGATCAAGAAGATGCATCAAAAATGCATTTGGCATACTGTCATCTCACTGGCAGGTTTTAAGAAAACCACTTCTTTTAACTCCAGAAAACAGTGAGACAGTTGTAAATGCCTGTTGTTGCCTCCACAACTTTTTAATTAAAGATGGAATTCAGAATGGTAACAAACTATATTGTCCCAAAATGTACGGTGACTACCCTTTGTTGAACGGAGAGGTCCAGGATGGGCTCTGGAGATGTAGTGAAAGTTTGAAATCTGTTTCACAACAATCTTCAAACAACTCCACAAGTCTCGCCAAAAATATCAGAGATAATTATGCCGAGTACTTCGCAAACGAAGGTTCTGTTCCCTGGCAAGGAAAGTATATCTAATTTTTTATAGAGAGTTATAGGGCTCATGGCGATTCTCTCTCTAAACAAAAAAACGAGTGGAAGTAGTTACCGCAAGGTCACTAGGAAACACTGCTATTTTATATTCAAACAAAATAATTACATTAAGAAAGTACAAGGCATACCTTTTTTTTTTAATGACAACTCAGAAACATACTTTGACAATAGCCTTATTGTTATAGGAATACACTAAATATCTGCAATGGCATTTTTGAATCAAACTTATAGAATGCAATATTGAAATAAGTATAGAACAGCATATTTCTGTGCAAAGCAGTATGGAATATTTCTGCATTGCACTGTAGTACTACTCTCTAAACTATAAACATGCACATGCATATATATACAACCTTCTTCAATTTTTTATATATAATTTCTTTTAGGAGAAATACCATATTCTAAATAAGCCTAATTTAAAAAAAAAAGAAATTCCTGAGGATAAATGACAGATAGCCTGTATACAACATTTTTTCCATTTTGCAGGTGTGAAAGCAGTTAGCGGAAAACAGTACTTACCATACATTAATTATTTTTCTTTTTCCAATCAAAAGGAACATGCACTACCAGTATCATTATCGCTAGTACTAGTATCCCACAACTGGTCACCATGACCTGCAACCACAACTAAACTTGTACAGTTCTATGAAACATTCTCCCAACAATGGATTTTATACTCAATCACCAAATACATTTTGCTGTGTTTCCAGCTGTTTGTATGCATCTTATTTCTAATCATTTTCATGTGTAAGCCGCACTCCTGAATTCCATATGCTTTTTCTGGAAAAATCTGATGTTTACACCACATGACTTCCTTGTACGGAATATTAAATTATACGCATTTTTTCTTGCATTTCATTTAAACTTATTGGATTGAATTACACCTACTTCGCCAACAGCGCATAAACCGCAATAGAATAAATGCTTTCTTTAAAATTCACTTTATTTGTTTACCATAGCTACACTCTGGTTCTAGGTTCACTTAACAGTATTATATTTCGTTCATATTATAACTCAGAATGCACAAAATTTATATCATGTAAAGAATTATCTCGTTGCCACATGTTCTATTCACATACTATAATAAAGTTAGAACAATATATAAAAGAAATTAAGCAAGCAAAACAAAAAAGAAACAGTTTTTCACAGACGATTGAGTATTTCTCATTCAATTAATTCAGTTCTCACTTTGCAACAAAACAAAAATACATAAAAACTCAAAACATCTGTATTAAAAATTACAAAGTAAATCTTAAACACTTATTTCCTCGAAAAAATTCCAGAAAGGATTAAGCATGATTTAATTCGCAATAATAAATGAAGGCGTTATCTTTGTTGTTGCGAGCTACGTTTCTCTAGATTGGCAGCAAATCCACTACTCTGTTGTTTCAAATGTAAACAAGCAATGGCCGCCATCAAAAAAAGATTATTAGGCTTAGCGACACTTAAACAACTTCGAAATTGTTGATAATTCTAAAAATATTGCATACAGATTTACTAAAGGCATAAAAACTTTAACCGGAAGATAAGAACAACATAATTCAATCATTTTTAAAGCAAAAAATGTACAATTTACAACCATATAAGAGTAAAGAAACTGAGATCACTGAGCCGGGTAACAGAGTGGATATATATATCAATATATTTATATATGTTTGGTGCGGCCGATTGCAACCAAAATACGAGGTGCACATCTACATGTTATAGCAGTCATGTATACAAAATTTCAATGTTCTGAGGCTACTCGTTTTTGAGTTATGCAAGATACGTTCGTACAGACACCAGGAAAAATCCTCTTCAGAATTCATTTTAAAGCAGTTTTATAAGTTTTGGAGGAAAAGAGTCTTTTATTCTGTCCTTATGTACAGATATCACGCAAATGCATCGTTAAATTTGCATTCGAAGAGGTCAAAATGGATATTTTCATTGAAATATGTTTGCTGTTTGAAACTTTTTGCGATAACAATACTTCCTTTTTACTTCGTACAAGGAAGTAAAAAAAGCGGGGTTACATTCGAATACAGTACAAAGTAAACAATGGTATTACTTTTCTTAATTTCTGTAAACTTCACTCAACCTTTGTAACACGAGACATCTTCTTACTTGGATTTAATAATAATTCAAAAAGGCTTTTCCTCAATATGTCCTACAAATCTTAACAATCATTATGCACTTTTTTCATTTGCTGAAAGATTAAAATTACAAACACCTATGTCTTATCTAGAAATTTCTACTAGAGAAATGACAAGAATTTAATGCATCAAAATTTCTGTGGATAATAAATAATAAATGCTGTGTTATTCATTAAATTATACACTGTGCAATGAATTGTGCATGTTATTCATTTTTATCAAAAATAAATTCCTATGATAGATAACATAATTCAAAACCAGAAACAAAGATCAGCAGGAGACCAAAACTGTCTAGAACTGTGACTGTTGATTTAAGGATACATCACTGCATTTTTTTCCTTTTTGAACTTCGCAAGAGCATTTTCTCAAAAGATTAATCTTTTTAACTACTTATACGAAGCCTATGTAATTAAACTGATTATTGTTCTTAAAGTGAAATTAATTTTAATGTTAGTATTTTTATGGTTAAAACTGCACGAAGCCAACAATTCATGATACCAATTTGATGTTTTAATAAAATGAATTTATAAAGTTTGTTTGAAAAGAAAATCAGCACTTAAAGCAAATAGCAATACCATATTTTCATCTTTTTCAATAAATTTATTTTAAAAATAAATAAATAAAATATTACAATAAAAATATTTACAAGTAATTACAATAAAAATAAATAAAGAGATATTTACAAGTAAAATATATACAAAGAAATATTTACAAACATGCATTTTTTAAAGAATTTTCATAATAAATTGAAAATCATACACAGCGTGCATGATCCTGAGCTTAACTTTTGCTTTTAAATTTTCATCCATATTTCTCAATTTGTTATGAAAACTCATTAAAAAATGCATGTCATCATCACAGACTTCTTTGGCCATCATATCGCTATTTCTCTTCATCAATTTCAAAATTTGCTCTTGAAATTTTTGACCCTTTCGTTTCAATACTTTTGGAGTTTCCAAAGTTTCATTTTGATGATCTTCGTCACAGGACACATCCAGATGATTGACATCCTCGTTATCAAATAGGTCCTGTGACGAAAGAATCTCTTCCTCAGCAACAGGAAGCAGTGATGCATTGCTGCAACTAGGCCCATCCACTGCTGGTTTTACATTGAAACGAGTGCTACGTTAGAAAAATAAAATAATACACAATATTAAAATAAAAAAATTGCCACTACACACAGAATTTAAAAATTCTAATATACATGAAGATTTAGTGAAACCTTGTTAAATAACTGCTTATTTATTAATGAATATATTTAATAAATCCTGAATAATAGTTTAACTAAGGCTTACACACTATGAGATTTTTAATAGGAATTATTAATAAATACATTAAAGAAATCTTTGAGTATCAAGTTTATTTCTATTCTGTTCTAGGAGGATCTGTATACTGAAGTTGCAATATCATGATTTAAGTTTCTTATCTATGTATTATTCTCGTCACTGCGAGATAATTATCAGTTTTACAATGGCCTTCAAAATCTACATTTTCATTTTCTAAGTTAATACTAGACATCTAGAATTCCGGATTATGAACATCAATTTCTTAATTAAAATGTCATTTTTGGTTTTATTACATTCAAAAAATAAAAAAATATTACACATTTTTCAAAATTAGTTTTATACCTAGTATCTAGTTTGCATTACTAAAAATAAATCTTAATCATTTAAAATATGCTTTTTTTTAATGTACTGATAATATATTGTACATTAATAAAAAATCCTCAATAATTCCACTTAGTTTTCCTAAGTGGAATTATGTTATATTCACAACTTAATATCAAAAACAATTCATTAAATTACATAATTTCTACATTTTTAACAGGCTTGTGTTATAGTAGTTACAATACGTAAAACAGAATTTACCGCCTATGTCTGATAGTATCCTCTAAAAAGGCCATCTGCTCAGCAAGTGGAAATTTTCTTATTTTTGATGCAGCACCATCACCGCTTCTTGTTGTCAAGGTCTTCTTGTACCTGATGTATGACCTTCGGATGCACTTCCAACGGTACTGAAGCTCTTTCACTATAATAAATTTTTTTAAATGTATTATATTTCACGAATTAATTTTACCAGAACAAGTTGTTAAGATAGTAAATGTTCATTTAAGTGAAAAAATAAATGTCTACTTGAAGTTGCAAAATTTTAATAAATACACCCATTGCCATAAAATCTTATGCCTCATGAAGTAATTGTAAGATCATAACAAAATTTGACAATAAGATATATGTGCTCTGAATGACATACACCATTTTCTCTGTTTGGAATGCTGTCACACTTGACTACAACATATGGAACCAGGTTGTCTTTAGCGATGAATCAAAATTCAATTTGGGAAGACCAATTATAAAATTTTACTTTGCAGGTTTTAAATACTACAGTGTTAGGCTAGAAGTTAAATATCAGACAGAGCTCACATATTTATTTAACTGCCATGAAAATTCAAAGTTGGTAAAACATTTTTATTGCTATTCCACAAAAGATAAATTCAGAGCAATGCAATAGTATTTATTTTCAACAACTACATTATGAAGCATGTGTGGGGATAAACTGAACAACTTCTGATAAATAATGATGATAAATTGTCAAAATAAAAATTTAAAAAAATTGGGTGGATTCATGATAGAACAAAAAATTTGTGTAAAAAAGTGTATTTCTTCTTACTGGTGAACCATGTTATTTCAAAAAAAGAGTTGGGTGCCATTTTTTAAAAGCATAATTATAATTTTCTACAAGCTTTATCTTTGTGGCATGCAAACATGGTTTGGTATCATATGAATACCTTTCTTGGGGGCCAGAGGATTAATTATTGTTTCATATATCAAATATATGTAACCTGACAGAGGAAGTGGAATTTAACATTTTGTAATTGATCTAAAATGTCAATTTGTCACATAAGTTAGTAAGATAATACAGAAATAGTATTCAATCAATAAATCCAAAAACTAATCCTCTCTACTTCATTCATAAAACAAACATATTCAGAATTTCATCCTTCAGAGTAAATAGTTTAGAACATAAATGTGATGACATATCACTATAATGTGATATGTTATTGAAGTAACTGAGATGAATGTGAATTATGTTCGTAATGAAGTTTTTAAAGTAATTTTACTAGCTTGGTCAAACATCAATCATTTTATTTTTTGAACTTGCACAACTAAAACATTTCAAGTTCAAGGACTTCACATTTCTCCCTGGCTTTATTTCCCTATTATTTGGCTCCATAGCAATGAAAAGGCATTACACATGCTTACTAGTTTAAATTAAATTATTTTCTTTTTATTCAATAAACATGGCATACATATCCATTTTTAATTTAAGCTTCTTCAAAAATTACTACACTGTTTTCTTTCTATGACACTGAAAGAAATTTAAATACATAAATAAAGATAAAGGGAAATTTTAAATGGTTTGAAAAGAGTCAACGATACAGTAAAATTGAATTTTCTTTGATTTCACCTCACTGAATAGGTTTCTCTTTCTTATTCTGTGATAACAAAAATAATAATAGCAATAATAATACAGATAAATGAAACCAGCCAAACATGCAGATTTGAAACTTTTGCATATCTTTGCTTCAGATAAATTTCTATAACAGTATTATATATTTTTTACTTTCATTTTCCAAAAATAGCTGTAGATCTTTTAACCAATATAAATCAAGTTCAAATTTTCTTCTTGTTAATATGCAGTTAAAATAAAAATTGTTTATATTTTGGAAATTCAAATAAAATTTGTAATTAAATCGCATTCTGACACTGTTAATTTAGTAAACTGTAATGGTTTTCAAATGATGAATGCATGTATACATACATATATATATATATATAAATCATTCACAGTATCCTACATATACCCATAATCATATCAGCATAATAATGACAGACAAAATCAAATTTAAATTAACAAAATCAAATTTAATAATGGACTTTAAAAAAAAACATGTATGCAAGAGACAAGTTAAATATGAATGCGAATTTAATTAAGACCTAGCGATCTAAATAACAAAACAAAAAGGGCAAAAAATTTACGGTACTATTCGGTTTCGAGGGCCGTAAAAAATCGCCAAACTATTGTTAATGCCAATGCTGCCAAAAATAATTGCGGCAACCTTAATAATTGCGTCAAGAAAGGAAGTATTATAGTAAATAACTATTTAAGATTCATGTTTTAATTTAGATGAAAGGTTAATTTCATATAATACTTAATTTATTATTATAATTTATATGAAAAAGGCTAAACAGGAATGAATGAAAGCATATGAGTAAATAACTATTTCAGATCATTATTATAATTTATATAAAAATTGCTAAACATAATGAATGGATGCCTGCATCGCTATTTCGCTACCGGCTTATCGCTAAAGCATAATTTCATCTCGTTGGTTGTTCAAACGTAATTTTCTATAATGAATGATGCCTTTCCTTTGAAAATATTCTCGGTAAAGTGCAGAATCGCTCACTTACTTGTTTGCCGCTTTTTACAAGGGTAAAAAGGGGTAAAAAGCAATTGGATTTTTGTCAATTTTCTTTTACTTTTTAAGTGAACATAGGTCGATGTGTAAATAGATAAAGTCAAGGGTGTGCGCAGTGCCATTTTTGTGCAATTCTGGGAATTTTTTTTAAAGTGAAAATAGGTTGATGTGCACATGGATACCGAGTATGTGCAATTCTTAAAAACGCGTCAAGCAGTGGGCGATTCTGCACTTTACCCAAAATTCTATTGCCGACTTTTCGTCATGGCAATTCCCATATTGTTAAATCCATAGGATATCAAAAAAGGATTTAAAATCAAAAAATGATTTAAAAATTAAACTAGTATTTCAATGGCGTCTTAAGAAATACAGAACTATATAAACTTACGCAATCTGAAATCAGCGCGTACGCTAGATTTGGCGTGCTGTTAAATGGGCGCGTTTGCTAGATTTGGCGCTTTTGCGCATACATTTTCGTTGCAATTTTTTTACGGCCTTCGAAACCGAATAGTACCAAATTTACTTACCACCACAATTTGTATCCTCAGCAATCATCTCCCAGGCTTTCTGAACGAGGTTCAGATTTCTGTGGTCCATGGATCTTGCATCCCAAATTACGGGATGGTTCTAGACTCCAGCGATTAAAATTTCATTGGACACGATGCGCTCCATATTAAAAAAAAATGTCGCCTTCGAAGTGACAGCGAAATTGTCCCGCTTCGTTTTAGCTTCGCTCTGATTGGTCGACGCTTATCCCAAACTCGGCGTAAAGTTGAAAACTTTCAACCTTGCGCCACGAGCCTTAAACCAGATTATGTGACGTAGCACAGATGGTTGCCTTGGCAACGCAGCTTGGCTTTAACCACTTATGTCCATTACGCCCTCGTCTGAACGGGCTCTGTGTCCGGCACGCCCAAACTCAGATAAATCCAAGTTCATACCAAGTGCAACACCTAAAATCAAGACAGAACATCAAGAAACAACATCAAGACAGAAACAGTACCAGCTACTAATACTAATTCAACACAAAATAGCAGCGAACACTCCCAAAAATCCAATAGCTCTCTAGTCTCCGGAATTTTCAACTTCAATAGTCTCAAAGATGTATGGGAAGTCATTATTAGTGGAATCAAGCAATTTAAATCAGCAACCAACACAATCGAAAAGTTCGGAGTCATTATAGATGTCTTAGAAAAAATTAGCAACTATTTTTAACAATCCAATCAATAACAGTCGCAGCTCACTAAAAATACTCTTTTGGAATGCGAACACTCTGTTTGGCAAAAAAGAAGAATTTAACTACCTAATTCAAGACCTGTAACCAGACATAATTCTTATTCAAGAAACTCACCTGAAGCCGTGCAAAAAAGTACTAATAGCAAATTATAATATCTACCGGACAGACCAGGACACAGGAAGAGGGGGGAGGAATTTGCACCTATGTCAAAAGAGGTCTTGATCATCAAATTCCCCCCAATAATTCAATCTCATTTGAAAGCAACAGCATAATAATAAAATTCAACAATCAAAGATACATAATCTCTAATATTTACATCCCACCAAGAAATAATCCGAACATGATAGAACTAGGAATACTACATTTTACAAACTCTACTGCAATAGTGAAAGGCAACTTCAACGCCAAACTTAGATTATGGAATCGTAACTCATCTAATAAAATACGCAGGTAAATTTTCAACCTCATTCAAAATAGAAATCTTAACATACATGTCACCGATGACCCCACGCATTACGGGTACAATAGCCACTTTACAATAGACTTTTTTCTTTCCAGTAGCCTAACTCCAACCTGCACCATCTCTGCCATTCCAGCCTTAGCATTCGACCACAACCCGATCATGCTTGAAATATCCACTAATGCCTACTCCCCAACTTTGGAACGGTGTGTGGGAATTACAAATTGGCCCAAGTTCTCCGAAATTTTAACCTCTACGATATCAGGCAACCCAAAAATTGAAAAAAAATCCTAAATAGAAGAAATTGATAAATTCACCCAAAATATTCAACATGCCATCAATCTAGCTACCAGTAACATCAAAAACAATTCTATGCCTCTCCCCTGGGAAATCAAGGATAAGATTAGAAGAAAACACAGGATTCGAAAAATCTGGCAAAACTCTGGAGACCCATTATTAAAAACCAACTCAACAGGATCCAAAATGAAATTAAAAGAAGCATCGCAGATTTCAAGCAAGACAGATGGAAAAATTATTTAAATGACTTATCTACAGAAGACAATAATAGCCTTTACAAAATCACTAAAAATCTCAAAAATAGTTATAAATAAATCCCTAACCTTCACACGAGCTCCGGCGTCGTATATTCCAATCAAGACAAAGCGAACGCTATTGCAGACACTTTCTAAGAAACATTCACTCATAACCTTGACCCATATGATAAAGGCACAACAAATGTAGCCTTGTTAACAACTTTCGCAATACCCCTGGACCTCGCAACTTTACTTTCCTTACAAATTCTATCACCGTAGCGGAATTTATCAATTTACAGAAGAAGAAAAAGCCCCAGGAGACGATGGAATCACAAATATTGCTCTGAAGAATCTTACCATCAACGCCATCACCTGTCTCACTAAAATTATCAACAGCATCATCAAACTGGCTTATTATGCTAAAATTTGGAAACACGCAATTATTGTTGTCTTACCGAAACCTTACTCCAATCCAGCAATTCTAGATAATTACCGTCCCATTAGTCTACTGAGCAACCTTACAAAAATAACTGATCGTATGATATTTTATAATATCCGGCAAAATATTCATTCTTTCAACTACCTGCCTGACCAACAATTTGGCTTCAGAGAAAAACATAGCACCCACATCAATTACTAACAGTTATCAACTATGTCACGGATGGATTCAACGCCAAACTGCTCACAGGTGGATGTCGCAAAAGCGTTCGACAGGGTATGGCACAAAGGCCTTATATTCAACCTCATCAAATTAAATTTTCCAGACCACTTCATCCGACTTGTCGCCTCCTACCTAGATAACAAAACTTTCTCAGTCAAAATTAATAGCAGTCTCTTTTCCAGAAGTAGTACAATTGCAGGTACACTTCAAGGGATCAGCACTTTCTCCATATCATATTTTTATAATATATATATACTCACGATATTCCAAGAAATCTATCTATCACAATAGGGCTATTCGGAGATGATACAGCTATTTTAACTTACGCCTCCACCTTAACTAACGTCTGGCTGCAACTACAAAAATATCTAAATCAACTTGAAGACTGGCTCATCAAATGGTGAATCGCAATTAATACCCAAAAATCCAAACCAGTTTTATTTAGTAAAGGTAATTCTAATAAAAGACCTCCCAAACCATATCATTTTCAAAGAAGAAATGGAATGCAAAAACAAAGCAAAATACCTTGGAATAATACTTGACCATAAATTTACTTTTGCCCAGCAATTTAAAGCAACAAAACAAAAACGCAATTACACCAGGGTCAATATGCGCCCCCTACTAGGAAGAAGAAGCAATCTTTCCTTAAGAAACAAAATCATTCCTCATAACCAAGTTTTAAGACCTGCATTACTCTACGGATGCGAAATCTGGGGTCATGCCACAAACACAAATTTAAAACCACTCCAATTCATCCAAAATAAAATGTTTTCTAAAAATCAAGAACATTAACGAATATAGAAACCACAGCTAACTTCTCCAATAAAGTCAGATACCACAATAATCATCTAATTGCCTCTTTAGAAATCACCCCTCCAATTCTAAGCACCAAGAGCCCGCGCTAACAGAGTGAACACCCATGCATATAATCGGTGAAACAGCAATTCTACTTTCCTGCCACTAAAACCAGTCAAACAGCCCTCCCCTCTTTTTCCCAGATGCTTCCATCAGATGTGAAGAAAACGAAAGCGCTGCTTCAATTTAAATGACAATCTTCGACGAAAATTGAAGCCGAAGAAATGTGAGCAATGTGACATCACGACTGATGATCGTGGCCGCTGTGTAGCATGCGGATAAGACGAAAGTTTTGTTTATAGTCATAATGATTTTAGAGAAAGATACTATGGATATATTAGAGAGACTGGGAGGTGCAAATAAAGTAATATTGAAACACCAGGATAGCCAAGGTCAAAGGAAACCCTGCCTCTATTAAATATACACCAGAATTGCGATCTTTTGCAATGATGCTACATTTTTACTCTTCTAAGGCATATAATTATGTTAGGGAAACATTTGACACATGTTTGCCACAACCACAGACTTTGTGCAATTGATATAAATGTGTTGATGGTTCACCAGCCTTCAGTGATGAAATTTTAGGACTTCTTACACATGAAGCACTATCTGCTAAACAATACCCACTTATATGCAGTTTGCTTATAGATGGAATGGCAAGAAACATTATGGCTATGTCGATATGGGGACAGATCTAAACAATGACTGTCTGCTTGTTGCAAAAGAAGCCGTAGCTTTTATGCTTGTGTGCATAAGCAATAGTTGGAAATTACCAATAGGTTATTTTCATGTAGATGGTATTTCTGGACTCAGTTAAGCAATTTAGTTTAGCAGTGTCTAATATTAGTTGAAAAAACTGGTATCAAGGTAGTATCATTAACATTTGATGGGACTGCATGCAACAGGAGCATGGCCAAACACTTAGGATGTTCATTTGATACTAACAAATCTTTGTTAACTTTTTTTTCAGCATCCTTCAAATAAAGAAAATATTTTTGCATTTCTGGACCCATGTCACATGTTGAAATTAATAAGGAATACATTGGGAGAGAAGAAATGTATAATAGATAATGAAATTCAATTGATAACTTGGAGTTTCCTTGTGAAACTGCAAGAAGTACAAGATGCAGAAGGATTGCATCTATCAAATAAATTGCGGAAATGCCATTTGGAATGGTTCCGGCAAAAAATGAGTGTACAACTTGCAGCACAAATGATGTGTGATTCAGTTGCTGATGCAACTGAAGAGTGTCAAAGTATGGGCTTAATAAATTTTGAAAATTCATTAACAACACTGAAATTGCTTAGGCACATCAATCGTATTTTCAATATTTTTAATTCTCAAAATATACGTCAACGAGAATGGAAGAAGCCGTTATATCCTCAGAATGTTTCTGAATACTTAAGAGATGCTATCAAATACCCTTTTTCTTTAAAAACGTATCCAGAGAAACTTCTCTCGATACAAACAAACAGAAGAACTGGATTGCTGGGTTTGATTGTATGTGCTGAGAGTTTACTGGGACTGTTAGAAATATAGAAATGTTATACAGTGTTCAGAACCAGTATTAATTTACTTGCCTGCATATAAAATAGTCAGGATCACATTAAATTATTCTTTGATTTGATATGTGTATGTGGTAGGTGGAATAATAATCCTACAGTTAGGCAATTCATGAATGCTAACAAAAGGATTGTAATTCAAGATGAGTTAACATAAATGAGATGTGCTAATACCCTAGCATGTTCTTGGAGAGAAATGTAACAATGAGGCTGTACATTTTATTCCCTAAAGTATCTCTCTAAACAGATCCCAATACCTTCAAAAAATTATTTCTAAGCGTAACAGCAGTCCGCCTCGAAAGATTTTTGCATTAATAAACACACAACTACCTTTAACCTCACTAAGCATTTTCAAATTTCAAAAAAATTCATCCAAGCATTTTCAAATTCCTAAAAAAATTCATCCAAGCATTTTCAAATTCCTAAAAAATTCATCCAGACCTAACACATCGTCTTCAGTGGATGAAACTTTATGTTCAATGTTAAGCATTTTCAAATTCCTAAAAAAATAATCCAGACCTAACACATCGTCTTCAGTGGATGAAACTTTATGTTCAATGTTAAGCATTTTCAAATTCCTAAAAAATTCATCCAGACCTAACACATCCTCTTCAGTGGATGAGTCTTTATGTTTGATGTTCGTACTGTATTGCGAAAGGTGGTTCTAATTCTAAATGAAGTGAAATATTTCAACAATCTACAAAAATAATCATTTTATTTACGAAGCAACTTTCGTTGCATCGAAGGTTCACTGCTAACTAACTACGTCGCAAACTAAAAACTAACATTCCTTTTCAGAAGCGAAGCGCCCTCTAACGGCGATACATAAATCATTTGGGGGATTTTTCCACACTCCCCACCTGATTATTTCTGCAAAAATTATCACTATTTCAGCATACAAATAATATAATATAAGAAAGCAACTTACATATCAAATACATTCAACTGATGTAAATATAAACTGCAAAAGGAAATTCTATAAAATAAACATATAGTTAACTGCATCAACTCAAATGTTACTCAATACGTAAATATTAATTCAAATTACAAACAGTAAATTATTAGTAATAACTAAACTAATTATCTAAAATTAATGTTAGTGAATATGAAATACAAGAAGTAAAATTAAAAGGTTACAAATTTAGTTCATTTTCAGTCTGATAGTTCAAGGGGGTATATCAATTGTACAGGTCTCTTAAAGTCCCCTTTTTTAGTTTTTACCGCACATGATCGTACAAGACCATCACGTCCTTTGAAGACTTGAATTACTCGACCTAAATCCCAGAGGAACTTAGATTTAGTTGTTCCTTCAAGTAAAACTATATCACCAATTTTAAGATTTTTCTTGGCTTCTGGTGTACCAAAGAAGTGAGCATTTCTCAGCTGAAGAAGATACTGATTTTTCCATTTTTTCCAGAACTGTTTTATAAGTGTTGTCTGATATTCTTTTCGTTTTATTAGACTCTTTCTTGTTGGAGAGTTATTCAGTATCTCAGCAAAGTTGTATGGTATTCATCCTTATGTCCGATCAATAGAAAATCAGCCGGTGCAAGCGGTTCACGTTCATGTAAATCGTTGTAAACGTAGGTCAAAGGACGTCTATTCACAATATTTTCGACCTCTGTCAACACAGTCATAAATTCTTCAAAATTCAGTTGAGCTCTGCCTAATATCTTTTTCAACGGTTCCTTTATGGTTTTCATAAGGCGTTCATAAAAGGCTCCCCACCATGGAGCAAGCTCGACGATAAATTTCCAAGTCAAGCCTTCATTTGCTAGAAAATTTTGAAAGTCTGTACCTTTAATTATGCTGCAAAAATACTGTAAATCTTTGGCAGCATATTTGAAAGTTTTCGCGTTATCTGAATAAAAGGTGCGACAGTTTCCTCTTCTCGAAATGAAACGTCTGAGAGCCAAAATGAATTTGTTTGCAGACATGTTGGAAATGAGTTCCAGATGTAACGCTCGTGTAACAGCGCACGTAAACAATACGATGTATGATTTCTGAATGTCGTTTCCAGACCTGATGTAAACTGGACCTGTGAAATCCACGCCTGTAACATAGAAAGGTGGAGTTTCAACAATTCGATCTTTAGGTAACTGAGCTGTCATTTGTTTCGCTGGTTTTACTGCGTATTTCCGACAAATTAAACAGTTCCCTAAGACTTTCTTTACCAACTGACGGCCTTTAGGAATCCAAAATTTCTGTCTTAGTTTGGCTAAAGTTGCTGCAACTTCCGCATGCAGAACGTTATTATGTTCCCTTTTTACAATTAATTCAGTAAATTTGGAATCTTTAGGAAGAAGAACTGGATGCTTCTCGTCAACTGTATATTCGGTTTCTTCTAATCTTCCCTTAATTCGAAGAATTTTATTTTCATCAAGAAACGGTGCCAAGCTGAATATATCAGAGCTTGGAGAAATTGACTTGTTAGATTGAAGAGCCTTAATTTCAGGTGTGAAGAAATCCATCTGGGCTTTACGAACACAAAAAATTTCAGTGTCCTGAATTTCAAAGGCACTTAATGTTCCACTATTAGCAGGCAGTTTTCTTGCCTTAGCAACGAAACGTCTAACCCATGCCATAATTCTGAGATATTTCAGCACATTACTGAATTTTGTTATATCCAATAGTTGATCATCTCTATTCACAACAACGTCATAAACAGATATCTTACTACGGAGTTCTAGTTGCTTATCGTTTCCCACGTCAAACTTCGGTTGAACTGGCCAGTCTATACGTTTGTTTCGCAACCATTCTGGTCCAAACCACCAAAATGAACAACTTCTTAAATTAGCAACAGTAGTTCCTCGTGATATGAGGTCGGAGGGGTTATCTTTCCCACGGCAATAATGCCAATTATTGCTTTCAGTTAGTTTCTGAATTTCATAAACTCTGTTTTTGATGAAAGATTTAAATTTTTCGGGAGATCCCTGAATCCAAAAATACGTTATTTGAGAATCAGTCCAGTGGAAGGGGATTACTTCGTATTTTAAACATTTTGCGATTTTATCACTCAATCTAGCGGATAAAAGCGCACCTAAAAGCTCCAATCTAGGAAGTGTTAGGGATTTCAGAGGAGCAACTCTACTCTTGGAAGCAACAAAAACTGTTTGAAAAGTTCCATTGTTCAAAACTATTCTCAGATATACCACGCATCCATAAGCTTTCAAACTAGCATCAGAAAAGCTATGGAGTTCTATTTGTTTCACATCTGCATCTAATATTCCTTCTAAATAGTAGCGGGGAATTCTGAGGTGGTTCAGTTCTTCAATTTCTTCGTACCAGGCTTTCCATTTATAACTAAGATCAGGTGGAAGTTCATCGTCCCAATCAATTTTGGCAGACCAAATTTCCTGAATCAGACACTTTATTCTTATAGTGAAAGGGCCATAAAATCCGACAGGATCAAAAATACGGCCTGCGGTTTGCAATAGAAAACGTTTTGAGTTGATTGACGAGGAAATGAAATTTGTCAAGTGCTGAGTGTCAAAATAAAAATTATCTTTATCCGTATCCCAGTTAATTCCTAACACTTTGATCGGGACAACTTCAGGAGATTCTTGCATCGAAAATTCATTGCGATGCCAAATATCTTTGAGTTCTTTGGAATTAGTATGCCACTTATGTAGTGACATGCTAGCTTCATTAAAAATGTTCACAATTTCTAAACTTGTTTTCAGGGCTTGTTCTAAATTTTGGTGACCACCAATAATGTCATCAACATACAGGTAGTTGTTTAAGAGTTCTACTGTTTCAGGATATATTTCTGAATATTTTTTAAGGTGATGCTTAATAGTAGCAGCGAGAAGAAAGGGACTAGATTTTACTCCAAACAAAACTCTAGTAAATCTAAAGGTTTTCAAACTCTCATTGTTATCATTAGGATCATCTTTCCAAAAGAATCGTGTAACGTCCCTGTCTTCTTCATTTAACTCTATCTGTAAGAATGCTTGTGTAATGTCCGCTGTAAAGGCTATCGAATTTTGTCTAAATTTTATCAATAAATCAAAAATATCAGGATATAGGTTCGGACCAGTGTATAAACAGTCATTTAGAGAGGGTGTTTTTGGTTTATGGGCTGAAGCATCATAAACTATTCTTAGTTTGCTTGTTGCTCTATCATTTCTGATGACTGCTCTATGAGGTAAATAAAATAGGGTCTTATCATTTTGATTGTCTTCTTGAACTGGTTCAATAATATGTTTTAACTCGTAATCCTTTAAAACCTCTGTGTATTGAACAAACAAAGAGTTATCAATTTTAAATTTGTTACTCAATTTCTTAAATCTTTCAAGTGCTATATCCCTATTATCTTCCATTAAATGTTTTGAATTCGGTTTCCAAGGTAATTTCACTTGGTATCTGCAGTTCTTATACCTGATATCAGATTCGAAAGATTTCATAATTTCTAAATCAACAGTTTTGTCGTTTTGAGTATCACTTTCCAAACCCAAGTTTTCTAGCTTCCAAAACTGTTGTAACTGATCTGATATCAAGTTTTCAATTACAATTACTTTCATAGTTAATAATTCACTATGATCATTATTTACTTTACCCTGCAAACACCACCCAAATAAAGATTCTGTGGCTACAACATTTCTTGAAATTCTTTTAATTTTACCAGTAATAGAATAGTAGAAATCTACCCCTATGAGAATATCCATTTTGTCACTTTTTCTACAACAATCTGCTAATTGTAGATTTTGTAAAATTTTATTTTTCTTAGCAAAGTTCAAATCTGGAGGAGAGATAACAGTATTGGATATATTTTCGGTTTCAAGAAGCTCAATATATATATTAAGATTAGGATCGTTTACATTTTCTAGTTTTGCTCTAACAACATTAAAGGTTTTTTCTAACGCACTTTTATCACCAAAGGAATAAACAGAAAGTGATTCTTTTCTAACAATCGGAAGTTCCATTTTAGTAGATACATCTTTGGTTATGAAAGATCTCATTGAGCCATTATCAAAAAGAATTATGACATTTTCAGATTTATCATTATTTCGAATCAATGCAGAAGCCGTTTGTAATAATATTTTATTAGATCTATTTTCATCGGAATTATATGACGAAACAGCGGAAATAACGCTCGAATCCGACGTTTTCTTTTTAGGTTTTTCATTATCTTTTTTCTGATGGAATGAATAACAAATGGCTTTCGAGTGTTTATTAAAGCAGAAGGCACAGTTTATTTTTTGTTTACAATTTTGGATCCGGTGATACCGACCTAAACATAAAAAACACCGCGATTCACTTTTTAAGATCTCCTTTTTCTTTTCTACACTTAAAACTTCGCAATCCGCAGATTTATGATTTGTGTTCCCGCAGAACAGACACTGCGATTCGGATGACGCCGCTAATAACTCAACTGTAGACGGCTTGCTCGTTATGGCTGGAGAATGTTTATGTTTGAAGGGCAAATGCTTTTCCAATCGCGAATATTTTTCTCTACAATTATAATTAACAGAAGCCGCGCGTTCTCTACTGAATACTTCGTTCCTCAAAAAGGCTAACAAACCTTTTAAATCCCAATTTTCGTCTTTAATTTTTCGGCTATAATCAAGAACGAATTCATTAGGAAGTAATTTCAAAATTAAAGGCGTTAAGAGATTTCCGTAGGTATCAGAGTCTATTTTTAATGCTTCAAGATTTCTTATCTGTACTTCGGCGTGATCTAAAAGTTTTCTTAATCCGTTTATATCATTAGGATTTCTAACAGGTGAAGTACTTAAGAGTTGTCCTAAATGCGAATTAATTAAGATGTTCTTTTGACCAAATCTGGAACGTAACAGTTCAAGAGCAGCTTCGTAATTATTTTCGATGAGAGCGAAACCAGAAATAGCTTTGGCGGCTGAGCCACCAAGAAAGCTTTTTAAGTAAATTAATTTTTCTATTTTTGATAAATTCGGATTTTTATCAATCGCATTTTCGAACTGACCTATGAATTCTAACCAATCCGAAGAATCACCATAAAATTTAGAGATCGTTAATTTTGGAAGACGAGTGAATTTGTTACTTTCGTTTTGGGATTCTGTAACGGTTTCATTAGAAGTGTATCTATTTGCATTGTCCGAATTTTCCAACTTATTCAACTCTTTCTTTCCTCTAAACTGCCACACTTGTATTTTCTCTTCAGCCTGTAGACTCTATTTCAGCGTCTAAATTACTCAAGGATTTTGATTTTTCGTTTAACTGGTCTAAAATTTCTTCTAATACATTAACATTTATACTACTATCATCTTTATTCAGTTCGGTTTCAATTTTCTTTAATATCTTGGACACTCCGGTCCTCAATACCTTTCGTTTCGATTTCAGTTTAGCAATAAGATCTTCCATATTATATAAAAATAGAAAATACAGGCTTACCTTGGCTGTCTTCGCATAAAATGATATCCAAAATTAAAAAACACAAACTTCTAAATTGGCCAGAGGTTCTCGGCACCGATGCGCCATATTGCGAAAGGTGGTTCTAATTCTAAATGAAGTGAAATATTTCAACAATCTACAAAAATAATCATTTTATTTACAAAGCAACTTTCGTTGCATCGAAGGTTCACTGCTAACTAACTACGTCGCAAACTAAAAACTAACATTCCTTTTCAGAAGCGAAGCGCCCTCTAACGGCGATACATAAATCATTTGGGGGATTTTTCCACATACTGATAGTCTCATCATTTATCCACTTTTCATTTAGATCTAAGCGAACATCAGTATTCTTCTTTGTCATCTTTTTTTTCTTTTGTTTTCGTCGGAGTTTGTGAAGATCTGTTTTCAGCCGCTTGCACGTTGATCTTAAAATCGCTTCCAGGCGAAGATTTTCCATGTTTACTGAAATTTTTTTCTCGACACTATAAATCATGTCAGATATTTCATCAAATTTTCTTTTGCACATTATTCTTTGATGATTAAACAACAATTAAAATAAAATACGTACCTGATTTTATGTCGAATTTCAACGAAAATGAAACGTTAAACACTTGCACCACAAAGATGAAATCGTGCGACAAAGAACAATTTGTTTTTGCAGGTGTTAAATCTTTCTGCCTGCCGGCTAAAATTGCTGGCAAATGTTCTGCAAGCAGAGTGTTAAATATCAAAATACAAAACTAAATGTATCCAATAATTTAAATATATATATTTACAGAAGTTTAATCTAGTAGTAAAAATAATATACGTATATAGAACAGCTTATTTAATTTTAACTTACATACATTACAGTAAATACAAAACTAGTTCGTAATGTACGGAAAAGCGTACTGTCACGTGACTAGATTTGGTCTAGGTTGCCAATGTGCTTAGAATAGATGGAGTAAGCATGACGTCACAAAATTGAAACATTTGAATGCTAGAAAGCGAAGAAGAAAGACGTCTTTTCTGCCCTTTCCTTCCTTTTACCGCACGCATGTTCCTAAAACGTACTCGCTGTACCTCCTGCTGTGATAGCTGCTTCGCTGCTATTGGTTACAAGAATATAGACGTAACTATATAGACATAGAGCTTTCGCGAGGCCTACATGTCAGTACCTCCTACTCAGCACCTTTAGGAGGTACTGTACATATAGGCCACGGTAGCAAGCCGATCAGCCAATAGTGATTCAGCATTTTCTCAGCAGGGGGTACAACGAGAACATTTTAGGAACATGCGTACCGCACCCACTCCTCCACCATACAGCCAGCGCAGGGGCGCCGGTCCGGGGCGAACACAACGGTCACCGCTTTTCGCTTATGTCACTGCTGCTTTTCACTCTTTCCTTCGCTTTCATGCGATCAGCAATCGCTTTCATCAATCTTTAGTAGCAGTCGAACGAGAAGGTATCGCTTGCTATGTCACTCTCGTATCGAGATCTTGTCGCACGGTAGGAGGTTACGGCCCCAGGACACTATAGAACTTATCCTTAATTAGGAAGCTAAAATTTGTACATTGGATTTTTCAAGTAAAATTCCGTGCATTACCAAATGATCCGCTTTTTAAAATATTCTCTGCTTCAGTAATATAACGAGAATTTACGCCTCCTTGAACAAAATCAAGCATTTCGGAAAAGCTATGCAACTCCATCACTCAGATCACAAATCAAAATACCGGTTTTTATCCGCCACATTAATGTGTGAAAGCGCCACCTTTAAGTAAATTGAATCGCGGAAAGGATTTCACAACGCTGCTTAAGTTACCCCCAAGCTTCCTTTTTAGATTGAAGTCAGGAATCTTAAGCACTCCAGCTACTGCATAAATCTTGTATGTAATAACTTACTCAATATTCCATACGCGGCATCGGTGATCTTCATATGTTATGGTATCAAATAAAGACACTTTCCTTTAACTAAAGCTATTTATGAATCAAAGACTATGTACAAGTATTATATACAGATTACAGGATATCTACTTTATACCACTCTCAAGCACTCCCATCTCTCTCTGGTGAAAACTCTTAATTAGCTAAACATACGGGCGGTGCAGCGCCTTCTATCTCTTTTTCTACATCACTTCTCACCTGTACTCTTTAATAAGAGTACACAAACTTACTTACATAACAATATTAACATTAATTAATAATGGTTTTATACTAGTTTGACATACATAAATGAATAATATAAAAGAATAATCTATACTAGTATATATCAAAGCCATAAATGAACATAATAATTAATAATATAATAATAAAAGCTCAATAATATCAAAAATTCTAAATTAAATTTCGAAAGGATATAACATTTGGATCGTTCTTCTGAATTGCCCTTTGGGCGTGCGAACGAGGCACGCTCGAACACGTCCATGTCTTCCTATCATCACGTTTTTAATTGCACCCATGTCCCAAAGTAGTTTGGATTGTTTTGGTTCTTCTACCTCCAACGCAACGTCTCCAGTATTAAGGTTGCGCTCAGTTTTAGGATTAGCAAAGTTATATCCATTTTTTAAATGGAGTAAATATTGCTCTTTCCATTGATCCATGTTAATTTTAAAAGCCTACTATAGTAAAGTTTCCTCCTAGTTAAAGTCTCTTTGTCTGACACATTATTAAAAATTTCCAAAACTTTTCTTCAGAGGTTTCTTGATGCTTCTCATCCAACACTCCCAGAACCCTCCCCACCATAGGAAAGGCTAAGGTATGAATTTCCATGTTATCTCTTTGGATGTCAAGAAATCTCTTACTCCTCTGATTCTCTCTGATTCTTTTAAATCCTTTAATTATTGCATGGCTCTGATTCTTTTAAATCCTTTAATTATTGCATGTGCTGCGGAAATTCTTGCCATTATCTCATAAATCACTTTGCAGCTCCCTCCTCTTGCTAAAAAAACGTCGTAATGAAAAAAATGAACCTTTTTGCTGACTTTTTGAAAAGTTTCAGCAATATCAACACCTAGTAGATGAAGCTGAGGGCCCTAGTCTGGACACCGTCGAGATAGAAGAAGGGGTCGCTTTTTGCGATCTACTTGACAGAGAGCGAGTCTGGTGTCATCGTTTCAATCATTATAGAGATCGACGCGTCGGAAATTTTTCCGTCAGCTGGACAGCTGCGGTTTAAGTTTCTGACCGTCGTTTTAGAGCTAAACTGAGGACGGCGGAGGTCACGGATTGTTTTTGAAAGTGTACGTAATAGATATTTTAATTTCTTAAGATTTGTGAAAAACTCGAGTATTTCGCTATAGAAATAACGCATTTGATGCTGACGATTCTACATTATTTATTTATTCTACATTACCAATGCCTTAATTAAATTTTAGTGAAAATAATATATTTGGTGTCTTCCTATTTCACATATAAAGAAGGGGTACATACTTTTAATTTAAAATTGTAATTTTTAAACTAATGTATATATCAATGTCCTTCATTTCATGTTTTGATGAGTAATTTATAAATTTTGCAATTTTATGTTTTAAATTATAATGTATTTTCCTCTACTTTTATTTGAATTTGTAGTGTATAAAAATGTAATACATTAGACATGCATTAAAGAATACACAGTATATAATTCAAACTATGCACATCCTAAATTCAACATTTACATTAAATTGCTTTGAGTAAAAAAAATTATTTAAGTAGTTTCAATGTCAATTTCCAATAGTTTCTAGAATCTCCTGTATAAAACAAGTTCAATTCCTGTATAATTTTCGGTTAAATTCTTGCCAATATTATAATGCAAGATTTGTAATTAGTTATCAGATTTTTTAATGTGGTCTACTTTTAGATATTACATCAGTTTTGTGTATATTTATTCAGATCTAAAAAGTGGTTAGTTTTGGTTTTATGTAATTACGGCAAAGCCTCGAGGGCTATCTGCCTAAAGTGAGGGTTGCCTTCGTGGATGACATTCTAAGGAAAACTAGCTCGTATACACGTAACACATGGGGAAAACCACGAAAACGTCCATGCAACCAGCCCGTTCGCGGGATTCCAACCTTGGACCGAACTTCTAGTGTTCAGCGATTTTACCGGCTGCTGGTGGGATCGATTTAAAAATGGTATAAATATATATGTACTGCAATTTCTTCCACTGCATCTGTTAATATATTTATACAGTTACATATATTATATATATATCTAAAACAGATTTTCTGTGCCTTAAACTTCCATGCTTCTGGAAGTTACCAATGATATATGTCATTGCATTGGTAATGACAGATACATTGGTAATGACGCCCATGCGTCCAGCCCGTTTGCGGGATTCGAACCTCGGACCGCACTACCAGTGTTCGGAGATCTTACCGCTGGGCCACTAGTGGGATCGACTTAAAAAAGGCATAAATAGGAATATGTACCGCAATTTCCTTTCACTGCATGTATTAATATATATTTATAATGCATTTATATATACATATATTTTTTTATTTAAAGCAGGTTTTGTATGCCTTAATTTTTTTATGCTTTTGGAATTTACGAGAAATATGTTGGTAATGACAGATATATTGGTTATCAGAGATATGTTGGTAATGCAACATACCCGTTCGTAGTATTTGGACCTCGAACCAAACTACCAGTGTTCGGCGATTTTACCACACGGTCACTGGTTGGATCGATTTAAAAAGGGTATAAATAGGAATATGTATTGCAATTTCCTTTCACTGCATATGTTAAAATACATATATATATATATGTGTGTGTGTGTGTGTGTGTGTGTGCAAGATAATATGTTTTACAATTTAACCTATAGTTATTTAATTTTACTTCCTATTACTTTTGTTAAAAGTTTGTTATGTTTTTACTCACTGCTTATTGGTATCTACGATACATAGTATATTTGTAGCTGTGTGATAGGTATAATTCCTGAATAAATAAAATTATTGATATAATCATGGATTGCTAAAAATTAAAATTTTGTTTTATTCAAATTCATTAGGAATATTAAACACGCATTCGCAGTGCTATATTTCAATGATTTGACTTATGACGTTGTTGCATAACCTTTTCAGACAAAATAATGTATTTTAAACATAAAATTCCTGTTAACAAATAGTTTACGAACATGTAACATTTTAGAAAATTTCCATTTTGCAAAAGATCATACGTAAAATTATGTTTACCTTTCTTCACATACCTGAAGTTTTGAAAAGGCCATTTCTTTCTGCGTTTAAAATATCCATTAATGTTCCCCATTTCTTTTTTCCATACTCTTTACTAAATCCAGCAGCGTATTTTTTCAAAAAATTTCACCATTTACTCGAACTCGATATTTTTTTCTACCGCCATCCTCAGTAATAAGCACGTGCGAAACAGCCCGTTTGACAACAAACTACCCCCTTCCCCTGAGCCTGGAGCAATGTAGAGGTGAGATAGACTGGTTGGCTATGCAATAAACGTCACTTCCGTACGGAATTTCCACTTCACTTTCCACCGACGGAATTTGAAGGGGCCAGACTCGCTCTCCCTTCTGCTGTCGAGTGGAAAGAGAATCCCGACTGGTTTTCCAATATCGATCTCGACCGGTGTCCAGACTAGACCAATGACATAATGAAAATCGAGCATACGGTTGAGAAAGAAGATATCACTCACGATGCAAAGAATAAAGAAACAACCGCCGATAAAAGTCAACCTCAGAAATATAAAACAAATAAGAATAATGATAATGAAGCAAAATCAAATCAAATACGAGTTCCTCCCATAGTGATCGATGATATAATACAACCTGGCGAATTCATACAGAATATAAATATACAAACTGGCAAGTAAATTATAGGACAGATAAAAGCAAATATACTACACACCAGACGCAGATACGCACAGATACGTGCGTTAAGTTGTAACGGACATTAATCTAAAAAAACACACCTATCAACTTCCAGAGGAAAACGTCCTCAAAATTGTTATCGGAGGCCTCCCTACTACAATTAATCCAGTGGACATCACCCAAGACTTAAAAGATAAAGGATTCGACGTCAAATACATCGCTCTTCACAGAAACCGACGTGCAAATAGACCAATGCCCCTTTTTCTTATACATCTTGAAAAAAAAACTGATGCAAATAAGGCTATGCATCAAGTAAAAAGAATTGGCTACCTCAGTGTTCAGATTGAATCACTCAAAAGAAAAAAAAACGCCCCCCCCCCAATGTTATATACATGAATCAGTTTTTCACAGCTCCCTGCTTTGCACCAGAGATTGGGTATGTGTCAACTGCGGAGGCTCGCATGTTCCTAAAACGTGTCCAGTACCACTCACGGAACCAGCAAAGTGGTGCCACTTCAATGGGCCTCATCTAGCCGATTTCTCTCAGGGCTCGTTCAGACGAGGGCGTAAAGCGCATAGAGGCATAGTCATAAGGTCATAAAATACGGGAGACCTGTTCACACTTGCGAGAACGAGGTGTAAGATGTGGCCAATGAGAGAAGCTAAATTTGCGCATGCGTGCAATGTCTACAACTTTCCTGCTCGATTGATTTCCCGCGTTCGCTCTGCTTGTTTTTTTCGTTGTGCCATGGCTTTTTCAGCTCCCCACAAAGTTTTACTGGCTCAACAGAATGATCTTTTATCTGCCCTTCTCATTAGCCAAGAGGCAACGGAAGAAGGTGAAAAACGAAATGGTCGAGAGATATTTTTTTGGAGAGGCCAATACTTGGTTGGCACAACGAGCTTCTTCCGAAACTCAGAAATGGAAACGAAGATTTGTTCTTCAATTTCACTCGTATGTCGGTTAAGTATTTAAAGTTAAAACAATTATTCTTATTTTTAATTTTAATTAATTATTTGCTTAATTAATAGCTGTATTTAATAATTTTTTTCTGTTTCATAGGTTAAACAGTATGATTATTTATTGTCTCTTGTGAGTGAGAAAATGACCCCCCCCAAAAAAAAAAAAAAAAAAAAACACTTGCATGAGGAAACCTCTGACACCATCTGAGAAGCTTTCTGTATGCTTAAGGTAAATAATTTTGTTATATATGTAACTTAGTCAAATGCAAGTATTTTTTTAAAATATATATTTAAAAGGCAAGCCATAAGGTAACTTCCCCTCAATAAGTCTGTCTCCTGCCTGCTCAAGAATTATTCACTTATGCATTTTTATAAATTTTTTAGGCTTTAATTTGGAATTATATATTTATTCATGGATTTCGATACTTGCACTTGATTTATATATGCTCTCAGAATTTAAATGATAGTCTAGATTAGTTCGCAGCAATAATTAATCATTTATTTCTTTGCATTACTTCATTTTTTAAAATTTAGTTAAATTTAAATTTTCTTTTTATGAATAGAGAATGTTTGTTAAATTCAAATTTCATTCCTTGCAGCAATGGCACAAGAGAATTATTTAAATTAAATTTAACTTTATTATTTATTCTTTTGAATATATGTGTACATATCTTATTTATCTATTTACACATTATGACCTCAAGCTATTTATGTTTTATCTTGGTTTTCCTACATTTATTCATTATTATAAGAAGCAAAGTGTAGAATAACTAAATTCGGTTGATCTTTACATTATGGTAACTTGGCGTTTTTTTGGCGAAAATTTGGCGACCAACTCTCCTACAGCAACCCTCTATTTTTTTTTTCCGCCGCCATTTTGTCTTCACGAAGTAAAGACATGTTTCTTTTCTTTTTATCTACTGAACACTTCTTCCAACAATCTACTAGCCGAATTACACTTATGCTAGAAATTTTATCTAACAAAACTGCTTAATCATGACAAATATTCACTGCAAAATTGGGAAAAAGTGCACAATACCATACTCCTTACGCGTTTTTCAAAATAACACATACACATAAACCATGTACACGCCGACTTATTTTTACTTCAAAAAAATCCCAGAATTGCACAAAAATGGCATTGCGCACACTCTTCACTATATCCTTGTACACTGCTTTTTTCTCATATTAGAAAAATTTCACGAAAATACATGACAATTTTCTCAATCTTTAAACCCGGTAAAAAGAACATATATGAAATTACCTGATCGCGAAAAAGTAATGAACATTTCCACATATAAAATAAATAAAATATCCAAAAACTTTTACCTCTAAATCATCTATTACATTATACACGCCACCAACGAATTCATACCGCAAGCATTACAAATACTTAGTATCAAATATGATATATAATGAAAGTGCTAAATTTTATATGCTAATATCCTAGTTATAAAAATATTATTTAACACCTTGACTGCTAGGAGCATCAGTGATAATTCAACGGTGGCCTTACTTTTCACAGCCAACATTGAATGTGATTCACAGGTTTTTTATTGTTTGGAGCCATATAAGTCACTGGTGCTTCACAAACACACAGATTTACAGGACTAAAATTACTGCAATGGCCTTACAAAGTTGCTTTATATTCTTGGTTTCTGGAAACTTTTCTATGAATTATTACAATTTTAATACATATTTTGCTGCAATATCTTTTAAGTAATTATTATTTATGTCGAAGTAAGACAACAATGTTGTAATTAAAGGGATTGTAGTGTTTATTTAACGAATATGAGAAATTTTGAACATTTTAAGATGTTTATACATTCACTAGGTTATTCATTTTTGGTTATATATGGTGTTTCACTATTTGTTTAATTTTACTAATTTCTACTATCAAGACGATGAATTCTTGTGCTGCTTTATGGTGAATTACATTGTAAACTAATTATTATTATTTATTTAATAATTTAATAAATATTTGGACTAAGTATAGAACTGATTTTAAGTTAAAGGGGACAAGAAAACATAATTAAAAAGTCTAACGGAGTATTTTACCTGACTTTCCTGTGGCAGTCAACGTGTTAATTCACGTGTAATTGCCCTGTTCCTTCCCCTTATCTTTTTTTTCTCTTTCTTTCAGGAAAACATGTTGAAATAAAAGCTCCTGCATTGGCAGGTTCGACATATACGAACTACAAAAAATTCAACAGCATAGTGTTGATGGCATCTTGTGACGCAAATTACTGTTTTGTATTTGTAGATATAGGTATAATAATTCTCATAGATTATAGTAATAATGTTGTACCCAAAATATTTTATTTAAAAAATTACATATACGACTTTAATAAAAATTTTGTACGTTTCTTTTTAGGTAATTTTGGACGCATCAGCGATGCAGGGTTTTTTTCTAATTCTTTCCTGGGACGAGCAGTGGATCAAAATATGCTGAATCTGCCACATGATAAAAAGTTGCCTAAAAGTGCAAGAGTTTTGCCTCATGTATTTTTAGGCGATGAAGCATTTGGTTTGAAAAAGCATTTTTTGAGACCATATCCTCGGACCAGGAGTAATTTATCATGCTCAGAGAAAATTTATAACTACAGACTCTCTCGATCAAGAAGATGCATCGAAAATGCATTTGGCATACTGTCATCTCACTGGCAGGTTTTAAGAAAACCACTTCTTTTAACTCCAGAAAACAGTGAGACAGTTGTAAATGCCTGTTGTTGCCTCCACAACTTTTTAATTAAAGATGGAATTCAGAATGGTAACAAACTATATTGTCCCAAAATGTACGGTGACTACCCTTTGTTGAACGGAGAGGTCCAGGATGGGCTCTGGAGATGTAGTGAAAGTTTGAAATCTGTTTCACAACAATCTTCAAACAACTCCACAAGTCTCGCCAAAAATATCAGAGATAATTATGCCGAGTACTTTGCAAACGAAGGTTCTGTTCCCTGGCAAGGAAAGTATATCTAATTTTTTATAGAGAGTTATAGGGCTCATGGCGATTCTCTCTCTAAACAAAAAAACGAGTGGAAGTAGTTACCGCAAGGTCACTAGGAAACACTGCTATTTTATATTCAAACAAAATAATTACATTAAGAAAGTACAAGGCATACCTTTTTTTTTAATGACAACTCAGAAACATACTTTGACAATAGCCTTATTGTTATAGGAATACACTAAATATCTGCAATGGCATTTTTGAATCAAACTTATAGAATGCAATATTGAAATAAGTATAGAACAGCATATTTCTGTGCAAAGCAGTATGGAATATTTCTGCATTGCACTGTAGTACTACTCTCTAAACTATAAACATGCACATGCATATATATACAACCTTCTTCAATTTTTTATATATAATTTCTTTTAGGAGAAATACCATATTCTAAATAAGCCTAATTTAAAAAAAAAAGAAATTCCTGAGGATAAATGACAGATAGCCTGTATACAACATTTTTTCCATTTTGCAGGTGTGAAAGCAGTTAGCGGAAAACAGTACTTACCATACATTAATTATTTTTCTTTTTCCAATCAAAAGGAACATGCACTACCAGTATCATTATCGCTAGTACTAGTATCCCACAACTGGTCACCATGACCTGCAACCACAACTAAACTTGTACAGTTCTATGAAACATTCTCCCAACAATGGATTTTATACTCAATCACCAAATACATTTTGCTGTGTTTCCAGCTGTTTGTATGCATCTTATTTCTAATCATTTTCATGTGTAAGCCGCACTCCTGAATTCCATATGCTTTTTCTGGAAAAATCTGATGTTTACACCACATGACTTCCTTGTACGGAATATTAAATTATACGCATTTTTTCTTGCATTTCATTTAAACTTATTGGATTGAATTACACCTACTTCGCCAACAGCGCATAAACCGCAATAGAATAAATGCTTTCTTTAAAATTCACTTTATTTGTTTACCATAGCTACACTCTGGTTCTAGGTTCACTTAACAGTATTATATTTCGTTCATATTATAACTCAGAATGCACAAAATTTGTATCATGTAAAGAATTATCTCGTTGCCACATGTTCTATTCACATACTATAATAAAGTTAGAACAATATATAAAAGAAATTAAGCAAGCAAAACAAAAAAGAAACAGTTTTTCACAGACGATTGAGTATTTCTCATTCAATTAATTCAGTTCTCACTTTGCAACAAAACAAAAATACATAAAAACTCAAAACATCTGTATTAAAAATTACAAAGTAAATCTTAAACACTTATTTCCTCGAAAAAATTCCAGAAAGGATTAAGCATGATTTAATTCGCAATAATAAATGAAGGCGTTATCTTTGTTGTTGCGAGCTACGTTTCTCTAGATTGGCAGCAAATCCACTACTCTGTTGTTTCAAATGTAAACAAGCAATGGCCGCCATCAAAAAAAGATTATTAGGCTTAGCGACACTTAAACAACTTCGAAATTGTTGATAATTCTAAAAATATTGCATACAGATTTACTAAAGGCATAAAAACTTTAACCGGAAGATAAGAACAATATAATTCAATCATTTTTAAAGCAAAAAATGTACAATTTACAACCATATAAGAGTAAAGAAACTGAGATCACTGAGCCGGGTAACAGAGTGGATATATATATCAATATATTTATATATGTTTGGTGCGGCCGATTGCAACCAAAATACGAGCTGCACATCTACATGTTATAGCAGTCCTGTATACAAAATTTCAATGTTCTGAGGCTACTCGTTTTTGAGTTATGCAAGATACGTTCGTACAGACACCAGGAAAAATCCTCTTCAGAATTCATTTTAAAGTAGTTTTATAAGTTTTGGAGGAAAAGAGTCTTTTATTCTGTCCTTATTCAGATATCACGCAAATGCATCGTTAAATTTGCATTCGAAGAGGTCAAAATGGATATTTTCATTGAAATATGTTTGCTGTTTGAAATTTTTTGCGATAACAATACTTCCTTTTTACTTCGTACAAGGAAGTAAAAAAAGCGGGGTTACATTCGAATACAGTACAAAGTAAACAATGGTATTACTTTTCTTAATTTCTGTAAACTTCACTCAACCTTTGTAACACGAGACATCTTCTTACTTGGATTTAATAATTCAAAAAGGCTTTTCCTCAATATGTTCTACAAATCTTAACAATCATTATGCACTTTTTTCATTTGCTGAAAGATTAAAATTACAAACACCTATGTCTTATCTAGAAATTTCTACTAGAGAAATGACAAGAATTTAACGCATCAAAATTTCTGTGGATAATAAATAATAAATGCTGTGTTATTCATTAAATTATACACTGTGCAATGAATTGTGCATGTTATTCATTTTTATCAAAAATAAATTCCTATGATAGATAACATAATTCAAAACCAGAAACAAAGATCAGCAGGAGACCAAAACTGTCTAGAACTGTGACTGTTGATTTAAGGATACATCACTGCATTTTTTTCCTTTTTGAACTTCGCAAGAGCATTTTCTCAAAAGATTAATCTTTTTAACTACTTATACGAAGCCTATGTAATTAAACTGATTATTGTTCTTAAAGTGAAATTAATTTGCGGTTTTGCAGCTGAAGATGATGGTTCGGTAAAACCATCGAAACTAGTCCTGTGAAAATTTTGTGAATTAACGCTGATTTTTGTTGTTTGACTTCTGAATTAGTAACGTGTTATGAGAGGTTTACACTTACAGTTAAGAGTGATGAATACAGATAGGTGCCTGACGCATATCGCACCCATTTTCTCTACATTTTAGATAGCGTTTGCCACCGGTCTGGATAGTATTATGTTAAGCACGCTTGCGGCAAATGTATCATTCAGCTGGATAAATCGCGAGATTACCGCGATTTCTCAGCAATACATGCATGGATGGATGGATAGCAATGAACGAGAATATCATGCATTTGTTTAGAAATAGAAGCGATATACTTGCGAGATTTCCTGCATAACCAAGTCTGAATTTTATTACTTTTATATTAATCTCTACAAGACTGCACTGTAGGAAAAAAACCTGGAAGTTTAACGACAAAAGTTTTGTATAGTTACAGAAATGCGAGCAATTACGAAGGAAATAGCTGTAAAGTACACAGAATTGAACCAAACTGTAAACTCTACAGGAATTTTTGAAGAAGTTTTGCTTTGATTTTGTCCGTAGCGTGTGATCACGTTACTTAAAACAGCTGAGAGAAAAGAACCAATCAGGCAAAAGGTGAAAAAAGTGTTTTAGCGGGAGAGATGAATGATAGTCGCCATGCTAGTCATTATTTTTGCTATCGTGTCATACTGTCGAGGCAAGTTCGAGATCAGTGTTTGACGTGTATTTTATTAATTTTATGTAATGTATTTGTTATGTTCTTTACAGTATCTATAATTAAATTCTTTTAATGTTTAGCTTATAATTCTAGTACTCCTAAATAAATCTGTGTTGAATGATTATTAGATAGATTTCAAATGACAGAGCTTGTGTTCCATTTAGTAAAATAACAACATTTTTTCTTCGTTATATCTGCAGGTGTATGCAGTTAAAGTGCTCATATTTCGAAACAGAAACAAATTTGTTAATATGTTAGTTTCAAAACAAATAAGTTTAATATTAATGTTCTATCTATAGTCTAATAATTTCTCATGTTAAATATTTATGTATCTTTTAAAACATATCGCGTTAGAATATTCATATTTTTCATTTTGTGGACAGATGCAACATTATTATTCCATACATGTTATCATTAATCCCAGCGGGAATTGCGTTAGAATATTTTTCAGAGCATTATTACACTATGTATGTTATTATTAATCTCGACGAAAAAGAAAAAATAAATGTAATATATTTAAAAAATTCCTGAAAATAACATAAATTAAAAATGGAATATTATTTCATTAATACATGCGATAAGTTTCGCCTTAAAAGATTATATAGTCGGATACCAATTACATATTTGTAGAAAAAGTATTCAATGTATATTATTTTTTGTGTTAAGATAGTTTTAATTTAGGACAGTCTTTACCAACTTATAAAGCATCTATTAAGTTACATTATAACCAGCATTTACAAAAGGCAATAATCGAAATGCGATGACTTATTTTAACTAACATGACATATTTTTAACTGTGATGTAACATACTATGAACATTAGGGAAAAAATTCTATTTTTCTTTATGCTTGTTGAAAAGTAAAATATTAATAAAATGGTACAACATTCATTCTAGTATTTATAATGAAAATTTACATAAAAATTTACTATAAATTTTGTATTTTAAATTTGGTGCAAAGTTCATTATAAAATGCATTTGCTAATATTTAATAGTTATAGCATTCAATATCAAATCATGGAAATTTAAGTAATGATACGTCAGTTGCATATATTAATTTGAATACTCAGCTCAATGCCAATTTTCTTCTATATCTGAGATAACATGTATTTTTTTGAGAATAATTCTTTTGTGTCATCTTTTCATTTAAAAATCTCTTTGAGATATATTTTAATGTGAATTATTTTCAAAATTATCCTCATTAGAATGAATGTTGTTCTCTTTATTATGTTTGAAACTGCCGTTACGTTAAAAAATGTGTTCAGAAAACTGTTTATTGCTGAATGTTTAAAATAAGTTCTACTGCTCCTTTTTGACAAAGAGTATCCATTTGAATTGCAGTTGGTTTTAATTAATCGTTAGTTGTATTTTTAAGAACTACTTGATAAAATTCAACAAATTAGTTCAATCTATGAGTTCATTTGAAAAACCTAAAATTTTTATTCCAATTCTGTCATGTGTATATATTTCAAGAATGAAAAAGAATTACAAATTCACTATCCAACAATACTGAGTAATATGTTGTTGATATAGCCAAACTTAAAATGACCCATTTTAAAACCAGATTAAATAAATCATCGCGTATTTTCGGTCATCGAATTTCTTTGGCGTTAAAAGTGTCATAGATTTAGTAAATCCAAGGGTCAAGGTAAGCTCAAATATTTTTTTTCATAGTTCATATTTGCTAAGTTATAAATTTTGCTGATGCAAAAGTTATGTAACTTATGCAAACATATGCTTAGAGTATTTGAAGTAGTGTTGAAAAATAACCGGAATTTAAAATGTAACTGATAGTATGCCTTAAAGCCTGTTTTGATAAAAGCGTATTTACGGGTGCCCCTTGGCAAAAATTGGCGATACATGGATACCGAGTTTGTGCAAATCTTTGACCATATTATTTTTACTTGTGTAGCACCGATTTGTGTGCCAAAAACCGCCGCTACACAAAGACAAGAGATTTCACATACTCGGTATCCATGTACACATCGACCTATTTTCACTTTAAAAAAATCAGCGAATTGTACAAACTTGGCATCCCGCACTCCCTTGACTTTCCATGTACACATCGACCTATTTTCATTTAAAAAACATCAGAGAATTGCACAAACGTGCGCTCCCTTGATAATAAAGGGGGCACCCATCAATATACTCTAACTGCTGTTTTTTCATAAATTAAATAATTTTATTCATTTAAGATATCTTCCTGTAAGTTACAACTAAATGAATGACTCTTAAGCATAAAAATATCAAATTTTTATTTAGAGTAGAAGGAGTTAAACTTTTTAAATAACAGTGTCAGAAAAATATACTTTTTAAAATATGTAAATCATTGTTTGAAGTACAGAAAAGTCTTCCTCAGCAACTATACCTCTTTAAGTGACTATGTCAAGTATTCTGATGATACAAACATTGATATTAATTATCACTCAGAATCATGCCTTGTGAAGTAACCACCTCCATTAAATATCAAAATTGTACAAAATTATGGAAGATTATAGAGAAGTTTTACTGTATATTTATACTTAAAGTATATCATATCACTATTAGATGTCGGTGATGTAAAAGATATTATCTAATCATAAATATTTCAAGCATTAAACAGCTTATAGTAAGTCAATAAGTTTTCAGATTCTGATTTTGTACCCTGTCTTTCACTATGTAATATTTTTCAGCAACTGTGTTAAGTACCAGTAAGTAAGTTTCTGTCTTAAATACCACTTAATGTAATCAGGTATCATCTGTTCTGGCTGTAAAACTTAATCGTAATTAGTGAACAGATGAATGTCTGTAAAACTAAAGATGAAACTCTATGTAAAAAATACAAGTATTAAAATGTCTATGAGAGGAACATTTAAAATGTTAAATCCGCAACCAATTTTTGCGACATCTAAGATAGAAAATACCCAAACTGACTTACTGTTTGGTGAATGAAAAACTGAGCAAAATTATTTTTGAAGTTATGCGTTTTTATTTTGGATGTTGATGTTGATGTATTTTAATTATGGCAAAGCACACGAGGGCTATCTGCCTAAAGGGAGGGATGCCTTTCGTGGAGGACTTTCTAAGGGAAACTGGCTCGTATACACGTTACACATGGGGAAAACCACGAAAACGCCCATGCAGCCAGCCCGTTCGCGGGATTCGAACCTCAGACCGAACTACCAGTGTTCAGCGTCTTTACCGCTCGGCCGCTGGTGGGCTATTTTGGATGACTAATGTGAAATTTAAGTTTTCGCCAATAGTTTTGATTCCGAGAAATAAAGAATTGTATAAATAATTGTAAACCAATTAATTGCCACCAGTTTCTTCGTACCCTCTTTTGGTATAAAAAATTGAAACTTGCTTCTTTTTACCAAACTGCTGCGCCTGTTTTAATCTATTTATTTAATAAAACTGCTTTGTTTGTTTGAAGAAAAGCGATGGTTACGGAACATAGATTAGCTTGTTATTTGTTTCGTTGTTAGATTGTGTTTAGAATACTTTCATTTGCAAAATATATTCGCGTTATGTTTTGGAAATTGATATGCAACGTGATTGACGTCAATTCAATTAATTTAAAATTAACCAAAATGAAAACAAAAGCAAACCTAGACATTTTTTTTTTTCCAAAAAGAAATGCTTAAACCAGCATGGTTTCTGAATTGACATACAATTAACAATGTGAGAGTTTTGGAAGCTTTAACGAAAAATACAGGTATGCCAGATATAAAACGAGGTACGTTTCATTCAGAACGAATGGTGTATGGTGTATGGTGTATTTAATTATGGCAAAGCACACGAGGGCTATCTGCCTAAAGGGAGGGATGCCTTTCGTGGAGGACTTTCTAAGGGAAACTGGCTCGTATACACGTTACACATGGGGAAAACCACGAAAACGCCCATGCAGCCAGCCCGTTCGCGGGATTCGAACCTCAGACCGAACTACCAGTGTTCAGCGTCTTTACCGCTCGGCCGCTGGTGGGCCCTCAGAACGAATGAAATAACACTAAACGAAATGAGTTATCAATCAACCCAGGTAAATAACATTAGAGATTATTATTTATTTTCCTCAAATATAAAGTGGGATTTCTAATAGGATTTGCTATATTTATTTTAAAGGAAAATTTTGGCATTTTAATTAGTTCATGATAATTAGTATTAAAATCATGATTAATAATGCGAATATTCATCAACAGAATTCCCACTCTCGAGACTAGCGTTGCAAATAAAGCTAGAAGTATTCATAAATAATTACACAAAATTTACCTCTCAACATCACTTTTAATACCATGTATTGTCGAAACCTTTACCCAGTGAAAGCAATGTACCATATGGCAAATAATAATAACTCCTCTTTCTGAGAGCATTTCATTTGATGAAGAAAGAGACAGCTCTATTTTTTAACAGAACATTTAAATAACTGTGATAAAATTCGATAAGTTAAGACAATGTGTTTCAGTTTATCTAATAGTGACAAAATAATATTACTAATTTTATATTTGAGTAATGAATTAAACATAAAAATAATTACAAAAATACCAAAACCAACAAAAAGAAAATATCCTAATTCCAATATTAATAATTAATATTATTATAATCATATATTATTATACCAATATTAATAAAAGAATGTCTGAAGTAACACTAGCTAAATTGATCTAAGTGTTCATTTAGCTTCTCTGTAACGTTACATGCACAATCAATTTCTTGAATTTAGGAATTGTTTAAATTTTTTTGACCTATTACACATTATGAACAGCAAGACATCAGCAGCTGTCTTGGAATATTTGAGCAATTATGAAGTAAAATCTACATTTAAGGCATAACATTTTTTTTTAAATATATACATTTGTATAGTTAAAATAGGTCATTAATTTGGATCATTCAACAAGGTTCAATATTTGAATTTGTTATTCACTCAATATTCGAATGATTAACGAATTCGTTATTAGTCCAAAATTTGAATTAATTTATCATTTGTTTACTATAACTAGTTTTACATTGCGGTGCCAAACACTTCACAGCTATTCTATGTTATCAAAACAGATATCATTTGGATTATGATCCTGGGATGTAGCATGTTAGAGTGATAATGGACAAAATCAGCACGAAGAAAAACGTTCAGAGAGGATCGTTTCGTCAAACAAAAATGACTGTTAAGATGAAACCAAATAGGATGTTTTGAAAATTTAGTGTAAATGTGAGGACCGGAGGTAGGAATTTTTTTTTTCATATTTTTGTTCACAATTCCTTTGCCAAACTTCTATTTAAATCTGAAATTTGTTAAAAGTTTTTAAAACATTTTAATATTGTTACGGATTTTGTATTTAGTTAGCTATTTTTAATAGAATTATCATTAAAATTGGTTTATATTTCCTTGCGATGCAACACGAGACTTATTTTAACAGAAAGCTACAACGAAAAAGTAAAACTACAGGAGCACGCACGTTTAACATTTAATAAATATACGTATATCTCGTAATTCTACCCTTTTGCTTTCTAGAAACCTCGAGAAAACAGAAATTACCAAAACTTTCACCTGCCTGTTTAAAAAGCCGGAAAGAAACATCTCAGCTCATTTGTGGTTTACTTAGCTGCTGTAATTTTTGAGATCGGATAAGCTTTTTATGCGTTTTGGATTGCGTTCTGCTTAACGTTTTAGTAATTTAAAATATAACTATTGCCTGATATTGTACGAATATCTTTGGCGAAAACTCAAGCGTTTTGTTATATTTCTTGTGATAAGAAAAAATATTTATTAACTTTTTATCGGACTCGTGCTTTCAATCTATTACGAACCCGCACGCCCGCAACAATATAATGAACTTTTTTTACGTATTCTAATTCAAAATGTTTGCATCAATATTATCAAGAATACTAACTATCTACTGTTTATACAATTGCAATATATGTTTAATTGAAATATTAATACTAAGAATTCAATATGCGAAAAAAAAAATTTTTTTTTAGCTCCATATTTGATGTGGACTTATTTAGTTTTCAGCTTTTCTTGTGTGTATAAAAATACTGTTACGTCAGAGTTTGCAATAAATTAAATGCAAAACTAATTGATAATAGTTTGATAAAATTTATTTTTTCAAACGAAACACTTCACAGCGCAGGAACCGTTTCCCAAAAACACTCGTACGCTTGCTCGCATTATCACAGATTACAATCAGTAATTACACTTCAACCTACTAAGAATGTTAATCACAACGTAATGGTGAAGTGCATCTGGAAGGCGAAAGTCACTCCGGCATCTCAAATACTCATAATTCAGATCTGAAATAAGAACAACAACTACTCAGAAATTAACGATGTTCCAGTCTTATTTCCTTCTATCCCGGCAGCCAAGAAATCTCTCTTACTTCTCGAAATTACTGGAGGGCATATGAGAACCGGATACAGTTAGATATATGGAGTGATTCTGAGCAAGTGGAGAAAACGTTAGGGGGTAATAGAAGGCAGCTGTACGAGCAATATTCATCATAAAATGCATAATCGGACTGCAAACGGGTGGCCGCGAGGTGACATTGTAAATGGTATAAAAAGGGTCTGTTCTCGCACCCAACGACCTTTTCTACCATGCATTGCCGAGAGGATGACTGGTTATAAGAAATCGCGAAATTTCCAGGGCCATGGATTGGTCGAAGTGGTCCCATAGCTTGGCCACCAAGTGCACCGGATCTCTTGTGTCTGCACTTTTTCCTGTGGGGCCATACGAAAAGCATTATCTACCAATGCCTCATTGAAACCAATACGGATCTAGTCACCAAGACCGCCGTTGTTGTCGGGTATACTTGAGAAATCGCTGGTGTCTTCGCAAATATGCTTCAGTCCTTATCCCGCAGGTGTGATGCCTGCATTCTATCTGGCGGAATGTCTTTTGAGAAATTTCTTTGAGAATGTTCGTCAGTCTCATTCCTGTTAAAAATGTTTTCTGAAGAATCTCCTCTCATTCTTGTGTTAAATCTTTAAATGTAACAGTGGAAATCTACATTTAACTTCTCACCGCTTGCGTTTTGATCGTACATTCCATGACGAATATTGCTTGTATAGCTGCCTTCTATCACCTCCTAAAGTTCTACCCACTTGTTTAGGTTCACTCTACAAACAGTAACTAGCGGAAGTATCCGATGCCAGTTAAGTTAGTTTGAGAGTAATGTATCTAACAACAGGAAGAACGGTACCGCTGTGATGCTTCTCTAATAACGATGCAAAAAAAATACGATTCATAGTCATACATGTTTCAGTCTGATGCGATAAATAAGTCTTACCACACTTTACTTCTTAGCTTTTCAATTTCTATTTTAATTTTATTTCTTTTTAGCAACTACCAGCGCTAAAAGTTTCTATAAGTTTTAGATTAATTTTGATTTCAACTTTTTTAAGCTTTAGCTGTTGAGTTACCGGATACTGTTTACAGTTCTACTTTCACGATAGGTTAGTCTTCCTTCCAAAAAACACTGCAAAGCAGGCTAGCTCCCTCTTTACTTTCAATTTACTGGCTCATATCAATCACATAGAGATAATTACTTCCATGTTAATATTTTAAAAAATACTGCGTCGAACTATTTCTTGGAGCCACAGCTCCTGGTAACGTTTTAGCGAGCTCAAAACAATATTTCTTCCTATTCTTTCATATTTTTGCAGCATTTTGCGCAAAATTTTTAAGACCAAATAGGTCTTACCACACTTTATTTATTAGCTTTTCAATTTCTATTTCAATTTTATTTCTTTTTAGCAGCTGCCAGCGCTAAAAGTTTCTATAAGTTTTAGATGAATTTTGATTTCAACTTTTTTAAGCTTTAGCTATTGAGTTACCGGATACTGTTTACAGTTCCACATTCACGATAGGTTAGTCTTCCTTCCAAAAAACACTGCAAAGCAGGCTAGCTCCCTCTTTACTTTCAATTCACTGGCTCAGATCAATCACATAGAGATAATTACTTCCATGTTAATATTTTAAAAAATACTGCGTTGAACTATTTCTTGGAGCCACAGCTCCTGGTAACTTTTTAGCGAGCTCACTACTATATTTCTTCCTATTCTTTCATATTTTTGCAGCATTTTGCGCAAAATTTTTAAGGCCAAATAGGTCTTACCACACTTTACTTGTTAGCTTTTCAATTTATATTTCAATTATATATATAGATAGATATAGATAAATAGATTTCGTAAAACTATATATACTATATGAACTGTATAACTATTCGTGGTATATAGACTTCATAAAACTTATATATTTTCAATTAACAGACCCTACGATTTGAAAGCGAGCAGTAGCAACACTTTTCGAAACGAAGCACTTTTATCTTCAAAGCGCGAGACTCTTACCAATCGAAAAATTAGAGCGCAAAAATTAGCGCTTTTCAGAGATTTTAAAAAATATCTCTGATTTTAGCTAGTTTTCAGAACCCGGAAAAGAATGGTAGAAAGTTTGGTGACGACAGCTATAGTAGGGACTGAGTTAATCATGAACAAACACACAGACAGACATTTTTCTTTATATATACAAATGACTAATTTTTAATTACAATACCCATTACAGTTATACAGGGACCCGACCAAAATGTTGCCAAATGGTTTCCACGTTTTGCGACTTTCGGCGACTTCTCTTCAAATTTGGCAACAAAAATACAGAAAAAATACAAACATTTCACTTATAATTTCATTAAAATTATTCATATAAATGCGAAATTCGTAACGCTGCACCCTTCGCGAAAACTGAATGTCCCGGGCAGTCCAAACCTGGAGAGGTAGATATTCTTATTACTAAGGAAATATCAGTGCAGTACTAAAGCAATAATTTCAGCAATAAACGCAAAACCAATCAAATACTAAACCAATACATAAAAGCATAAATTTAGAAACTGATATACAAACAGGACCATAGACTTATGTTTCTATGTGCATTATATACGCCACGGAGAATATATGGTATGGCTGGTCAGGATCTAGCCTGTCGTAATGAAAGACTTAAAGCTTAGAATTTGATGGCTTACGGATCATAACTACATCGTCGTTCAGCCTGTTTAGGTCTGTTTAATGACCGTTCCCAAGGTGACTCTATTTTATCAGAAAGCCCTTTGGGTCGAATCGGATTCTATGACTACACCTTATCACCATGGTTGAATCGATGTCCTGTAGCTTTCTGTTCGTATCGGGTTTTCATCTTCTTAGCTTGGTTTACGCGCTGTCGTGCAAAATTGTGCATCACTTCAAACCGTGCCCGGATACCTTGAATGTAGTCCTCAGATGGAAGGCACATATGGACGGAGACCAGTTCACAAGTCAACCAAAAGCCACGGCCATCTGGAATGGGGAAGTAGTCTCGGCGGACAGCACTGCGATAGCCAGTAATACAGAGGTAAACTTCTTGTACCAGTCATAATACAAGTGTCTTATTAGAAATAAGACTTATTAGTAACAGGTAAAAAGTAAGACTTATTAGTAACAAGACTTAGAAGAGTCCCTTATCAGTAATATTTAATCTTATTAGAAGTAATAATACGCTTTTTGTCCATACCATTCCAAGGGGAACGGTGGCGTTTTGGTCCATGATCTGTCTAACATGCAGTATTACGAAGCTAAAATCCATATATCTGTTTTGATAATATGATGTCGAGCAGCTAGAAAATGTTTGGCACCACGAGAAGAAACTATTATTTCTTCAGAGTGAACAAGTGATTAAGGTTCGAATCAAATATTGAACCTTGTTGAATGCTCCAAATAAGACATCATTTTAATCATGTAATGCCCATATCATGAGTCTTTAAATAAATAAATCTTATGTCTTTCAAGTAGATTTTAATTCGCAATAACTAACTTAAGTATTCTAAGAAAATTCTTAATGTATTACTGTTTATAATAAGTTGTAGATCAAAATATTTAAACCGTCCCAAAATTTAGGAAAATGATTGTACATATTATAGCATTAGAGATCAAAGAAGTTAAATTAGCATTTAAGTACTTCGGACAATTTTTAGTTAGAATTTGGATCTTGAAAATAGAGAAGTTTTCTTTTTGTTGGCTCTACAGTTTTATAATTATGTTTATTTTTGGTTCATTTCTAAAAATAGTAAGTCAGCAAAAATTTGTCACTAGAAAGGTGTTTAGAATAAAGACGCCCGCTGAATGACTTCATTACGTTGAACTATAAGCTCACGTACCCGATAGCTCGAGGTCGCTGAATTAGAAACTTTGCGATTTCTCGCATTCCTACGTGCGCACTGAAAGATTGCAATTTCTACAAAATACAAATTTTTGAAAAAAAGCTAATGCATGTAACCATCTCAAGAATTTTAACTTGTTTCAATTAGAAATTCAACAAGAGGAGAAAGAATTATGTCCTTATGCTGCACATCTCCTAACAGATTTAAATTTTCTAACGCAAAGTTTAGACATGAGCTACTGTATTTGTGTATATCGAACATAGTTATTTTTTGTCTCTGTTTGAATTTTTAACTTAATTTTGTGTATCCATTTTTATCTCTACTAAAGCACAAAGCAAGGTAGCAAATTTCGGATTAAAATTTGGGATTCTGCATTTCGTAAAAAAGGAACTGTAAATTGATTACAAGAAAACCAATTCTCTACCTGAATTTCATATGGAATGCAATCGCTAAAGAAACGTCGATTTTAAGGAAATAATTACAGCAAAACAGTTAATAATCCTGAAGTAGAAAAAAAAATCAGTGCAGAGAATAAACTCCACTGGCTTCTCTCACTGTGCTGATGTATATAAATTCTAAAAGCAAAAAAATTCTTTTCCATAAAAGAACTAAAAAGAACAGTTGAATTTGAAATTCGGAGAAAGAACTGGAAATACTTAGTCACATGCAATAAACTTCCCATTATCGCTGAAACATCTACTTAAATTCATAAGACCATGTTTAAGACCAACGCGGAACACGTTTTAGTATATAGGAAAGCTAGAAATTAGTTTCTACGTTACTAGTGGTTATACGATGGAATGTACCGTGAGGCAAACGAATGCATTACTCTTCAGATAACTGACAATCCAGTAGCAATGGTTACTGAAATAATTAAAAATGGTGCTGCTTAAAAGAGATATCCGAATATACATATAATTACGATTCAACAATATAATGTTACATAATAGTTTTTGTAACATCTTAATCAATTCGTAAACACTCTTTCATACATTCAGACACCGGTGCACGCACTCAATAGTTTGAACGATTTGGCAAAAATCGACATTACGAAACTTTCAGTTTCAGCTTTTTGTTTTCAGATTTAATCGATACTGAAGAATGGTGCTCGAACTGGAGGATTTCCATCAATGCTGATAAGTCTAAACTGCTAATCGTACGCAAGAAGGATTTAAGAGTTGTTATTCAGTCACTGTACCTATTCGGCCAGAGGGTACCCACAGTTGACAAGGTCAAATATCTAGGCGTTTTATCTCAATCACAGGCTAACCTGGAACACCCATATCAACTATGTATAACAAAACTAAAGGTGTTGCGCAGCAACTCAATCTTCTAATTCGTAGGTGTTCTAAATTGGACTTACGCAGGAAGCGACAAATTTATCTTTCCATTTTGCGACTTATCATGTGTTACGCCTAGCCAGTTTTGGCTACGGCAAAGAATAATGACCTGCACAAATTACAAGTTGTAGCAAATAAAACCTTGCGCACCGTTCCAGACGCACATTTCTGTATTAGAAACAAATCACTGCACGATAATTTGAAGGCAGAATACATTCATAAGTACTTCCATAGATTTTTTGCTTATTACGTACTCCGCCCTTAGGCATTACACGGAAAGGGAGGGATGCCCCGTTGAGGTCTGTTTAAGGGAAACTGGTTCGTATCCACTTTACACATGGGGAAAACCACGAAAACGCCCATGCTGCTAGCCTGTTCGCCGGGAGTCGAAACCCGGACCGAACTACCGGTCTTCAGCGGCTTTTAACGCTCGGTCGGTGGTGGGCCCTATCTCCATAGATTAAACAGTAAATCTTATGATAAGGGTTTAAAATGCCCGGCGGACAATTTTAATGCTTCTTTAAACTACATATGCGTCCCTTTAAACTACATTGGCGTCCAAAATATCGTGGTAAAATATAAAGCCCCTAAAATCATCGCAGACATGTGTTTTAGAGATTTTAAGACTAATAAATGCATATTCGAATAATGATTTTGGGAATGCAAGAAGAAAAGAGAGATATTTTTACTTTTGGATTCATTATTTTTATGTTACCTGATAAATGTTTGTTTAAAATGTAAAATGGAAGCTTAAGCTTTAAAAAACTGAAAATTAGTAGAAACTGAGATGGACTTAAAAGGTCTTGCAAACGTTCTGCCCCTTCAGTAAACTCTCAAATGGTATTTCGGGTCGACTGGTTTTAAGTTCTGTAATGCCGAAAAGACGTCGGATTCACAAACCTCAATTACTGATCCGTAACTCGAAAAGGGAAACGCGATGAGAAAATTCCGGAGGTTGTGCTCACTAATAAGCCATTCGCTTTTATCTTTTAAAAAAAAAGGAAGAAAAATGTCTAAAATCTTTTAGATTTTATATTACGCCCAAAGGAGCGTTTTTTCATTTGCACATGCATTCACGTTTCAGGAGCATTAGAGCTAAGAATAATTGAAAACAGCATATCTTCACAGTTTGTGATAGGCAGTCTCGCGCTCTAGAGATAGGAAGATTTTATTCCGCGCAGTTGTTGCCACTGCTTGTAATCGTTGAGTTTCTTAATAAAAAATTCCTTAAAGTTTAAAAAATGTGAACATGATAATAAAACAAATTTGAAATTCAACATGTGGGCTTCTAGTTGCCCGTATTCAGGTGGAAGACTGCATTATTCAGAATTTGATGTCTCTAGGTATTGTTGTTTTTTCCCAGTCTGAGAAACGTACATATATTAATGCAAATTCTTCATTAATTAATTCCCTTAAATATAATAAAGGGCAATAATATTTGGTGTCAATAATTTGAAAAGTAATAAGATATAGTGATTTGGCACAAAATACCGTTTTGAAACTAACAGGCCTTCCGGGCTAACACCCCTTCGGCTAATAAGTTCGAGCTTGACTAAAAAAAATCAATTGCATAGAACATTCTGGATTTATCTGAAATTTAAATATTGTTGCAAATGCTCAAATATAAGTAATGGCAACTTATTGTTTCCGACAAACTTATTGTTGCTTAACAATAAACTTATTCTTACCCGCAAAATGAAGAATTGTTAAATGGATCAAAATCAAATATCCTTAATTAGGTAAATAAAAGTAAAGAACATATATGAATAAATATGACTTATGTCTCTGAAATATTTAGGTCATTTAGTAACAAATTATTCATTGGTTAACCAACGATTACATAAATAAATAATGAACGAAGAAATAGCATTCATGTTTTTGTCAATTTGTCATTCTTATGTTTGTCATTTTAGGCATTACATTCTTATTTTTTATCACATATTTATCACACATTACAAAAGAAATTAGCTCAAAATCATGCTTGTACTATCAATTTTAAGTTTTCAATTTTCTGTTGCAAAGATTCAACTTTATTTATTTTCAGTACATATTTTTTGCTGTCATAATGCATGAATATTTATAATTTTTGACGCATATTGATAAAATAGAAAACAATTAATATAACTGAGTATATTGAAAACTGCATATCAAGACTTGCAAATCGTAATACACAATATTATATTAAGACACAATCATAGTATATTTTTACCACCGTGGAATTTCCATAAATAATACGCAAAATTCTCGGCGGCAAAATACTCAACAAAACACCCTGACGCATAAACACTCAACACAGTATAACTCTGGGTCTACGGGAATTATTGACTTATTATGAGAATTATTGACTAGGAAATACCAGTGTTCCACTGGATATTTCCGTGCTTGACGAACTCTCTTCGGATCACAATCCGGTTAAAATGATTCTTGACATCAGTAGACACCAGAGCCTTTCGCATGGACTGGCAAAAACTTGTCAAAGCTCTCTACAAAATTCACTGCACATTACCCACGATATAATCGGGGGATAAAATTGATACTTTTTTCCCAGGTGATCACAGAAAAAATTATCTCTGCTCACAAAGATGCAAAGCAAGAAATTGCCCCCAGAAAGGTTAAAGGAAGTAAGGAAGTCTCCTCAAACACCGCAATGCTGCGAGAAGGAAATCCCAAAGAATTCGCTGTAGTGATGATAAAAAAATCTCTACAGCGATAAAAAATCTCTATACCCTTTAAAGGCTCTCAAAGGATCCAATAAAAATAAAAAAGAAAATTAAAAAAAAGAAAAGAAAAATTTTATTAAAAAAAAATTAAATCCCCAAAAGAAGTTATTTTTTATCATAATTCGAAACTTTCAAACATGATCTACAAGGGGTAGGGGCTTCGGCCCAGGTACCCTGGTGCACCATGACACCGCTCCACTGGAGGTACGCATAAATAATACTCAAAATTCTCGCGCACACTCCGACGCAAGATGTTTCGTGGGTGGAGTTTGAAATTAAAACTAAGTCCAGCTCGAGTTGGATGTCAGTACCTTTTTGAAGATACAAAGATTGAAATTTAGATTTTGCAAAAATTAGTTAATTTCTGAATAGAAAAAAAACAACAACTTTTAAACGTTATTTTTCTTCTAAATTAACATTATACAACAGTTTATTTTCCTAAACTTTAATCTTTCTAACGTTTTAAGCGGTAGGCGTGGTAAATAAAAATGATGTTACGGAACCGAGTATTTAATTTCAAGATACTTAATCTCACAGAGATGAGACAAATTGCTCATCCTTAGCTTAAAAATAGTGGAATGCAGCGTCGCTCTATTACAGAAGTTACGAACAGCAGAACACCATAACGCGAAGTGTGTTAGGAGGAGGAACCTAATGCATCGACTGAATGAAGTAGTGAATGAAGAAAAAATACGGGTAATTATTGCAGATTCAAAATAAAAATGTAATTTAGTGACGGACTGTAACTAGCTATTTTTTTTTTTTTAATTTCTTTATTCCTTTTCCTTGACGAGAAAGTTCAACGTTTTTTTCAATTTGGACGATATACATGAAAAGCCATAATTTATGTTAAATTACTCAAGAATTAAAGCTCATTGAAGAAATGAAAAAAAATTTACTCATAGGTGATAAAATTACTTGAATATTAAAAATTATGGGAAATCAGCAGAAACGTGGTAACTGATAGTAAGTTTAAATAATAATTGGGTAGTTGTCGGCTAAATGCTGTCATCTAAGTATCAGCGACGGCATTAGATCTACGAATCCTTCCTTGTCCCATTCATAATCTTTAATATGAATTATTACAAAAATTGCTATCCACCAGTTTTTTTCTTCTCCTTTCGGCATATAAAATTTTGGAAAATTGTCAAAATGAGAACGTTGTCTGTCGTTTTTTGTTCTTTATTGAATAAAACTGCTTTGTCTCTTTGAGCAAAGCGGTGGTTTTGGAACATATAATTAAGTTTTTGATTCCATTGTAGTTAAGATGTCTTTAGAAATGTTAGCTACCAAATGCATTTGCGATATATTGCGAGACTTTTTGAAAAATAATGGTGAGTGAAGACAGTTTCTGTAGGATTCAAAATCAAAAATATGTTTAAACTAGCAAGTTTTCCAATTTCAGGATTTTATTTAAAGCTAAACGCTAAATGGAGTAATGTATAAATCAAACCTTTTAAATAGCAGTAGAGATTACTATTCGTTTTTCCCAAACATAAATTCGGACTTCTAGTAGCGTTTTCTATGTGTACTTTCCAGGGAAATCTCGGCTTTTTAATAAAAAATTCCCCATTGTTATGTTATTGTTATTAATCAAAACTGCCGACGATAAGTGATAATGTCAAGAATTTGTGATAGGATTTAAAATTTCTAGACTATCCTTGCAAATAAAGCTGGACGCATGCATAAATAATTGGGCAAAATTTACCCCTAAACATCACTTTCAATATCAAGTATTCTCCAAACCTTAATGGAATGGAGGTAATGCCTCATATTATAAAAAAAAAAAAAAAAAAATTACTCCATTTCTCAAAACGTTTCATTTACGGAAGAAAGGCTCAGCTTCCTTACGGAAATTTTAATGAATTTTCATAATAAAATGAAAAATATTGGATGGGATCAATCATCTACAGGATCATACACAGCGTGCATAATCCTGAGCTTAACTTTCGCTTTACGAGTTTTATCCATATTTTTCAATATAAATTGAAAAACTCATTAAAAAATGCATGTCATCATCGTAGATTTCTTGCAAGATCAACTCATTATTTTGTTCGGATACGATTACAACTCATTCGGATACGATGTGCTCCATATTAAAAAAATATCACCTTTAATGTGACAGCGAAATCGTCTAAAGAAAACCGCTTCGTTTTAGCTTCGCGCTGATTGGTCGACGCTTATCCCAAACTCGGCGTAAAGTTGAAAACTTTGAACCCTATGCCACGAGACCTGTGATTCTGTGACGTAGCAGAGACTGGTTCCCTTGGCAACAGAGCTCGGCTTTAACCACTTATGCCCTTTACGCTCTCGCCTGATCGGGGCCTTACTTTCTCAGAAATAAGAACTTCCACAACGACCTGAAAAAAGAATACATTCAAGATCATCTCAATAAGTTAAATGAAAGTTTTTACAGAAAAGCGGAGCAAAACTTAACTGCAGACTTCGCGGATTTACTGAATTCTGAGAAAATAGAAGATGACTATTTTAGAAGGCCGTACGTGGCCCACATATTGAGTATTCATATTCAGCTACATTAATAATAAAAAAGAGGTTTAATATAGCAACTTATTCTAACTCCGCCCCTACTCCTGACTGACTCCCGCTCGCTTCTGGCTCCGCCTCGATGTGATTTCTTTCTGAAAATACAGTTCAACAGCTATTGCAAGAAACCCTGACCGGCAGATGGCACCCCACCTGCGATTTACTTCATGATTTCTCTGGACATCGAACTCTTACTGAGACAAAGTGTCTCAAATTTCTTGCATACACGTTCGCGTTTCGACCGCTTCACCAAGGAATTTTTCTCACAAGGCCCATTGTGAAAAAAAATTGATAGAACAGGAAAGTACTGTCAAATGCAGTAGAATGCCTGTATAAATGTTGGTTGTGCATTAGCACTGAAGGCGTAATGAGTACGTTTCCTCAAGCACAGAATTAAAGAATCATAAGTCAAAAAGTTAACTACGAAATCTTTATTTAATAAAATATTATAATTTTGCTTAACTTAAGCATAACAAAAAGTAATAATCTTCACAGACATTAAAAACACTGAAGTATCGAAAAGGAGATAACTTACATAGAATCATCATCAGTCCTAAATATCATCAGGCTTACCTATTTTAGGCAATAAGAAAAAAGAACAAGAGGAACATACTTTAACACCGTACCTGAAAAGAGAAAATACTACTGGATTAGACCTTTGGCCAGGTACAAGTAGCTAGGGTGAAAATCAAATATACTGCATTGCTCACGAACTTTACTTTCTCTCGCCAATAAATATCTTGGCGCACGTTCGTTTCGTATGCCTTTCGAGTTTCATTATGCAAAATACCTAAATTTATGCTAACAATAAAACATATAAGTATCCAAGTATTTCGTAATCTTCAGCTGTATTCCGTAAAACGCATTTTTAAGTAGCTGCGTTGAGTTTCCGAAAGATGAGGACGAAGACCGAAAGGCCTTTAATGCACGCGCTCTTGTATTTTCAATTTTCCGGCTTAGTTTTCTTTTAATATTCGTCAAGCGCTGCACTGCGCGAGATATAAAATCATTTAATTTATAATTGAACTGACATTAGCTTTTTAAATACCAAATTCATAACAATATTAACAGCTGGTGGTGTAGTTGTATCTGCTTTTCTTTTAACACCTCGTTTAGCCTTTGCTGGTCATTTTTGGTCCATGACTGCAGTCTGAGGAGTATTACTAGGTATTTGTGGAGGAGGATGACTTTCATTAGAATGTATAGAGTTCACTTTGGTATTGGTAAGAACTTTATCTACAGAATTGACATTCTTTTTTGGTGCTTCTGTTGCTGCGCTTGCAGCGTAGCTATTTGATCTAAGATTCTGACTGATACCTGTTGAACTAACTGCTGAGGCAGATAATGTTGTAGTAGAGTTCGTACTTTCAGGGACAGTTGTGGGAGACACAGTACTGCTGGATGTAGACATTGGCGATTTCTGTGAGGATTGGACGGCCGAACTGAATTTGTAGGAGCATCTTTTGCAGATGTTGAGTCCACAGAATTAACACGACTGTCTTTTCCTTTCTTCCCCTTTTCTTTTAAACAAAAGGAGTTGATAAAGTGTATAACGCCAACTAAGGGCGTTATAATAATTTCTAAGCTCCGAACCTCTCTCCGTGAAAAGATGGAGAAACTACAGATGGTGTGCGTGAGAGAGAAGCAGCTTCAAGGAGGAACCTTAACATAAAGCATCATATGTGAGAAGGCACGAGCAATTTACGGTTATTTGCTAAAGAAGATCTCACACACTTCTACAAACGAGGAATCGGAAGACTCGTTTAAAGCTAGTCGGGGCTGGTTTGACAACTTTAGGAAAAGGACCGGCATTCACTCCGTCGTCAGGCATGGTGAGGCAGCAAGTTCGCATGTGAAAGCAGCTGAGGTTTACATCAAAATGTTTTCCGAACTGATAGTAGCCAAAGGATACATCCCCCCCAGCAAGTCTTCAACTGTGTCAACTTTTCTGGAAAAGGATGCCGAATAGAACTTACATAACGGCAGAGGAGAAGACGACTCCAGGTCACAAACCCATGAAGGATAGATTAAATCTAGCAATTTGCGCCAATGCGAGTGGCGACTGTAAAATCAAGCCTCTGCTAGTATACCATTCGGAAAATCCCAGAGGCTTTAAGTCATATAATATTTTAAAAGAAAAACTGCCAGTTATGTGGAGGGCAAGTCCGAAGGCGTGGGTCACCAGGAAATTCTTTGTGGAGTGGATAAACCTGGTGTTCTGCGCTTCGGTTAAAAAATATCTACAGAAAAACAACCTACCCATACAAACCCTTCTCTTCCTCGACAATGCCCCTACTCACCCACCAAATCTCGAAGATGATTTACTCGAAGAGGTCAAGTTATAAAAGTTCCCTACCTACCACCCAACACCACTCTTTTCCTGCAGCCCATGGATCAGCAGGTGATTTCTAAATTTAAGAAGTTGTACAACAAGCACATTTTTCGGTGCTGCTTTGAGGTGATGGAGAACACAAACCTTACCTTTCGAGAGTTCTGGAAAGACCACTTTAACATCGTGATATGCCTAATAATTATTGATTAGGCTTGGCTGGGTGTTACAACGAGAACCTTAACCTCTGCGTGGAAGAAGCTGTGGCCAAAAGCTGTAGCTGAAAGGGCCTTCGAAGGATTGGAACCCAAAGTGTCAGTGGTAGAGGAGCTTGCTTCTCTGGGAAAATCCATGAGTCTGGAGGTGGATGAGAGAGATGTGAACGAACTCGTCGAGGAACAGTCTCAGGAGCTGACAACCGAGGAATTACACGATCTGCATTTGCAGCAGCATACGGTGGTTCAAAGAAAAATTAGGTTTGAAGAGGAGCCAAAGATGGAGGAGGTTATCCCTACAAGAGATATAAAGGAGATCTTGGGAATAAGGGAGAAAGTTGCAGAGTTCGTGGATAAAAATCACCGCGAAAAAGTTGCAACTATTCGTGCATCGGAGTTGGTCAAAGAAACTTGCCTAACTCATTACCTTGACAGGAAGGAAGAAACAAACCACCTTGGACAGTTTTTTTAAACGATCTGCGGGTGAAAATGAGCAGAGCATGACGAAGAAAGCGAAGACCAGTCACAAAAATTAAGCGCTTCCGTAGGAACTTCACTTTTTCTTTTAATTATGTTTTATAGAATATGTATTTTTTATTTATAAATAAATGTTTCTTCTTGTTTTTGAATAAGAAACTACATTTTTCTTATTCAAAAACACTTAACAAAAACAACTGAGGTAGTGTTTTGGAAGCTGGAAAGGATTAATGGCATTTCGATTAATTTCAATGGGGAAAATTGCTTTGAGATACGAGCAATTTGACATACGAGCAAGGTTACGAAACGAATTGAACTTGTATGTCGAGGTACCACTGTACTTAATTATATAATCGTTAGCAAGCAGATAGTAATAAATAATTTTAAAAGTCTGCTGCTATCAATATATAAATTATGTTGACTAGTATAATTAATTTAGAATTATGCGCCTACATATAATAAGATGATGTATGTTACTACAGATACGTATTAATAAGTCTGTGCATATATATGAAATCATAATTCTATTTAAACCAGTTAACAGTTATAATTACTGAACAACCATGAAAGATTCCCCAAGAATGAAATATGGTGTAACAATGAACACTTAGTTTAGAAATTCGATTCTATTTTATATTGTTGTAAAAGTAATTGTAAGAGTGAAAATTCTTCATTCTGCCTTAATGCGATTTTTTGCGTTTAATGCGTTGTTTGGAGATTTTATAATCCCGAATTATATTGATGTGATATATTAATACTGCATCTGTAGATATACGTTTTTTGAGGAACGAGTCAAAGCGATTGATTTTTTGTAAAAATTTGGATTTATCCTTATTTTATTGACGTGCACCAGCACTGGATTGAGAATGACTTGTGCTGTGCTTCGATGGATGAGAAAGCGTTTGTAAGTAATGAATACTATGAAAGTTTCAGCATATTTAAATTAATAGTATTAAAAGTATATATTTACTGATGTCATATATTAATAGTTTATGGTAAATTTTTCATTATAAATTTCATCATAGTTTTCATTTATCATTCTATTGCATTTCTATTAGCGGTACATAAATTTTTTGGTTTACATATTGTAGATTGCATCAGTTTTGCCGCGCAATTTATTCCTCGGTATGTTACCTGTAGTGTTATTAGAAATTCCATTATTTTTGTATTTTTTCTGCAATTGGTAGTATCTGATTAGGAAATTTATGTTTTATTTCAAGATATATATGACGTTGGTTATATCAAGTGTTAAATAAACGTTGTTATTCGGGCAATAGCGTTAGCTTTATCGAGATAGATAAATGCAACTTTACTGTATTTCTTAATTACTCAAGATATAAAGACACACTCGAATAATAGATTCACTCACTTTACGTTTTTTAAGGGTTATATATATACATTAAGGGCGTATTCTAAACAACCATTGACGGGCAGTCTTGGCGTAATTCGTATTCATACCAAGATTATCCATTTCTCAAGGCAATGATGTTTGTTATTTTTGCTAAACCGTTTACGAAAATACAATATACGGAATGCTGAACTATTATGCATGAAAGGCAGATTTTAAGATATTTGTTTTGCAGTTTGATGCAAAATTCGTATTTTTAAAACACTGATGTATATGTTCTTATTTTAAAACTCTGCCAGTATATAACATTATATAACATTCTTGTGTTATCACCATTTATAGATGTCGCTTGCTGTACAGCCTGCTGAATACATTTTACTTTCTAGCTATCTACAATTACATCGTGTTGTTTCGGTATGAACAGAGGCGAAGTATTCATCACTTATATACATTTAAAGACAATTAATTAAATTTTTCTGATTTTGATATCTATAATATATAGATAGGATTACTGATAAAAAATTTAAGAAAATAGTAAATGAAGAAGAAAATAGAAAAATTTCGTTCACGTACTGTGAAATATCAATATAAACTTCATACATTTTACTAGGGCGCTGTTGCCAAAGCAAAATCTTTACTATATATGTCTACGAGCTCTATGTATACAGTGTGTTGCTCAAAGTAAACTTCCTGCCTTGTGAAGAGTACTACGTGTATGTCGTGATGCGTTCATGCGAAGCTTGTTTTCTCGTATAAGCTCTGTCTCTTCGAACCGAAATTATCCGTAATCTGCAGCGTCTTGAGTTGTTTATGCAAGTTCTTGAGCTCTTCTGGTATTTCCTGTCGAATCTGACGATGACGCGGAGAGTGTTGTATCCTTCGTTTACTTGCAACTTCTTCTCTTCATCGCGCATATTCTGTTGACGTTCCACTTGCTTAATGGGCATCCGTTTCGCTTCTGGAAAGGAACTATACAATAAAAGAAATTAAATTTTTATAAATAAAATTAGAATAGCGTAAAATGCATAGAAACATTTCATTATGAAGAAAATGTATTCATTTTTTCCAAGCAACTAGCGGTTCGTAAATAAATTTTTCTTGTGAAGTCAGGAAACAAAGACTTTTGACACTCCAGGTAATAAATTTGAGGTTATGATTCAAATTTATTTTAATATAACAAATTTTCAAAATCTCAGTAAAAGAATTAACATAGCGATAGCATATCGTGTCACGTATCTAAAGGTGAAACATAAAAGTTGCCAAAAGCAGCTATACATTTAATATACTGACATTAACTAAATATTTTCGACATACAATGACGTTATATGGAATCACGTGCTTTCTTCAACTTCAGAATATAACCGTAAATAATAACAACAATAATTTTCACGTTTGGCAATACTATTTATTTCATATTTTTTTTTAACTTAAAAATTTCTCTTAAACAAACTCAACGATTTGAAAATGAGAAGGGCCAACATTTTTCCAAATAAACATTTTGATTTCCAGCGCGCTAGACTTCCGCCACTTGGACAAATGAATACGAAAAATTAGCGTTTTCCGAAATTTTATATAATATCTAGATTGATAGTCGTAGGAAGATAATAAAAGTCGAAAAGTTTTACCATGAATTTTTGGAATCCGAGGGTACCTCCTTCCAAACTCAAATTCCCCCACCCGTTCCAAAGGATATGATGTTACGAAGAAAAAAAACGAAGAGGCAAAAACCCACATATATTTATATTGTTGATTCCTGTTTACAATATTCAATTTCCTTTAAAAACATTGAGCTTCATTTAAATAAAGGAAAATTAAATTCAGACATTTTCCCTAGCTTTCAAGCTTTTATTGTATTTTTAAATATTCTTTTTGTCACTGTTGCGCAAGTTTTCCGCGGCGACATTAGGAGCCGTAGGTCGAAATCATTTAAGAATCATTGCTGTAAATAATGATCATATGATAAATTGCAATACATATTCGATTCTTTTGATTAGAATTTGAGTACAATTCCTTATACATCAGCTACTATGCCTCTTTATGTAATAACACAGATTATTTTCAATGATTATCCGATGAGAATGATTCTTTACAATGATTATTCGATGACAATGATTATTTGCAACGAATATTAAAAGCTGATGACTATGATTACTTAAATAGAATATGCGATGACAACGATTATTTCCAAAGAATCTTCGATCATGTCACTATTGTATATCGCTATACTCCTGGGGTTGGGGGTGGGTTGGGAATTGTACTACGGCCCTGTAATTAAGCGTTTTAAATAACGTCAAAAAAGTCACTGATCCAGATATTTTACTAGTAACTGCTGCCTATTGTGATCGAAACCGTTATTTAAATCTTCTGAATAAAATTTGGGATAATTCCATCTACATCAGAGAATAAAGCAATTTGTAACACGAATTTCAACAAAATTACATGCATCGAATAACATAATTACTTAAAAGGAAAGATCAGTACAACAAATCGCTCTTTGCAGCTCCGCTTTTGTCCGACACTTGTTTTTCAGCTATCGTATCTATCCATTTGAAGATACCATGCGAAGAATACTTTTTTTAGTGTGTAAATTAATTACATGTATGTTATGTATATATATGGAGATATTTTTTTCGAATTAGGAAAGCACCAACTTCTTTTAACGGAAACAACCGAGACATTATCTCCAGTCCAATTTAATTTTTCATCTAAATCATTTCTTAATTACAAAAGTTAATATTAATTTACTTTGGAAAGGAGACTAGGTGTTGCTGGAAACAAATGAAGTACCAAACATCATAAATTTATTGAACAGCAGAAAAGTATTAAACAATTAATAGATTACTTCAGTGAAATGTAATTGCATTTAAACGTATTAAATTGTTTTCAGCAGATGTAATAATCAGGAACATAGGAAGATCCGAAGAGATATTGTGCGTTTATTACTTCTTTTGTTTTCGCTAATTTTTTATACATTTCAGTTAACGTGTTTTGAACGCATGGCCCGTTAAGTGAAGAAGTCTGTAGAAAGGCAATTTTTAATCCTGTGCGGAAATTGTCCAAACGATTGATCAGTCATCGGCTCAGCATACGCAGCCATCAGGTTGAGATCCCAAACATTGATTAATCGCGCTTGACTGGAAATTTGATCAGCCTGGTCAACGGAAGCCACCGTTTAAAAAATTTACTTGATTTTAAATACTTGCTCATTCACTCTTGTAATATGATCAGATACTTATAATCACAGTTCCTTCACTTTCAATAATATATTTCATAAATTGTTGAACTGCAGACACACACTTCATATTGTAGAAAAAAGTTTCTCTGGAATTTTTGATGCAAATCCTAGTTATTTTTTTCTAAGAATGGAAAGTAATGGAGAGTGCCATTTATAAAGCTTAGGTTTTGCTACATTTGCAGGTTTTTCGCGCTCGCAGTTTACGTGCCTTTCTAAGAATCTCTGGATATAAAATGGGAACTTTCCATGATTTGTTGCCAATCTAATTGAAGAAAAAATATTATTCTTTATAGGGCTACTTGCGGGAAGTAACCGTGAAGCAATCTTCTTGTATCTGCCTCGTCCCATTCTGTTTGTTATTTTATTAAAACGTGTTTGGAAATTTTTTTCCTGATTGAAAGTTGTGATCTGAGATGATAGATGTCAATCAGTCCTTTTAATATGACATCCTGGACTGCTGGTGCCAGCAGCTTCATTTCCTATTATACCTGTATATCCTCATAATGGAATTTAGGCTAATAAGACGAATATTCCTTTCCATATTTATTGTTTTTTGAAGATTTTGAATAAGTAAAGATATTTTCTTCATGGAACATAGCGCTTTTAAAAATCTTTGACAATGTGTAAAAATGCTCGCAAACTGTAACTTACTACTTTTGACAAAAACGTGTAAATAATCATTTATTAAATTAATGAAACATGAAACATATGAACATATATATTTAATAAAATAAAAATATTTCAGCGCAAATAATTATCGACGTATATTTGAAGAAGAAGAAGGAGAAGCAGGAATATACTACAGCGATCAACTACTAGAAGAATTGGATCCCCAATGTTTAAGATTGCAATACGTGTCGGAGACGTAAGTCTTTTCGGAAAAAATAATAAAACAAAACATAATGTTTCAGGTCCAGTTTAATTATACCTTTAATAATTTTTTGACAAAAACGCTGGTCTGGAAAATAATACGTTTTCGGATTTATAATGCTTAATGTTTTTTTCATTCCTTCATTACAAAAATGTATTATAAATGTTTAAGATGGAAAATCCTATTGTGAAGAATTCAAATTTATTGTCATACCTTTTGATTATGAGGAAACGTTATTGCATTAACTAATGAAATATCTAAACAGAAAGCTAATATACAAAATACACGTGTTTAAACGGCCAGTTTGTAAAATTTGTGAATGAGAAGTTGTTATGAAGTTAGTTGTTGAATGTCAAATAGTTGATATAATTAGAGTAACAAAGACAAAAAGGACTTTATGTTTATAAATAATAATATATATGTATGTAAAACAAATTACGTAAACACTGAAATCCATCCTATACTCTATTCGGAACAAATCTAATATAAATTGTTCTCTTCATCTGTTTCTGTTAGACTATATATTTCTAGATTTACAGAGATTTAGAATATTATTTAGCTCGAGTTTTGAGAATGTACTCATCAAACATAATAAAAATTTCCAGATTCCAACTTTTCATTGTAATTATTTTTTTAATATATAATATTAAATAATTTTGAATTAATAGAAAATTAAAAAATAAAAATTAATTAATTAAAATATATTTATGTAGATATATATATCCCCATCACATGATTTACATAAAGATGATGACCTAGCTAAGTGGGAATTTAAATTTCCTGAATCAAATATTTCTCTTACTAAGCCACAATGTTGTCGAACTATGCACATTTTTTCTATCTCATTCACCGCTGACACGAAGTCGTGCTACTTTCTTCCTATTCCAACAATATGAGAAATATAAATATTCTAGAAATAGGTAGGTTTAGAATTTCAAATGAATTGGGGCCGCAAATGTGAATTGAAATAAATCTGAATATTTTACCTTATTCATCTGCCAAATTTGCTCTGTATTATAGATCAATATGTGCGATCAGAATTCCTAACATTAATTCACACACACACACACACACACACATACATATATATCTATATATATACGTTTATCGTATATATGTTATGGTGAAACGCCGAAATCTGGAGAATGTCGACTTTCATCGGTGAATGTCAACATTCACATAGTCGCTTGTTGTATGTCCGAAATATTTTCCAAATACTCTTATTTCTGACTTACACCGGTAAATGTCAACATTCACCATCTACTAATGGTGAATGTTGAACACATAAGAATATTATATTTTCTCCGTAATTCGGTCACGAAAAAACGCACTTAAATTAAGAACTTAAGAATATAAGAACTTAAAACACACTGTACATTCAAAATGAGAAAGGAAAATAATAGAAGTTTAAAACTTACAAAATTACGTGATTCAAATCTTATTTATTGCAAAAACTTAAACTCTTATGACACTTTCAATTGCACAAGAGGCCCTTGCTTTTACGACAGCATTTATTTGTGGAACACTTCCTTTTGCAATGACAGCGTGTACATATACTCCTCTCTTTTCAACCTACACCAGAACACATCCGTGAGTGTCGACATACACCGGTGAGGGTCCGAATGTACAAGAATGTAATGCAATATTCGATCTTTCACCGACGTATTTGGTGAATGTTGACATTCTCCGGTGAAAGTCGACATTCTCCAATTTCGGTCTTTCACGGTAACATATATATATATATATATATATAAAGATTTTATATATATATGATTTTCCTTTTACAATTGAAATTTTATTCTTCATGATGATTTAACTCTAGTCCCCGTTAAAACATTATTAACATTTTGCTTTCAAATTACTTCAAAACATCTTTCGAAATATAACTTACCAGTATGGATTCACTCTTTTAAAATAATTCTACTTTAATTAAACTTAGGAGATAATATAATCAATTAATCAATATTGTTTAGGAAATAAATTATTATTAACTAACTTTGCAGCAATTGCGCAAGTAATTGTAACTTCTTTTCGCACTTAATGAATTTAAGATCATACAACATTGGATATGCTAAATAGCAGCTATTAGCGCTATTTATCTCTTGCCTAATGTACCCACTTTATATATTACCACCATTCTTCTTTCTTAATATTTTAATTTTTAAGTTTTATAAAGTTCTTATACAAAAACTTTACTGTATTGAAGGTTAGCAGCCTCCTTACTTTTATATCTTGCTAGTTTATCTGAAATTGAAATCATTTAATGTCATTCCACTAGATGAAAAACTTGAAAATTTAACGCCATGCCTGCTACAGATAAAGCCAAAATACAATTTTTATGAAAAACATTTAACTGTATTTACATGATTACATGCGGCACTTGACATATAAAATATATAGGACAGACTAAAAACAATCTTAACTTTCGAATCAATAACCATAGAGCTTAAATCAAAACATTCAACGCACAAAAAATAGCATTAAAATAAGTACACCATCACAACTCAATACAGCAGAATTAGAGCACTTTAAACACCATGACTTCAACTCTATTCAACTTCAGATACTAGATATAATACCCAATCACAAAACACGAATTTTTTAGGAATCTCTCTATATACTAAAACAACGTTCACTTTATCCATATGGACTTAACACTTATATACATAGTCATAGAGATACTTCTAAGAAGTCTATTTTCAGCCAATTTAAGCACTACAGCAACAAAACGCAGAGAGGAATAAGAGGAAGCAAAATAAAAAATAATGCGAGATTTTTATCCACTTTGGATACATTTGCATTGAAAAAACAATTGAAATGTTTCTTTGACTCAGACAACTTTCCCAAGAAACTTCTCAACTGTTACACTCCTGTACTAATAAATTCCTTATCAAACTAAAAAAATTCATTCAATAAAGCTACGACGACACACAAATCATTAAAGACATGATTCTCGATTTTAAATTTTTCGGACTCTCTAATAGTCTCATTCAACGCAAAATTTATTTTAAAGTCAATTTTCTACATCCGCAGTTTGACAATATTCATTTCTCAAGAATCATCAGAGATTGTAAAGATTACTTCCCCGCAGTTGATACATTAACTATGGTTGCACTTAAATATCAAAGGACCTTAAGCAACTTGCTGACTAACCACCATGAAATAGATGAAACAGCAGAATGACATTGTAAGACACCAATTTACAGCAATTACGTGGATTCTCATCACCAGCGCATAATTACTGGCAACCTGAATATCATACAGAACCATCAACTTAAAACACTAATGAGTTATGGTACAAAATTTAGACCAGTCAGAAACATGACTACAAATTTCTGTTACAAGACTTTCGAAAACAACATCAACAAAGTTATAGTTAAAGCAAGCTATCAACTGAATTTACCCATAGATACCTTATAAAAATGGAAAGCCAAAATTCTTCAACGCATATCCACCGAAATCAGTCACCTCAAGTTTAAAAGTACACTGAATTGGTCGCAACTTACATCAGATATTAAAAAATTAAAACAGCTCTTTACTATTACAAAAATAGTTAAACAACTAATAACTTTAGCATTATATGAAAACAATTCTACGCAGAAATTATTCATAAAGAACTTCTCAACGCGACTACTTATCAATTAGCCAACCTTACAGAAACATCTATAATAAACAGGTTTAAAACTTTTCATAAGAAACTCAATATTACTTTCAATGCAAACTACAACAGATTTACTAATCTTTATGCGATTCCCAAATTCCATAAAACACAATTAAAATTCAGATTTATTGCTAATGGAACTAATAAATTACAAGAAAAATGTAGACTATTATTTTTCAATTCAACTTAATAAAATCTGTAAATTTATTTTCAATGATTGTAACACTAATCATAACAATCCTGGATCATTCATAATAACACTCCTGTCATTAATACTATTCAAACCATTAACATCCAAAACATTAATTGCTATGACTTTGAAAACTTATATACCTCACTTCCTCTAGAAGAAATCTATACCAGTCTACTTGATCTAACTAAACTCTTCCCTGATATGCTCAATATCATGACTCTTGACAAATGGGAAACCTACCAAAAATGCACACTTTTTCATAACTACATCAAGTTTCAAAATCAAATTTTTAAACAAGTCAGAGGATTGCCAATGGGCTTACATTCCAGCACCTCGATCTGTAATATCTTTTTATTTGTCAAAGACTTTAACTTCCAAAAAAATCTACAACCACAAGAGTTAAATTACTACAAACACACCTACAGATATATTGATGACCTTATTACAATTAATAATTTTGATAAAATTGAACACTCCGAGATTTATCCGAATTGTCTTACACTTAATAAAACTAATAATTCACAAAATAGCATAGACTTTCTAGATCTTCAAATCATTAACTACAAAAAAATTTTACTTTTTGACAAAACAAGAAACTTCAATTTCAGTACTAACAAATTAATAAATTGGAACTCCAACATATCCAAAAAAGTAATTAACAATACTATAATTAATCAAATACAACGAATTAAAATTATATGGACAGATACAATAGATTTACAACGCGAAATTTTGCTCCTTATTAAAATTCTCAAAAATAATCTAATACCCATTCAATTTATCAACCATTGCCTTAAAAGAGCAGGCGTTAAATACTCACCCTAAATCATGTAACTGATAGGGATATGATAATTTGTTCCTAAACCTGAGAAGGCGGTATAAGTTGGATGACTATCAGTTGAAGGATTTGTATATAGTGTAATTACTCAATTGTATATATTGTAAAAACCTAATTGTCTTCAGACTCATGCTGTTACTATACTGTTACTAAAAAAATGGGCCTATTTCATGACTTTAGTCTGTCTAATAGCTCTTGGACAGTGAAAAATTCCTTTTTTCCTTTCTTAAATTCTTAATCATTGCGACACGACAATTAGCCAGAAATTAATTAATTTCCATTCACTAGTATTTTCAAAAAAATCTTAACAGACATTCTCCCTCAAATAAGAACTCCACATAATACATCCCTCAAGAATTCCGAGTCCAACCCACTACCATAAATTTCTTCACCCAAGTCTTACCGACTGATATTATTCAAAGCCCCCACTGCCGCTAAGAATTTTCGGACACCCAACACTTATGAGTCAGACATGAAGAGAATACTTTGCCAACTCCCCCACTAGAAAGAATGTAAGTTACTTAATACCTTTTCTGGCCTTTATATCTTCATGTACATTCACTGTTCTTATTATATATTATTTTTTACATTTTTTTATATTACTTTATATTGTCTTTGATTTGTTTTTACAAACTTTGCATTATTTATCTTATTTTGTAATCTTCTATGTTTATTTCAACTTTACTTTGAATTCGATTTCATAATAACAATTTCCAATGTTTAATTTTTACAAATAATATAGAACTCAAAAGCATAAACATGAAGGAGTCGGGGACGGTTACTCGGGTTATATCGGCTTTCTCTACAGATTTTGCTTTTTACTCCAAATTGAATTTCCAATGTTTAATTTTTAAAAATAATATAGAACTCAAATGCATAAACATGAAGGTGTCGGGGACGGTTACTCGGGTTATATCGAATTTCTCTACAGATTTTGCTTTTTACTCCAAATTGAATTGACTAAATTGCTTCATAAGAATAAGTTCTTTGAGTATAAGCATTGGATCATAATCCCTTCTATTCGCGGAGATATTTGGCCTGACTAGAATTGCCGGTTCGGCCTTAAGTTATAACTCGAGTAAAGACGAAACACCTTCGTATTTACGTATTTTTATCAATTATTGTTCGTTGAATGGGAGTTGGTTTGTTCCCATTGAAAAGTCAATTAATTTCCGATCAATGACAATGATTACATGGTTTTAATTTTCCTTTTACAATTGAAATTTTATTCTTCATGATGATTTAACTCTAGTCCCCATTATTAACATTTTGCATTTTGCTAAACATTATTAACATTATTAACCAAAAACATTATTAACATTTTGCTTTCAAATTACTTCAAAACATATTTCGAAATATAACTTACCAGTATGGATTCACTCTTTTAAAATAATTCTACTTTAATTAAACATAGGAGATAATATAATCAATTAATCAATATTGTTTAGGAAATAAATTATATATATATATATAATCGTTTATTGCAATGCATGGTCGGAAACGCTTTCCTGGCGCTATAGTGACGAGAGACAACACAAGAAAAATAGGGTACGAACAGTGTAAAGATATTTCTTTATTATTCTTAGCGCAGCGAAAACTAAGAAATAAGAACAAAAACATTGGATTGTCATCAAAGAAAGTATTCGAAAGTTCCTTAGGAAAGTATCCTAAACATGGGTTTGGTAGGGGTAGTCCAGTGCATTGTTCAGCAAGATCACGAGACCTCACTTGCATTATCACTTCCGCTCGGGGTAATTCAACACATTCGTGCACGAAACCCCTGTTAGAAGTCCAACAGGAACTTGTGGCACATATCGTGGCAGCTGCTGGGAAAGTCCTGAGGATGCACAGTATTTTCCAGAACATCTTATGGTCGATGTGCGAGAGATGTGATACCTGCATCAGGGTGCAGGTCGTAATTTCGAACACCTTCTTTGAGGTCCATAAGTGTCTAATTTTGTTCCTATTTTTTAATTTCTCTTGTGCTAAGCATAATTGGTGTCCGTTCTTTCTTGTGTTTTGTGTTGTTTGTACCGGCCAGGAAAGTTGTTTCGGCCCTGTTTTGCCATTTCATTTTTCCTCGATGTCGTCTCTCTCATATATGTGCATAATTACTTATGACTCAAGTGTTGCTACTATATGATGAAATTTACAAACACGGTGTTTACAATGCTACATATTCCCATCCGAAAATATCTTTTTTTTTCCTCTTGCCCTTCAAATAAGAAATGTGTGTCCTTCATTGTAAAATCTCCTGGAACTTTAATACTTCTTTTTTCGAGGACAATGGAGAAAATATTTCAGTATAGGCAGCTGTCAATATTCAAACATTACATTGTGAAAGCCATTAAAGTGATTTCGGCCATTAGCCGAAACGCTCAGAAAGGCTTAATTCGCATAAGGATTTAGGAAATACATTTTGAAAAACTTAGCAAATTTTCCTTCAATAAATTTAATGGAACAGACAAAAGAAATTACAGGGAACAATAAATATAGGAGAAAACAGATATTTCTTTTCCTAATTTGTTTTACTGTGTTTGATTTCTTTCTTTCTTCCTGTATAAATAATTAAAACTTAAAGAATGTAACTGAAGAATGAGAATAAAATTTTCAATTGAAAACAAATGGTGGCAAAACTCCTAGTGCTGCTCTGCTGGACGACGAAATAGACCAGCAATATTTTCCGAATTTGGAATAACAAGAGAAAATTTGAAACCTCTGCAGCCAGCGATGCAAAGGGATTCTTCTGAGAGAAAGATGACTTAAATGAGGAAACTCGGAGATAATGTAATGATGTGTAAGGTTACCTCTACTGGGATAATAATAAGAAAAGGTTAAAATACAAAATACGTAAGTAAATTATACAAAAATTGAAGAAATTTAAAATATCTAGCAAGCGTAAGAAATAGTAATTGATTCAAAACCTAAATGAATCTAAATCTCTCAAACTTATACTCGTTTAAATACAGGTTTTTCTGATTCAGAAAGAACGTTACGTGTATATCTTCTAAGATGCTTTTTCCATCCTTTTTTTTTTTTTGTAGTTGTTTCATTTTTGATTTCAGTTACCTTTTTTTCTCCTATTTTGCAATTTTCCCCATTGTTTCCCTCTGTTTTTAAGCCACCTGTTTATTATTACTATTATTATTATTACAACTTATGTAAAAATTAAGTAAGGAAAAGTAAGGCACTGAAACTTTGCAAATTATCACACTCTACGTGAGATTCATGGTGGTCGCTTATTGCATACAAATCACGCCAAATTCTTTAACTTCTCTGCTTGGCTTTAGGTCCTTATAACGAAAACAACAAATTCGCCCTTTGTAGAAAAATATTCTGTCAGGCAATAAATCTACGGGGAGATTTTTCCCTATGAAAGTGAGCCCAAAGTGTTATATAGTATCTAAATATTAAAGTGTTGTACATGTTAAACGTGATCAGCGTTGCATTACTTTCACTTTTTTACTACTGAAATAAAGATATACTGATTATTTTGTAGATTGGAAAACCCTCCTTGTGATCATGAAAAGGAGCAAAAACTGGAAACCGAGAGAGAACTAGAAAAGAAGCGAGAACCGGAAAAGATGCAAGAACTGGAAAAGAAACAAGAACTGAATAAAAAGGAAGAACCGGAAAAGAAGGAGAAACTGCAAAAGAAGGAGAAACTGGAAAAGAAGCAAGAACTGGAAAAGAAACAAGAACTGAATAAAAAGGAAGAACCGGAAAAGAAGGAGAAACTGGAAAAGAAGGAGAAACTGGAAAAGAAGCAAGAACTGAAAAACAAGAAAAAACTGGAATTGACACAAAAACTAGAAAAGAAGCAAGAAATGAAAAAGAAGGAAAAGCTGGAAAAGATACAAAAACTAGAAAAGAAGCAAGAACCGGAGAAGATACAAGAACTGGAAAAGAAGCAAGAACTGAAAACGAAGCAAGAGCAGGAAGCGAAGCAAAAAATGGAAAAGAAGCAAGAACTGAAAATGAAACAAGAGCAGAAAAAGAAGCAAAAACTGGAAAAGAAGGAAGAACTGAAAAACAAACAAAAAACTGGAGAAGCAACAGAAACTAGAAAAGAAGCAAGAACTGAAAAAGAAGCAAACACTGGAATGGATTCAAAAACTAGAAAAGAAAGAAGAACTGAAAAACAAGAAAAAACTGGAAGAGATACAAAAACTAGAAAAGAAAGAAGAACTGAAAATGGAGAAACTACTAGAAGAGATGCAAAAACAAGTGAACAAAGAAGAACTGAAAAGGCAGAAGGAACTGGAAAAAATGCAAAAACTAAAAAACAAAGAAGAACTGAAAAAGCAGAAAAAGAAGCAAAAACTGGAAAAAAAGGAAGAACTGAAAAACAAACAAAAACTGGAGAAGCAACAGAAACTAGAAAAGAAGCAAGAACTGAAAAAGAAGCAAACACTGGAATGGATTCAAAAACTAGAAAAGAAAGAAGAACTGAAAAACAAGAAAAAACTGGAAGAGACACAAAAACTAGAAAAGAAAGAAGAACTGAAAATGGAGAAACTACTAGAAGAGATGCAAAAACAAGTGAACAAAGAAGAACTGAAAAGGCAGAAGGAACTGGAAAAAATGCAAAAACTAAAAAACAAAGAAGAACTGAAAAAGCAGAAAAAGAAGCAAAAACTGGAAAAAAAGGAAGAACTGAAAAACAAACAAAAACTGGAGAAGCAACAGAAACTAGAAAAGAAGCAAGAACTGAAAAAGAAGCAAACACTGGAATGGATTCAAAAACTAGAAAAGAAAGAAGAACTGAAAATAGAGAAACAACTGGAAGAGATACAAAAACAAGTGAACAAAGAAGAACTGAAAAGGCAGAAGAAACTGGAAAAAATGCAAAAACTAAAAAACAAAGAAGAACTGAAAAAGAAGAAGAAACTGGAAAAAATGCAAAAAATGGAAAAGAAGCAAGAGCCGGAAAAGATGCCAGAACTGGAAAGATAGATGAGTCAGAAAAGACGCAATACCTGGAAAAGAAGCAAAAAACGGAAAAGAATCCAAATCTGCAAAACCAGCAGGAACCGGAAAAGAACTGTCAAACCCGAAAAGGAAACCGGATGAACTGCGAAAAGAGCCAGAACTGGATAACGACTGTAGAACGATTGATTTAATGACCAAACGAAGCAAGACCCGAAAAAGAAAAATAGAACAAATAAATCATATACCACTGCAAATAATACCACTGCAAGCATTAAATATCAACGTCAAAAGAATAAACACCTTTCTTCAAGGAAGCTTTGCAATACACTGTCATAAGCCAGAAGGTATAGAAAAAATCAGCTATAACCTCATTGCCAAAACAGTTGCAAAAGATATAGTTAACGTAAAACTTCCGGAAGCCACAATACCAAAATGCACAATTCATAATACTCCAAAAAATTTCAACTCTGATGAACTAATTCAAATTATAGCCCAAGAAACATAATCAAATATTTCCCACCTAAGGCCTTTATTTAAACTGAATTATCAAAATAATATCGATAAATGGATCATAAAATGTCACGGTCAAACTTTCCAAAATTTTATGAGTAAAAAACAAATATATATTGGATGGCGCACCAATAAAATAACCGAGTTTATCGGTGTACGCAGATGTCAAGTCTGTCAGGATTTCTCTCATAAGACAAACCAACCAAAATGCTCATTCTACGGCGGAAAATATGTTTCTTGCTGTTATTCCCAAACTCCGTACTGCATAATCTGTTGGATTAACAATAAAAAGTATGAAATAAAATTTGACTGTAAACATCCAGCTTTAGCTATTTCCTGGTCCACATATCAAACAGAAGTTAGACGAGTAAAATCCAATACATATTATCAACAATAATGCAAGATCCTGCAGACTATCTATAGACCCTTTCCATCAATAAAAAGAATAACAATGGCATCCGCTTTCTCAAAATAAATCTTCAAAGAGCAAAGACCGCCACCGACCAACTATGTCAGTATCAAGTAGATTATCTGGCAGATTTTATTATAAATCAAGAACATTATTGCATCACTGGCAAATTAGGAAGAAGTCCAAATAACTGGGCAATTATTCAACGTCATGCTTCAACGGGTGTTTTATCTCCTCGTACAGCCATATTCATTCCAAACAATAAATGGAATTCTACAATAATTATTAATACTCGAGATATAATCACAATTTCAATCAATACTAATGCATCTCAGCTTCTTATTACTAGTATCTATATATCTCCGTCAAAAATCCAAATCAAACCTTATCCATACTAAATGAAATCTTACAACAATAATAATAGTCCGCATGTTTTTTGTGGAGACTTTAACTCGCAAAGTACTTAATGGGGATACTTACAAACCGATCACAGAGGAAGAATACTTGAAGAATTTTTAAATGCAAACAATCTCATTCTACATAATCATTTTACTGACCGACCTACCTTTGATAATACCTACAAAAATTATTGGACTGATCTTCTTATTTCTACAACACATCTTGATAATAAAATTAACAACAGATCAATACTAGATGAACATACCGAATCTTATAACAAATATATCTCTTTTGATATAACTGAATATACGTCCTTTACTGCACTTACCAGATTTAAAATCAATAATAACAAAAAAAAAAAGAAATTTCAACAAAAGTTCAATCCAATTTCAAATGACTTTCTAAATGCTATTATTCTGTGTACAACCAAAACAGAACTTAATAATATTACCAAGGAACTTATCAGAAAGTTTCAAGATACCTACGAACGTACCTTCTTCAAAAGATCATCAATACCCATTATAAAAATCAACTGGTGACGAAAGAACTCCGCTAAGTCAAACACAAAACACGAGCATTACGAAGAAAACTGAAATCATCGCAAACTAATGAAGAACGACTCAACCTACTTCAAAAATACAAAAAACGAAAAGCCCCATATAAAAAGCAAATAATGTCTGCAAAGCTTTAAGCATGGTGCAACTATTGTTCAAACAACCAGTATACGTATGGCTCATTGTACAAAATTGAAACCAACAAAATCTTCCACCCAACGCAACTTACAGTCACTAATAGGGGAAATAATGATAAAAATGTTACGAAGATCACTTTAGAAAACATTCTAGATGTTATTCTACCAAAAGAAAACATATATGATGATTTAACTGAACAAAGATTAATTCGTTGTAATCTACTTCCAAGAAAATGATAACACATTTACAGCCATGGAACTCAATCTATTTATTAAAAAACTCAATAACGAAAATGCTCCTGGACCAGATAGAATCTGCTATCAAATTATACATAAAAGTAATCCTAAGCTAATTCTAATCTGCAATAAATGTCTCCAACTTGGTATTTTTCAAGACTGCTATAAAACAAGACAAAACATACTCTTCCTCAAAAAGAACAAAGCTCATGAAAATCCTAATTCCTATCGGCCAATTAACCTTCTACCATCCCTTGGAGAAAATCTGAAAGTTGTATTATAGGAAGACTTGAATACCATTTTCACCATCATAAATTCATTAATGAAAATCAGTGTGGATTTAGGCAGCAAAAATCTACCATTCATGCAACCAGTGCAGTCCTAAACCAAATCCATGTTAATAAAATCAATAACCTACACTCCGCAATAATCAGCTTAGGTCTCAAATCAGCCTTTGATTCATTATGGCGGCCCTCAATTAAAGAAGCACTTAGAAATATTGAATGTACTTATAATATCTATTAAATTATCAATAATTTCCTTGATAATCGGCATAGTCTCATTTTATATAATAATTCTTTAATCAGAAGAAAACAAGTTCGTGGATGTTCACAAGGCGCATGTATAAGCGCAGAATTATGGAATATTACATTTAATAAAATTATAAAAAGTGCTTGGCTTCCTTTTGCTAAAATTACTGCTTTCGCCGATGATGTCGCATTTGTTATGAGTGGAAGGTCCCATTTAATCCTTCGAAGAAATTGTCAAGAAATAATAGCCATATTCCAGCAAGAATGCAAGAAAATTAAACTTGAAATTTCATCCTCCAAATCTAGAATCATGACAAATAATAAACCTGGACAAAATCTTACTAAGCAACTTTCTGTTAAAATAAATGGCGAAAAAAATCAAGCATACTAAATTCTTTTCTATTACTTTTAGATCTTCCCGTTGCTTTAAAAACTACCTTATATTCACCTAACTGATTTTCTCATCAATTCGTCGACACATTCTTTTGTGACTTTTAAAGGTCATAGATTTATTGTTAGGTAACAGAATTTCAAATTTAAAGGATGGTGGCAATTCATATCGGCCATCGGAAAGAAAATTTAATATCTCTTTGAATTGCTTAACTGTGTTGGTGTGAGCAAGTTCTAGTTTAACATCTTCGGTTGGGTCTGTTATGTCAATGGCATCTAAATTCCAGAGTTCGGTTACACAAGATTAGAGGAATGCAACGACACTATATTGTTGAACAAATTATTTTCCAGTAATGCTAGAATAGTAGCTGAAGTAGATTTTTCAGATAAGCTGTTTACTTTACCAATCACAGTGTATCCGAATTCAGTCGCCACTACAGACACACCCGAGTGCAGTTTCAGAGAGCTGCCAGCAATAATGTCCCCGATGGCATCTGCTCCTAAAAGTAATTCAATGTTATATTCCTTAGCTTGCAAATCAGACAAGGTGATATTTCTACCTTTTAATTTAGGGTATTGTGATCAACTATTTTTGGAACAGATTCGCATATTTTGTTATGAGTAAGTACTTCAAAGTTATGTTCATACGTTCCCTCAAAATTTCTTAAATTAACATCAAACACTAAATGGCAATTAGGACTTGTCTCTCTCTCCCCAAGAATGGTTTGTTTCTATTTGGGACGCAGTTGCAAAAACGTGATGACCCTTTCTGAAAGATAAGATTATGTGAACTACTGTCGAAAATCGTACGAACTGTAAGTTGTGTACCTTCGAAAACTATTTTTAAATCAAATGTTTGCAAATACACATTTTTATTAACAGTTGGCTGATTAGACAATGCATTACTTGAAAAAACAGTACTTTCAGTTTCATTTCGCTTTACAGTTTCGCTATTAGAGCACATATTGGTATAGTGAAATTTATACACATGTTAAACATTTTACTTTTTTTCTGAAGGCCTGTGAGCTATGTCCAACTCGTAGGCGGCGAAAATAGACAGGCGTTTGCACCAAAGGCTTTAGTTTATCTTCTAAACACATTTTGCGAGCAGAAAAACATTCGGCAGAATTGTGGGATTTCTAACAAAAAATACAACCTAAATTCCGCCTACCTGTATTGCCTTGGAAATTTACGAAGGCAGCAGCTGTAGAGCAATAGGGAACATCAGAATGTGGACGTGAATGAGCAGAAAGGGAAGCTCCCGACCCGGCTACGTGCGAGCTTAATCCTTTCCTCCCTTTGCACTTGGTTTCGAAGAAAGCACAAACGTTTATCCAAAGAGCGCGCACTATCTTGCTGGGACGAAGCATCATCCATTGAACAGTTTCTGGTAAGCAGGACTCAACAAGTGGCTCCAAAAATTCAGCAAACTCTTCCTTAGTTCTACCTTTGAGCTTTCGAGGGCCATGAGCTTGCTCTCAAGTAAATCATAAAGTTCAGCTAAATCTCATTTAATCCGAACATCAGCATTTTTCGTTACTATGGAAAATGGATCCCGTACATAAATCTGAACCAAACCATCATTAAATCAAACCATCTTTAAAACTTTCGTTTTCAATCTTCTGAGCTATATCTGGGCGACTAATATCTGTAACCTAAATGCGATTTTATTCTAAATCTGCACCCTAAATACGACTGAGCTATTTCTGTACCCTAAACGCGACTTTCGTTTTGCTTTCAAAATTTTGGTATCCGTACTTAACGAAAAATAAAATCGCGGACTCTATGTTCTCGAGATTCAATATATTGCAACCCACTAGGTTACAAAGTGCACGTTACAGTTGAAATAATCGGAGCACGGATCATTCAATGTCGAGATCTTTTTCGATATTTCACACAAGTGGAAATGTTACATTACTCTAATTTATACATAGACATAAAAAGGGATTTCCCCGTTTTGTTCGCAGAAAAGAAAAAAATGATAATAATGAAAACTAATCGAGTCACAAGCCTCTCTCCTTCTGTCGAATCCTCCGAGCAGATCATCCGTAATTATGGCAAAGCACACGAGAGCTATCTGCCTAAAGGGAGGGATGCCTTCGTGGAGGACTTTCTAAGGGAAACTGGCTCGTATGCACGTTACACATGGGGAAAACCACGAAAACGCCCATGCAGCCAGCCCGTTCGCGGGATTTGAACCTTTAAATTTGCATCCGAGTTTTTATTTTAAATTAATTTTACGAAACACTCGTTGAAGTAGCACTCGTTCATAGTAATCTCATTCCTAAATATTTTATTTCTAAATCTTTGCTTCTGTCAAATTTTTCCTATTCACCACTGCATCGATACTGAAGGTAGCTTTTCTTATTTGTTTCCGCTCGACCACAATGTTTAGTGACTGAATTTCACTGACAGTTTTAGTTGAAATGGGAAGGAATAAAAATAATGCTTTAAAACTGCAATACGAGAGGAGGAAACTGGAAAGTGTAATAGTACTAGCTATTTCACTTTGTAAGAAAATTTTATCCCGGAATAAAACTACATCAATTTTCTACACAATTCCTGCTCGCTCTGCCACTTAGAATTTTGCATAAAAAATTCAGGTTTGCTGAATTATGCAATAAATAACTGCACCGGGATCCTGAATTTGGGAATAGTAAAGCATTCTTAAAGAAATTTAGTAGGAGTTTCATCTGTAAATTCAATGTCAGCGAAAATGTCAAAAATACGCTAGTAAACGGAAGTAGGCCGTTTGCAACACATCTCCCAAGGAATCTTTCACTGTTTATTCGGCTTCCCTCTTTCATGTAATTTTATTCAGACTTATGTTCATCCCATCATCTCTAATCTACACAGTTTAATTTTTCAGCGTCAATAAGCAAGGAAGAACAAGCAGGAGTCTAAATCGTGGGAGTGGAGAGTTCAAAATTAAGCAACTTTTATAGCAATTTATTGTCTGCCTTCTTCCTTTTCGCCATCGACACAACAGCTGGTTCACTGGGTTACGTGCTCATTAGCCTTCTTAATCCCCGTAAATGGAACAATAAAAAACTGGAGCTTGGTGCAATGTCCTCCGGGAAAGAACGTTTCGCAATAAAACGTTCAAATTGCTGAATTTTTTACTTCATGAAGCCGGTCTGGTTTACCCATATTTTTGAGAAAAATTTCCTTAGATAAGAATTTCGGAAGTTTCTTATAAGTTCACACATGTAACACTAAAAGGAGAAATGTCGGCACTCACCTTTCCAAAAAGTTCGGATATATGTTACATAAAATTAGTAATCACGGAAAAACATTTTCTCCACACCAAGACATTACAAAACCACCGCTTTACATCTAAGAAGCAATGCAGTTTCATTCAAAAAAGTAAAACAATTAAACTTAGAAACTAAATGTGTCCTGAGCAGGAAAGAGACAAACTTTTATACCGTATAGGCGGACGAGAAAACTGGTATGCAATAAGCGGGCAATACTTTCTATATATAGAGTACAAGATTTGTTTATATAATATTAAAATACAATGCGTCTACGCTGTCTTCAGAAATTCCCTGTGTTGCCATCTACGGCTTTATATTCTTCGACTACAGATATTCACGGACACTTTACTTAAATTACCGTATTGGGTTTGGGGTGAGCATGGATATAATAACTATAAAAATATGCATTCTCAGAAATAAAAGCAATGCAATTGTAGAGCCATATACTAAGGCAAAAGTTTTGTTATTAACTGCAAAGGAAAATTAAATATTTATATTAAAATATCAAACGTGTGGATGTTGATGTAAACAGCGGCATAAAATCTTGTTTATAAAAACCTATAATATTGATAATTTCCTATAAAGGAACACTACTAATATAGTAGTGTCGTTTCGATGACATCTATTTATTGCATCACCATCTAGTTTCTGATAAAGTTCAGTTGAAGTGGAAAAATTAGAACACCATGAAATGAAAAAGAACAATGCCTGGTTTCCTATTTGTGAATTTCGATATGAGAAATGAAAATTAAATGTTAATTTTATCGGAGTCAGAGAAATGTTTAGCATTTTCTTAAATTCTTGACACTTCATTCGATCTTATCAAATCTATTTCAAAAAATTTTAATGAAATAATATAAGTTCCCATACAAAAGTTTTAAAAAAGATCATTAAAGGAAAAATAATTAAAAACATGCATTTTCGACTGGTAAGCAATCTCTTTCTTTCATGATTCGGCTTATTATGAAAAATGAAAACAAATTTAAACTATTTAACAGTACCTTAATAAACGTAAAAATTTAAAATATCGACTTAGTAGCCTAAACGATAAAATGAATTTAACAAATATTAATTCTCCTTTTCTACAAACATTTATAAAATAGCATCTCTGAAGGCTACTAATTTTTCCAAGAGCACTCGATACGTATAATTCTAATGTTGATCTTTGCAAGGCCCCTCTCTAAATGCGCTGTGGCTCTAAAAATATTTATTAAGTATTACGAAACCCATATTAATTTGGATATCAGACTTGCAAGTCAAGAAATACTCTTGTGAAACTGAAAGAGCCCTTTCCTGAAGAAACACTTTCATACCAAAAATCTTTTCGTATATTTCCGAAATTACTTAACTTATTGGTAAAATGTTTGCGAGTCGTTTGACACAAGGGACTGTTTAAATGATTAAATGCATTCTTGCACTGTTTACGAATTCTGCTTGTACAGATTGGATATTATACATACAACAATAGCTAATAACAGTTAATAAAGGAAATTTACCATTTCAAATATAAAAGTCAAAACATTCTCAACCTCGCCTGTAGCCTAATCACCTCCTCCGTAATTACACGTAATTTGGTGTCATCTCTTTTTGCGATTGAATCATTCTCTTTTTGCGATTGAATTCTCTACAATAGCTTTTTTTTGTTAATTTTGCAGTTGTTTCGCATATTGTACTTATTACCCCAAAATGGACGTTTATCTTGAACGGGATATCAGTCTCGAAACGACAGTTTGATTCGAAACATTTAAATGCGCTGTATCAGTTTTCAGATTATTCCCACCAAATATTATCGCACTGTATTTTATTTAAAGGAATTCAATAAGAAGAATCTGCGTGGATGTATGTAGGTTTTCCGCACTGTGAAGAAACAACTGTTCCGATAACCATCAGATTTAGAGTAGCGCTGCCCTTCACCCCAGCAAGGCCCCATGGAAAGCCGAATTTGGAATTATTACCTATTTCATATTTTGTAAAACAAATTTTTTATTAACAAACCCAGCGAGCAGTGGCAACACTGTACCGAATAAAACATTTTTATTTCCAGCACGCGAGACCGTTTATCGGATATTCTAAATTTATGCTGCTGTGAAATATATTGTAATTTTGTAGTTGAATCCAATTTTAGGTGGTTTAAGGGGCAAAAAGTATCATATTTAATAAATAAAGTAAACGCACAGAGTGTTAATATTAAGAAGGCAAAATAAGTTTTTAAAGCCATCTTAGTAAGAAAACTGAGCGTTGAGGTGATTAGCTGAAAAACGACTGAATAGAAAAATGAAAAAAAAAAAAAAAAAAAAAAATATATGCCACCAGTTAAGACTGCATCGCGATTTTTAAACGCATGTTTTTTTATTTTTTTTTGCAATTTAAAAGTAAGGTATTTCTATTAAAAAAAATTAGCTAAATATTAAGCTAGCCCAAAGGCTGCAGAGAAATTATTAACGCGAAGTTCACTGAATCATATACGAGGAGGACAAGTACTATTGCCAAGAATATACAACAATAACGACAGACTGCTATCGTAGAATTCGAACTGGTAATGTGTCCTTCAGCAAGCCGTACACGTTCTAATCTAAAACCTCCCTTAATACTACCTTTTTCTACCTCATTTAAATACGCACGAACTAAGGTTTACATTTTGACAGGGAAGAGGTAAGAGAGAACTCACAGTAAAGATGCGTAACCATAAAATACCTGGTAAATTAAAATGAATAAATATTTTACAACTTTCATCTATTTTACCGAATCCCATGTCGACAAAGTGACTATATCTAACAGATTATGTTCTACCGTTTACAGATTAGGTCAAAAGTTTTCTTTGATGTAGAAAAAATTAGCTCTTGATTTAATGATTGACTTCAGTTTTTTCTTCTTTCCGAGAATCTGACAATTTCCATTTTCAGACAGCCATTTGGGTTCAGAATTACATTGGATTGCCCATGCCACCAGATCTGTAATAAAAGTTTCCCGGAAAATTACGTTTGTTTCAACGATATTATATCTTGCCAATTTATATACATCCAGCTTCATTTATTTCACGCTCTGATATAACTTCCGAGAAGTGAGTATCTAACTGCTACTGTTGATTTCATGAGTAAATACGTTTAGGTCATATTTTGAGCTTGCTTTATTTCATGCTCTAAAGCCAATATACCAAAATATGAAAATGATGGAAGATTTTTCATCACCCAGTCCAATTAAACCAGTTATTACATTTTCTGTAAATGGTTACAAAGAAGTTATCTTTCGATTCTTGTCCTTCATTCGCTCGTTGCTTTCTACATTTCTTTAACTCATACAGATATTAATTTAAAGTGACCGCAACATATATTAAAAAATCGAGCGCATACGTCAATGAATATTTTGAACGATACTTTTATATATTAACGTGTAATCTTAAAATATGGGCAGACAATGACCAATGTTTAGAAGAAAAAAATAAATGTAAAAGCCAGCCGTATTTACACGTAAATCATGTAAGAACCTGCCAAAAAGTACTAGCGGTATTTTTTAACAATGATCACTGTCTTTTCCACGCCGTTGTGGAAGGTACGGCGGTTTCAGAGCCAAACATTAAAACAGTTTTCGAGTTTTAGTGAATATTTAGTTGTCATGCAATTACCAAAACCGTTAGGTTTGTTAGGTAAACATTTAAATTTTCTTTCTTTGCAGTCAAAGTGAAATGGGCCAAATGTTATGCATACAGTTTTATTCTCTTATTAAGTTGCTTGCCATTGACATTAGCGGAAGGATTGCTGAGGATATGTTTTGGATGCCAAGTTCTTGCTATTGCAAATCGAGCCCTTCAAATACGCCATGGAAACATTTCATTGCAATGGACATCTAAGTGTAAACAAGCCAACCACTGTACTGTTTCGAAAACTTGTTTTACAATTTGTGTTTGCAGGCTCTCAGTAATGTATTGTTGCGTGCGTACGAGTTCGTTATGAAATGAATGCACAAGTCCGATGAAAAATGAACAAAAATTTATTATTATCACAACAAAAATGCTTACATTTTCTCAAATTATCATTCAGTATTACAATATCTCACAGTAGTTATCTTTTAACTACTCAAATGTCCAGTAGAACGTAATTCAAAACAGCTAAAGAACGCTAATCCGCGAATTCGCTACAATCAACAAGAGTAGTTTTCTAAACAACAACAAACTTAGCAACTACTGCGAACTGAGATGTTTGCCTCCTTTTATAAGATTTTAAAATCACGCGCTAGAATTTTCCAGTACTTTCTCGAAATCAAAAAGAGATATTTATTTATTTAATGCACGCGCTCTTGTATTTTCAATTTTCCTGCTTAGCTTTCTTTTAATATTCGTCACGCGCTGCACTGCGCGAGAAATAAAACCATTTAATTTATAATTGAACTAACATTAGCTTTTTAAATACCAAATTCGTAACACTGCCCCCTTCCCAAGGACTGCACGTCCCGGGCAGTACAATCCCTGGACAGGAAGCTAAACTTACAACTGTGGCATACATGCATTAATAAGCATTACATTACAATAATGAACAACATGAACAATAAATGCAATAAATAAAACAAATCAAATGCTATCAAATACAAATCAAATACTAAATGCAAATCAAATACTAAATACAAATCAAATCAAATATACATTTAAAAACAAAAAGGACCATGGTCTTATACTATTTACAATTATTTACATTACGTACTATGGCCATAGTAATGAGCTAACCTGTCGTAATGAACGACTTTAGAGTTCGAAGGTTTTTTAGGTTTAGAGTTCGAAGACTTACGAATCCGAACCACGATGTCATTCAGCCTATTTAGGACTGTGTACGGGCCATCCCAAGGTGACTGTAATTTCGGACAAAGTCCTTTCCGTCGAGTCGGATTCCACAACCACACCTTGTCTCCTTCGTGGAATTGATGTTCAGTAGCTCTTGTGTCGTAGCGGGTCTTAATCTTCTCTGTCGCCAATTTGACTCTCTCTCGTGCAAAGTTGTGCATCACTTCAAACCGGGCCTGGAGATCTTGAATATATTCCTCAGACGATGAAGGAGAATCCGGAGGGCGTCCAAACAATAGATCACAAGGCAGACGAAGGTCACGACCGAAGACCATCTGTGATGGGGAATAGCCGGTAGTCTCGTGAACAGCACTGCGGTAAGCCAGTAAAAAGAGTGGTAATTTCTTGTCCCAGTCCTGCTGGCTTCTGGAAACCACTAATGAGAGGTTATTAAGGATGGTTCGATTGAACCTCTCTACCATGCCGTCCGACTGGGGATGTAATGGCGTCGTTTGGGTTTTGTCAATGCCGAGTAGTTTGCATAGTTCGTTGATTACTACCGAGGTAAAATTCCTTCCCTGATCGGAATGTAACTGAAGAGGCACCCCGAACGTGGAAATCCAGTGCTGTATCATCACCTCAGCTACTGTAACAGCCTCTTGATCAGGAATAGGATACGCTTCAGGCCACTTGGTGAAGTAATCAATGACAACGAGTATGTATTTGTTACCATCAGCAGTTCGTGGCAGAGGTCCCACGTCTTCCCATCATCCGACTCGAATTTCCGGTATAAGACGCCGTTTCGAATGTGAAGTGAATCCCAGAGTGCCCAGTATTGTTTTGTTGTAGGACTACAGATAGAAATGTCCTGCCATGTAGGTTTTCTGTTTGATGACTCTATTAAATCAAGTATGGGTTTAATGTCACGGTCTTCCAGCTGGTCTTTCCTGACTTCATCATCACTCCACGGGTCTCGATCAGCCGATGTTGATGTTGTAATTTGTCTTGCGACCGGAGTCAGCAGCTCGTATTTCGCTTCCACCCTGGAACAATATCGGCAGCTTTCTGGCAAAGGTCTTCTAGACAGGGCGTCGGCGTTCCCGTGTGATGATCCCTTTCGATGACGGATAGTGATGTCATATTCTTGCAGTCTCTGTATCCACCTGGCTATTTGACCCTCAAGATTCTTAAAATTTAAAAGCCAGGCTAATGATGCATGGTCCGTGCGGAGGAGGAATTTTCTGCCGTATAGATAATGATGGAAATGTTCTACAGCTTTGACTATGGCGAGCAACTCTTTCCTGGTGACACAGTAATTCCTCTCCGGTTTAGACCAGCACTTGCTCCAGTACGCTACTACACGTTCTTGGCCGTCTATTTCTTAGGACAAAACCGCACCGACACTGTCATTGCTCGCGTCCGTGTCGAGAATAAATGGTCTGTCGAGCTGAGGATACGTCAGGATTGGAGCAGATGTTAAAGCTTCCTTTAAGTTGTTAAATGCATCCTCGCATTCTTTTGTCCACAAGAACGTTTGCTTGCTCTCTGTCAGCTTGTGAAGGGGTCTTGCGATGGAAGAAAAGTCCTTCACGAATCTCCTATAGTAGGTGCAAAGCCCTAGGAAGCTTCTCAGCTGATGGACATTTTCGGGACGTGTCCTGGATTTAACCGCTGATATCTTTTCAGGATCCGTGCGTACACCTTCTGCAGAGATGACATGTCCCAGATAAGTCACTTCCTTTCGGAACAATTTGCATTTAGCGGGGCTCAGCTTCAGATTGGCTTTTTTCAGTTTCTGAAGCACCTTCCTAAAATTTTCTAAATGTTCTTCAAAACTCTTTCCGACGATGATGATGTCGTCCAGGTATATCAGGCAGGCTTCGTAGGAAAGGCCTTTCAAAACAGTCTCCATAAGACGTTCGAATGTTGCCGGCGCATTACACAGTCCAAACGGCATCGCCTTGAATTGCCAAAGCCCTTGTCCCGTAGTAAATGCCGTCTTTTCTCGGTCATCAGGGTGTATTTCTACCTGCCAATACCCACTCTTTAAATCAAGTGTTGAGAACCACTTGCTTCCAGAAAGAGTGTCCAAAATGTCGTCAATTCTAGGAAGAGGGTAACTGTCTTTCTTCGTAACCTCATTCAACCGGCGATAGTCAACGCAAAATCTTGTTGAGCCGTCTTTCTTTCTGACAAGAACGATGGGAGATGCCCATGGACTTGCTGAAGGCTCGATAACATCGCTTTCTTCCATATCCTTTAAAAGTGTTCGTACCTCTTCCTGTTTAGCAAACGGTAGGCGTCTTGGATGTTGCTTGATCGGATGATGATCGCCTGTATCGATTCTATGTTGCGTCAAACTAGTTCGACCCACGTCAGAAGACGAGCGGGAGAAAACAACTTGAAGATCTTTAATGACGCGATCGGCAGCATTCTTCTCTTCATCGTTTAATTGCGCATTCTGCAATAACTCCGATGTAATGCTCTCTGAGGACACGGGTTCTGGGATGTTGCTCTTTCTTTCAACGCTGGTTACTGGAGTACATGCTGCAACCACGTCGCCTTTCTTAATAACTCTCGCCTTCTCAGTTACATTGGCAACTCTCACAGGAATAACCATTCTCGATAAGTCGACGAGTGTTGAGGCTACTAGTACTCCTTTCGGGGTATTAGAGTTATTGGGATATTCTATGATGCCGTAGCGAAAATCTCTGTTTTCGGCTATAGATCCAGGGAGTAAAATTTCTGTTCTTGCCGGTATTGTGATATTGTCTTGTGCTATGATTCTGTGGACAGATTTAACTTCTTCATTATTAATTCCAAATAACGTTATGTCCTCAGACGCAGAATGCAATTCATTATTTTTAAAGTCCAAGGAAAAATTATATTTCCTTAAAAAGTCTAATCCGGGTATGCAAGGATCTGTAACGTCTGCTACATATGCTATGTGATGGTAAGCGGCACTTCCAAACCTGATATTAACGTTCACTTTCCCCGCGATATCGATCTTCTCACCGGACACAGTCTGGAGGGTAACGCAGGGCGGCGTCCAGATAAGTTTGCTTCCCAATTGTTGAGCCAAATCTTTTCGGATGATGGTAACGTTGGCTCCTGTATCTATTGTCATATTGCAGGGAACTCCATTAATATGTCCTATTACAAAAAGTCCATTACTGCCGCCTCTCACTGCAGAAATCTGAAGCGCTTTAAACTGGGGCTTTTCATTATCTGGCAACCTCCGCCCCACGAGATGGCCACTAATTAGTTTCCCTGCTGCTTGCTAGGAGCGGTCTTAACATCCCTGGGGTGTTCTGAAGTTTCGTCGTATGTGTCCTTCAGCACCGCAGTTCCAGCACTTAACGGTCGGTTTCTTATCACCAATATTCCGTCTCAAGGCGTTGAGTTGTCTAGTTAAATCGTCTAGACGAGCAGTGACTTGATTCTCTGGCTGCTGGACTTGAGCAGCTCTCACGGGGTGGCGGTCTCGACGAGTGGCTTGCTGGGCTGCCTCGAATTTCATGGCGTACACTAAAGCACTTTTCAAATCTTTAACATCCGCCATTCGTAGAGCCTTCTGTATTTCGGGATCCCGGATGCCATCGATAAAGTACTGCAGGGACAGGATTTCCCTCGTTTCTCTCGGGCACTCCGTAAAGGCGAGGTGGGACAGCTTTTCAACATCTGTGGCGAGTTCCTGGAGTGATTCGGTGGGCTTCTGTTGACGGGATTTTAATTGAAGCCTGCTGTAGTCTTTTAAACATTTCTCGCCAAAGCGCAGTTCCAATGCGCCGGATAAAGCTTCGAAGTCAAGTCTTTGGTTTTCTGGAAGCGTCTGCAGGATATCCGCTGCGTCTGCTCTCAGAGAAGCGGCGAGATAGCAGGCCTTAGTTTGGGAATCCCATCCATTCGCATCCTAAACGATAGAAAATTGTGTTTTATACACTTGCCAGGATGTATTCCCATCATATGTGGATATCTTCAGAGATGGACGAGCAGGCATCGGTAAGAATTTAAAACCCTCAGAATTGCTTCTTTCGTTCGCTATGCTCTTCTTTAAAGTGTCAACTTCTTTCGCAACGGCTGAAACCCTATCATCAATTTGTTGCTCGACGGCAGAAACTCGCTCTTCTATATGGTCTTTTACAGAAGGAACTCTTTCTTCTATTTCTTCTTTCACCGAAGAAACTCTTTCTTCAATTTGACCTTTTACGGAAGAAACCTTTTCTTCAATTTGCCCAACTTTATTTTCAACCACATCTATTCTGCCTTCCATAGCATCGAATTTGGTTTCCATTATGCAGGCAATTTCTCTTTTCATTTCGTATTGACTTTTTTCAATCTTTACTTGTACGGCTTTTATTTCGTCTTTAAAAGTTAATTGACCAGCTTGAATGGCCTTTATCTCTTCCTTAACGGATTCTTGTCCCGCTTCAATCCTTTCCTGATTAGATTTCATATCTTCTTTCAACGAGGTAAAGGCTGAGATCAACTGCCTTAATTGCTCTTCCATCGCTCTTGTTATTGGCATTCAAATCCCACTTCTGACACCAAAAATTGTTGCGTGCGTACGAGTTCGTTATGAAATGAATGCACAAGTCCGATGAAAAATGAACAAAAATTTATTATTATCACAACAAAAATGCTTACATTTTCTCAAATTATCATGCAGTATTACAATATCTCACAGTAGTTATCTTTTAACTACTCAAATGTCCAATAGAACGTAATTCAAAACAGCTAAAGAACGCTAATCCGCGAATTCGCTACAATCAACAAGAGCAGTTTTCTAAACAACGACAAACTAAGCAACTACTTCGAACTGAGACGTTTTCCTCCTTTTATAAGATTTTAAAATCACGCGCTAGAATTTTCCAGTACTTTCTCGAAATCAAAAAGAGATATTTATTTATTTAATGCACGCCATCTTGTATTTTCAATTTTCCTGCTTAGCTTTCTTTTAATATTCGTCACGCCCTGCACTGCGCGAGAAATAAAACCATTTAATTTATAATTGAAGTAACATTAGCTTTTTAAATACCAAATTCGTAACAGTATCTTTGCTAACATTTCTACATAGAATTTATTCTATTTTGACATATTTATAGATTTTTGAACTAATAAATTGTCTTCGCCGCAAAATTTCTCAGTTTAGTTACCAACTTTCTGTCTTTGTGTAGCAATTATTGCCTTAACGTCTTTATTTGGGAGCATATTTTATTTAGTTTTTTATTATTACCTCATATCTATTTTTCATTTCGTATACATGTAAATATGCTACTTCACAAAAATGTAAATATGTTAGTCAGTTTATAAAAAAAAATTATGCTTGAAAATTCGTTGCTATGTATTTTTATGCCGCGATGTTTCGATAAATTTTGGTTATAGTATTAGACGATCGCGTTTAGAATATACATGATTTGCTGAAAGAAAGAAATCAACTATAACTTAAGGCACATTTTTCTTTTTGTCACTTTTCTTTCCTGTATACCTTTTACTTTGAACATCGCTATAATCCCTACATATATCACACTCTACCTGGAACTCTATTACGGAACAGATAAGAGCAAAGAAACATTTATTTCCTCTCAACATTAGTGTAAAACTAAAGTACCAAAGTATAATACTTTGGTCAATTTACTGACTTGAGAAAATGTCAGCATAATCGACCTTGCCTATAACGATCTCACCTTAGTTGAGCAGTCTCGCGACATATTTATATAAATATTCAAAAAGGATGCTTCAATGTCATAAATGCTACCTTCGAACCATATATACCAAAATCATTCCAAAACTTTGACGAATAATTTCATATACTGGTCATGATTTTAATATAATTACATCACTTTACCATCATGATTATAACGTAAATCCTACGATAATCGTAATTCTGCTTTATTTCGCCTACTCACCACAAAAAACTTGAAAATATTTTCCGCTTAGCGGTTTTCTGGCATGGAGATAGGAAAGCCGGTTTCCACAACCTTCGTATTCGTCCTCGAATCTTAGGATTCTAGCTTCGGTGCTCGACAAGTGTTTAGTCTGTCTGTTCCACACAGGCAATTCTGGTGTTTGGTTTGATTTAGTTGATTATAACGAAGCACACTTGCGCTATCTGCCTAGGATGAAGGATGCCTTCGTGGAGAACATTCTAAGGGAATCTGGCTAATATACACGTTACACATAGGAAAAACTCCGAAACCTCCCATGCAGTCAACCTATCCGCCTAGAATCGAAACCAGTTTGAAACTACCAGTGCTCAGCGATTTTACCCCTCCGCCACTGTTGGGCGACAACTGCTGTCGAGCCGAAATTCTTCTAGAGAGCGTGATCTTAGGTCTTGGGAATGTGGGAGAAAGTTGTAGAGTGCGTGGATAAAAATCAACGCGCGAAAATGTTGCAACTAGTCGTGCATCCTTGACACGGAGGAAGAAACAAACCTCCTTCGACAGTTTTTTAAACGATCTGCGGGTGAAAATGAGCAGAGCATGACGAAAAAAGCGAAGACCAGAGACAAAAATTAAGCGCTTCCGTAGGCACTTCACTTTTTCTTTTAATTATGTTTTTATAGAATATGTATTTGTTATTTATAAATAATTGTTTCTTCTTGTTTTTGAATAAGAAAATACATATTTCTTATTCGAAAACACTTAACAAAAACAACTGAGGTCGTGATTTGAGAGCTGGCACAGATTAATGGCATTTCGAATTATTTCAATGGGGAAAATTGCTTTGAGATACGAGCAAGGTTACGAAACGAATTAAACTCGTATGTCGAGGTACCACTGTACGTAATTATATAATAGTTAGCAAGCAGATAGTAATAAATAATTTTTAAAGTCTGATGCTATCAATATATAAATTATGTTGACTAGTATAATTAATTTAGAATTATGCGCCTACATATAATAAGATGATGTATGTTACTACAGATACGTATTAATATATACATATATAAGTCTGTGCATATATATGAAATCATAATTCGATTTAAACCAGTTAACAGTTAGAATTACTGAACAACCATGAAAGATTCCTCAAGAATGAAATATGGTGTAACAATGAACACTTAGTTTAGAAATTAGATTCTATTGTATATTGTTGTAAAAGCCATTGTAAGAGTGAAAATTCTTCATTCTGCCTTAATGCAATTTTTTGCGTTTAATGCGTTGTTTGGAGATTTTATGATCCAGAATTATATTAATGTGATATATTAATACTGCATTTGTAGATAAACGTTTTTGAGAAACGAGTCAAAGCGATTGATTTTTTGTGAAAATTTGGATTTATCCTTATTTTATTGACGTGCACCAGCACTGAATTGAGAATGGCTTGTGCTATGCTTCGATGGATGAAAAAGCGTTTGTAAGTAATGAATATTATGAAAGTTTCAGCATATTTAAATGAGTAGTATTAAAAGTATATATTTACTAATACCATATATTAATACTTTATGGTAAATTTTTCATTATAAATCTCATCATAGTTTCATTTCTCATTCTATTGCATTTCTATAGCGGAACCTAAATTTTTTGGTTTACATATTGTAGATTGCATCAGTTTTGCCGCGCAATTTATTCCTCGGTATGTTACTTGTAGTGTTATTAGAAATTCCATTATTTCTGTCTTTTTTCTGCAATTGGTAGAATCTGATTAGGAAATTTATGTTTTTCTTTCAAGATGTATATGAAATTGGTTATATCGTGTGTTAAATAAACGTTGTTATTCGGGCAATAGCGTTAGCTTTATCCAGATTGATAAATGCATTTCTTATTTCTTAAAATCTCAAGACATAAAGACACACTCGGATAGGACAGGACAGGACAGGAACAAGTACAGGGGGCACCACGCCATCGCCATTGACAAAAATGGTATAGCCCCCATGTACTAGCTCTCTGGACACAGGGGACCTGATTACAGTAAACATAGGACATAGCACTAACAACGTTTAGGACATAGCGCAACTTACTGTTACAACATACTTCAACACATAGGACATAGCATTATCATAATATTACAGATTATTTACAATGCAAGAAGTTATGTTCATAGGACATAGCATTATCATACTATTACAGATTATTTACAATGCAAAACGTTATGTTCATACGACATAGCATTATCATAATATTACAGATTATTTACAATGCAAGAAGTTATGTTCATACGACATAGCATTATCATACTATTACACACTCGGATAGTAGATTCACTCACTTTACGTTTTTTAAGGGTTATATATATATACATTTAGGGCGTGTTCAAAACAACCATTGACGGGTAGTCTTGGCGTAATTCGGATTCATACCAAGATTATCCATTTCTCAAGGCAATAATTTTTGTTATTTTTGCTAAACCGTTTACGAAAATATAATTTTCCGAATGCTGAGCTCTTATGCATGAAAGGCAGATTTTAAGATATTTGTTTTGCAATTTGATGCAAAATTCGTATTTTTAAAACACTGATGTATATGTTCTTATTTTAAAACTCTGCCAGTATATAACATTAAATACCATTCTTGTGTTATCACCATTTATACATGTCGCTTGCTGTACAGCCTGCTGAATACATTTTACTTTCTAGCTATCTACAATTACATCGTGTTGTTTCGGTATGAACAGGGGCGAAGTTTTCATTACTTAGATACATTTAAAGATAATTAATTAAATTTTTCTGATTTTGATATCTATAATAGATAGACAGGATTACTGATAAAAAATTTAAGAAAATAGTAAATGAAGAAGTAAATAGAAAAATTTCGTTCAGGTATTGTGAGATACCAATATAAACTTCATACATTTTACTAGGGGGCTGTTGCCAAAGCAAAATCTTTACTATATATGTCTACCAGTTCTATGTATACAGTGTGTTGCTCAAAGTAAACTTCCTGCATTGTGAAGAGTACTTAATGCGTTCTTGCGAAGCTTGTTTTCTCGTACAAGCTCTGCCTCTTCGAACCGAAATTGTTCGTAATCTGCAGCGTCTTGAGTTGTTTATGCAGGTTCTTGAGCTGTTCTGGTATTTCCTGTCGAATCTTACGGTGACGCGGAGAGTCTTGTATCCTTCGTTTACTTGCAACGTATCTTCATCGCGCAACTTATCTTCATCGCTTCTCTTCATCGCGCATATTCTGTTGACGTTCCACTTATCTAATGGGCCTCCGTTTCGCTTCGGCTTCCCTTTCCGAAGCACGCAGTGTTTCTTGGTTTTCTGAATGTCTTTTGTGTGTTCTACTAGTTTCTGATACAGTTTTAGCACGCGAAGTTTCTTGAGTTGCTGCTTGTCTGCTGGAACTCCTATTCGTTTCTTCTTCACTTTCTTGAATGTGTAAGCTTTCTTGTCACTATGCTTGCCTGCTGAGTTTCTAGTTGTATCTTCATTCATTTTTGAAGCTCGCAAGTTTTCTTGTACTTGCCTGCTGAGTTTCCCAGTGTTTCTTACTTCATTTTTATGTAGCTCGCTGTAACATTTGTGCTGTCTTCTTGCGTTCAGGCATTTTAGTAAATTAAAAAAAAAATTATGTAACTGTAGTAAAGTAACATTGCATCTAAATTACGTTAAATACCTACAGAAGTTTAAACTTCTACTCAGAAAGGAACTATACAATAAAAGAAATTAAATTTTTATAAATAAAATTAGAATAGCATAAACTGCATAGAAACATTTCATTATGAAGAAAATGTATTCATTCTTTCCAAGCAACCAGCGATTCGTAAATAAATTTTTCTTGCCAACTCAGGAAACAAAGACCTTTGACACTTCAGGTAATACATTAGAGTTTATGATTTAAATTTATTTCAATATAACAAAATTTCAAAATCTCAATAAAGGAATTAACGTAGCGATAGCATATCGTGTCACGTATCCAAAGGTGAAACATAAAAGTTGCCAAAAGCAGCTATTCATTTAAAATACTGATATTAACGAAAGATTTTCGACATACAATGACGTTATATTCAGTTTCCTTTAAAAACATTAAGCTTCATTTAAACAAAAGGAAATTAAATTCAGACATTTTTCCTAGCTTTCAAGGTTTTATTGTATTTTAAAATCTTCTTTTTGTCACAGTTGCGCAAGTTTTCCTCGGTGTCATTAGGAACCGTAGGTCGAAATCATTTAAGAATCATTCCTGTAAATAATGATCATATGATAAATTGCAATACATATTCGATTGTTTTATTGAGAATTTGAGTACAATTCTTTATACATCAGCTATTATGCCCCTTTATGTAACGACAAAGATTATTTTCAATGATTATCCGATGAGAATAATTCTTTACAATGATTATTCGATGACAATGATTATTTGCAACGAATATTAAAAGCTGATGACTATGATTACTTAAATAGAATATGCATGTCATTCGATGACAGCGATTATTTCCAAAGAATCTTCGATCATGTCACTATTGTATATCGCTATACCCCTGGGTTTGGGGCCGGTTGGGAATTGTACTACGGCCCTGTAATTAAGCGTTTTAAATGACGTCAAAAAGTCACTGATCCAGATATTTTACTAGTAACTGCTGTGTATTGTGATCGAAACCGTTATTTAAATCTTCTGAATAAAATTTGGGATAATTCATTTTACATCAGAGAATAAAGCAATTTGTAACACGAATTTCAACAAAACTACATGCATCGAATAACAAGAATTATATAAACGGAAGTATCAGTACAACAAATCGCTCTTTGCAGCTCCGCTTTAGTCCGACACTTGTTTTTCAGCTATCGTATCTACCCATTTGAAGATACCATGTGAAGAATACTTTTTTTAAGTGTGTAAATTAATTACATGTATGTTATGTATATATATGGAGATATTTTTTGAATTAGGAAAGCACCAACTTCTTTTAACGAAAACAACCGAGACATTATCTCCAGTCCAATTTAATTTTTCATCTAAATCATTTCTTAATTACAAAAGTTAATATTAATTTTCTTTGCAAAGGAGACTAGGTGTTGCTGGAAACAAATGAAATACCAAACATTATTAAATTTGTTGAAGTCAACAGCAGAAAACTGTTAAACATTTAATAGATCACTTCAATGAAATGTAGTTGCATTTAAACGTATTAAATTGTTTTCAGCAGATGTAATAATCAGGAACATAGGAAGATCCGAAGAGATATTGTGCGTTTAAATACTTTTTTTGTTTTCGCTAATTTTTTTATACATTTCAGTTAACGTGTAAATCTGTGTTTTGAACGCATGGCCCGTTAAGTGAAGAAGTCTGTAGGAAGGCAATTTTTAATCCTGTGCGGAAATTGTCCAAATGAATGATCAGTCATCGACTCAGCATACGCAGCCATCAGGTTGAGATCCCAAACATTGATTAATTGCGCACGACTGGAAATTTCATCAGCATGGTCAACGGAAGCCACCGTTTAAAAAATTTTCTTGTTCTTAAATATATGCTTATTCACTTTTGTAATATGATTAGATACTTATAATCACAGTTCCTTCACTTTCAATAATATATTTCATAAATTGTTGAAGTGCAGACACACACTTCATATTGTAGAAACACGTTTCTCTGGAATTTTTGATGCAAATCCTGGTTATTTTTTCTAAGAAGGGAAAGTAAGGGAGAGTGCCATTTATAAAGCTTAGGTTTTCCAGATTTGCAGGTTTTTCGCGCTCGCATTTTACGTGCTTCTTAAGAATCTCTGGTAATAAAATGGGAACTTTCCATGACTTGTTGCCAATCTAATTGGAGAAAAAAATTTATTCTTTATAGGGATACTTGCGGGAGGTAACCGTCGAGCAATCTTCTTGTATCTGTCTCGTCCCATCCTGTTTGTTATTTTACTAAAACGTGTTTGGAAAATTTTTTCCTGATTGCATGGTTTGATTTGAGATGATAGATGTCAATCAGACCTTTTAATATGGCATCCTGAGCTGTTGGTGCCAGCAGCTTCATTTCCTTTTATACCTGTATATTCTCATAATGGAATTTAGGCTAATAAGAGGAATATTCATTTCCATATTTATTGTTTTTAAAAGATTTTGAATAAGTAAAGATATTTTCTTCGTGGAACATTGAGCGTTTAAAAATCTTTGACAATCTGTAAAAATGCTCGCAAACTGTAACTTACTACTTTTGACAAAAAACGTATAAGTAATCATTTATTAAATTAATGAATTCAAACATATGAACATATATATTTAACAAAATAAAAATATTTCAGCGCAAATAATTATCGACGTATATTTGAAGAAGAAGAAGGAGAAGCAGGAATATACTACAGCGATCAACTACTAGAAGAATTGGATCCCCAATGTTTAAGATTGCAATACGTGTCGGAGACGTAAGTCTTTTCGGAAAAAATAATAAAACAAAACATAATGTTTCAGGTCCAGTTTAATTATACCTTTAATAATTTTTTGACAAAAACGCTGGTCTGGAAAATAATACGTTTTCAGATTTATAATTAATTAACTTAATGTTTTTTTCATTCCTTCATTACAAAAATATATTATAAATGTTTAAGATGGAAAATCCTATTGTGAAAAATTCAAATTTATTGTCATACCTTTTGATTATGAGGAAACGTTATTGCATTAACTAATGAAATATCTAAACAGAAAGCTAATATACAAAATACACGTGTTTAAACGGCCAGTTTGTAAAATTTGTGAATGAGAAGTTGTTATGAAGTTAGTTGTTGAATGTCAAATAGTTGATATAATTAGAGTAACAAAGACAAAAAGGACTTTATGTTTATAAATAATAATATATATGTATGTAAAACAAATTACGTAAACACTGAAATCCATCCTATACTCTATTCGGAACAAATCTAATATAAATTGTTCTCTTCATCTGTTTCTGTTAGACTATATATTTCTAGATTTACAGAGATTTAGAATATTATTTAGCTCGAGTTTTGAGAATGTACTCATCAAACATAATAAAAATTTCCAGATTCCAACTTTTCATTGTAATTATTTTTTTAATATATAATATTAAATAATTTTGAATTAATAGAAAATTAAAAAATAAAAATTAATTAATTAAAATATATTTATGTAGATATATATATCCCCATCACATGATTTACATAAAGATGATGATCTAGCTAAGTGGGAATTTAAATTTCCTGAATCAAATATTTCTCTTACTAAGCCACAATATTGTCGAACTATGCACATTTTTTTCTATCTCTGTCACCGCTGACACGACGTCGTGCTACTTTCTTCCTATTACAACAATATGAGAAATATAAATATTCTAGAAATAGGTAGGTTTAGAATTTCAAATGAATTGGAGCCGCAAATATGAATTGAAATAAATCTGAATATTTTATCTTATTCATCTGCCAAATTTGCTCTGTATTATAGATCAATATGTGCGATCAGAATTCCTAACATTAATTCACACACACACACATTTACATATATATCTATATATATACGTTTATCGTATATATGTTATGGTGAAACGCCGAAATCTGGAGAATGTCGACTTTCACCGGTGAATGTCAACATTCACGTAGTCGCTTGTTGTATGTCCGAAATATTTTCCAAATACTCTTATTTCTGACTTACACCGGTAAATGTCCACATTCACCATCTACTTATGGTGAATGTTGAACACATAAGAATATTATATTTTCTCCGTAATTCGGTCACGAAAAAACGCACTTAAATTAAGAACTTAAGAATATAAGAACTTAAAACACACTGTACATTCAAAATGAGAAAGGAAAATAATAGAAGTTTAAAACTTACTAAATTACGTGATTCAAATCTTATTTATTGCAACAACTTAAACTCTTATGACACTTTCAATTGCACAAGAGGCCCTTGCTTTTACAACAGCATATATTTGTGGAACACTTCCTTTTGCAATGACAGCGTGTACATATACTCCTCTCTTTTCAACCTACACCAGAGCACATCCGTGAGTGTCGACATACACCGGTGAGGGTCCGAATGTACGAGTACAAGAATGTAATGCAATATTCGATCTTTCACCGACGTATTTGGTGAATGTTGACATTCTCCGGTGAAAGTCGACATTCTCCAATTTCGGTCTTTTACGGTAACATATATATATATATGATATATGACAATGATTACATGTTTTTAATTTTCCTTTTACAATTGAAATTTTATTCTTCATGATGATTTAACTCTAGTCCCCGTTAAAACATTATTAACATTTTGCTTTGAAATTACTTCAAAACATCTTTCGAAATATAACTTACCAGTATGGATTCACTCTTTTAAAATAATTCTACTTTAATTAAACTTAGGAGATAATATAATCAATTAATCAATATTGTTTAGGAAATAAATTATTATTAACTAACTTTGCAGCAATTGCGCAAGTAATAGTAACTTGTTTTCGCACTTAATGAATTTAAGATCATACAACATTTGATAGCAGTTATTAGCGCTATTTATCTCTTGCCTAATGTACCCACTTTATATATTACCTCCATTCTTCTTTTTTAATATTTCAATTTTTAAAATTTATAAAGTTCTTATACAAAACCTTTACTGTATTGAAGGTTAGCAGCCTCCTTACTTTTATATCTTGCTAGTTTATCTCAAATTGAAATCATTAAATGTCATTCCACGAGATGAAAAACTTGAAAATTTAACGCCATGCCTGCTACAGATAAACCCAAAAAACAATTTTTATAAAAAACATTTAACTGTATTTACATGATTACATGCGGCACTTGACATATAAAATATATAGGACAGACTAAAAACAATCTTAACTTTCGAATCAATAACCATAGAGCTCAAATCAAAAAATTCAACGCACAAAAAATAGCATTAAAATAAGTACACCATCACAACTCAATACAGCAGAATTAGAGCACTTTAAACACCATGACTTCAACTCTATTCAACTTCAGATACTAGATATAATACCCAATCACAAAACACGAATTTTTTAGGAATCTCTCTATATACTAAAACAACGTTCACTTTATCCATATGGACTTAACACTTATATACATAGTCATAGAGATACTTCTAAGAAGTCTATTTTCAGCCAATTTAAGCACTACAGCAACAAAACGCAGAGAGAAATAAGAGGAAGCAAAATAAAAAATAATGCAAGATTTTTATCCACTTTGGATACATTTGCATTGAAAAAACAATTGAAATGTTTTTTTGACTCAGACAACTTTCCCAAGAAACTTTTCAACTGTTACACTCCTGTACTAATAAATTCCTTATCAAACTAAAAAAATTCATTCAAGAAAGCTACGATGATATACAAATCATTAAAGACATGATTCTCCATTTTAGTCTTTTCGGACTCTCTAATAGTCTCACTCAACGCAAAATTTATTTTAAAGTCAATTTTCTACATCCGCAGTTTGACAATATTCATTTCTCAAGAATAATCAGAGATTGTAAAGATTACTTCCCCGCAGTTTACACATTACCTATGGTTGCATTTAAATATCAAAGGACCTTAAGCAACTTGCTGACTAACCACCATGAAATAGATGAAACAGCAGAATGACATTGTAAGACACCAATTTACAGCAATTACGTGGATTCTCATCACCAGCACATAATTACTGGCAACCTGAATATCATATAAAACCATCAACTTAAAACACTAATGAGTTATGGTACAAAATTTAGACCAGTCAGAAACATGACTACAAATTTCTGTTACAAGACTTTCGAAAACACTATCAACAAAGTTATAGTTAAAGCAAGCTATCAACTGAATTTACCCATAGATACCTTCTAAAAATGGAAAGCTAAAATTCTTCAACGCATATCCACCGAAATCAGTCACCTCAAGTTTAAAAGTACACTGAATTGGTCACAAATTACATCAGATATTAAAACATTAAAACAGCTTTTTACTATTACAAAAATAGATAAAGCAACTAATAACTTATTATATGAAAACAATTCTACGCAGAAATTATTCATAAAGAATTTCTCAACGCAACTACTTATCAATTAGCCAACCTTACAGAAACATCTATAATAAACAGGTTTAAAACTTTTCATAAGAAACTCAATATTACTTTCAATGCAAACTACAACAGATTTACTAATCTTTAGGCGATTCCCAATTTCCATAAAACACAATTAAAATTCAGATTTATTGCTAATGGAACTAATAAATTACAAGAAAAATGTAGACTATTATTTTTTAATTCAACTTAATAAAATCTGTAAATTTATTTTCAATGATTGTAACACTAATCATAACAATCCTGGATCATTCATAATAACACTCCTGTCATTAATACCATTCAAACCATTAACATCCAAAACATTAATTGCTATGACTTTGAAAACTTATATACCTCACTTCCTCTAGAAGAAATCTATACCAGTCTACTTGATCTAACTAAACTCTTCCCTGATATGCTCAGTATCATGACTCTTGACAAATGGGAAACCTACCTAAAATGCACACTTTTTCATAACTACATCAAGTTTCAAAATCAAATTTTTAAACAAGTCAGAGGATTGCCAATGGGCTTACATTCCAGCACCTCGATCTGTAATATCTTTTTATTTGTCAAAGAATTTAACTTCCAAAAAAATCTACAACTACAAGATTTAAATTACTACAAACACACCTACAGATATATTGATGACCTTATTACAATTAATAATTTTGATAAAATTGAACACTCCGAGATTTATCCGAATTGTCTTACACTTAATAAAACTAATAATTCACAAAATAGCATAGACTTTCTAGATCTTCAAATCATTAACTACAAAAAAATTTTACTTTTTGACAAAACAAGAAACTTCAATTTCAATACTAAGAAATTAATAAATTGGAACTCCAACATATCCAAAAAAGTAATTAACAATAGTATAATTAATCAAATACAACGAATTAAAATTATATGCACAGATACAATAGATTTACAACGCGAAATTTTGCTCCTTATTAAAATTCTCAAAAATAATCTAATACCCATTCAATTTATCAACCATATCCTTAAAAGAGCAGGCGTTAAATACTCACTCTAAATCATGTAACTGATAGGGATATGATAATTTCCTCCTAAACCTGAGAAGGCGGTATAAGTTGTATGACTATCAGTTGAAGGATTTGTATATAATGTAATTACTCAATTGTATATATTGTAAAAAGCTAATTGTCTTCAGACTCATGCTGTTATTATACTGTTACTAAAAAAATGGGCCTATTTCATGACTTTAGCTAAAAAAAATGGGCCTATTTCATGACTGTCTAATAGCTCTCTGACAGTGAAAATTCCTTTTTTCCTTTCTTAAATTCTTAATCATTGCGACACGACAATTAGCCAAAAATTAATAATTTCCATTCAATAGTATTTTCAAAAAAATCTTAACACACAGTCTCCCTCAAATAAGAACTCCACATAATACATCCCTCAAGAACTCCGAGTCCAACCCACTACCATAAATTACTTCACCCAAGTCTTACCGACTGATATTATTCAAAGCCCCCACTGCCGCCAAGAATTTTCGGACACCCAACACTTATGAGTCAGACATGAAGAGAATACTTTGCCAACTCCCCCACTAGAAAGAATGTAAGTTACTTAATACCTTTTCTGGCCTTTATATCTTCATGTACATTCACTGTTCTTATTATATATTATTTTTTACATTTTTTTATATTACTTTATATTGTCTTTGATTTGTTTTTACAAACTTTGCATTATTTATCTTATTTTGTAATCGTCTATGTTTATTTCAACTTTACTTTGAATTCGATTTCATAATAACAATTTCCAATGTTTAATTTTTACAAATAATATAGAACTCAAATGCATAAACATGAAGGTGTCGGGGACGGTTACTCGGGTTATATCGGATTTCTCTACAGATTTTGCTTTTTACTTCAAATTGAATTGACAAAATTGCTTCATAAGAATAAGTTCTTTAACTATAAGCTTTGGATCATAATCCCTTCTATTCGCGAAGATATTTAGGATATTTGACTAGAATTGCCGGTTTGGCTTTAACTTATAACTCGAGTAAAGACGAAACACCTTCGTATTTACGTATTTTTATCAATTATTGTTCGTTGAACGGGAGTTGGTTTGTTCCCCTTGAAAAGTCAATTAATTTCCGATCAATGACAATGATTACATGTTTTTAATTTTCCTTTTACAATTGAAATTTTATTCTTCATGATGGTTTAACTCTAGTCCCCGTTAAAACATTTTTAACATTTTGCTTTCAAATTACTTCAAAACATCTTTCGAAATATAACTTACCAGTATGGATTCACTCTTTTAAAATAATTCTACTTTAATTAAACTTAGGAGATAATATAATCAATTAATCAATATTGTTTAGGAAATAAATTATATATATATATAATCGTTTATTGCAATGCATGGTCGGAAATGCTTTCCTGGCGCCATAGTGACGAGAGACTACACAAGAAAAATAGGGTACGAACAGTGTAAAGATATTTCTTTATTATTCTTAGCGCAGCGGAAACTATGAAATAAGAACAAAAACATTGGATCGTCATCAAAGAAAGTATTCGAAAGTTCCTTAGGAAAGTATCCTAAACATGGGTTTGGTAGGGGTAGTCCAGTGCATTGTTCAGCAAGATCACGAGACCTCACTTGCATTATCACTTCCGCTCGGGGTACGTCAACACATTAGTGCACGAAATCCCTGTTAGAAGTCCAACAGGAACTTGTGGCACATATCGTGGCAGCTGCTGGGAAAGTCCTCAGGATGCACAGTATTTTCCAGAACATCTTATGGTCGATGTGCGAGAGATGTGATACCTGCATCAGGGCGCAGGTCGTAATTTCGAACACCTTCTTTGAGGTCCATAAGTGTCTAATTTTGTTCCTATTTTTTAATTTCTCTTGTGCTAAGCATAATTGGTGTCCGTTCTTTCTTGTGTTTTGTGTTGTTTGTAGCGGCCAGGAAAGTTGTTTCGGCCCTGTTTTGCCATTTCATTTTTCCTCGATGTCGTCTCTCTCATATATGTGCATAATTACTTATGACTCAAGTGTCGCTACTATATGATGAAATTTACAAACACGGTGTTTACAATGCTACATATTCCCATCCGAAAATATCTTTTTTTTTTCCTCTTGCCCTTCAAATAAGAAATGTGTGTCCTTCATTAAAAAAATCTCCTGGAACTTTAATTCTTCTTTTTTTAAAGACTATGGAGAAAATATTTCAGTATAGGCAGCTGTCAATATTCAAACATTACATTTTAAAAACCATTAAAGTGTAGCCGAAACGCTCCGAAAGGCTTAATTCGCATAAGGATTTAGGAAATACATTCTGAAAAACTTAGCAAATTTTCCTTCAATAAATTTAATGGAACAGGCAAAAGAAATTACAGGGAACAATAAATATAGGAGAAAACAGATATTTCTTTTCCTAATTTGTTTTACTGTGTTTGATTTCTTTCTTTCTTCCTGTATAAATGATTAAAACTTAAAGAATGTAACTGAAGAATGAGAATAATTTTTCAATTGAATACAAATGGTGGCAAGACTCCTAGTGCTGCTCTGCTGGACGACGAAATAGACCAGCAAAATGTTCTGAATTTGGAATAACGAGAGAAAATTTGAAACCTGTGCAGCCAGCGATGCAAAGAGATTGTTCTGAGAGAAAGATGACTTAAATGATGAAACTCGGAGATAATTTAATGATGTGTAAGGTTACCTCTACTGGGATAATAATAAGAAAAGGTTAAAATACAAAATACGTAAGTAAATTATACAAAAATTGAAGAAATTTAAGATATCTGGCATGCGTAAGAAATAGTAATTGATTCAAAAAATAAATGCATCTAAAGCTCTCAAACTTATACTCGTTTAAATACAGGTTTTGCTGATTCAGAAAGTACGTTAGGTGTATATCTTCTAAAATGCTTTTTCCATCCTTTGTTTGTAGTTGTTTCATTTTTCATTTCAGTTTCATTTTTTCCTCCTATTTTGCAATTTTCGCCATTCTTTCCCTCTGTTTTTAAGACACCTGTTTATTATTACTATTATTATTATTACAACATATGTAAAAATTAAGTAAGGAAAAGTAAGGCAGTGAAACTTTGCAAATTATCACGCTCTACGTGAGATTCATGGTGGTAGCTTATTGCATACAAATCACGCCAAATTCTTTAACTTCTTTGCTTGGCTTTAGGTCCTTATAACGAAAACAACAAATTCGCCCTTTGTAGAAAAACATTCTGTCAAACAATAAACCTACGGGGAGATTTTTCTCTATGAAACTGAGCCCAAAGTGTTATATAGTATCTAAATATGGAAGTGTTGTACATGTTAAACGTGATCGTCGTTGCATTACTTTCACTTTTTTACTACTGAAATAAAGATATACTGATTATTTTGTAGATTGGAAAACCCTCCTTCTGATCATGAAAAGGAGCAAAAACTGGAAAACGAGAAAGAACTAGAAAAGAAGCGAGAACCGGAAAAGATGCAAGAACTGGAAAAGAAACAAGAACTGAATAAAAAGGTAGAACAGGAAAAGAAGGAGAAACTGGAAAAGAAGCAAGAACTGAAAAAGAAGAAAAAACTGGAATTGACACAAAAACTAGAAAAGAAGCAAGAACTGAAAAAGAAGAAAAAGCTGGAAAAGATACAAAAACTAGAAAAGAATCAAGAACCTGAGAAGATACAAGAACTGGAAAAGAAGCAAGAACTGAAAAAGAAGCAAGAGCAGGAAGCGAAGCAAAAACTGGAAAAGAAGCAAGAACTGAAAATGAAACAAGAGCAGAAAAAGAAGCAAAAACTGGAAAAGAAGGGAGAACTGAAAAACAAACAAAAACTGGAAAAGCAACAGAAACTAGAAAAGAAGCAAGAACTGAAAAAGAAGCAATAACTGGAATGGATTCAAAAATTAGAAAAGAAAGAAGAACTAAAAAACAAGAAAAAACTGGAGGAGATACAAAAACTAGAAAAGAAAGAAGAACTGAAAATGGAGAAACAACTGGAAGAGATACAAAAACAAGTAAACAAAGAAGAACTGAAAAGGCAGAAGAAACTGGAAAAAATGCAAAAACTAAAAAACAAAGAAGAACTCAAAAAGAAGAAGAAACTGGAAAAAATGCAAAAAATAAAAAACAAAGAACTGAAAATGAAGAAGAAACTGGAAAAAATGCAAAAAATGGAAAAGAAGCAAGAGCCGGAAAAGATGCCAGAACTGGAAAGATAGATGAGTCAGAAAAGACGCAATACCTGGAAAAGAAGCAAAAAACGGAAAAGAATCCAAATCTGAAAAACAAGCTGGAACCGAAAAAGAACTGTCAAACCCGAAAAGGAAACCGGATGAACACCGAAAAGAGCCAGAACTGGATAACGACTGTAGAACGATTGATTTAATGACCAAACGAAGCAAGATCCGGAAAAGAAAAATAGAACAAATAAATCATATACCACTGCAAATAATACCACTGCAAGCATTAAATATCAACGTCAAAAAAATAAACACCCTTCTTCAAGGAAGCCTTGCAATACACTGTCATAACCTAGAAGGTATAGGAAAAATCAGCTATAACCTCATTGCCAAAACAGTTGTAAAAGATATAGTTAACGTAAAATTTCCTGAAGCCAGAATACCAAAATGTACAATTCATAATATTCCAAAAACATTTCAACTCTGACGCCTTGATTCAAATTATAGCCCAAGAAACATAATCAAATATTTCCGAGCTAAGACCTTTATTTAAACTGAATGATCAAAATAATACTGATAAATGGATCATAAAATGTCACGGTCAAACTTTCCAAAATCTTATGAGTAAAAAACAAATATATATTGGATGGCGCACCAATAAAATAACCGAGTTTATCGGTGTATGCAGATGTCAAGTCTGTCAGGATTTCTCTCATAAGACAAACAAACCAAAATGCTCATTCTGCGGCGGAAAATATCATGTTTCTTGCTGTTATTCCCAAACTCCGTACTGCATAAACTGTTGGATTAACAATGAAAAGTATGAAACAAAATTTGACTGTAAACATCCAGCTTTAGCTATTTCCTGGTCCACATATCAAACAGAAGTTAGACGAGTAAAATCCAATACATATTATCAACAATAATGCAAGATCCTGCAGACTATCTATAGACCCTTTCCTTCAATAAAAAGAATAACAATGGCATCCGCTTTCTCAAAATAACTCTTCAAAGAGCAAAGACCGCCACCGACCAACTATGTCAGTATCAAGTAGATTATCTGGCAGATTTTATTATAAAACAAGAACATTATTGCATCACTGGCAAATTAGTAAGAAGTCCAAATAACTGGGCAATTATTCAACGTCATGCTTCAACTGCTGTTTTAACTCCTCGTACAGCCATATTCATTCCAAACAATGAATGGAATTCTACAATAATTATTAATACTCGAGATATAATCACAATTTCAATCAATACTAATGCATCTCAGCTTCTTATTACTAGTATCTATATATCTCCGTCAAAAATCCAAATCAAACCTTATCCATACTAAATGAAATCTTACAACAATAATAATAGTCCGCATGTTTTAGTGGAGACTTTAACTCCCATAGTACTTAATGGGGATACTTACAAACCGATCACAGAGGAGAAATACTTGAAGAATTTTTAAATGCAAACAATCTCATTCTACATAATCATTTTACTGACCGACCTAACTTTGATAATACCTACAATAAAGATTGGACTGATCTTCTTATTTCTACAACACATCTTGATAATAAAATTAACAACAGATCAATACTAAATGAACACTGATCTGATAACAAATATATCTCTTTTGATATAACTGAATATACGTCCTTTACTGCACTTACAAGATTTAAAATCAATAATAACAAAGAAAAGAAATTTCAACAAAAGTTCAATCCAATTTCAAATGACTTTCTAAATTCTATTATTCTGTGTACAACTAAAACAGAACTTAATAATATTACCAAGGAACTTATCAGAAAGTTTCAAGATACCTAAGAACGTACCTTCTTCAAAAGATCAAGAAAACTCAAATCATCGCAAACTGATGAAGAACGACTCAACCTACTTCAAAAATACAAAAAACGAAAAGCCTCACATAAAAAGCAAATAATATCTGCAAAACGTTAAGCATGGTGCAACTATTGTTCAAACAACCAGGATACGTATGGCTCATTGTACGAAATTGAAACCAACAAAATCTTCCACCCAACGCAACTTACAGTCACTAATACGGGAAATAATGATAAAAATGTTACGAAGATGACTTTAGAAAACATCCTAGATGTTATTCTACCAAACGAAAGCATATATGATGATTCAACTGAACAAAGATTAATTCGTTTTAATCTACTTCCACGAAAATGATATCCCATTTACATCCATGGAACTCAATCGAATTATTAAAAAATTCAATAACAAAAATGCTCCTGGACCAGATAGAATCTGCATCCAAATTATACATAAAACTAATCGTAAGCTAATTCTAATCTGCAATAAATGTCTTCAACTTTGTATTTTTCAAGACTGCTTAAAAACAGGACAAATCACACTCTTCCTCAAAACGAAAAAAGTTCCTGATATTCCTAATTCCTATCGGCCAATTAACCTTCTTCAAGCTCTTGGAGAAATTCTTGAACGTTGTATTATAGGAAGACTTGAATACCATTTTCACCATCATAAATTCATTAATGAAAATCAGTATGGATTTAGGCAGCAAAAATCTACCATTCATGCAACCAGTGCAGTCCTAAACCAAATCAATGTTAATAAAATCAATAACCTACACTCCGCAATAATCAGCTTAGATCTTAAATCAGCCTTTGATTCATTATGGCAGCCCTCAATTAAAGAAGCACTTAGAAATATTGAATGTCCTTATAATATCTATCAAATTATCAATAATTTCCTTGATAATCGGCATAGTCTCATTTTATATAATAATACTTTAATCAGAAGAAAACAAGTTCGTGGATGTTCACAAGGCGCATGTATGATCGCAGAATTATGGAATATTACATTTAATAAAATTATAAAAAGTGCCTGGCTTCCTTTTGCTAAAATTACTGCTTTCGCCGATGATGTCGCATTTGTTATTAGTGGAAGGTCCCATTTAATCCTTCGAAGAAATTGTCAAGAAATAATAGCCATATTCCAGCAAGAATGCAAGAAAATTAAACTTGATATTTCATCCTCCAAATCTAGAATCATGACAAATAATAAACCTGGACAAAATCTTACTAAGCAACTTTCTCTTAAAATAAATGGCAAAAAAAAAATCAAGCATACTAAATCAATCAAATACCTAGGAAATTATAATACATCAAAACAAAATTTTATCGAATATCTCAAAGAACTTAAAATTCGTACACATTCTATAAGTCAAAATCTTCGACATGTGCATGGCACAAACTGGGGTTTAAATCGCCATATCACCAAATTACTATATCGTACAGTAATAACCAAAATGATTACATACGGCTCTGCCATCTGGCCATTCCCTATAACAACAAGAAAAGAAAAAATTCTTACCTCAACACAACGACAATTTACGCTTAATATTACCAGAGGCTTTGGAACTACCTCCAGTACTGCTCTTAATATCTTAGCTGGAACTATTCTACTCCATGTGGAATCCATTCAAGAAGCAATTTATTCTACAATATATCAACTTCGCCATAATATTACTTATAACAAAACCATATACATCACAGAGGATTACGAAATGCGCTCTGCTCCTTACAATAGACATCTCCTGCTGTATCACACCCAAAAATGAAAACATCAATAAAAACTAAAACTAAAAACAATTCAATTGAAGTATTTAATTATAGAATCAAATATTAATACTGACCGTCAATCTGCCATCTATGCTATCTCTAACCCAGAAAATCAGTCTTTTATTGCTCATGACATCAATAACCTCTCTAAGAAACAGATAATTTAAAAATTCATATATCATGGATAAGAGGCCATAGCAGAAATGCCGGTAACGAAACATTCGACAAACTTGCAAAGAAGCTGTTCCTAATCAAGAAAGCAATTTCCTATATACGAAATTTCCCAAATCTTATCTTCGATTCTCCATAAAAGAACAAATTACCCAAATATGCCAAGAACAATGGAATAACGCATCTACAGGTCGACGAAATTACTAGTTCTACCCCTATTGCAATACTGACACCAAGAGTACAAAATCCTTTTTAACATGTAATATTACTGGCCATGGGCCATATCGTGTTTATTTTCGTCAAAGAAACTTAATAGACACTGACTTCTGTATATGCTGCTAGAAAGGAGACAGTGATCACTATCTTTTCTCATCTCCTCTCAAGAAAACGTATCCTGTTCGCGCACCCAGAAATATTGATATATCATTCAAAAGAACGATCAGCAAATTTCAACATGTTCATTCTAATATGAAACAAATTCACCAAAACTTAACACAATTAGATTAAATCCATGCAGAGTAACCCCATCTACAACAGACGAAATATAACAAAATATTTAATTTTCACCCTTGTAGAATTTTAAGATAATTATCGATCTTTGTCACAAATACTTATTTCTACTGATCGTAATAAAAAAAGCCTTGCAAAATCCATAATAAACAGAATGAAATATAAAAATTGAGTCGTGAGAGTAAACTAGAACTGAATAGGTGAGTCATGATACTGATTTGCTGTGTCATGACAAAAATGAGCTATGAATATTGTATGAATCATGTAAAATATATGAACTTAAACGAGGAACTTTTTATGATCTCTCTAATCATGAACACTTTACTGACTTATGAACTCTGCCTAATGAATACTGAAAACTATTTGAGATCATGAATTCTAAAATACAATTTTATTCTCTTCTACATGTTATACTTATATTTTATTAACTTTATTATATGATTCATCATGTATTATCCTATATTTTAGCACTTTATTCAAAATTATAATTTTATTATAATGGCACATTATGTGTTATTGTATACTTGATGTATTATTCTACATATATTTTTCTTCTATTTTAAGAATTATTCCAAATTTGCCATATGATATCTCTACATATAATAAAAGAAAGAGTCTGTCTGTGTGTTCTGTGTGTTTCTTTCCTTTGCACTGCGCGTAAGCTAATAGACACACGGCTACAAAATTTGCTACATAGGTGTATCTAGACAAGGGCCAGTGCACCTCGAAGCGATTGTTTCGAAATTCTAATTCGAATTTTTTTTTAATTTTATGTTTTGTGACGAAATCGCGTCGTTTTGAGACATAATGGCCTATAGGAAAGCGAGATTTTACTCTACACACTCCATTTTCAAATCGTCATGAAACGTAAGCACTTAGATATTTTACGAACTTAAAATATATTTCTTGTTTCAATAAATCGATTAAATACGATTTTATTTAACAAATGGAGCTTAACACATTTTCAAAGGGATATTTTCTAAAAAAGTTTATTTTTAAAAATGTACAGTTTATTTTTCTTTGATTTTTGGACACGTTAAACTTTCATCCTTGCGACTGCTTTTACAAAAGTAATTTTGGAAAACTGATAATATTTTGTACTTTTAAAAAAATTTTTAAATGAAGTTTCCGAGTACACTTCGCACATCTCACATCTTTAAAAATGTGATTTTGGAAACAATTTTCCTGTCTTATTGTTGTTGATAGATTTTTGATGAAATCGCATCATTTTGAATAGTTTCATTCTTTTAGGGCGCACCAGCGGCCGAGCGGTAAAGTCGCTGAACACTGGTAGTTCGGTCTGAGGTTCGAATCCCGCGAACGGGCTGGCTGCATGGGTGTTTTCGTGGTTTTCCCCACGTGTATACGACCAAGTTTCCCTTAGAAAGTCCTCCACGAAGGCATCCCTCCTCTTAGGCAGATAGCTCTAGTGTGCTTTGCCATAATTAAAATACACACCAATACACCATTGTTTTAGAAATATGGGTTTGGCAACAAGTTTTCATCGTATTTCTTATGTCACTGTTTTTAAGACATTGGCATATTTCATTGTCATTTATATATATGTAATAATAATATTCCATAATCAAGAATACACTTGAAATTCTATCTGTATGTCTTTTCATTTTTAATGGCGACGTGCTCTTATTTGAAAGTACGCGGAATTAAATCCACAGCCCCGTAGTCAAGTTGTTTTTCCCGCCTTTTCTACACGTACAGTTATAGAATGTTCTCGAAATATTTAAAGCGAACTGGATTGGCTGACGTCATTTTTGGAAGCTCCGCCTTTCCAGAGGCTATAAAAAGACTCGCAAAAGGAATATCGGGGCTTTTTGTTAAATGTTACGATGCAGTAAACTTCATACAAAAAGTTATTAATAATTCTTTTTTATTTACTCCGCATATCTGATTTTTGTAACTGCTATTTCGCCTGAATAATAATAAATGGATCCTGTTTTTTAAACTTATCATCTGATAATTTAAGCTAAGACTACATTTATGATTCTTCAAAAAAAAAATAATAATTTCTTAAAATATGTTCTTACTTGGCTGTTGAGTACACTATTTAATCTTGCTCGTTTTTGTGCTGCTAAAAAAAACACAGCATAAATGATTGAAATTCTTCACATATATATATATATAATACATTTTTATTAATTTTTTTTTGATAAAGTTGTTCTGTAGAGTAAAATTCTGCGCGGAATTTTATGTTTTTTGAGTTGTTTTCATGTTAGTTTTTGCTTATTTCACTTTTTGTAAGATACTGAAAAGTTTTGCATATTTTTTTTTTCTTAAACGGAAAGTTCGTTAATTTTTTATTAGGTTAATAATTATTTGCATTAAGAGATATAGCTTATTTCATTGTAATTTTTTTCTCTTGAAAATATAAGATAAAATATCATTAATTATACTTTGTTTTCAAGAAATTTTTTGTTTCTTGTATTATTTTGTGTTATTTATTGCTCATTTCACTGTTTTTAAGATTTTGAAAAGTTCTGAGTGATTTTTTTAGGAAACAAAGTTCTTAACCTCCTTTATACCATTTGAGTTCTTAAGATTTTGCAAAGAGAAGTTGGTTAATTTATTTATTAGGATAATTAATATTTGTATTAAGGGATATTGCTTATTTCATTGTAGTTTTGTTACACGTAATAACTTTTTTTATGAAGTTGTTCTGCAGAGTAAAATTCTACGCTGTTTTTAAATTTACCGTTTGGTGTTTCTTTCAGCCATTTTTCCGGTACATTTATAGCCAGACGAAGCTGCTAGTGTTCTATACAAGCTTGATGTAAAACCTGTTTTATTAGATTTCCCTCCTTTCCCAACAGCACAAAGTTTCGAGTTCTGGTCTCATCCGATGGGCTAATAATTGATTTACCCACTACAATATTACTACTACCTTCTAATGACCCTTTTTCTAGTTTTTTTCATTTCTTCTATTAACCGTTCTCCCTTTTTGTCCTCCTCACTTAAAAACTAACTTCTAAATCTCTCTTTAAAGAACTATCAGCAGGTTTATTCTTCTTCTGGGCTTCCGTCCGTGCTCTATTCGGTTAGTGATTGGGAGCTATAGATGTGCAATCTTTAATGAAGCTCCAACACTTTTACCTGTACATGTATGTATCTAAATGAAAGTGGCTCGTTTTGATGTTATACTAGCGAAACACCAAAAAAAAAAAAAAACCTTGATTTAAATGATGATGATTTAAATAATATAGCTGGAATTTTAAGGATTAGGATTTACACTAACTGCTGATGATATTTTATTTAAGTTATCGTGATTATATGTTATAGTGATGAAGAATATGATTAATTGAGCATGATGGTAATAAATGTTTAGGTGATAGTACTTTGTATTTAGGTGATTTTTTTTTATTTGACGACTTCATTGATGATGGTGTAGATGATATATAGTTTCGTATGATTAGTATGGGAATGATGATGTGATTTGTGTGATTGTGGTTTATTTTATTCTGACGATGGTGATAGTGATCCGATGGTTTAAAATGATGATGTGTTTTGTGTGGTGAGGAATATTTAGATGATTTTGATGATGATATAGATTTGACTGATGAGGATTTTATAGCTGATATGATAGTGATCTATAGAATAGTTTAGAGGGTTTCGGCAGTGGAGACGATGGTTAAATGACGATGAAGAAGAAGATGATTTGGGTTACATTGCTTTCTATTTAGGTGAACTGGAGGATTATAATTTATCTATCTCGACGATGAGGTTAGTGACGATGTTAAACTGATGTTAAACCGACGGTTTAACATGATATGTTTTGGATGATGGGGATAATTTAAATGATTTAGATGATAATTTTGATTTATCTGGTGATAATTTTATAATCTATATTCTGGTGATTTAGATAAAAATTTAGATGATCATTTACATGGTTTAGATGATGAAGATACTGATCAAATGAGAATGGTGTTCTTGATGATGAAGCTTTAGATTATACTGATTTTTTTATTTAATTTGAACGATGATGATTTATCTTAATTTGGCGATGTTTTCAATGATGATGAAATGATATATATATGATGGTTTGAAATGATGATATCTTTTGGATAGTTATGATTATTTAGCTGACTTAGATGCTGATTTAAATTTAGCGGATGAATTTGATTGGATTTTGAAGATTTATATTTAGATGATCATTTCAATGGGTTAGATACTGATTTAGATGATGATTATTTAAACAATACTAGGGTCATCTGAAAAATCAATTTCCCGCACACCATAAAAAAAAACAAAGCACTATAACTTTTAAAGACCTACTGCAAAAGATACAGCTATATTTCAGCTGCTTCTCAGCATAACAAGCATCGGAACTGTATCAATTGTTATATCGTCGGTTAAGTATATGCAGTCCAGTCTCATAGAAGTCTGCCGCCTGGGAAGGAAGGCAGCCTGTCATAGTTGCCTGCAACATTTCTCTTGTGGTAAAGTGATGCCCGGACAGGAAAGTCTTCAGATGCAAGAACAAGTGGAAATACTTGAAAGCAACATGGGAGCTATAGGATGGAGGCTCAGACACCTATGGAATTCGCCGTATGCGTCAGATGTTGTCGGGGTACAACACAACACCAGCAGCCGGGACTCGAACCAGGATCTCTCGAATACGCTCCGAGTATGCTATTGTTACATCACGAAGGCATGCAGAAAGTCAAAATCAAGAAAACGCCCTTGCAGCTGGCCCTTTCGTTCGCGTGGATTGGAACTAGTGCCCAGCGACTTTAATTCTCTATTGCTAGTGGGACCCTCACATGCTGAGCGTATAGAAATAGCTTCTAAAATTGTATATAACAGTGCAAACAAAATTTCAGAGCAGTTTAAATCCGTATGTACTGATACTACAATTATTTTCAAATAATTTTCATATTTAATGCAATTTAATAATAGAAAGGAATTTGCCTTAATATATATCTTTACAAATCTATTGCTTTTATTTCTGTGATTGCAAATTTTTATAATTAATGTACTGGTGCGCAATATGGTAATCAAACCCAATATGGTAATCTGAGTAAAGCGTTCATCAACATCTGTAGATTCATACAGAACACATAGCTGGAAACAGCAACAAAGGGAATTCTGGAAACAGGCATCCACATGCCAACGCAATATACACTCATTGCCATAAAAATTTGCACACCAAGAAGTAACTGTGAGATCGTAAGGAGATTTGGCATGAAGATACATGTCGGGTAAATATGGAAATGCTTAGAAATGCAGCGTTAGAAATAGCCAATTGCGTAATGCCACTTGATGGCGTTGAACTTGGTTCTTCTTGGGGTATAAAACAGGTAAGCAGAGATTGTTTGAGTGTCTTCTCAATGATAGAGAAAAATTCCAGAGTGGACCTGAAGAAGAAAAACTTATTTATACTTTAACCTTTAGGCCTATCCTAATTTACGCCTCATCTGCTTGCGCTGTGGTTACGGATAAGAGCATCTGTAAACTGAAAATTTTACAATCTAAATTTCTCCGTCTGGTAATTAATGCACACTATTACGTGCGTAACGACCAGCTGCATAAAGACCTCAAATTGGACGTAAAAATATCTCAATCGAAGAAATGAAGGTTTTTTTACGAAAGCCCTTGAGTGCGATACTCTGAGCTATTTCGCTACCTTCCATTATGAACTGTTAGACGAAAATCGAACACTAAGACCCTTTGTAGCTCATATGATTGATACAAATTTTCCTAACTAATTTGCGAATATTGAAATGCTATCGTGACCTGTATATAGTGTAAATAAATTTATCTTATCCATCTTAAGTTTCATATTGTATTACTGTTTGTAAAAAATGCTGTATAATATCCTCACAACAAATCAGCAGACATTATCAACTCACGAGACACAGGACAGCAAATCAAAACTCCTCCAGACCAATGAGTTGAAATTTCCCCACCCACGTGGCAATGGTCACACTCCTTACCTCACCCTCAGCGCTCCTTCAAACACGACAGCAGTTAGTCAAGAAATGCCACACCCAGGCTTCGAACGGCACTACTTCAGAGAGACGGATCACGTTACGCAGGTTCGCATGATAATTCTAGCATATCAGCGGAACTAGGAATTGTTTGAGTGTACTTAATATTTTACTCAGGAAACGCTGAGGTTGACATGCCGTTACGCTGCCATCGAAGCCAATATCAGCAGCTGTCACAGTTCGAGAGGTGGAGAATCATCCAGATGATGGAAGCTGGGTGGTTAGCTCGGCGAGCAGCTCGTCAGGTTGGCCGTTCTGAGTTTTCTTTGAGGAGGTGTTCGACCCAGTGGACATGCGACATGCGACGGAGGACGTGGGCACCACCCCTCCACCATAGGTTAATTGGTGTAGCACCACGTCCACCTTTATCTAAAACAGCCGTGAAGCCACACAAGGGCCCCACACCTGGCGCCCAAACCCAACGCCTAATTCACCCCGGTGGCGGTCCTACTGTCTAAAACTGCCCCCGGGAGCTCACTCCATCCTACCGCCCGGGCACATTATTTATTTAATCATAGAAATAATATACAGATGGCATTACAATGGCTACTCATATGATTACATGCATTTTCTGGTTTTACATACAGATTTTTCTTTCTGGCACATTATATTGCTTTCTAGTACATTATAATTCTGTTTGTTACATTGTTATTCGATTATTACATATGATTGTCTGTAATTACTGATACATATAGTACAGTCATTGGATTTCTGTTTATTAGTTCGGTTCATTGGTAGAAGTTCATGTGTTATAAGCTTTGAGACATTCATAGTGTCGTCCATCCTCGGGTTCCTGCTAAACTTATTCGCTGCAGTTTATATTCACATCCCTTATTTGCTGCAGTTTTATATTCATATCCTGTTGTGAACGTTTGTTTTTGCACCTGTAATAGTGCTTGCTATCAATAGAAACTTATTTACATATTTACACCATTACATAACTCTCTTTCCACATTGAGGCAACACTTGTAATGTTGCTTGCTAGACTGAGGAGGCTTAATTACATATTTGCACTATTTATGCTGAAATCAATTTGCGACGCACTCGATTAATACTTTTGCATCAATCATATTTACATATTTACTTACGCGGAGCATATTACATATTACAAGCGATGCTTATGAAATCTATTTACATAGTTACATTCTTGAGTATTCTCTTAAATACTAGATGTATAATCTTTACTGATACCATTGGGCCTTATGATTGCATAAGATTTCTTATATTAAGGATGGCCTATATGCACATTTTCGAGTATACAGTGCACATTTTCGGGTACATATGTGATAATGCTGTGTGCCAGTAAATTGGAGTACACTTGAAAACACACTTGATTAACACGCTTGCTTAATAAACACATTTGCACTGAGCATATTTACGTTGTACTTTGAGGGGGATGCACTGTACATTGCTTGCTTGCACCACTCTACATTTCTGTTTGTATTGCTTGTTGAAGGTATGACTCATGCAAATTTATATAGTATTACTCGCGAGCTTATTATATTTATTTACATATTTACATTCTTAATACTCTCATTGATTCTGGGTCTATAATTTTTACTGCTGAAATTAAATCTTATAGTTGCATAGGGTATTTTATTTTGAGGATAACATACGGTTTATGTGACGGAGCTCAATTTGGCACAAATCCAGATTAAGTTCCGCTAATTTGTCCATTAGCTGCACAATCTTTTTAATTAGGTGCCGTTGCTTAATCAGATATTTACAGAACGGTTGTCTGTTATTATCTGGTAGTCTAATGTGGAGACCCTCAGTCAGCGGGCATGTCTCCAAGTAATGCTCTGGCGAGCCCGGTTCTCCACATGCGCACTGACTTGTATTGCAGAAACCACATTTGTAGAAAATGTCAGGAAAGGGACCATGCCCTGAGATAAACCTTGCGAGCTGCGTGTTTGCTATATTTCTGTCTGTGTCCACATAACCACAGAAGTAATGGGTCCTCCTCTCTGTGTTGCTCTCGTCCCATTCACATTGCCACTTCCCCATGGCTTTCAATCTCAGCGTACGCTTAAAGTAAGAACGCGGCCATGGTATAACTGTCTCTGCTATTGCTGTTTCTGTGGTGGCCTCCTTTGCAAGCTGATCTGCCATTTCATTCCCTTCATGGCCCTCGTGTGCTTTTATCCATTCTAATGTGATCTTAAAATTTGGATTATTTCTAAGGGCCTTCTGTATCTCTTGAATAATTTCAGAGGGATGGTCGGGGTTCCATATCGCATGTAATGTTGACAAGCTGTCAGTTTTTATTGTGGCCTGCCTGCATCTTATGGAATGTACATAGTGGATTGCTTGCAATATGGCCAAGGCTTCACTTTGGAAAACGCTGTTGTTTTGTCTGAGCCGGCCCTTCCATTTTTCTATGATGAACCCTGCCTCATGGCGGCGTAGGCACAGCCCACTTTCTAGTCCAACTTTGACCCGTCCGTGTAAGCTGTCAGGCCAAGTGGCTGGTTATTATCCTTAGGCTTCACCGAGACGTATACCCCTCTTCCTTTAGCCGCTGGGTGTACATCCAACGGGTTGCAGCTTTCCTCATACTCCTCAGGGGAGTAAATTTCTTCATCAAATGTGACCATTTTTTTAGTTGTAAGACTTGCTGTCGTGCCGCCTCCTCCTCAGCACGGATGTGCAGGGGCAGTAAGCCTGCCAGCACATTAATTTCTTCGCTTGAAGTGGTGCGATAGGCCCGGGTAATACCCAATGCAAAGGGTCGTTGAATGGCATTAAGGTGTGTTTAACCTTTCTCCCTTGCATTGGATAGGCCCATACTGCCGCAGCATACGTGACTATTCTTTCTACCACTGTGGAATACAGCACCTTTTGTATGTGGGGGTTCAGTCCCCATTTATATCCATAGAACATCTTCATTTGTCGAGCTATTGCAGTTGTCCTTAGTTTAAGGCTTTGCACGTGGGGGATCCAATTCATTTTTTCGTCAAAAATGACGCCAAGGTATCTGAGTTTCGACACTATCTTAATCCGCTCTCCATTAATTTTTATTGTGGGTCTGCGTGACGTCATTTACAGGGCGACGACCTGGTCAGACCAGTCGTCGAGACGACCGTCACATCATACAATATGCACGCGTAGAGCCAACTGCCTCATTGGCCGCTATCCGGACACAGGCAGCTGCTTCAATACGGAATCCTGTGTCTTCCCGAACCATCGCAAAGCGCCTGGTTTGAGGGACATCCAGTATAGTAGCACCCATTACGTGTGCTGCCAACTACACCCACCCGACGACGCCTCCGTTTCGAGTGATTTCGCGCACAACAAGATTGTACTTTAACGGAATGGAACCAGGTCACCTTCAGCGACGAATCTAGATTCAATTTGACCAGTGATGACAATCCCTTTCGTGTGTGGAGCACTCGTGGTGAACGCCTCAATCCTGGATCCGCTTTACAGCGACAGACCGTTCCCACAGTTGGTGTGACGGTAAGGGGTGCCATTGCTTACGATACACGGTCACGCCTAATATTGATCCATGGCACAATGGCAGGCCAGCGGTACGTCCATGACATCCTTCAGCCACATGTGTTGCCACTCATGGCAGGGCACCCAAAAGCCTGTTTTCAACAAGACAATGCTCGGCCACACACAGCACGGATCTCACAAGACTGCCTTCGGCACATTACCATCCTTATCTGGCCTGCTCGATCCCCAGATTCGTCACCAAGCGGGTCCATCTGGGATCATTTGGGATGGCGAGTTGGACAGCCGACGAGATTAGCCGAAGCAGAGGCGCATTTACAGCAACTGTGTAACGATATGTCTCAGGACACCGTACGGAACTTGTATGCCACAATGCTCGCTCGTATTGCATCGTGCATTCGCGCTACAGGTGGTTTAACAGAGTACTAAAACTCCGTTCATGTGTACTTTTTTCTGCAATAAATTATCCTCTTTTCTTTGATTTTCTAATCACTTACTTATATCAAAGTAATAATTATATATGTAAAATTTCGTTTAATTCTGACAACTCTCTCTTTACACACATTTTTATGGCAATGGTTGTATTTTAATATTAACAAAACGAATCCTGTACTTTCAATTAAAAAATATTGCTCGTTTTTTGCATATCAGTTTTCGAGTATTTTTTATACGGTATAAAACTTTATATACTCTCCTTGATTTCGCATCAAGAAATGTTCTATTTCTCATTTTTGGAATGGAACTGCATTGTCTCTTAGAGATGAAGCGGTGGTTTTCTAATGTTTTCTGTCACAGCTGGAAAATTTTTCTGCATGTTTATTACTTCTATGCGTTGCAGCAACGTAATTCCGAACGTAGATTGGAAACTTCAGTGCCAACAATGCTGCATTTAATGTATAGTGTGCGAATATATAGGAAAATTTCAAAATTATTTTATAGTAATAATTTTCACAGCAGTATGGCAATCCAGACTTGTTTCTTTAAATAAAAGAACTAAGAGGCAAAAGTTAGCAATTTGAACATTTTATTGTGAAAAGTGTTTTCCTGGAATATAGCTCCAGTTTTTATTTTTTCCATTCACGAGGATCTAACGGGCTGAAAATGAGCACCTAACCCAGGGATGTTTCATATAATTTCTTTAAATATAGTACAGCGCGATAATATCGTGTGTGATCAACATGAAAAGTAATACAACGGATATAAGTGCTTCGACAAAAATGCTGTTTCGAGTCTAATGTCCCATCAGGGACAAACGTCCGTTTCTGCTCATTAATAACCAAATGCGAAAGGAATACTAAAAAATAAAAACTATTGTAGAGACGTAAAATGATAAAAAGAGGAAAAGATGATACTAAAATAAGTGTAATCTCAGAGGAAGTGAGTAGGCTATGGTCGGGGAAGGAGAATCTTAAGACTTTCATATTTAAAACGGTAAAATACCTTTATTAACCCATTAATCGCCAAAACTACAAGGAATGTTTCTTTTCTCATGAAAATAATAACAAATATCAAATTAAGCATTTATAATATAAATTTACATTGAAAATAAAAAAAAAAAAAAAAAAAAGCTCTCACCTGTGGAAAACGCGAGTGTTGCGTTCGCGCAACGTCAGCGGAATAAGACTACGGATGTTTTGTGAGTAGGATTGTACTCGTGTGATGTTTCTTTTGAGTGGAGCGCAGGATTACATTTTTGATGTATAACGTTTTATAAATCTACCAAATTACTTTACTTTTAATTAATTTAATATTAAAATATACATTGTATTTCTTTTACAAATACAGATTATTTCAATGGAAAGATTCAAGCATGACAAGCTTGATTACAATCATGATGTAAAGCTACATTACATACTTCGCATCTATAAATAGTCTGGCTATGGTACTCTTTACAACAAAGTCTTTTGTTATCAACGGACTTTACGATAAAATGTCTACCATCTCCATACAATGGTTTTTGAATGCTGAATATACTAGGTCTTGCCATTCCTTTCTTGTTCGCCACCAGATTCTGCAATTTCTGGGGGAACAACAACAATATCAGTTTCATTCTGGTCATTATTAACATTATCATCATCTATTTCTTCATCAAAAAATCTTTGAAGGGTAGGGCTTCTTCTAATGTAAGATACCTCGTTCTAGGCATTTTTAAACAACCAGAACATGAACCAGAACATCGAAAGGAATGAGTGAAAAAGAAGATCGACTACCCTTTTCCTGCTGACGTCAGCGCAACACTTATTTTCCTTTCCTTTCCAAATCAAATTTAAACATCTGAGTGATGTAATGTTCTGATAAACGGTGACCTTGACTAAAAATAGATCACTCATAAAGACGGCGATTCTTTCTTTAAATATTTTCAGCAAAAATACACGGTCGAAAATTTTGCTTAAATTTGCTTAAAGTATGAGATTAATTATTATAAACAAAATGAATTGTTGAAGGCAAATATTTTTTACAGATATAATCTTCATAATATTCCCTACACAAAATCATCTGCTGGTATAAAATATTTTAGGTAGTTATATTTATATACGCATTTATTTTGACCGTTGCGTGAACGCAACACCAGCGGTTAATGGGTTAACAAAAATAAATTATTGTATGTTACATATCCAGTATGTAAAAACAGGATTTGTAAACATTGCAAGAATACGATTAATCATTTAAAGTGTCAATTGTTTCAAACAAATAGTAAATGTTTTCTCATAAAGCTAAGCATAAAATTAATTTCGGTAATATAAGAAAACATTTTTGAATGAAAGTGATTCTGAAGGGCATTTGTCAGTTATATTCGAGTATTTCGTAAATTGTACATCTGATATTCGAACTAAAATTGGTTTGGTAATCGCGAATAAATATGACACTGCGCAGTTAGGGAGGAGCCTTGCAAAAAGTTAGCATCTTTCAGAGATGATATTTTGTCACTATACAGAATCTGAAGTGTAACACAGGATGGCGTCTAAATGAGGTTATCTTTAAATTTTTGAGTTAAATTTTTCCCTGTGATGGTGAAATTGGCTGTTATGTCGAGGGTCATACTGCAAGGAACTCCTTTGATACTGCCCGTTGATGATACGCGTTCTCTGCTTGGCAAAAGAAATCGAATTTACCCATTATCGAAGTAGAACAGTCTTCACATTTGTTAATTTTCTTGAAATTATCACAACGAAATTGTTGCTCACACGCCTGAAGGTCATTGGATTGAGGTAAATTATAGTAATGCAACAGAGAACCGATATTATCCTTAAGAGCGAAAGCGTATGCTTCAATACCGATACGTTTCAAATTTTCGATGAGCAAGTCAACACGTGCACAGCGCGAAGTATCACATTTTGAAACATCCAGAGATAATAATTTATCCAAATAATTATGGTCGAACATCTTATTATTCGGAAATAGCCAAAATGTCTGAAGTGTCACACGAAAAAAATTAGTAGAAGATTACACATCCAGGGACATAGTATCTTTATACGAAGAGCACGAGGTATCGGCTTACGAACTAGGTCTGGTGCCATTTTAGCTCGTAAAATTCGAAGAATGTCCCAGCGGGAAAATTCAATATCTATGGCCGAAATAATATTCATAGTAATCCAAAAATATCGCAGCAATTAAACACAGCAAAACGATCACTCAAAAAATACAAAACAGCAAGGATCGCAACAGGCATAAATACCCAGGGAACGGTGGGGAGCTATATAGCGAAATGCGGCATGAAACTTCGAACGCGCACGTGAAAGAAATCTTGAAACCAAGCGTATGCTCTGACCGTCTTAAAGGGCTACATAAAAAGCGGTCCTCAACTAAACATAATTCAGCTTTTGAAGGCATAAATCAATTTTTAATCAAAAAATATTAAAATCTTCAACACGCTGCAAATCAAACATAAGCTTTACATTTTTATTATCTTTTGTGATGGGCATAAAACTGTAGAAATAATTTAGGGACAGAACCTAGCATACAAATTAATACAAAAATAGAATTTATTCATAAGCCACCGCTCTGCCTTAAAAAGACAAAGCAGTTTCATTTAAAACAAAATGTTTATTTATTGTTATGTGTTGCAGTCTCCAACTCCAACTCGCTTTATTTGCCGCGATTAACCTGCGAAATCGCAGGTTGTGTTCCGGCTATCGAACTTTGGTGCTTCTAGGAGCGCTGCAGGTAAGGAAATGCCGAACGTAGTTCTCGTGGAGACAGGATAGCAGATGCAGGGGGTGTGACCAATGTCACGTGATGAGCGATAAGACATCTGGTTGGCGATGAGGTATCCAGGCATCGTAGCGCTGTAAATCTGAAGTTTTACAATAGTTATACATAAAATAGTACTAAATCAGTTCATAAAAGGTGTGTGTTGCAGTCATAAATGCAGAAAATAAAATACGATTCCAAAAAGTAAAATAGTATATACAGGAAAAATATAAGTAATATCTTGTGGGCATGGCTGTGTGTGTCACATGATCATCCGGCTAAGATTTCTAAACATCATTATTTACAAGTCAAATAAGTTTTTCAGAGTACTACATACTTAAAAACACAAATTATGTTGGAAAATCCTGGTTTCCACTGAGTAGAAAAGCGGCATATGGACGGAGGTGCCTGTCCTCGTGTAAAATTTCATAGTGAAATAGGTTGAAAATGTCCATATGTTGGCACTCCTTAGCGGCGTCATAAAATGCCGTGTTAGTTCTTCTTAAATATTGTGTTGTAGTTCGCAATTTTAATAATGTATGTACCTCAAGAATGTACGAAAAAACCACTGAGTAAGAAATTGGTAATAACTTTTCTCATAATAATTTCAAATTTGAAATAAACTTTTAAAAATCCATAGCAATATCGTATCGAAACCTGTTTCCATGTCACATGTATTGCATAAAGAAATGTGAAATTTGAAGAACTAATTTTCCTAAATATTTAATACTCGAATCCGTATAAGTTGCATGCATTTGTTTTAGTAAAGTGTTATGACAGATTTTTTTAAGAGCTGTCGGAGACAAATGATAATATTCCTCGACAGTAATGAACGAGAATACCATGCATTTGTTCAAAAACAGAAACGAAGTATTTGTGAGATTTATTCAACATCCAAGTCTTAATTTTAACAGTTTTATATTATTTTTCTCTACTAGCCAGGTATAGCTTAAGTGTCTCAATTGGGTATCAAAACGCGTGTGTGAAAACACTGATCTGCACTTTGTTACTAGATATTTTTTCCTTAAATTTAGTTTTTTATATATCAAGGTGTCTGTAGTCAATGTGTATATTGTATTAATTCGGGAAGTTCCCTGATTCTTTAAACATGAGTATACAAGCAGCAGTGAAAGTAAAAAATAATTATGAAAACCAAATAGTCTATAACGATTTTAATGCCAAGTCATAAATAATCAAATGAATAACTTCAAATTTCTGAATTTGTTTAATATCACAATTTTCAGTTCCGGTTTTGGTGAGAATCGAAATAATATAAATTTGAATTCAAAATCATGAAAATCCTCAGGATTTTCACGATTTTGTTCTTACAAATCCTTGACATGATAAATAGTATCATAATAATGCTAAATAACTGAAGAAAAATGCATTTGCTGGCTCTCTAAGATTACTTGGATGGCCTCTAGGTTCAGACCAATAGCTTTTAAGATTAGTGTTTTTGAGCAGAATGAAACATTAATTTTTAACAGAGTTTTGGTCTAATAGTTCATGGTATCGATCTATTAGACTTTGCTGTATTTTCAGCACAAAGACCATATTCTATTTGTTAATCTGTCACAGCTCAAACAGCACGGTAACCTAATCTGCAAACTATGTTCGCTTGAGATGAGTAAACCTTGTTAGAAAGCTAAACTATTTGTGAAAACAGCATCTAACGTCTATCATTCAAATTTACTTTAACTTGTTGACGAATTTCTGGCCTTAAAAGCTATGTAACTGGAATCAGAAAACAAGTTTGATGAAAAAACAAATAACCCACATAGCACAAAAACATGCCTGGGATATCCCGAAGATGTTGCTCGCGGGGTATGCGCACATCCTCAGGACATCGCGGAATATCTCTCGAACCTCCTAAACACCTCCTCCAGAGTTCTTAGTGTCACATCCCAGTATATCCTCAGGACATCCTAACTAAGTCCCATCGACAGCGTACGGCATGTTATTAGGATATGAACTCTTACTTATTACATCCTCAGGACATCCCACTCACCTCCTAAACACAACCCATTTTATCCAAAAATCATCCTATCTATGTCCCATCAACAGCGTATGGGATGTTGGTAGGATTTAAAGTCCTACTTACTACATCCTCAGGACATCCCACAATATCCCAATTTCCTCCTAAACTCATCTTCCCGAGTGCTTAATGTCACATCCCAGTATATCCTTTGGACATCCTATCTAGGTTCCACCGACAGTGTATGGGATGTTATCAGGATTTTAAATACTAATTACAATATACCTTTGACCTCTTAAATACATACTGTCAACTGCTTAGTGTCACATCCCAGTATATATACAGAGAAAACTTCCAGTGAAAGTATATGAAGGTGTAGTGATGATCTAAAACCTAATTACTTTACACAGATAGTCTCAAATCCTTCTCCTATGGTTACTATCGAAAAATCAGAAATGTTGAAAATATTTATACAACATATTTATGTATTTATGAATCAAAATACATGAGAAATCGCAGTGAGAAAAAGCACTGCTACCTTAATCTGTGATTATATATAACAAATTCAGTGAATTATAGTTAACAAACAGTGAAAATATTTATATTTCTGAAATATTTTATATATAACATTTTCAGTTTCGCATATGTGGCAGCTTGAGATTTTTTTTAAGTATACCAATTTTTTTAAATGTCTAAAAATTTTTGTATTTTCAAGGAAAGCTTATTCTTTCACCTTTAGTATATAAGTAATGGTAATTTACCAGATAAAATTACGTAATGGGGAATACAGAAAAATATCTAACCACTTACTTTTGACTTCATCTGCAGAGAGACTAAACATGTAGTTCAGCTAAATCTGTTATAATAAATATTTATAATAATGCTAAATCCTGCAATAACTATTAATATGACAAATTTTTGTAAACCTATTTATTTGGATGAAAACTAAACACATTCAGAAATTTATGGCACTATATTATGGTTAACAGAGGAAAAACACTTTTCAAAATTCAAAATAGTTTTTATAAATCCAATTTATCACATTTTCCTTAAATTCCTGAAAAATAATCTTATATCCATGTAAAAGAGGAATATGTATTCATCTGTATATAAAAACTCTAAATACTGGAGTTAAACTGGAGCTTAGCCATTGCCAAAAATAAATAAAATGCAATTACTACATGTGAATATAATTCATAATTAAATTTAAACAAATCACTATTAGAATGCAAATTAAAGGAAGCTTTTAAAATATTTTAACATATAGTACCTATAAACAGAGTAGCCATTATTTGTGTTGTATCATAAATTATAATACGACGTTTAATTTAAGAAAGCTTCTCCTGACGCATGCGCCGTTCGCGTTTATCCGCGCGGTGTATGATGACGTAACTGTTTATTACGTATGTATGTATATGTATACCATTCTTACTTCTTCGCCCTTTTTTCTCTGCTGTATGCAACTATGTTTAAGTTAATCTCTGTCATTAAAAATGTTCATTGATATTACAATCTATTTAGGCTCATTTATTTCTTCAATTTGACTATTCGATTATAGTAAAATAAACATGGGGTATGCCTTTTAAATTTTTTATGTCAGAAATTAAACTCAACCTACCAGCTGAACCATATGAGCAGTTGTATCAGTCAGCCACTGGTAGGTAACCTAAATAACGAATCAACATATAAAGTTGCCAAAATAAGGAGAGAAACAAAATTATGATAATCACATCTTACCTAATCATAAAATTTAATGTGTAGGCAAGTCTAAAAAGAGTGAGAAGGAATTTATTTTGCAACACAAAGTAAAGCTGTCTTGCAGGAGCAAAAAAACTTGTCTCATGAGATAGTAAAAAATAATTAACTGTATCTGGTAACATTTATCTGACAACACATAAGTAATTGTTAACTACGTGCAGAAAATAAAATCTGGTCATGATAAGCAAAATGCAATTTTAAACTTTTGAGTTTAACTGCAGAAAATCTACGAAAGACGTATATTTTATGTTGTAGCAGTAGTAAATCAAGATGCGGCTAATCTTTACTGTATGGTACACCTTGTTTTTTGTCTGAAAAAATCGCCAAGTGGTATTGGTTGTTCGTGAAATCTGGAAGCCCATTGCGACAAATAAGTTTTTCCGTTATTGTAATGTTGATAATGTTGGCGAAAATAGCCTTTGAAAAAAATAAGTTTTTGTCAATATAAAGGGGTTATTTCTGGAAATATTGCCAACGTGTTGTGATAAATTTAGTTTTGGGCTACATTTTGTAATAGTAACCCTTTTGTACGGACCCGTGTTTTTGGTTCTTACCATTCTTTTTAATTGCTATGTTTGGTTGCACGTAAGTGGTATGGTCTTGTATTTTGAACTTGCTATTATTTTGGTGTGGGTACCATCGTTTGAGTATGTCTGAGGTGAATAACAGACGATGAATTTAATTGAATTGCTTATCTGGAGGATGGAGGAAATGGTGGTGGAAAGCCTAAACGTATGCATGTGAAAAAAAAGGTATGTTAAAAAAATGACGCTTCATTTATTTATTCGTCTCTGTGTGTTAATTTTTCTTTTTGTTGTTTAATATTTTTATGTTAGAAAATATGTATTTTTGGTAACTTATTCCTCTCTGTTTTTGTATTTTTGGTTGTCTCTGTGTGTTAAGACAGTGGCGAATATTTTCTTGTAAACATGATATTTTTAACTTTCTGGTTTTCTTAAAGTGAAAATAGATCAATGTGTACATGTGCAAAGTTAAGGCAGTGCACAATACCTAGTTTGTGCAGTTTTCTGTTTTTTTTTTTTAAGTTAAAATAGGTCGATGTGTACATGGACACCAAGTTTGTGTATGTCTTTGACTTCTTATTTTGGTTTTGTGTAACGGCAATCTTGAAATTTGTGCCGATTCTTCCAGGTGACGATCTTGATATAAAATAAGAAACGATTTGCCAAGGGTTACCGTAGAGTAAATTTTTACCAAAGATGTTCTACCATAATCACCATTTCAGTGGTTTAAACACTAGTGGAACAGTATTCAGAGATGAAGATTTCAGTTTTGTTTACACAGCATGATGGTTTAGGCACTCCAGCCGTTACGGTGAACAAGATTATAATAAACATAGCCAAAACAATTATCTATAAATATCGACGTATAAAACTGCATGAACTAATATATTTCTTATGCTAGTATGTACAGAATCCTTAATCCAAGTGAAAATGAGAAGACTGTGCCTGACTTACGTGATTACAAACTTACTCTGAGCCGTTTTTCTGTGACTCTTTTACTGTGTACAGCTGTATAGAGATTTAGAATTAATCAGTAAAGGCTTGCAACGTAATAACGTCACAAGAGGCTTTTTTCTCGACAAAGCTAAGACTTTCGATCGTGTTTGGCTGGGTGCTCTTATTTACAATTTACACATTTCGGGGCTCCAAGAGTACATTAAACACATAATTAAATACTGCATGACAGGTAGACACTTTGTCTTTCGTGTCACAGGAATTCTCTCTACACCTAAACTTTTCCTTGCAGGCGTCCCCCAGGGAAGTCTTCGCGGACCTATACTTTTTAATATATACGTGAATGACATACCCACTCTGAACAACACAAAACTCGCAATGTATGCTGATGACACTGCGATCCTTACACAAGGCCGGCTATACAACAGCTACAAAACCACATACATGCATTAGAGACTTGACTCATCAGATGGAAAATTAAGGTTAATGTGGAAAAGACTCAGGCAATCCTGTTAACAAAAAAGGAGAAGTTCAATAAAAACCTACATTTCTACGGAGTGTCAATTCCCTGGTACAGGCAAGTCCGACCAGGCCCGGTCGTTACAAAAACATAATACAAAAATTTCACCCTTTGGTGAAATTTATCGAACTTCTTAGTAGCTGAGTTTAAGGTCAGGTACATGTCATTCACAATCATTTCCGGAATTTATCCCTCCATCTTTTCTCAGAAACTGAGTAGCCGGGCTTCCCAGGCCCGAGACCCTCGCTAGCATTGTCATTTAAAAATGTGAAAGATGTCAGGCAGTTGCAAAAATGTCACGCTATTTGATTTATGACGATGAAATGAAAAGATTACAGAAACTATTAGCCGAAATGTTGACTGATGAAGATTCAGTTAATGAAGAAGACGAAGAAATAATTGATGAAGAACAGTTTAGTGATCACCAATCGAATTCTGAAGAGACATTAGATTCAAGCGATGAATCTAGTAATGAATTCAGCATTTCTGTTTCCGTGAATTGATATCTTGTCAAAGATAGCCATCAAATTTGAAAGGTAGAGAGCTGCTCGACACAAGAATATTACAGAAATCAGATCATTTATCTGTCTTCTTTGTTTTGCGAGAATTTTGTTTTAAAATAGAAGGCTTCTCACGTAAATGTTGCGAAGTTTGGGCGACTGACGGGACAGGGCTTGACATTTTTCATCGAACAGTGTCTCATAAACGTTTTTTAATCCTAATGAGATGTTTGGGATTTGATGACCTAAGAGATCGTCCTTCTAGAAGAGTGGCTCCGGTAAGAAATGATTTTGAAAAGTTCGTTAAAAATGCTGGCGAATACATCACAACTGACGAAAAATTAGAACCTTTTATAAGAAGATGCTCCTTTCTTCAATACATTCCAAGTAAACCTGCAAAATATGGAATTAAAGTTTTTGCTGTTTTTGATGCAAGGACATTTTGTACTTCAAATCTTGAAATTCATGCAGGAACACAACCCAAACGGTCGTGCAGCTCAGAAAATGGTCTTGATAAAGTAGTCAAGAGGTTTAGAGAGCCTATTTTGAATCCAGGGCGCAACCTTACCGTGTACAACTGGTTTACCAGTTATACCTTGGTAAAGAATCACCTTGAAAAGAAAATTACGCTCGTGGGAACTATCAGAAAAAATAAAAAAGAACTGCCAATATATTTTACTTGTGGCAGAAAAAGAGAAGTTTGATCATCATTATTTGGATTTCAAAGAAATATGACATTAGTTTCCTACACACCAAACAAAAATAAATGCGTTGTTCTATTGTCCACCATGCATAATGACAGAGCCATCGATGTTTCGACTGGAGAAGCAAATAAAAAAAACAGAAATTATGACTTTTAATGATTTAACAAAGGGTGCTATAGATGTAGTAACCATTTATAGTACTGCTAGAATTAGCAACAGATGATCAATGGCAGTATTCTTTAGTATGTTCAACATTGCAGCTATGAATACTAGAATATTATTGTTATCTTCGAGGACGCCAGTAGTGCAATATAGAAAACGAAGTTTATTTATCAAAGAATTTGCATTAGAACTTTTCAAGGATCACATTCAAGAAAGAAGCTCGCAGCAAAATTTCCACGCCAATTGAGTGAAAAATGAAATTGCAGATATAGGGAAAATTGGGAAGGACACTCGCCAAAAAAACAGGAGTGTTCTAGGGAAAGATGCCATATATGTAATAGCGTAAAGGACCGAGAACCACAAATTTGCTGCGCTAAGTGAGAGAAAAATGTTTGCGGTAAACACAGCGCGATTTTTTGCAAAAAAAATGTGAAATGTAAGTTTTTTTTTGAAAATATTTCTGTAAAAATTTAATATTACATAAATTAGTATTAAATTTCGTTTGCTCACAAAAAGAAATCAGTCTGATTTTTTCTGTTAATGATAAATAATTTCAATCTTAAAAGTGTATTAAAATACAATTTTTTTAGAATTATTAAATTCAAAGTATATTTTTATATTTTATATACTTTTTATTATTTAATTTTTTTCTTCGATTACACAAACAATTTTATTTTTATTTCGTTAAGAAATAACGTTTCGGACCTACGGAGCCCGACGCGCGTCCTCGCGTAGCTAAAAGCAGCGCGCGTCTTCGCGGGTTAACAGCGTGAAATAGCATTCTTTCTATAGACAACAAGTTACTCATTTAACAAGTCCCTTCTACGTCCAATATTGCCTTATGCTTGCTCTGTTTGGGCTTATTCTAGTTGATCCTTAAGGAAGAAATTGAAAACTGCACAAAACGGGGTTTTGAGACAAATTAGTAATGTTTTATGGTAGCTTCGGATTTACAGATTTGCATGCTGAACTGAAAATTGACCACATTTTAACCTTTTACTATCGCCTTGCTAAGAAATTCTATAAAGACATAGAGTTTATTAACAACACTGCAATTAAAATTTATGATTACGACGCAAATGATCAATGTAATATCAAAAGGCCTATGGCCGTTCTTAGTTACACTCTTGATTAAGCTTAACTGCACCATGGCTACCTTATATATAGTATGATTTTGTATTGTATGTAACTGTTTACTTTTAACTTGAGCTCCTTACTTAATTTATTCTATGATTATGATCACATTTTTAATAATGCTGACTGGGTCTTGTATTTACCAAATGTTTGCTTGACAATTTTCATGTGTTCATTTATTATTGTTCCCAATGGCTCGACGGAGTTTGCAGCTTTTCTGGACAGCATTTTCATCACCGAATCATGTATGCGTGTTACAAATATTCATCTTACAAATATTCATCAAGTCATTTATTAAGGCCATTATAAATAATTATTTGAAAAAAAACCCTTAAGATATCCTGGGCATATTTATATAATACTATAAGTTGTAACTTTGTATTGTACCCGAAGTGGCATATTTTCATTTGTGGATAGGGTCTAAGACCCAGGCACCCCGGTGCTACACCATCACTCGTTGCGTAATCTGTTAAAAGATGCCTAACACTCACAAAGACCTCACAAAAACTGAGTACTATCAGCCCTCTTTTCGATGCGAGCAAAATTTTGAAAAGGTTATCCATGCCAGAATACATCCTTTTTTGACAGATTTCCCGCACAGCAATTTGGCTTTAGAAAAAATCTCTGTGACGAAGCAGTTGGTGCGTCTGACAGAATTTATTAGAGGTGCCTTTAATAATAAACAATGTGTTGTCTTAGTCATGATAAACGTGGCTAAAGTGTTCGATAGCGTCGGCCCGAGGGTTAATTTTCAGGTTTATTTAAGCTCGAGTTCTCTAGGGAATTAACCCTAATTGTGAGTTTATTTATCACTGAGAACATTTCATATCTGCATTTCATATACTTTGAACAGGAAGCAGGTGTGCACTAATGATGGTCAGAGTTCAGTTTGATGTCCCATATTGTGCACTACTACATATTTGAAAAGATAAAATTATTTTATTAACAAAGGCATATATTGTGTGTAATATATCCAATTTGTACAGAGTAGAATTTGTGAAGTGCAGGACTATGTACAAAGCAGAATGTTTTAAACAGTGTAAGAATACAAGTAATCCTTTAAACTGTCCTGAGTCACAAACCACTAATAAACCTTTTCCCGCTAATCTGATAAAATTAATTTCTAAAATATAGGAAAACTCATACGCATGAAAGTGTTTATGGAGAGAGGAGATTTTTCAATTATATGCTGGCACAGGGGGTGATTAATAGTTATTAAATTCATTTTATCGCTTAGGCTGTGAAGCAGATATTGTTAAAATGTTTGCATGTCAGTTTAAACTTGTGTTCATTTCTCATATTAAGCAGTATCATGAATGAATAACTTTATTTACCAGTCGACAATGCAAGTTTTTAATTTTCTGCGTTCTTTTTTCAACGGTTTTATTGGAACGTTTTTATTATGTAAAAGGCTAAAACACTTGTCTGACGCCTACACTTCACTGAAGATTAACATTTATTTGCATTCTTTCCTATCGGATTTCACAAACAGAAAATCAGTTACTGTTCTTTTTAATTTCACGGTGGTTTAATTCTTCTACTCCAACTTAACGTTTATCAAAACTACGTGATGATGCAATAAATCGAATCGATGCGATCGAAGCCAACTCTACATCAATGGCATTCCTTTAAAAGAAATTCTCAATTATTAAACCTATGATTCTATGCCCGGATTTACATTAACATGCTCTCGTTTGATATTTTATTACAAATACTTAATTTTCACTTGTAATTAATAATTAAAATTTTGCCTCAATGTATAGCTTAATGCCTTAATGTTTGACTATCATATGGGAGTGTCTACTCTAGATTATGTATCCTGACGGGTTTCCAAATATCAACCACCTGCCTTTTAAACTGGTAGTTTTCATCTATCACATTTATCTCGCATTTAGTTCTCAATTTTTCGCACTACTTATAAAACTCGGAATTAAAGCATGTTTACTTTCATTATCGGAATTCGAACATTCGTCAGTTGTCTCGTACCATCTTTCAAGCTTGTTATTTAAACTACAATTAAATTCCTGTGTTTACTTCCACCAAGCATAATCATCCTATAAGCCACGCCTCTCCGCTATGTTGGGTTACCAGCCCGAACATAACTTTGCATTACGCTGTGTCGGCGAAGCGGTTATCGTTTGTAATTTCAATTTTACACCATCGCTTAAGCTGCAGAGGGCAACACAAAGAACTGTGATATAGCATGACCGACTCATCCGCGACCATGATCGCAAACTCGCATGCGCATTTCGGACCGAATTATTCTCAAAATAGGGTGAAAGGATGGGGACTTTCTTTCCCTCCAGCATAGCTTTTCCGGAGATGAGAAGACCTTTCACGTCGCAGCAAGTAATACCACCCCTTTTGGACGAGTCTATGTGTTTTGGCACAATGCCAACCAGGGTTGCGCTTGAGAGGGTGATCGATTCATAACAGGCATCCTAGATTTATTATTAAGTTAACGAAACTAGTAGTCTCTACAAAACATTACTACTTGTTTATTACTCACCAGATTTCTCGTACACTTTTACGTTAGAACAATTCAGCTAGTGTTACGATTTTAATATTACGTGGCCGTATCTTCTCTTTTTTTAATCAAATTGCGTTGTCTCTTGAGGCGAAGCGGTGTTTATATAAAGTGTGGCATTACAGCACTCCTGTCTACATCTCGAAACGTCAGTATGTATGTGAGGCGGTTCTATAACTTTCATCCAAGAGGGAAGCTAGAATTCTTGCACATGCGATTTTCCCGTCTATTTTTCCATCGCTAACGTTTAAAAAATTTTCAATGCTACGACAATTTTCCGAAGAATATACACAGACGTCTTTGCCTTTTCAGGGCCAACTCAACAGCTCTTCTCGAAACAATCGGATACACTAGCCCGTATCGGATTGTTTGTGGAAAGAACCAAACAATGTTTACCCAGCGAAAACGTTTGTACTCGTTTTCGTAAAACATACATACACACAAAGACACTACTTGTGTTTTTTTCTTTTCCCTCTGCTGAAGATTTTCCCTTGCTGAAGGTTTACTTGAAACATATGATTTAAAGTTTCCAATAATAAATGCTTTTTATGTTTATAACAACTTTTAGATGTTTAATGTAGAAGGGATGTATCTGATTTTAAACTGCTGTAACTGTTAATATAATTTTACGGATGTCAATTTACTAAACTGCTTAGAAAGTTACTTATAACTCCACCGACTTGAAATGTAGCAACTAATTTGGGACAAAATTTTCGACCTAAACGTAACAACTAATTTGGGACGGATGGAGTATAATTCAACATTTTGTTTTAATTCCTTTTAAGAAATTTCGTCATCACGAATTATAAAGCTATCATATTAAAAAATCACTGTTTTCAAAAAGGCTTTTAACGTAATAATATTAAGAATAATAAATAGAAAAACGATTGGGATGACAAGCCAAATCTTCTTTCCAAGAATTTTGAATATAAATATATTAATTTCAATTAAAATACTTTTAATATATTTTAAAAGTGTAAAATGAGGTTAAATATTTTGAAATACTTTAATTTCCTGTAAAACTGCCTTTATTAAAATTCTACTATTAGCTCACACTCTGCCTATATCTTGTTCGAATTTCCAATCGTTCATAAAATACTCAAGTTTATCCACTCGAGTTCAAATACAATTTTTTAAACTTGTAATGTATGACACTTGATATTAATATAAGGTATTTTCTCACTCCTTCTAGAATGCCTTCATGGTGTAACGGTTAGTACAATTGGCTCGTATTCGAAAGATCCAGGCTCGAGTCTCGAAGAGGGCATTGCTTATTTTTCCTTTCTCCCGCATATATATATATATATATATATATATATATATATATATAATAATTTATTTCCTAAACAGTATTGATTAATTGATTATATTATCTCCTAAGTTTAATTAAAGTAGAATTATTTTAAAAGCGTGCATCCATACTGGTAAGTTATATTTTGAAAGATGTTTTGAAGTAATTTGAAAGCAAAATGTTAATAATGTTTTAACGGGGACTGGAGTTAAATCATCATGAAGAATAAAATTTCAATTGTAAAAGGAAAAATTAAAACATGTAATCATTGTCATTGATCGGAAATTAGTTGACTTTTCAAGGGGAACAAACCAACTCCCGTTCATTGAACAATACTTGATAAAAATACGTAAATACGAAAGTGTTTCGTCTTTACTCGAGTTATAAGTTAAAGCCAAACCGGCAATTCTAGTCAGGCCAAATATTTCCGCGAATAGAAGGAATTATGAACCAATGCTGATATTCAAAGAACTTATTCTTATGAAGCATTTTAGTCAATTCAATTTGGAGTAAAAATCAATTACTGTAGAGAAATCCTATTTAACTCGAGTAATCGTCCCCGACACTTTCATGTTTATGCATTTGAGTACCATATTATTTGTAGAAATTAAACATTGGAAATTGTCATTATGAAATCGAATTCAAAGTAAAGTTGAAATAAACATAGAAGATTATAAAAAAAGATAAATAATGCAAAATTTGTAAAAACAAATCAAAGACAATATAAAAATAATATAAAAAATAATATAGAAAATAATATATAATAAGAACAGTGAATGTACAGGAAGATATAAAGGCCAGAAAAGGTATTAAGTAACTTACATTCTTTCTAGTGGGGGAGTTGGCAAAGTGTTCTCTTCGTGTCTGACTCAGAAGTGTAGGGTGTCCGAAAATTCTTAACGGCAGTAGGGGCTTTGAATAATATCAGTCGGTAAAACTTGAAGCAATTTATGGTAGTGGGTGGGACTTGGAATTCTTGAGGGATGTATTTTGTGGAGTTCTTATCTGAGAGACACCATCTGTTAAGATTTTTTTGAAAATACTAGTGAATGGAAATTAATTAATTTCTGGCTAATTGTCGTGTCGCAATGATTAAGAATTTAAGAAAGGAAAAAAGCATTTTCACTGTCCAAGAGCTAATAGACAGTTACTTAATACCTTTTCTGGCCTTTATATCTTCATGTACATTCACTGATCTTATTTATATTATTTTCTATATTATTTTTATATTGTCTTTGATTTGTTTTTACAAATTTTGCATTATTTATCTTTTTTTTTTATAATCTTCTATGTTTATTTCAACTTTACTTTGAATTCGATTTCATAATGACAATTTCCAATGTTTAATTTCTACAAATAATATAGTACTCAAATGCATAAACATCAAAGTGTCGGGGACGATTACTCGAGTTAAATAGGATTTCTCTACAGTAATTGATTTTTACTCCAAATTGAATTGACTAAAATGCTTCATAAGAATAAGTTCTTTGAATATCAGCATTGGTTCATAATTCCTTCTATTCGCGGAAATATTTGGCCTGACTAGAATTGCCGGTTTGGCTTTAACTTATAACTCGAGTAAAGACGAAACGGTTACAGCCGAAAACATCGCGGCAAAAACATCGCGGACGAAAACATCGCGGACGAAAACATCGCGGAGAAAACAACGCAAGGCGAAAACATCGCAGTTCTAAAACATCGTGGTACAAAACATCGTCGTCGAAAATAAAGCGGTTCAAAAACTTCGCAGTTTAAAAATATCGCCGTCGAAAATATCGTGGTAAAAAATAAAGTATCTATTAATCATCGCATGACGATAACATCGCAGACATGCTTTTTTCAGGCTTTAATAACTGTAAATGGATATTCCCATAATGATTTGTGAGCGCAAGTGATGTAAGGAAGGATAATTTTTACTTTCACATTTTTTTATTAATTAATAAATTTTTGCTGAAAAAATAAGAAGGAAACTTAAGCATAGAAAATTAAATGCAACTTAATAGATTATACTTTTTATGAAAAATTACCTGTAAAATCTTTATTAAAAATAATTTATTATGGTCTTTGTTAGTTAACTATGTCGATTTAAAATTCTATTAAGTGCTATAAGTTGCATTAATTTTCTATGCTTAAGTTTCCTTTTTATTTTCTCAGCAAAAATGTATTAATAAAAAATATGAAAGTAAAAATTATCCTTCTTACCCTCTTGCGCTCACGAATCATTATGGGAATATCCATTTACAGTTATTAAAGCATGTCTGCGATGTTATCGTCATGCGATGATTTGTAGATACTTTATTTTTTATCACGATATTTTCGACGACTATGTTTTTAAATTGCGAAGTTTTTGAACCGCTTTATTTTCGACGACGATATTTTGTACCACGATGTTTTAGAACTGCGATGTTTTTCTCTTTGCGATGTGTTCTCCCACGATGTTTTGTAGCACGACGTTTTCGCCTTGCGTTGTTTTCTCCGCGACGTTTTCCTCCGCGATGTTTTTGCCGCGATGTTGTCGGCGGACACCAGACGAAACACTTTCGTATTTACGTATTTTTATCAATTATTGTTCATTGAACGGGAGTTGGTTTGATTCCCTTGAAAAGTCAACTAATTTTCGATCAATGACAATGATTACATGTTTTAATTTTCCTTTTACAATTGAAATTTTATTCTTCGTGATGATTTAACTCCAGTCCCCGTTAAAACATTATTAACATTTTGCTTTCAAATTACTTCAAAACATCTTTCAAAATATAACTTACCAGTATTAACCAGTAACTTACCAGTTATAACTTACCAGTTTTTAGAATTAAAATAAGCAGTGTGGCCAGTATTCCCTTTCACCTCCCTTTGTCACACTGATACAAAGGCACTTCCATTTCTTGCGTAAATATAAAAACAAAGATACACATACATGTATATGTATGTGTATCTTTGTATACCTATATACAGTATAGATTCACACTTTTAAAATAATTCTACTTTAATTAAACTCGGGAGATAATATAATCAATACTGTTTAGGAAATAAATTATTATTAACTAACTTTGCAGCAATTGCGCAAGTAATAATAACTTGTATTCGCACTAAATGGATTTAAGATCATACAACATTATATATATATATATATATAAAACCTAATGACTCTACAGTAAGAACTAAAGATTCGTATAAAATTCTATATAGAGTATAAAATTCTATATTTAAATCAAGTTGGCTCAGTCTAGACCAGTGATTCTCACCAGCTTTTTCCCCATATACCCTTTCCACCATTGCTAAATGATCATTCAACCTCTCCTTCCCAAAACTTGAAAAGTAGATATGTGTTTGTTTAAATACGGATTATTTTTTAAGTAAATTAAACAAGTATCAAACATGTTGGTAAATACCAAAATTTGAATAAATGTTCTTTTTTGTATTCATAAACTAAATCTAAATACTTAATACGTAAAGAAAAGGTGGACTAAATTACTCTCTGAAACTTTGAAATTCCCCTTAGGGCTATTCCTCCTGATTGAGGACCCATAGTCTAGCCAGAATTCGTTTTTAATAGTGACTAAATATACAGATAATTTAATTTGTCCCACTTTTCTTATACTAACTTTTGTCACAGAAACTTCGGATTACGTGCATGTTTTTTGAAAATAAAAGACACAAATTTAAAAAAAAAAATATATGTTTAAAATTTGATGTTGAATTCAAAAACAGTTATTTGGTAGCCAGACCTAATAAACCTAAGAGATCAAATTTGAAGTACACCTTACTTGTTCTTACTAACTTCTGCTTAATGAATTAGAATTATTCTTAGAAAAGAACCTTAAAAACTGGTGAAACATTTCATGCTAGAAAACAAGATATTAGAAACTTTGAACTCATTCAATAGAAGAAAAAAGTTATTCAAAACGTAACTCCATAACAAAACATTTTTTTTCTACTTGATCGTCAACACATGAGGCTTTTAAGAAATACCTCCTACAAGATATGTGGCCACTATTTCTGTACTGTCAGAATATGAAATTCGTATAAGGAAATCAATGCACTTCGAGGAGAAGAAAATGACCTTAATTTGATAGTTTTTCTACCTAATAAATTTTTACATGTTATGAGTTTCTTTTTCTTAATCTAGGCGAAATAATATTCAACACATAATAACAGCATAAAACCCACAAAAGAAGTGTTCCAGTGAATTTTCAGTTTCTAAATGCTGTTTAAATTTGCTTCAATCAAAGTTTTTGTATATAAATAATTACGGTAAATTGAAATGAACTGTTTTTTAAGCGTTTACAGTTAATCGAGTAATATAATATTTTTATTGAAATAAAAATTATTTTTAATGTGCAAGATTACTTTTCTTACAACGCTGGGCTCATGGTTCTTAAATCCTCTTGTTGCTAAGTTCAGAAACCTGTGTTATTAAAATTATTCGAATAGTTTAACTTTTATTACGGTTTCATATTTTTCATTTTAACTTTCACATGGTTGCGTTTTCAACCATATGAAAGTTAAAATGAAAAATATTACTTGTACGTAAATTTTAATATATGTAATAATTTAATGTTTTTAGAAATAGTTCAGTAGTTTTACTTTTAAACAATGGCTTTGATATAACAAGCATGTTTAATTAGTTCATCAAAAAGTTGTTAGAGACACTATCAAATCAGGAACTAGCATATTTTTCCACTCTGCAGTTTTACTGCAAAAACAGTGAATTATCCCTTTAAAAATGGTTAAAAAATATTCCTTTCATTTTCCAATTATTGAAATTTTTCCAATTATTGAAATTTTTAAAATAATTGAAATTCTAACTAAATCCTTAGACAAAAGGTTATTCAAGAACTATACTAAAGAAATGTAAGAAAGGGGTTAACTTCAGTTACAAGCGGAATTTCAGATAATGTTATTTTCTAGTAGGTAACTAACAAAAAACATTTAAAATCCTCTTTAATTGTTCTCCTGCCACACCCTCCCTTCTGAGGCCTTCTTTGACGCCCCAGGTTCCATAGGGAATAAAGCAATTAAGCAAGGCTCTCCTCTCTTTAACTGCTTTTTCACACAGCTGGGGGCAAAAGAAAAGGAAGGCAATGGTTTCCTGCCTGAATAGCCAGCGGCCAGTTAGAAAACTACATGACAAAAGCCCACAAGACGAATGCCCACTTAAAACCAGCACACATTTTCAGGAAATCCAAAATAACTATGACTTCCTGAAAAATTTTACGAGTAATTATTATGATTAAAAAAATTAAATTTCAAGTGGGAATGAAATTAATTTATGTAAAATCCAAGTTGTCAAAATTTAACTGGATTATTTGAAACCATGCTTTTTATTCACCATTAAAACGGTGTTTGCGCTTAATCATAATAGAATACTGTACTTTTATTTTTTTTCGTTAAAATGAAAGTTCGGCTTTAATTCTCCATATTAAATTCATATAATGCAAAATTTTCTGTAGTGTTAAATTATTCATAAATTATTCTCTGTATATGATGAAAATTTACATACATATTATACTCCTTATAATTTTGTAGAATTAAAATAAGCTGTGTGGCCAGTATTCCCTTTCACCTCCCTTTGTCACACTTATACAAAGGCACTTCCATTTCTTGCGTAAATATAAAAACAAAGATACATACATGTATATGTTTTTAATTATATTATTTTGATTGACTCTCTGTACTATATATATATATACGAATTTAATTCAGCCGGAGACGAAAATGAAATGTGTTCCGCTACTTAAATTTATTGTTCAATTATTTCTTATTCATTTATTTTTTATTTTATCTCTATTCATGACGTATATATCGGTGTGGGTTTTTGTTAGTGTGGACTTTTATCAGTGTGCCCTTCTATCTATGTGGGCTTTTATCTGTGTGGGCTTTCATCAATGTGCGCTTTCATCGGTGTGGGTATTAGTCGCGTGGGCAATTATCCCAGTGGGGTCATTTTTGTGGGCTTTTGTCGTGTGCACTTTCGTCCTTTTGTCTGGTCACCGCATGGACTTTATGTATTTCCTTCACAATGCATTTTGCTGTGAAATGACAAACATTGTACAGTTAATAATTAAAAATAAAAGTATGTTTTGACTAACAAAACTAAAGAAAGGAATATTTATACATGATTAATAAAAATTAATTATTCATGTAATATTATATCTAGAGTAAGGTACCATCCTTATACTCATTATTGGAATTGTCGTATATTGATACTTTGATACCCCCCTTACTTTGTTTAAAAATTTGAAATTAGATTCCATTTACTCAAAAACCAGTATTATATTTATTTGTTCCATCTGCTTAGTTACACTTAAGTTCTAGTCATTGTACAAGGCATATATAATAAATATGTTTTTCTCCTATCTAAAATATCTATTTGTAAAATATCTTTTGAAGTAAATCTTTTAATTATAATAATGATTAATCTTTTATGTGGTAAGATTATGTAAATTATGTATGGATATTAGATTTAAGTGACTGAAATTTAAAAATTTCAATGGGAAAGTGGTGTTTACTTGGAATATTCCCATGATTCTCGAGTTACCTGGAGTCTTGTTAGACAACAATGCTGCATAAATGTACTAGACCGTTTGGCAGATGAAGCTACTATGTATTTTTCTGCATTGCATGGAAAATAGAGGTGTGTTCTTATACCTGTTACCCATCATCTGGCTCGTAAGTATGAATAAAATATTAAGATACTTATTTATTGATCTATTATTTATTGAAAAATATTTTTATGATATAAATCCAGATGTATTGCATAGTTACAAGAACTATCTATTAGTTTTCATGTTAGTTCTAAGCTTTATTGTAAATTTTATTTTTTTACTTTGAAAAAGAATAATTGTGATGAAATATTATATTCTGGACGATTATATATCTCTAAACCACAGAATTTCTAGCAGCAATTTGCCATCAGTGTCAACATTAAAAAATCATTATACTGAATAATTCACCTTATAGCTGTAAACTGCTAATATTTTGATACAATTGGACATATTATTTTAGGATATGTCTCTTAATCTTCTCTTAACTCGTTCCATACTCAAATCATCCCCTTAGAAGCTAAGATTGAGAATACTCGTCTCCTCAAGCAACAATTGGATGCTGTACGAGTCGCATCGGACATGGACCAGCATACACCTCTTACGGCAAAAGCAAACTGTGATACATTGAAAGTACTGGAGCCCCTTAAGGGTAAGTGTGTTTTTAAATATCTCAGTATGCTAAAAAAACCCTTAGATAGCCTTGCTAATGCTTTTAATGATAATTTTAAGTTAAATATAAAATGAAAACAACATGAAATCTCGGATAATTCAAACGCTAATTCTAACCACGAGGATGGTAAGCCTATAAGGCATACATACGTATAGTATATTTTTCAGTTGCAATACCTTATTACCACTGAGAATTTTTTGCGATTCCCAGGACGCCATAATACAGTCAAAAAGTCATTAATTCAGACACCCATAATCCGGAATGATCTATAATCCGGACCTCAAAGCTACAAACTTTCTGCGCATGCGTCGCGTTTACGTGTGCTCGTAAGACCTTTACGGCTGTGACTTTGCCTGTGCACATGCGCATAATACGTTTACGCATGCGCGTTTAACGTATAACGGACGGTATAAGCTGAGCTAAAATTATCTAATTCAGTTAATGTTGCAGATTGCGTTGTTCCTTAATCTTCGAATTGGATCAGGCTTATTATTTTTTGCAGACTGTTAGACAATTTTATAAAAGTAAGCTTGAACTTTCGATTATGTCAAACAGAATTTCCGATATATATTTACTAATATGTACAGGATCTACAAAGCAAAAGTATGTTTCGAAGTCCATTAAACAAAAAGTGGAATTGCTGCAAAAAATGGAAAAAGGCATATCCTTTGTTTCTTAACCATTCCGAAATCTGTTTATCAATTTCATGCTGCTCTGCGGGGGGGACATCGCAGCGCGCAATGAACTGGAAGTTGATTTGTCAGCACTATCCTTATCTTCAGGGCAAATGTTTTTATTTTATTCGGCTTATAATTCCTTACTAAATGTAGTATTTCATCTCGATGTATTCCGTATTTGATATGATTTAAATCAAATTCCTTGTCATTATAAATATCACAAGTACACATCAAATAGTTTTCTGGTTGCAATTTTCTAATTTCGACTATGTTTAATGTATGCTTTACGCATGTGCTTGTTGAAAGAAATGTTTAATAAAGTAAACAAATAAATATTAAGCTTTTTTTTGTAAATTTTGATACCCTTTAGATCATAATTGTTCTTTATTTCATAAATAACGGTTTCATATTTTTAATTGTATAATTTCTGCATGCCATCTTACCAGATTTAAACTGATGATCTATAATCCGGAATCGCCAAAGTCCCGACGAGTCCGGATTAACTACTTTTGACTGTATTTACAAAAATTCTGTGGAACCCAATAAGTACTGCGCAAATCCGACACATGCGTGAGTGAAACTGTCAATTTTTTCTTTTGTACACTTGCAGTTTTAGGTCACTACATTTAATTTCTAATTTTAAGACATAGAACAATGTGAACATTTTAAATAAGTAACAGATGAAATGACAGCGTCACGTGCAAAGCAAGAAAAATGAACGTTTCTATTATAAAATGAAGGCGTCGAAACGGATTCATTTTTTTTTTCTTTGTCTGTATTGCCATATCTATTTTAAGATGTATTGTATTATGTAAAAATATTTGGTAATTGTAAAAGTATTATAATAAATTAAAGAAATATCAAAACTGCTAAAATTCTAGGCAACCCCCTGCTGCAAGTCCAGCGACTCCAGTTTAAGAAACCCTGGTATAGACAGACAACCCGGCGAAATTACGCCCTAATTGAGATACAGACATAAAACTTATATCAAAATGATGGGGCATGCATTTGCAGTTGAAAGCAGCAAAACGCATCAAAATGGATCATTAACTTTCGAGTCGTGTGATTTTGATGCGGCTTGCTGCTTTCAAAAGCATTTTCCTACAACTTGCATCCTATTTGAGATGCAGATATAAAATTTGTGGAGCATAAAATTGCTATTGAATGCAGGAAACCGCATCAAAATCGGACAATCGGTTCCCGTGTAAAACAGATTTTAAAAAACTGTAATTCTTAGAGATGCATCAAATTTCATTGCCATGAAAAATATATTTCGTCCTCTGGACCCTGAAAACGATACTAATTATGTCCAGAATGCAGTTAACACTGTAAATCAATGAAGCACTTCAAGTCAAAATTTACCTACACCACCACAACCAAAAGTTGTTCCTCCAGTCAAAAATTCTACAATGATATAACCAGGGCAAACAAGTCCACAATACCAATTTTAAATCATATCAAATCCGAAGAACACAGGAAAAGGCCTAAAACCATCCTCAGAGACATACAATAAAGGTTTTTGATAAACGTTTAATTACTGTAAAGGCCCTTATTTTTGCAGGCCGTAATTTTCACAAAAATGAATATATCGGTGATTTCGCGAGTTGAAAATTTCACGAATTTTATATGAACAGAACAGAAAGTTGAAAAATTTTAAAAGTACTTAAGTAAAGTTGGGGGAAAAAAAAAAGTATTTCGCAAAGCTTTGATTTTTGCGATTACGACGGGCTCACGAAAATAAGGGCCTTTACACCAGTTTAAAAAAGACCCAAAAAACTAATTAATTATTCTTTAACTAATTATTGTAATATACCTAATTGCCTAGCTTAGCACCAAAAATTGGGAAAATTAAAATTTTTATTCCTATCGGATCACTAATTAATATTGAAGCAGGCTTAATTTAATTTTTCCATCATGTCCTCTACCCCCTCATTCACTCAGCCATCCCTTTAAATTAGTATGGATTGAAGACAAGAAAGAATTTCAACCAATCACAAAAAATGCTGGTGGAAAAAATTGAAATAAGTGAGAGATGGAGCGCTTAACGAGGATCCTTAAGCGCTCCATCTCTCACTTTGTAATCACAGTTCAACAGCTTTCGGCCATGAAGGCGGTAGCTATCATAATCATACCACACACTCTACAACCAATCACGTTCGTCTCGATCTAGTTACTCAACCGTAAACCACAGAAGGATTTTTCGCCGATTTAATGGCTATATCCAAACTAAACAATAAAATTATCATAGGTAGAGACTTTAACTCACACCACAAAAATCGGAACTGCAGAAATGATAATTCAAATGGTCACATTGTTAATCAATTTGCCTCAACGGCCAACTTTACTGTTGTAGCTCCCTCCTACCCAACATGCTATAAATTCTGCAAGCATTATTGAATTTTTCCTGCTAAAAAATATTTATCAACCATCAAGGATAGAAAGATTACGTGAACTATTCTCTGATTATAACCCTGTTTTAATGGAGGTGAATATCAGTAGCTATAGTTCATCACACAAAAGAGCCTTTATTATGAACTGGGTAGCTCTAAACAACACTCAGTACCCGTTACCCGCGATACACAGTGAAGACGAGTTAGACGCAGTTATCGAAGATTTTACTAGCACACTTAACCGTGCTCTGAAAAATAGCAAGGCGGTCCCGTTGACTGGTAGGGCCAGAGATCCTGCTATTAGAGAACTTTTAGCTAACAGAAAGAGAGCTAGAAAAATATGGCAGAGGACCAGATGCCCAGAAGTTAAGAGAATTTTAAATCGGCTGAATCAGGAAGTCAGTACACGCACAAAACAAATGGTCTAGATATTTAGAATCACTCTCTACTGATGATCATGTATATGGAAAGCTGCTTCTAGATATAATAGATGCTACACAAATATTCTGCCCCTTAATGGCCCCTCTGGGATCACATACACAGAAACTGAGAAAGCTGAGTCACTAGCTGATCACTACGCTACTCAGTTTTACATTAACATCTCACACCCAGACACAGAACGCACAGTTAGTTACACTAACAATTTATACTTTTCATAACCAAAAACAGACAACATCCGTCTCGCTAAACCTTCGGAAGTTAACACCGCCACCTCCATACCTGTCCCTTTCAATGATGTTCGATCGATTATTGCGGCTTCCCCGCTCTCTCCAGATGAGTATGCGATGAGAATCGCTACTCAGACTGAATCTGCTCTCATCTGTAAAGAGTACTCGTCCCCATTCATTGTCTCTCCAATTCCGGTGTTCCCGGCACCACAGAGAACGCCTTCTCCGATGGGCAGGCGTTAGAGGTACACACCGTACAGGGCGTCGTGCAAACAGACCACCACCCTGCAGTCTTCTGGCCACGGTAAAACGCGATATCTGTCGTCCAGTCGCCTGCGTCGTGTGTCTAGCGATTTCTCCCGCTGTCTGCCGCCTGTTTCTTCTGGCCTGTAAGGCAATATACCGGTCATCTGCAGGTGTGGTTCCTCGTGAACGACCACTACTAAACCCCCGGATAGCTGTTCCTGTAGTTTTAAATTGTCTCCAAAGTCGTGAAACGATGCTGTGAGCAATTCCGATCTCTGCAGCTACACTTGTCACACGGCGGCCTTCCTCCAACTTCCCAATGACCTCGGGTAAAAGCATCCAGATGTCATCTAACAGATTGATTATTCGCCATTTCTCGCCGAGGCAGCAACTCAGTGTGATTTTAACTGCTATACGGTGTGCAATCTCTTTGCCAGAAATACTGATCTTTCACCGACAACATGCTTTATACAACTCAGACACTCCCCCATTATGTCTACCTGCATATCTGCGCAAGTGCTACCGTAGATCACCTTACTTAATCTCGGGATTGGTCTTTCTGTCCGCTTTGCCTCTTCGTTCAGCTGATATGCTAATTTTTCGAGTTCGTCCTTAATTTTTGCACACCAGTGTATTTCACGTGCTATACACAGGATAAGGTACAACCCAGGAACCTGGAAATGATGTGTGTCTTTGTACCCTTCTAAAGGAGTATGGATTGAAAACAGCCTAGGCCTTCCCCGTAGCACACTGTAAATCACACTTCACCCAATAGGATTACTCCTCTGCCAGCCAACAGAAGTTCAACAAGCTCCCGCCTACCACCTGACTACTGAACCATTCAGCCTTGAATACTCGAGGAGAGGGGGAAGAAAAAAGAAGAAAAGGGCTTTTTCTTCTCTCTCCGCCCCCGATTGCCTCTGCTGCTCACACTCCAACTAGCTCTAGGTTTTAACTTCAAAACTCATCATCTTATATTTGCTGCAAACTCTGCCATTACTACTGATTATAATGTCACAATTGCTTTCATTTCATTTCACTGCCATAACTGCTCTTCGAATTTTTATTTTTACGAACTTCAGCAACATTATTTCTTTAACATTCGTAAAAGTATTAACTTACTACACTGGGATAAGGCTATGCCCAGGAACCCACTACAACTGAACATTAGTTCATTGAGGAAGGGCATACTCTAAATGAAGCTGCAGATGTCCAAATAAAAAAGGAAAAGAAAACCTATTCACAATAAATTGTTTCAACAAAGGAAACGATTGTGTGATTTTAGATGACAGTCGGAGAGTATTAGTATCAAATATTTTATTTCATCATACCACCAACAAATATTTTCTTTTGTTTCAGAAGCCCATCAAAAACTTACATGACAGCAAATGCAAATCTAGTATAAATAACGTTTATGTTGCTAAAATAAATTCTGATTTCCAAAGATGGCCTGTTTCTCGCATTGTTGGTAAATCATGGTTGATGGGCATTAAGAATGGTCTTTCCTCTAATTCACTGGACACACACAAATTAGCAGCACGTTGGTGTTAATTCTTTTTAATTCTGTATTAAAATATACAACTTTAAACTTAGTTGACATATGCGGCATTTGAAGTGCAAATAATAAAAATTTTTCTTAAATACTATGCTTTGTTGCTTATCTTTTAGAAATTTAAAGACCTGGAATTCTGCAATTCTGAGTAAAAAATGAAAATAAAAAACAATTAACACCAACAAAAACTTGTGGTAACATGACAGACAAATTATTACAAATACTACAAAAGATCATGCCTTTTCATTTTATTTAACCATATGTTAAAGCAGTATTCTTTATTAGACCTGGAAAAGTTAGAAACAGGAATATATTTTACTACAAAAACTACACGACAATTTTGAAATTAGAAGCTTTTCTGTATGAATTCCACTCTAAAACAATGCAAGTGCAGTCTTGACGATAAGAAAGTCAAATTTATTGAAATTTAAATTTGTATTTCCATTTTAATTTTCATTTTCCTAAATTTATCTTTTTTCTCTATTTGTCAACTTTGCAGGATTTCATCTTCAAGTATATATGTACAGACATTTAAAGTTCTGATGTATTAACATCTCGTGGAAATACACCTATCCCTCGATTTATACAGTACTTACCTGTTTTACATGATTTCAGTTTTACACAGTTTAAAAATTAACAGATTTCAAAAACTTAGTAAAATAGTATTTGCTGCATAAATGCAAATACATACATTTGAAGTCATTTTTTAATCTCATTTCTTTGGTAACACTGGTGGCAACAACAAGGATGGGGATTCCCCGTGTTAGGGGAATCTCAATAGTATGTATATGTATTTCATAACAGTAAAATTTTAAATTATATGGTTCACGCGAACTAATGCAGTATCAGTATTTTAGCAGCAAGGATTACATCATTTTTATCTACATATCTGAATGTTTACTAGCAAGTTTTCAACATTTATAGTTTTTGTGGCATTTTTTATAATTTATGTAAATTTTTTAAAGTATTATAATGCCAAAACGATTTTTAAAAAAAAATCAAAAATGAAATTAGAAGCAAAAATTAAAATATTAGATCATCTATGTAATAGAGAAGGAGTAACAAATGTTGCTAAATTTTACTCCATGAATGAAGCCACAATAAGGACAATTAAAAAAAAAAATGAAGACTCTACTAGAAAAAGAATTAGATATGGGTAGAAGACGAAAATTTAAAATGGATTCCAATTGATACTGATGCTATTAGAAACAAGGCTTTAAAAATTTATAAAGCACTTAAGAATCGGTCACTATCGACTTTGTCAGATGAAAAAAAGGTATCTTTTTCCACAAGTCATGGTTGGTTTGAGAGATTTAATAATATTTAAACAAAGGCATTCTTTACATAATCTAAGATTGAAAGGAGAAAGTGCATCTGCTGATTCGAATGTAACAACAATATCCAGCAAAATTTGCTGAAATCAATTGCCACGATCTCCTACATTTCTGATCAGATCTTCAATGCTGACGTGTCTACGTTGTTCTGAAAAAAAAAAAAAAAAAAAAAAATACAGTCAAAAGTCGTTAATCCGGACTCGTCGGGACTTCGGCGATTCCGGATTATCGATTTTTCCGGATTATAGATCATCAGTTTAAATCTCGTAAGATGGCATGCAGAAATTCTAAAATTAAAAATATGAAACTGTAGTTTATGAAATAAAGAACAATTATGATCTAAAGGGTATCAAAATTTACAAAAAAAAAAAGCTTAATATTTATTTGTTTACTTTATTAAACATTTCTTACAATGTAAGTTGTTTAAGTTGCTTCATTTTATGTGATACTAATACTTTCTCTTTAATTCTATAAACAGAGACATAATTTCTTTTCAGTTAAAGAGTTCTGCTGTTCAAGTCCCGTTAATTGCTGTGCCGAGAATACCGACTAACTGGTCAATGGAAATTTTTTCGTTTTCACTAACCTCTCTGTCACATTCTTCATGTCTTTATCCATTTTTTTCAGCAATTTCACTTTTTGTTTGTTGGACATTGAAACATACTTTCGTTTTGTAGATCCTTTGGAAGTTCCAGCATCGGAAATTCTATTTGACATAATCGAAAGTTCAAGTTTACTTTTATAAAATTGCTCTTACAGTCTGCAAAAAATAATAAGCGGGATCCTATTCGAAGATTAAGGAACAACGCAATCATTAACATTAACTGAAATAGATAATTAGATAATTTTAGCCTACACCGTCCGTTATACATTAAACGCGCAGGCGAAAACGTATTCTGCGCTTGCTTACACGCATATGCGCAGTAGTCAAGTTCTTACGCGCTCGCGTAAAACGCCTGTGCGCATGTGCTAACGCGGCACATGCGCAGAAAGTTTTTAGCTTTGAGGTCCGGATTATAGATCATTCCGGATTATAGGTGTCCGAATTAACGACTTTTGACTGTACCTTGCAAATCAGCTAGTGGTCATAAGGTAGTGAAAAGTCATACAATTTTTTTCTGTTGCAATGCTTCAGGCAATTATATAATGAAACCATTGGTTATTAACAAATCAAAAACACCATGTTCATTTAAAGGAACAAATATAAATAACCTTCCCTTTTATTGGATGCCTAACAGGAAAGCACGGGTCACTGCCATAAGGTTCAATGAATGATTTCTTACCATGTTTGTCCCAGATGTCAAAAATTATTTAGGTAAAAAAGGATTGCCTTTTAAGACTCTTCTTTTAATAGATAATGCACCTGGTCATCTTCAAAATTTACAACACAAAAAAGTAGAAATAATCTTTTTGCCCAAAAAATACAACTTCTTTATTACAGCCATTGAATCAAGTAATATTTTCTGGTTTTTACAACATTGTGTATATCAAACAAACCTTTAGGTATATTTTAGAAAAAATGGAGAATAATGAATCTTACTCTTATGGATGCTTGGAAGAAATTTACAATCTTAGATTGTGTTGGACTGTCATATACTCAGATTAAACAATCAATGCTCAACGCATGCTGGAAAGCAATACGCTGGATGTTGCTAAAGATGAGAATGATAGATTACCATTAGAGTGTGAATATTCTCAGATCACTAAATTGGCTCAAACTGTAGTAGGAGAAGGTTTTGAGGATTTAGCTCAAGCATATATTAAAGGAATAATGGTTGATGAAGAATTAAATGAGGATGAGTTAGTTAACATGATTCATGAAACAAATAAACATGATGAAGACCAATCTGAACCAGCTGCATTCACAGCTAAAGTCATCAGTGTAGGACTTGAATTGGGAAGAAAATTAGGTAATCATTTTTTACAATATGACACAAATGTCGAATGAAATCTCCGATTCCAAGGGGAGCTTAGTAAGTGTTTAAATCTATATACGGATGTTTAAAAAGATTTAGGGGGACAAAAAAACAACAGGCAATTGTTAATTATGGATTTCATCATGAAGTCTAGTCGATGTGAGATCTCCCCTAATTTATCATCTATTGAAGCAGAATTGTATCACGAATACTCAAGTGATGAAAGAGACATCATACCAATCAAGAAGAAAAAACTAATAATTCATGAAAGTGATGTCAGTCCAAAATCAACTCTAAATATGAGAATATTTGTAGAAATTTCCTGTTCTTTCAATTCGAGCCACAATTTTTCATAAATGCTACATACTTTCATTACATTATCAGGTTGCATACTTCTGATGTCTGTGTAATTTATTTAATTGATGATGTAATTTATTTAATTGATAACTAAATATACTCGATTATGTTTTCACAAGGCTTGCTAATGTTTTTTTAAATAACACGAAAATAATCATGCAATGCAATAAAAATAGAACATCACTTTCCTGCCTCAGAATATACTACTAATAACAGGTTGTTTAAAGAGCAAAATATACAAAATTTAAATTAAATAATTATTTCCTTTTACTCAGTTGAATATACATTTAATTCATAAACATGTATATGCAGATAAAATTAGCTATGTCAATAAAGTTCTGCAAAGAATAATGAACGTGATCCTATTAGTTAAGTGTTGCAACTTTATTTCATATGAAATATTTTCTATATAGTCATTCCTTAAAAGTAGTCTCTGAATAATTAAACCAATTAAATTTGTTTCTAAATGTACTTGGGTTAATTGATAAAAGCAAGGCTTTTTTTTTAAATGGCAAGCTGATTTTTAATTGATTTCATACTTAGATACATCATTATACATACATTAATAAAATAAATAAAATTCTAATTATGTTAGGGCAGTTTCCATTTTGCTGGTGTTTACTAAAGAAAATTTTACAGATAGCATTTTTAACAAAAACGCTGTTTATGATCATTTAAGATTTAAAAATAAATAAATAAATAAATAAAGAGAGAGAGAGATTATTTTGTAAGTATTCATCAAGAATATTTCTTCCAATTTATGTTTTCGAAGAAACGCCTTTATTACACCAAAGTAAAAAAAAATTATCCCTCTACCAAAACTTAAATCTGTATCGATTAAAAAAGAACAGTAATGCGTATTTAATAAGAACACAGGAATAAATTGTATTAAAACTCAAATCTATTTGTAAATTGTTCTTCTCTAAACTTATGCTTTGAACCTGAAATATTTTGAATGAAATAGTGCTTTTTTATTTATTTTAAGACTTGATCTATTTTAAATTTACCTAAAATACCTAAAATAATTATTTTAGCTTTTCAAGAGTTTCTTTTACATTGCTGAATTTGATGAAGGTGTACAAACGGTGCCAAATTCTTGGTTTTGGGCTGATATGGATAAATGACATATGTAATATGAAAAAATGAATCAAACTGAACAAAATGATTGCATCACATCAAGCCCCAGCTTATTGAGAACTTTGGCAATTTCACCGGGTTCTCTAAATTTTTGCATCGACAAGTATGATATTTTCTATAATTATGTGTTCTTGTTGCTCATTTTTCTCACTGTATAATTTAGAAAGCTGAATAGAACATGGAAAATGCTGTTATGAATGACATCAGTACCAAAATATTTTTAAAATATAGTAACATCTCCATTTTTAGTACTTTTATCCATAAATTATTAGTACGAGTTGGTAGTTTGGTTTTTGAATCTTAACATTATTTTAATTACCAGACTAGTTGTTTAAAAATAGGAATGCATGTATTAAAAAATTCAAAAATTAACAATCATATCAGGATATAATATATATTTGCTTTAACATTTAACTGCATTTTTTTTTATACAAATTTGATGCTCTCAAAATCTATTCGGTCACCTTAATTTTGCAGTGGAAAAATAATGAAATAGTATAATCCTACAATTCGAAACCATAAAAATTCTATTTGATTTATTTATTGAATAAATTGTTGCAAAATATCTGAAATTTGCAGAATTTTATAAAATAATGTAGCCATGACTGTTAATTTAATTTTACATCAAATATTTCGATAATTATACATGAGCAAATAAATGCTGCTAGAACATTTAGATGTTTAATCTAACATTAAACGATTATTTAATTCATTCTTTTTGCTTTATGTTAAATTATTGTTTATGAGTGATAACGGAAATTTAAAATTTTCAGTGAAAAAGGCATAGAAAAGTTAAAGTTGGCTATGAAGTTTTCAGACATCGAAAAGTGCAGAATTTGGTGCGGAAACAACAACAACAACAACAAAAAAAAAAAAAAAAAAAAAAAAAAAAAAAAACACCAGCGATTTAAATTTTCCGATTCTTCAGATGAGTAAAAAAAGTAAACAAGTAAAAAACAGTAAAAAAGTACTATAGTAAAACAGCTAGCAGAGCTGTGCTTGCCATTGCTACCAGAGTGCACACAAGGAAAATATTTTCAACCCGAATTTTCTGCATCTGTTTTAGCTAGTCCTCACTGCAAATCTGAGGACTAATACTCCAAAAGCAGGCTCATCAGAAAGACCCAATAAAGGTTTCGTACTGTTGCATTCCTGTACAGGTTCATGCAATTTGGAGTGATTAACGATGACACTTAATAAACACACAATGTATTTGCCAGTATTATTCAGGACATCTCCAAAAACATGTTTACAGTCGTCCAAAAACTGCGACAAGCACATTGAAACAATCAGCAACAGAGCCTTTAGGCTATAACAGTGAAGACAGCTTCACAGCAAAGTGCTAGAGTACAGCTCCCGACTAGGTTCAGTCTTCTCAGAACTCGACGTACTGTCGAGATTCTCGACGCTACAACTCGCGATGCACTCCACAATAAGCACTAGAATACAGCTTCTGACTCAGTTCAATCGTTCTTGGAGCTCAACACACTCCAAGATAAGACTCGATGATGCACTAACTCGCGATACATTAAGAGACTCTCTCTACGCACTCCCCAATCAACTCAATACTAGACTGAAAATCAACTCGATAGACTCGAGATACTACTGCTACTCCGCATACAGGCAGGGTTTATATAGCTTTTAGCATGCATTCGAGAACATTCTAAGTCAAACCAGTAAGAACTCGTTCTAAATGGTTCTCCATCCGTCTACGGCATATTGCCAATTTCGCTGAAAGATGTTGCCAAATGGGTGATTTCTCGCCAAATCTAGCAAATCCTAAACCTGCTTTGTGGGAAATCTATCTTACCGCAGCTGGAAATTTTTTAACAGTAACTTTCTGAATTTGCCAATAGTCAATTTTTTAAAAGTGTTCTGTTTTCAGGTTTTTAGAATAATTATGTAATAAAGACACAATAACACGCCGAATAAATACTAATTCAGAAGTCAAACAACAAAAATCAGCGTTATATTTACAAAATTTTCACAGTGACTGTTTACTGTGAAAATTTTGTAAATATAACGCTGATTTTTGTTGTTTGACTTCTGAATTAAATATGTAATACCCTGACCTTTTCTCTTCCGCAGAACTTCAACATCTAATCTTAAAAAATTTAAATTCTTTATCAAGTAGATTACAAATATTGCAAGAAAAGGTGGAGTTGCTGAAAACTCCTAACTGTGCAATCAACCGAAAAATTCAGAATTAAATATATTCCAATTAAAAACTGAATTAGAACTTCAATTTTTAGAGAGAATGTTTCTCAACAACATAGCTCCTGTGGTATTGTAAAATAATATTTTACATTAATCCTAATAGTTTTTTTTTTTTTTTTATTTTGTTTACTTTTTGCACACATTTTCATTTTATAAAGTAATTTCTGTTACGTTTTTGCTTAAATAAAATTTTCTATTTCAGTATTATCTTATTTTCTTTATATAAAAACTAACTGCATAAAATGTACTAAAATACAAATATGGAACTCAAAGCAATGAAAACGTTATGATTTTATAAATAAGTTTCCATTACATTTGCATTTTATTTTGAGGAAAGTTAGATTTCTTGAGTGTTCTGTGAAGTTGAAATAATTTTCTTAAATGATAGAATAAGAAATCTTGTTGGTTATGCATTTATAGATTAAAGTCAATTTTTATTTATATATTTATTTATTTAGGTCAATGAATTGAAACATATTAATGTTAAAGGAGACTAACGTAAACATATTAATAGTAATCGTAACAAATATTTTGAAGTGATGTCGGACACGCTAGCCGAAGAGTACAGTTGGGTAAGTGAAAAAAAAAGGGGGGCATTTAAATCCCTGAAGTTATCATAGGTTATTTTACATAAGTCAACATTTATAAATATATTTTTATGTACATCATCATTTACAAAATATCTTGATAACTTACATTACGTATAATATGAAATCTGCCAAATTAAGTCACACCCAGCACCCGTAGCTCTCAGCCTGAGTCAAATCTTAATTATTCAAAAAATCGAATAAAATAAGACCAGACTTCCATGAATAGTGCATAGTGCTACTAAATGCATATGTGACCATCCCAGAAGAAATAAAGCAGGTAGATATTAGCATCTGGAAAGATATCCCAATGCATGAAGGAAGAGTAATATATTTAGTGTATGAACCTGTTATGTCAAGAAGACTTTAAATGAATTAGAAGACAACATAAAATAGCAGTTTTATCTGATCGCAAATGTTTAAAATGTTATTTAAAATGTCTAACTTTTTTTTATTCTTAAAATGATGTTTAATCCTCATTTGTTCTGCTATTTAATTTTTATGATGTATTGTTACTTAGTTTGTTATCTATCCATTTGTCAGTAATTGAGCTGAATTAAGTAAAGCTTTGTTCTTTTACATTATATTTTACCGCTCGATCAGGCCGACTGCCATACCAAAGCACTCGGGTTCGAATCTCGAAAAAGGTTCGGGGGTTGTAAATGCATAGTGTCTGTGCATCATGGGGGCACCCAAAATATGCTGCAAGCCGAAAAGTTCTTTCAAGAAGCTGATCGTAGGGAAAGAGAACTTGAAAATCCTTGGACATCCTCCATGTGATAGTTGCATCGCAAAAATGTTATGGTTTTTAATTAATTGACTTTCTGTTTAAATATGCAGTAATTATAATTAAAAATTCACAAGTAAATTTTCCATTTAATGTATTTTTTAGAGATAGTGCAAACTCATCTCCCTGCAACAATTGAAAAGAAAGGTGCTACTATAACAGTTAATCTCAAAAAGGTTGGTGGGTGGTAAATGTATAGTGTCTGTGCAGCATGGGGGCACCCAAAATATGCTGCAACAAAGTTGCTACTACACTCATGTCCATAAATTAAGGATAATTCGGAGTCACGCGGAAATCGAACTCTAAAATATACTAAAATATCACCTGTAACATCACTACACACATCTTCAAGAATCATATGCAAATTTTAGGAAGTAACCAGATGACACCGATGGTACTTCACAATGACGAGAATGTAAGAAAGTGATATATAACGAATACAGGCAAAGAAGTAAAATTGTTTGCAGGCACTTTATAAGCATTTCAGTGCAATAACCAAATAGTTCGCAGGGGCTTTATAAGCATTTCAGTGCAATAACCGACAAAGGACGCATTTGGATGATTTTTTACGTGGTAGAATTATCGGCCGTCTGGAATGTGGGCGTACCCAACTGGAAGTATGAGACAAACTTGGAATTGTCCAGAGTGTCATCTCCAGGCTTTGGCAACGATTCCCAGATGATGGTAATGTGAGTAGACGTTACAGCACAGGTCGCCCCAGAGTTACAGCGCCGAATAAGGACCGGTATTTGGCAGTTACTGCCAAAACAAACAGGTGGAGCACAGCCTGAGACCTGCCTCGTCAGCTCTCTTCAGCCACTGGTACGACAATTTCAAGGCAGACCGTGTACAGACGCTTAGGGCAGATTGGTTTATATGTTCGTAGACCTGTCAGATGAGTTCCACTTACTGCAACTCACTGTCGCCTGCGGTTAGCCTGGAGTAGAGAGCATGCACTGTGGACACCGCAACAGTGGGCTTGTGTGATGTTTTCCGACGAGTCCAGGTTTAGCTTGCAGTCTGATTCTCGCCGGACTTTCATATGGAGAGCTCCAGGTATTCGTTACCACCAAGAAAGCATCATTGAACGACACCGTTACGGTGGTGTAGGAGTGCTCGTTTGGGGTGGAATTATTCTGGGTTCCAGAACTGACCTTCATGTTCAAATTGGAATCATGACAAGCCATATCTATCGGGACGTCATTCTGGAACAACATGTACATTTGTTTCGGGGTGCCATGGGCACACAATTTGTTTATGGATGACAACGCCAGTCCTCACCGTGCAAATATCGTAAGCGAATGCCTTCAATCGGAGGATATCACCCGTACAGACTGGCCAGCATTCTCACCAGACTTGAACCAGTAGAACACGTGTGGGACATGCTTGGCCGACGAGTTGCAGCCCGTCAACCTCCTTCTACATGTCTACCGGAACTTCGGAGTGCATTGCTTTTTGAGTGATGTAATATCCCCCAAGATCAGATCGATAATTTGATACTCAGATGCCTAGGCGTTGTACGGACTGTATTGCATCGTCTGGGAGACATACAATGTATTAACAATCAAACCAACCATGTAATATTGGTTTTTTGTAAATAAGTTTTTTTTTTTTTTTTTTTTTTTTTTGGTAATTTGCTCCAGGGAGAAAAAAAAAATCGCTAATTTTTTTAATAATATCAAACATATAGCATCTGTTTTTGCTCTTTACCTTTTGTTTAATAAAAAAGCTTTACAAATAAGTCAAATTTGTTTTGCTTCTAACTTTTCCTTTGCCTGATTTTGCATTATCCTTAATTTATGCACATGAGTGTATAACAGCGAGTACTTTTGTGTACAGAAGCTGTCTTGAAAGCTTAGGAATCTAAAATTTTAAGTTTGTATTTGTTTTTACTGAATTGTAAGTATTATAAATTCATATGTTTGGAAGCGTCCGAGTTTCAAAAATAATAAAAGTATAAATGATAAATAATAAAGCTTCAAAATAGTAAATCAAACAATCATCAAAATGTTTAGTACCTATTTAAAAATTTGGAGCTTTCTTTCAATTTTAAAGTAATTTAAAATTTAATAAATAGCTTTAAAACTCTTGCCAGTCACTGCTCATCTCAATGCATATAATAACATTATAATTTTTTATAATAATAATGCATATTTTGTTTAATTTCATGAGGCTGAAGGAGACATTGTAAACTTATATTATGAATACGAGTCATATTTTGTAAAATTCGATGAAAGGCCATTCGAAAAACATGTATACATTGACAGAATTGCCGATATAAATAAAATATGTTATTAACAATATTAACTTCTTATTAATTAAGAAAAGGCTGCATTAAATATATTAAAAGGATCTTTTAAAATTTTTGCAGGAAATGAATTTAAGTTTCTCTTAAGTGAATGGATATTTTTATATCTTTATTACCGTATTTGCAGGCGCATAAGGCACATCCCCCCTTTTTTATACACATTTCATTATAATGAATTTACAGTATTTTAAATATAAATACAAAGTAATACTTTATACCCACAATTCATCTGGGGAAGAGCTTTTAATTTTCTTCATCAAAACCTAAACACTCATCACCATAGCTAAATGAAAAGTCACTTGAAACCTCTCCTAAATCAGCATTCGAGTCCTCATACAACAGATTGTCCTCTGTACCATCCAGTGTATTAATAATGCCACACTTCATACATGATTTAACCTCTGCCTCTGTTTTCACAGCATCCCAAGATGCTTTGACCCATTCACAAACTTTCCAAATGTTAGGCCTTCCCCTTCTTCTTGATGGTGTAACCTCAAAATTTGAAGCCTGCATCCAGCTTGCATGCTTTGTTACAGCAATTTCAACATTGTTTTTGAACCATAATTTGCCAACAAACTTAAGAAACACCAAACAGTTGAAATTTCCCACACTTAAAAGTCGTTCGCAAAAATTGCAGTTTTCATGCCAGATGCACATTTACAAAGCTCTCCGTAACTGTAATATTCCCACACATCGCAAGGAAACAAGAAAAAAATCACATAACTCCAAAAAAAGAGGAAATTTCCAGAAATTAATGCAATCAAAAACTGAGTATCGACATACAAGATGCACCTCCTTTTTTTCCCCGACTTATTTTCAAAGAAAAAAAGTGCGTCTTATACACTAGAAAATTTGCTATTTAAAACTTTCTTACATTTATTGGAAAACAAATTGTTTTATATGCTTAATTTCATTCACATAACTATGCTCACTGTAGTTATTGGCTATACTAAATATTTGAATGAAGAAATGTAAGTTTTATTTGCACAAAAACTATTAGCATATGTTTTATAGCAATACACGCAAGTACACAAAAGTGATACACAAAAACTATGAGCATATAGTTTTATAGCAATTTATGAGAGCAAAGTTTTACATAAAAATGTAAATTAATCATAAACGCATCTGTTATATAATTTCAATACAATGAGATATAACAATAATCACTGAGGAAATCTGATATGATTGTGATGACTATATTCAATAATTAAAAAATTCCAAAGATTCCACTAAGATTTTAATAACTGGAAGAGTAACTTCTTACTGGATCAATAAAACGCTTTTCTGCTGTTATCAGTTTTACTGGAGGAGATGTCTGAAATACTGCTATTGCGACATTATACTGATTAAACTAATGTAACACTGTGCGACACCCACACAGATCTTTAAAGCAGCAATTCTCAACAGGTGGTACACAAGATAAAAAATAGGTGGTAGGCAAAGAAACAAAGTTCAAAAATTCTATGAAGAAAAAAAGAACAATTGTTAGAAAATTCCTGTGATTGCACTTCCACTGAAGATTTCATAAATAACAACTTTTGGCTACACCGAAAAAAAGAATTTAAAGGCATTTCAAATAAAGCTAAATTTTTATTGCCTTTTCGTACAACCTATTTGTGTGAACAAGGATTTTCTTCCATGTTTTATTTGAAAAATAAATACAGAATAAAATTAAAAGTGGATCACACTTAAAGCTAAGTGAAATAAGGCCAGACAAAGAAATTGATCTCTCTTAAACAGGCCCAAATTTTACACTAAATTTAAGTATATAACTTAAATTTTGATAATTAAAATGGTAACCAATTCTTAATTAATATTTTTTATGTGTGCCTATTTAATACAGATAGCCAATAGCTTGTGCAAATGGCAAAACATTTATTTTTTCTATTTATATTGAGAAACTGAATAAGTATTATAAAATGTACAATAATTATACTGGTTGTACTAAGGTTTTTAAATTTTTGTTTAGATGGTATGTGTTAGTCAAAAGGTTGAGAACCGCTGCTTTAAAGCAATTAAATTTATGTCACTTTGTGAAGTTATACAAAAGTCGCAGTGTGACATTAACATCATTATCGCAGCATGACTTTACTACCATACTCAAAGACAAAGAAGCAACAATAACAAAAAAAAAAGAAGCCAAGAGAAAAAATTGGTATCTTACCTCTCAGCCTCCACATCCACAGGGCTTGTTTGCTCACATCCTCTTCTTGGGTGCTTCGCATTCCTATAATAAACAAAAATAGGTACAATTTTATTACCGAGACCATAATAAACCACAGTGACAGTACATGCATAAAAGCACCAAACTTGGCACACACATCCATTTAAATCATAAATTGACATCACATAAATTTAGATACTTCTAAATGCAAGTGAATTATGACTGCACATAAATTTAGATAGCTCTAAATTTTAATTTACCACTGAAATACTGGTATACTTTTTAAACTTTTTAAAAGTGCATCGAATCTATCTATTTAGAAATTGCCAGAGATGAAAAATTTGCAATAAAATTTTGACAAAGAAAAGGCATCATTCATGATTGTGTGTGATTATGACAAAGCCTCACGGGCTATCTGCCTGTGCCTTTGTGGAGCACTTTCTAAGGGAAACTGGCTTGTATACATGTTACACATGGGGAAAACCACGAAAACGCCCAGCCCGTTCCTGGGATTCGAACCTCGGACCGACTACCAGCGTTCGGCGACTCTACCGCTCGGCCGCTGGTGGGCCTCATTCGTGATAGAAAATTAGGCTTAAACTATAGTCCAAAAACCATGAAATGAAACCATTTCATCGATAACTCAACAACTAAATGGCACCTTTAATCTTCTAGGTGTATCTACGGATTATTTCGTATTGAAAGATGGCTTTCCAAATCACGACACGCAGAATATTCTTGTCAGATTTTGATAAATACGAAATGGTTTCGAATGAATGCGGCAACTGGCAGTAGGGAAATAGCAATCAATAGAGAAAGATGTTACAGCGCGAGGTTCATAAATAAAAACCTCGTATCCAGCCACACTATCTGCCGACCTGTAGGCGATTTTCGTGCCGAAACCGAAAAATACTAAGAAGCCTTCGACCGAAAGCTTTGTGTATGCAAAAAGTTTGTGAAACAAAATTTCTTCTATAAAATAAAATGCAATTTGCACTGAACCCATGAATTACTTTTAAAGAAATTAATATCACCTAATTTACAAATAATTTCTTTTAGCATGGAATAAATACTTAAACAGGTATCTTACAATTACATGAAATAACGTAATCTTTAAAGGCATTGATGTATACAATATAAATATTTGCTTGTTATTTTATGAAATAACAGTGTCTGGGAAGCCCACTCAAATATCCTGTAGAATTTTAACAAATTATTTTATAGGATACAAATATGCATCTGTTTTTTTTATGAAATATGTGAAATTCATGCAAATAAAATTAAGGATTATGAAATTTATTTTAATATAAATAACTCTGCAAAAAGAAATATTCAGGAGACTTTATTCCCCTTATTTTCCTATTATTGTCATCATAAAAAAATAATAGCATTTATCTTAAAGATAATTAGCTTATTTAAAAAATACAATCTGTAAGCACTTTCTTTAACTCGATATAAGATCCATTTATTTTAAATACTTTTCTAAAACTTTTTATAAAAAATAAGAAAATAATGTAAGCACAAACCTTGTGGTTGAAAAGTTATGCAAACCTTGGGTTCAGTACCCCTCAAATAAATAATGAAAACAATCTCAGATTTTATAGGATAAAAATTAGGTCCAAACGGGCAATTTTTTTCATTTACAGACAATCATTAGATGTTTGGGCTAATGCTACTTTGGACTAAAAGTATTTAAAAGCTACAATTTCAGACAGACTGTCTTGCACACTTAAAATACAAATGTTTTATTAATTATACTGCTTGCCTTAAAAATATGTTTCTTAATCAAAAATTTGCTAAATTTTTATAAAACATAAACTAATACTTATAAAAGAGCCTGAGGCAATTTGTTACAATTAATTAAATTGTTCAACGTTGTTTAATTAATTGTTTAGGCGGTCAGAGCCGGAACAGCTAATGAAGTTTATGAGACTGTGATATTACTTTCGGTTTTGTGAAATGAAGAATTACATAGGATACTTTCAGATTGAAGTTCTGTAGAAACAAAAAAGTAAGTACCATCCCTCTTTCTGAAGCTCTTTATTTGTTTATTGACTTTTGGTAATTAAAAGGTCACTAAAGGAGATATCAGCGAAAAAACATACATTGAAAACAAAGTTAAAACAAAACGTTGCCGACAAAAATATCCAAAGAAGTGATTTGGAAGTGCTGAAGAATAAGTTTAAAGTGTTCGAGACAAAGATAAATTCCAATTTCGATTCTTTGTTCGGGTTATGTATTGAAGAAAGTGCAGTCAAAAGTCTTTAATCCGGACATCCATAATCTGGAATGATCTATAATCCGGACCTCAAAGCTACAAATTTTCCGCGCATGCGTTTACGCATATGCATAATACGTTTACGCATGCGCGTTTAATGTATAACGGATGGTATAAGCTAAGCTAAAATAATCTATTTCAGTTAATGTTGCAGATTGTGTTGTTCCTTAATCTTCTAATTGGATACGGCTTATTATTTTCTTTTAGACTATTAGAGCAATTTAATAAAAGTAAGTTGGAACTTTCGATTATGTCAAACACAATTTCCGATACTGGAGCTGCAAAGAATCTACAAAGGGAAAGCATGTTTCGATGTCCATCAAACAAAAAGTGGAATTGCTGCAAAAAATGGATAAAGGCATATCCTTTGTTTCTCTAACCATTCCAAAATCTGTTTATCAATTTCAAGCTGCTCTGCGGGGGGGGGGGGGGGACGTCACGGCGTGCAATGAACTGGAAATTGATCTCTCAGCACTATCCTCATCTTCATGGCAGATGTTTTTATTTTAATCGGCTTATAATTCCTTATTAAATGTAGTATTTCATCTCGATTTGCTCCCTCTTTGATATAATTTAAATCAAATTCCTCGTCATTATAAATATCACGAATACACATCAAATAGGTTGCAATTTTCTAATTTCTATGCATAATGTATGCTTTACGCATGCGCGGGTTGAAAGAAATGTTTAATAAAGTAAACAAATAAATATTAAGATTTTTTTGTAAATTTTGATACCCTTTAGATCATAATTGCTCTTTATTTCATAAATTACGGTTTTATATTTTTAATTTTATAATTTATGCATGCCATTTTACCAGATTTAAACTGATGATCTATAATCCGGGAAAACCGATAATCTGGAATCGCTGAAGTCCTGACAAGTCCGGATTAAAGACTTTTGATTGTATTGATGCTTATGTAAAAGAGAAAGAAGAGATTGACGATATTGTCTTAGATGTAGAAGTCGAATTAAATCGTAAATTAGCTAAGCTTTCCAAAGAAATTGAATAGGAACCTTTGGTTTTCACGAATGCTTAGGTCAATGTTAAATTATCCAAAATTATTTTGCCAACGTTTTCGGGTAACTTACACGAGTAGCTTCCACTTAAAGATATTTTTTAGCCAGTGTTGATTCAAATCCTAATTTAACAGATGTGGTCAAATTACAGTACTTAAAATCTGAGCTAAGAGGAGATGCTAATCGTATTGTTCAGTCAATATCCATAGTTGACTCTAATTATAAATTAGCCTTTTCATTACTAGAAGAAAGGTTCTCTAATCACCACGAACAAGTGTATGTTCATCTGAAACGATTTATGAATATGCATCCTACGCAAAATGAGTCTGCGTCAGCAACATTAAATGTAATTGACATTTAGAGACTCTTTCACTGAACTGTGTTATCTTCAGTACAGTGGCTTTGTTTTGTATTAGCTGAGAAATACTTGGCGACAGAGCAGAATCTTGTCTAATAGCGCATGCGCCACTAGAATCGCTGCTGAAATATATTTTCGATAAACTTGATTCTTGTTGTACACATTCGGAGTTGCGAATCATATGTTACTCTGTAAGAAAGAAAGCTAGCGCTAGACTGTCGCCATGGAAAATAAATGTATTGAAAGTAAAAGTGTTATTTTCTGTAATGTGTGTGTGGTGTTATTTTATTGCGATATATAGCTATTGACGAGAAATAGAATAATTCAATTCACCAAACACACTTGAATTGAATTATTCTATTTCTCATGAATAGCTATATATCACAATAAAATAACACCACACACATTACAGAAAATAACACTTTTACTTTCAATACATTTATTTACCATAGTGACACTCTGGCACTACGTTTCTTTCTTACAGCGTAACATATGAATCGCAACTCCGAATGTACGTTTTTCTGCTCATATCTCCTTTAGTGACATTTTAATAAGCAAAAGTCAATAAACAAATAAAGAGCTTCAGAAAGGGGGAGGGTACTCAAACTTTTGTTTCTACAGAACTTCAATCTGAAAGTATCCTAGTAATCCTTCGTTTCACAAAACCAAAAGTAATATCACAGTCTCATAACCTTCATTAGCTGTTCCGGCTCTGACTTACTGAGTTGGATCTTTTAATTTCTTATTTAACTACTTTTATTAAATTTCAGTTTACAATATAAAATTAGTTAAATTTTTACAAAATGTAAAATAATTACACTGCTCACTTTAAAACTATGATTTTTAATCAAAAATTTGTTAAATTTCTACAAAGTATAAAATAGATAATAAAAATATGTTAATTCCAAATTCAGGCTTCCAAGTGCCTATATGTTCGGGTGGAGGACTATGTTATCCAAAATTTAATGACTATAGGCAACATTGTTTTTCAACAATGCGTAAACATACATATGTTCATGCAAATTATCATTATTTAGTTTCATGAAATATGATACAGGGTGATAATATTTGGTGACAACAATTAGAAAAGTGCTTCGGACATTTAAAGTGATTTGACACAAAATGCCATTTTGAAACTAATAGCCCTTCTGGGGTAATTCACATTTGTGCTTTAGAAAAAAATATAAAATTAAAAATATTAAAATAAAAGCTGAAAGATTTCAAATTTTATATTACACCCAAAGGGAATTCTTTTAATGTTTTGTGTGTTACCTTTAATTCTCAAATAGCCTGTTCTTCGTACATAAATCACATAAAATTCAAGTAAACAGCTATATAAAAAAAATATTTAAAAAAGGCCTATCTTCAAAATTTCCAATAGCCTTGCGTGCTAGAGGTAAAGAAATTTTTTCCCCATACAGCAATACCATTGCTCACTTTTATTCCATTATAACTGATGAAGTCACTTCAAATAATAAGGAAACTTTATGATGGTGTACAAGATGATTTGTGAACAGTCAAAAAATATTAGATAAGAAAGACATCCTACATTTTCTCAGACTAGCTAAGATTACAGGTCCACTCAATAATAATTCTATAATCTCAATAATTTCAAAATCCGGGTTAGATGGTAGCAACATTAGCTATGAGTTATGATGGAGCAGGTAACGTGATAAAAAAGGGAATTGGAGCTCAGATTAAAGCTTTTGCTCCAAAAGCAATCCATATGCACTGCACTTCTCATTACATGAATCTTGTGTTCATATACTCATGCAACATTTCTGAAATTCACAATATGCTGAACAAACTTTAAAAAAAATATTCAAATCGGCAAAAAATATTAGACCTTTTCCGGACAAGATAGATAGCCTTTACGGCATTGAGGCGTACCGCCACTTCTATCACAGCTTTTCCGATATCACCGAATTTAAAGGATCCGAAATTCGATCGAAAGCAAGTCTATCGAAATACTGTTCATTGTGATTCTGTGTTTTGTTAATACAAAGCTGCATTTTAGCAGTACCTTAACTTGTCTAGCTCATTTTCCAACTAAAATCTCAGTTTTTCAAATTTAGAAAAGATTGTATATCACCGTTTTGCATCAGTTTGCGCTGATCATGTAAATGAAATTTGTGACATATAAAGATGATTTACCCTATGCGGTAACACATCGACGTATTTTCACTTAAAAAAACATCAGAGAATTGCACAATATCGGCAATGTGCATCTTCCTTTGTTCAAGTACACATTGATGTAAAAAAGTCAAAGGAAATTGACAAAAATCCAGTTTTTCTTACTCTTGTAAAAAGCGCCAAATAAGTGGGCGATTCTGCACTTCACACCCTAATTTTATATTTGCTGCGTTGTTTCAAACAGAGGATTAAACCAATTGTTTCCTTTTCCTAATATACTGTGAAAGCATCGATTTATCCGTTTATAGTTATATTTATAGTAAATTAATTGAATTCTGCTGCTATGCTCAACGATATATATAGTTAACAAAATAGCTCTAGACAAACGTTACGCAAATCAAACGACGCCAACTGTACTTTTAAATACGATGAAAATAAAATTAATAATCATGTACATACTAATGAGTGGATGAACTTTCGTTAAGTAACAATTACTGATGTAAAAAATTAAACACAAATATTAACACTTAATTAAATAGATAACCAATAGAATAGACTGATGCAATACATTAAAAGAATTTAACTACAGTTTATTATGAAAAACTTAATGCAGATAATTTAATTTTCATCAACAAAGATTTAACCGGGACATTGGTAGTACCGACAAACCGAGTGAAGTGCTAAAAAATAAATAAAACAATATAAATACGCAAATATACATTACCTGGAGCTGAAAGGCTCGGACTCCATTTCAGAAATTTTTATTTTTATTACACAAGTAAATTACAATATATATACTACAATACAAAAATTTTAATGGCAAGAAAAAAAGTATTTATTACAAAGATTATTTACAAAAATATTATATACAAATGTTAATAGTTAGTAAGAAAAATTAGTATTTATATACAAATGTTAGTAAGGTTAGTTATGTACGAAGATATTAAAGCTTAAATATCTGAAAAAGGAATTAGAAAATTTATAAAAAATATATCAAATACAAAAATATTAAAGATTCTTAAAAAGAATTAGAAAATTATATTAAAAAAAATCAAAAATACAAAGATATTTAAGATTAAATATCTTAAAAAGAATTAGAAAATTATACAAAAAATATATCAAACAGAAAGCTATTAAAGATCTTAAAAAGAATTAGAAAATTAGATCAAATTAGACAATGAAAAATATATAGAGAATTTATAATCGCAAGAATAGCACCTAGATCCAACAAAGTTAAAGTCTAGTATGAGCTAAGGCTCCTCTAAACCTTAGTATAGCCTTAGTATGAGCCGTAAAGCTTTTGCACTTCGTCGCGAAGTCAGTGGCGAACGGTCATGTGTCCTTTCTAGCCAATCAGAAAAATCAGTTAAAAATTACACTAAAATTTCATTGGATGGATTTGCACCGTTTGCTAATTGTAAATTTCGGCCCCCTCCCAGACCCGAAGCACTTGGCGACATAAAGTTCGAGCGTTTTCACTCTGCTCTTGTTAACAACCACTGATCAAGGAAACGTCGATGCTTGTCAAAATTCATGATGTAACCCCTCACAAAATTGATTCTGGCCCTTTTTTGACACAAAAAAATTTACTAAATTAAGTCCTTCAGTGTTTTTACCTTTTTTTCACTGTAGAAGGCAGTTACTCTTGTTAAATTTAACATTTGGCACTAAATTTTACCTCTTTGCGGAACCCTCTTTTTGGCGATAAAAATAATTCTTTGATGATGTGGGGATAAAGGCATTGGTCATTGCAAATTCGAATCCTTTGTTACCATTTCAATTAATGCTGGTGATTTTTTTAGTCTAAAACAAACACTTCGCTTCCGAAAACTGTCAGATTTAAATTGAAATGAGTTTCACTTCAGTTTTAGACAAACGAAATAATTTGACTAGCTACTCGGGAGAGGCGGAATATCTTATTGTAGCAAGTACGGTTATATAAATGGCAGGGAAAACTTTCTACTACCACCTTGCAATAAACTTTAATTTAAACCTCAGGACCCCGTAATATTTACACAAATTTTGTGGGACTCCATAAGTATTGCGCAAATAAGACACACGCGTGAGTGAAACTCTCAATTTTTTTCACTTGTACTGTAATATACTATTGCAGTTTCAGGTCATTCCCTTTAATTTCTAATTTTAAGACATAGAACGATGTGAAATTTTTAAATATGTAACAAACGAAATGACAGCTTCACGTGCAAAGCAAGGAAAATGAACGTTTATATTATAAAAAGAATGCGTCGAAACGTTTTCGTTTTTCCCTTTGTCTGTATTGTCTAGCTTTTTTTATTTTCAGATACATTGTGTAAAAATATTTGATAACTGTAAAATTATTATATTAAGTTAAAGAAATATCAAAACTGCTAAAATTTTGGCAACATCCTACTGCAGGTCCCGCGACCAACACGGGAGTCGTGACCTACAGTTTAAGAAACCCTGTTCTAGGTAAAATCCTAGTATACGGAACAGCATTTGACGCGACTTTAAAAATCGTCGCCAACACCAAAATGACACATAATGCCGCCGAATCCCGTATGTACTGCAAACTAGAATTAAAACGTGTTCTCTCTCTCTCACACACACATACCATATCCATATATATATATATATATATATAATTTATTTACTAAATAATATTGATTATATTTATCTTCTAAGATTAATTATAGTAGATTTATCTGAAAAGAGTGAATCCATACTTAGTAAGTTCTATTTCGAAAGATGTTTTTAAGCAACTTGAATGAAAATTGTTAAAAATGTTTAACGGGGACTGGAATTAAATCATGAATAACAAAATTTCAATTGTAAAAGGAATAAATTAAAAGCAAGAATTAAATTAGATACAAATATACATATAAATTATATGCGTTGCTCTAGTTATTTCGTGCACTATTTAGGAATTTTTTACTTGTTGTAGAAGGGTTAAGGCGACTGTGCCTGGGCACCCTGTTGTGTCCAAACACCGTTCCATCGTGATACACCAAGACTCCATTAAATGTGATCACATTTTTCCAACCGGGATAGTGATTAGTGACTCTGAGTACCGTACCGAAAGACTCGCGCTCGAATCCCGGAGACTGCATGGATGTTTGTAAATGTATAGTGTCTGTGCGGCATGGGGGGCACTCTAAATACGCGGCGGGCCGAAAGTCTTTTTTCGTTTTGGAATATATGAAAGATGTTATATTATATGTTAGTCTAAACGCATATTCATCTAATATCCTGTAGAATGTGTCGCTATTCCACTTGACCCATGTCCATCCATAAACTCTATTGATATACCATATTAAAATTTAAAAGAAACCTTGTTTAAAAAAATGTATTTGTAATATTTGGATCGTATTAACCGAACTGTTGATCACAATAAGCGATGTATTTTCCATGTTTTCGTATACAAACTGAAGGGCGTTCTGCAATTCGATAACAATATCCAAATGATAACATTATTTTTCACATTGGACAGCTGATGTTTATACATTTTCACAGTCGCACTTTCCCGTAATTCTGATAATACTCTGTTACATGCAGTTGAAAACAAGTCTGAAATCATTTTTTCCAAATGCAATTGAAAAATAGATCACTTGTACTGTTTCTGACAGAATTTAAACCACTTCAGAATTAATCAGGTTTACATGAATACAAAGCGTTATTATGGCAATGGTACGCAAGTCGCGAAGAAATTTTGGGGGGTCGCTAAATTCAAAAAAAATTTATTTGACAACAAAAAATATAACGGCATTTGAAAAGAATTTTGGATGTTTAACATTTACTAGGAATTTTAAATTAATCATTTCCATATATTAATTTTGATTGTATTGTTTTCCCCTTGATTCAGGCGTTATGCTTGAACAATTCGAGAATTGAATTTCAAAGCGCGCAGCGATAATTGTAATATGCATAGTTTACACACTTGTGTTCCCTATTTCTAACCAAATTTGTTGTCAAGCAAGCATATAACATTTTCGAAGTATTGGAAAATTCGATTGCGTGCTTGAAGGATGATAAAAAAAAAAAAAAAAAAAAAAAAAAAAAAAAAAAAAAAATTCAGTTTTGTTCGATGGATAAATGGCTACACAAAGAGGGTACAATCCTAGAACGCGGTATGGTCTTGGCGCGAGTTTGAAAATTTTCGCCAACACCAAAATGACCCATTTACTGCTTATAATAATGTCGCAAAATTCACCCAATCCCGTGTGTAACGTATACTGGGATTAAATCGGCAAGAGTGAAAATGGGAATGATGGCCAGACATCTAATAAACATTTTTCTTTCTACTTCTAATAAAAAATCAAGTAAATATCAAGAAGAGTTTATTAGATACTGTTTTACATGTTGCATTATCAGTGGAAAATGAATATCCGTTGTGTGTTAAATGCAATGAAAAATCAATGCATGAAACCTGTTAAATTAAAACTATATTTGGAAACTAAACATAACGATTTAGTAAATAAATCTGATTAATTTTTAAGAAATTAACTAACAGCGTGAAATATCAAAATGTATTTTTGAGAAAATATACAACAGTTCCTGAGGTTTCATCGGCATCCTTACAAATTTCATATTTAATTACGAAAAATCTAAAACCTCATACAATTGGAGAATCGCTCAATCTTCCTTTTCGGCAATAAAAATGACATCAATTATCCATGGAGAAAAATACAATAACGACTTAAATGATACGAAACAGTCACGATTTTATTTGAATTCGAAAAGGGGGTGGGATAGAATTCGGAAATATGCAACCGGGAAAAACCGGCAACTATGAAAAAACGAAATAAATAGGCGTAAAATGGACGAAATACGTTAGTCTAAACGCATAATTCATCTAATATCCTGTAAAATGTGTCGCTATTCCACTTGAGCCATGTTTATACATAAACTCAAACTGATAAACCATATTAAACTTTAAAAGAAACCTTTGTTTAAAAAATGTATTTGTAATATTTGGATCGTATTAACCGAACTGTTAATCGCAATGAGTGATGTATTTTTCATGTTTTCATATACAAATTAGAGGAATTTCTGCAGTTCGATAACAATATCCAAATGATAACATTAAGGGGCATTTACTGTATTTTACAATTTCTGATTAACAGGGGGGGGATTCAAACTCTTGGTTGACAGAATGACAGTTTGCATGATTTTCCTTTCAAGAAAATATGATTTTTTTTTTCATCTGGAATTGGATCATTATCCATTTTTTGGCGCATGGCTGTAATATTCTGTCACTAAATTCCAAATTCTTTAGAAGCAAATCTGGCTCCACTGTACCCGAGTAGTTAAAACTGTTGACTACTGCGTTGGCTTTTGTGATTTTTACTATGCAATCAGTTTTCCTTAGAAATTACTCCACGAAATCAAACCTACGTTATTTGGCCAATGTGCTTGGCCAAATAACCTAACCTAACATTTGAAGGAAATCAGCGTGAAACCAATTTTGAAAAATACATAAACAAATAAGTAAGTAAAATTTTAAAAAAATTCTGAAAGTTTTCAGATTTTATATGACATTCAAAACTGCGTCTTTTAACGTTTTGTGTGTTCACACTCAGGCCACATAATATTCAATTCAACAGCAATATCGCAAAATGTTTAAAAACAGAACATCTGTAGACAGTGTCGCGCGCAGGAGATAAAAACACTTTTTTTTCTGTACGGTGTTGCCACTACTGGCTTTAAAATCGTTGAGTTTGTTAATCAAAAATTCCTTAAAATTTTCCAAAATATGGAAAAAATTCGAAATTCAAAATTCGGGGGTCCAGGTGCTCATGTTCGGGTGGAGGATTACGTTATTAAAAATTGGATGACTGTAGGTACCGTACTTTCTTCACAGTGCTAGAAACATGCATACATTCATGCAGCTTCTTCATTATTTAATTTCTTTAAATATAATACAGGTCGGTAATATTTGGTGGCAACAATTTAAAGAGTGATTCGCCGTTTATAGTGAAACGCCATAAAATGCCGTTTTGAGACTAATAGCCCTTCTGGCTCACCGCCCGCTCGGGTTAAAAAATTAGGTTATGTTAACTGAATACACACAGTACTGTAGGGGTATCACCTTCAGGGATGGGACGCCTTTGTGGAGGTCTTTCTCAGGAAACTAGATTATACTCATGTTACAGACAAGTGAAAAACCAAGAGAAGTACTCATGTAGCCCACTAGTTCGAAGAGGTTTGCAATTTTAGTCGAACTACCGGTATTGAGTGGTCACTCGTGGGGTTTTGGAAAAGCTAAGATTGATTTTTTAAAAAAAAAATTTTTATTTATTTATTTAACCAAGATTAAACTAAATGTGTTCCACATTTTCAAAACAACTGAATATGATTATTACTTCGTTACTTGTTTACAGATCGTTACAGCTAGCTCAAGGCAGGGATAAAAACTAAAGATAACTAAAGACAGCTTTAGTTTAGAAACTAAAGATAACTTCAGTAACTAATTAAAATAGAGATTTCTAAACTAAACTTTAGTTTAGAAAAATTAACCTTAATCGAAACTTAGTCTAGAGAAAATTGTTTGGCGCGTGTTGTCTTGCCTCTGTCGCCCCCCCCCCGCTTGAAACAAGATTTTTCGTTGTTTCACTTTTCATGCGAGTCAGTTGCCTTTCGGAAAAACGGAAGATATAATTCTTTCGTTTGTCCAGTATTAACAACTAAGCTATTTAAAAGAAATAGATGCAATTCTAAAGAATATTATCTATTTACATTTTAATATGTTTAAGTAAAAATGCACTTAATTCATGATACATCTAATTATATAGAATTGCATTTTATATTTCCTTCAGTTTTTAAGTACACAAGAGATACAGAACATTCCTGTGTTACCCTAAATGTATTATGTACCTGTATTATCCTTTAAAATATTCCGTTATTCCACCTGGGACGTCTCTGCCCATAATCTCCACTTTCAAAGGGAAAAAAAGGCCCTTCTGGACGATCGGTAAAATCAACCCTTTCAGATTTTTCATTATTATTTTTTAAATTGGCGATATTGGCGACATAAACAATTTCGAAAAAAATTAAAAACTGAAGACCATTTTGACACTAAATCCAGGTAGTCGTAAATTCTAATAAAAACTACCTGAAGTGGACTGAAGTTTAGCTTTCCTATTTTTTTTAGCCCAAAGGGCGTTGGCTCAGCAGGGCTATTAATTTCGTTTTGGCATTTTGCGTGGATTCACTATAAACAGCGAATCACTTTTTAAATTGTTGCCCCCAAATATTAGAGCCTGTATTATATTTAAAGAAATTAAATAATGCAGAATCTGCATGAATGCATGTATGGTTCCCGCATCGTGCGGGAAAAAAAAAGGGGGGGGTTACTTAGAGACGTTAAACTCTGAATATCGTAGTTCTCTACCCGAATATGGATACCCGGAAACCCGAATTTAGAATTTCTTTTATTGTCTATTTCATATTTTGTAAAACTTGTCAAAACGAATTTTTGATTAGCAAACTCAACGATTTCAAATCAAGTAACGGTAACATTGTATTGAAAAAACACTTTTATCTCCAGCACGCAAGACTATCTGTCGGAAATTCTAAAGATATGCTGTTTCTAAATATTTTTAGCCCAAATGCTCTCGAAATGTGTATGTGTAACGTAATGTAATATATACGAGTGTACTGCAACCCTCCTGGCCGATAATAATAGGCCTCATGGTTAACGCAGCACAATCAACACAAACGTGTATATGTACGTAATTAAAAAAAAAAAAAAAAAAAAAAAAAAAAAAAAAAAAAAAAAAAAGCCCCTTTGAGAGTAATATAACACGTGAAAGCCTTTCTATTTTATTTTATTTATTTATTTATTTTTTAAATTATGGCGGGCACTAACCGATTATAGGCGTTGCCCCCTACTAAGGTCAGAAAAGGAGGTCGTTTTATTATGGGGCCAGCGGCCACCGTTACGTCCTATGAAGGCGCAGACAATTTACATACATGCCTTCTCCGGGATTCGAAATCAGGCTCTTCGGTTACGGTTACGTTCCCGTCTGGACGGCAGGTTTCCTAAATTAATGTTTTGTTAAATTACTGCAAAGTACACGAGGACTATCTGCCTGAGAGAAGGGATGCCTTCGTGGAGGAGTTCCTAAGTGAAATTGGCTCAAACTGGGGAAAACTAAGAAAACACCCATGCCAGCCCGTTAGCCAGGACTCGAACTACCAGTGTTCAGCGACTTTAGCGCTCGGCAGCTGGTGGACCTCCTACGTTAAAATTTAACTGCTATGAATAGGAATGGCATAACTGTTAAGCATTGATAGGGTATGTTTACAGGCTACATTTAAAATGGTTTATTTTACTCTGACAAAAAATGAATAAAGTTTTTGGAACCTAAACAATGAGTAATAAAAAAGATGTAAAACCAATCCTTTTTATGCCAGTCATATTTTATGTTGATTTTACTTTCTTACTTATATCATTTTCTTCTTTCACATAATTTCAAAATTGAGCGTGAGTCATTGTAATGACAAATCAGAATTGCTTCAACTGCCTCCACTGCAAACTTGTTACTTTTATCCGATTCCTGAGGACCATTAATGAAAATATTCTCTGGAAATTTGCATCGTGGGCTAGAATGACAATTAGCTTAGCTTTCTTGGATATGATTTCCGATCAGTATGCTTTGTATCTGTAAGAAATTTAGCCATTTTCAAAGTAATCACACAGTTTTAAATAGTATTCTTTTTTTTTTTTTTTTCCTAATTAATCTTAGTTACCTTATGGCAACCCTAGCTACTATACGAAAACGTTGGAAACGAAAAGGTAGATGTAAGGAAATTCATGAATCACGAAGTTAGTTCACTTCAACTGCAGTGTTTTAAAAGGCAGATGCAAAGCTCATAAACAGTATCTATTTTTCCGCTTTGGCGCGTATCGAAAGATGCAAAGTCAACAGAATTTTATTCGTATTTTCTGTTATTATATTCAGACATGTCCTTTAGTTACTCGCTGGGAATTTAACTTTGCTCTTGCTGTTGCCTTTCACCCTAAAGAACTCGGATATATCTCTAACGAAATGAAAGAACTTTGTTTCTTTCTTCTTTTTTCCGGTTGGCTAGGTACAGTGGCTCCCAAAAGTGTTCGAACACTTATGATTTTCATTGAAATAGGGCTCTATCCATTAATCAAAAGTAAACTTTTTCAATGAGATTTTAATAATAAGATCTATAACATATTCATAACAAAATTACATGATTTTTAAAATATAGCGAAACTTTATTTTTAAGAAATTAATAATAAAAAAATGACAAACATTTTATCTCACAAAAGTCTTTGTACACTGAAATATTTTTAGATAAAATCAAAATTAGAATTACAGTTCGCCGCTTTTTTTAACTTTTGCAATGTGGTGACATTTAAAAAATCGCTTGCTTTAATTTTTTATTGTTTACTTCATAATATTCTATTTATTATTGAAAAATGGGTTGCAGTCGTAAAGAAATTACAAACAGCATTCGAATATTGATAATTTGTCACCACAGTAGAGTTAAATCAATTCGAAATATCGCTAAATTAGTTAACGTATCACATTCTACAGTGCAGTATGTGATAAAACGCTTTAAAGAAGAAAATCGGATTGAAAACAAGGTAAAAAAAGGTCGACCGAGAAAGTTAACTAAACGTGATGAGACTATTTAAACGTGATATACGAACTATTTAAACGTGATGAGAGATTTATTATTAGAAAATTTGTGAAAAACCCACATTTGAGTGCTGTAAAAGTTTCTGCAGAAATTAATGCAAAGTTTTCTACTTCAATTTCACCTTAAACTGTTCGACAAGTTCTCAGAGAAGCTGGATTACATGAGCGTTCACCCCGTAAAAAAATTTTGTTAGTGAGAAAAACAGAAAGCTTAGGCATTCATTCGCAAAATCAGAGATAAATACACCCGAAACGTACTGGAATAATGTCCTATTCGCTGAGGAAAGCAAATTTAACATTTTTGGTTGCGATGGTCGAATAACTGTATGGAGAAGAAAAAATGAGGAACTTTATTCTAAGAACTTAGTTGGAACAGTTAAGCAAAGCGGTGGAGGTGTACTTGTGTGGGGGGAGGGCATAACAGCATCAGGACTAGGTAATTTGGTATTAATTGATGCATAATGAATCATTCTCTTTATTTAAATATTTTAAGAGACAATTTAAAATTATCAGCCCAAAATTTGGGTATTGGAAACAACTTTATTTTTATTCATGATAACGATTCTAAGTTCTCTCAACGTTCGCCTGTAGTGTCTCTACAATTGTCCACAGGTTTTGAAAACACCAACTCAGTCGCCAGATTTAAACCTCATAGAACACATTTGGAAAGAGCTAGAGGTTAAAGTACAAAAACACGACATCAAAACGAAAAGCGAACTCAAAACAGCCATGATGGAAGAATGGATGAACATTGATACAGAAATTACAAAAAAAATTAAAATCTATTCCCAGACATTTAAAAGCTGTTGTGGATGCTAAAGGATATCCTACTAATATTAATTGAACGAAAAATGAAAATATTTAATAATATGTCAAGATTTTTTTGAAGTGTACGAAGACTTTTGTGAGATAAAATGTTTGTCATTTTTTGATTATTATTTCCTTAAAAATAAAGTTTCGCTTATTTTAAATATATTACATGTCATTTTGTTACGAATAGATTATAGTTTCTTATTATTAAAATCTGATTCAGAAAGTTTACTTTTAATTAATGGATAGAGCCCTATTTCAATGAAAATCATAAGTGTAAGAACACTTTTGGGAGCCACTTTTGGGATCAAGAGAAACAAAGTATTTTTAAATATTAAATTCAAAAATCTCGTTGTGATAGCCCTCGAGGCTTTGCCATAATCACACACACACACACAAAAATCTCGTGAAGAAAACTGGCTAACTAGCGGCTCAATCGTGGAAAAAAATTAAAGGCATTTCAAATAAAGTTATTAAAATTTTATTGCCTTTTTGCAAAACCTATTTGTGTGAATAAGGATTTTCTTCCATGCTGTATTTTAAAAATAAATACAGAACTAAATTAAAAGTGGATCCTAATTTACGGTTAAAACTAAGTGAAATAAAACCAGAAATAATGAAAATTATCTCTCTTAAATGGGCCCCAATTTCGCACTCAATTTTAGAATTTAATTATTATAACTTAAATTTTGATAATTAAAATGGAAACCCATTTTTAATCGAATATTTTTTATGCGTGCATATTTAATGCAAATAGCCAACAGGTTGTGCAAATGGCAAAATTTTTTTTTTCTCCATTTGAGAAATTGAAAAATAATCAATGTAAAATGTAGTGGTGGAACTAAAGTTTTTCAATTTTTGTTTAGGGCCTACCAGCGGCCGAGCGGTAAAGACGCTGAACACTGGTAGTTCGGTCCGAGATTCGAATCCCACGAACGGGCTGGCTGCATAGGCGTTTTCGTGGTTTTCCCCATGTGTAACGTGTATACGAGCCAGTTTCCCTTAAGTCCTCCACAAAGGCATCCCTACCTTTAGGCAGATAGCCCTCGTGTGCTTTGTCATAATTAAATAATCCAATCCAATCAATTTTTGTTTAGATGGTACGCGTTAGACAAAAGGTTGAAAACTGATGTTCTAACGTTTCACACAGGGCTTAATTTCTAAGATTAGGAGAGCCGAAGCCCTACCGTAGACCCTCAGGAAAGAGGAACAAGAAGAAATAAATAAATAAAATAATTAATAAAATTGTTAATCATTAAAATAATTAATGATCAAAGTGATAAATAATAAAAGAAATATATTAAAATTTATTTCTTTGGTGATTTTAAATATAACTTAATCTAATAACTTTATTATTAGATAATAATTTAATCGAATAATTTATTATTCGATTAAATATACGAGGGCTATCCAGAAAGTAGATTACGTTTTGGAATAAAAAAATAAACAAAGTATAGGAAACAAATTTTATTATATACAGATGAAAGCCACACTCAAATACTACTTTTCTACATAGTCACCATACAAATTAAGGCATTTATCGTAGCGATGTACGAGCTTGGAAATTCCTTCGTCGAAAAATTCGGCCGCCTGCGCCTTCAACCACTTCGTTACCTCTTCTTGCAGCTGTGCGTCGTCATCAAAACGCTGCATAGCCAGCCACTTCTTCATTGCTGGGAATAGGTGGAAGTCGCTCGGTGCCAGGTCGGGACTGTACGGCGGATGAGGAAACAACTCCCACTTAAAAGATTCAAGAACTTTACGAGTGACATTTGCCGTGTGGGGCCGGGCGTTGTCGTGAATCAACAAGATCTTAGAGCTCAACATTCCTCTGCGCTTGTTTTGAATTGCTCTTCTGAGTTTTTGGAGAGTTTGGCAATACCTTTGAGAGTTTATTGTAGTGCCTCTTTCCAGGAAGTCCACCAAAATTACACCTTTTCTGTCCCAAAAAACAGTCGCCATCATCTTCCTTGCCGACATTGTTTGCATGCATTTCTTGGGTTTTTGGGGAGAACTTGTGTGCCCCCACTGCATTGATTGCAATTTCGTTTCACAGTTCACATGTTTCACCCATGTTTCGTCACCAGTAACGATGCGATCGAGTAAAGAGTCACCATCCTTATGGTAAGCGTCCAAAAAGTTCAACGCTGCAGCCATTCGCTGATTTTTGTGGTCCTCTGTCAAGATTTTTGGAATCCATCTTGCACAAAACTTGTGGTAACCAAGCTTTTCGCTGATGATTTCGTGCAACAAACTTCGCGAAATTTGTGGAAAACTCAAAGAAAGTTCCGTTATTGTGAAATTTCGATTTTCACGGACTTTAGCATCGACTTTTTCGAGAAGTTCGGCGGTCACTATGCTGGGTCTCCCACTTCGATCTTCGTCGTGAACATTGGTTCGGCCATTTTGAAATCTTATGACCCACTGACGCACTCCACCTTCAGTGATAATGTTGTCCCCATACACTTCACGAAGCTGCCGATAGATTTCTATCGGTTTACAGTTTTTTGCAGTCAGAAACCTTATTACTGAGCGCACCTCGCAGGATTTTCAATTAACGCAGACATTTCAAACCGTCACAGTATCTGAACGGAGCACAGCACGAACCTCTCACTAGCACGGCTAGATGCAGACTGAGCTGCGCAACGCTCTGACCCCAAGATGGCCGCGCTAGCCCCGCCCCTAGCGGACACAGACGGAAACGTAATCTACTTCCTGGATGGCCCTCGTACTATATATTAGATTATTAGTCCAAAGGGGCTTTGTCTCTGAAAGACTATTGTTTTCGTTTGCGATTTTGTGTCGAATCACTCTGAATGCCCGCTTCACTTTTCAAACTGTAGTCACCTAATATTATCGCCCTGTATTATATTTGAAGAAATTAAATAATGAAGAATCTGCATAAATGTAAGTATGTGTTTCGCATTGTGATAAAAGAACGATACCTAGAGCCATCCAATTTTGAATGACGTAATCCTACTGCGAATATGGGCATCTGAAAGCACAGATTTGAAATTTGTTTCATTATCGATTTCATATTTTGTAAAACTTTAACGAATTTTTGATTTACAAACTCTACGATTTCAAAGCGAGCTATGGCAACGTTGTACAGAAAAAACATTTTTATCTCCAGCGCGTGAGACTGTGTCTCGGAAACAAAGATATGTTCAATTTAAAATTATTTTGCGATATTTATCTTGAACTGAATTTTATGGTTTAAGTGCAAAGAACAGGATATTAAATAAGTAAAGGTAACACACAAAATGTTCAAAAAAAACGCCTCTTTGGACGTACTTTAGAATCTGAAACCTTTCAGATTTTCTTTTTTGTCTTTTTTTTTAAATTTATCTCTAACTTTAATAAATCTAATAAGTAATTTTTAATATAATTTTATTGCTTAAAATAAAATTTTCGATATCAAATTTCCACTGAAATTGTTGTTCAGTTCCATAGAAGAAGTACCGAAGCCTTCTTTTTTAGGGCTCCGGCTAGCATTATTATTTATCCTAAAAACTAAGAAGTACCGGAACCCGGTACTTAATAGCCGAGTTCCGGTAATTAAGTACCAGAACCCGTGCAATTTAAGCTCTGATTTCGCAACAATATAAAGGTATGTGAGACAGCGGCCAGCCGCTACCCGACTTTTTTCGTATCCTCTAAAGAAGCGGCCTACCAGCGGCCGAGCGGTAAAGTCGCTGACACTGGTAGTTCGGTCCGAGGTTCGAATCCCGCGAACGGGCTGGCTGCATGGGTGTTTTCGTGGTTTTTACCCATGTGTAACATGTATACGAGCCAGTTTTCCTTAGAACGTCCTCCACGAAGGTATCCCTCCCCTTAGGCAGATAGCCCTAGTGTGCTTTGCCATAATTAATTACACCACCACCACCTCTAAAGAAGCAAACAGCGTTGCCATGTATTACAACATACCTTGAAATTTGTTAGACAGTTCCAAGAATTAATGGCAAAATGCAAAAACGGCAAAAATTACGGAAAAAGAACACTCAAATCCTTGAAGAGAACAGGAAAGATAAACGCGTAAACAATAATTATATGTACTGTACGTAATATTTGCTCTGTTTGGCCTAGAAATATCTTAAAAAGGTTGTCGAGTTATACGGAATGTCTGGATATGGGGAGTCATGTTTGCGGGATTCTACTGTATTTAATTTTAATTAGATTTATACGCATTTTCGCAATCCATTTTGTTATCACACATTTAGAACATGGGTGTCTAAAGTGCGGCCCAAACGCAAATTGTGAAAGTATTTAAATTTATACTTTTTTATTAAAAAATAAATGTTTGAACTCGATTCGTTGGCATTTATTTTAAAATAAAAATTTAAATAAAAACATCTTAGTATGTCATGTTGATATGCAAAGTGACATTCAACTGAAAGAAAAATTTGAAATTTTTTTTTTACTGGAGTTTTATAAAGATTACCTACCCCGCGATAAATATCCTAATTTTAACAATCATGCTTTATTAATGTCTTCACTTATATTCGTGAACAATTATTTTCAAGAATGAAGTATACAAATATAGAACAAAGATCACTGACAAACATCCTGAAAATGCATTAAGAATTGCTATCTCGTCTATTGAACCCGATATCGATTTGCTTGTTCAACAAAAGCAAATTCAACCATCTTCATTAATTCGAACTTTTTCCATTTGTATGAAATCCGAACTAAATGAAATGAAACTTTTACTAATTAATAATAACATAAATATCTAATTCAAATATTAATAAATTAATAATAAAAAGAAATTAATTTATTTTAATAAAACAACATAGAGCTAATTTTTATTTCAATTTGTTAAAAATATTGTACGTGTGGCCCAGCAAATTTTTCTTTCTTTGCAATGCGGCCTCGCAAATTTTTATCCTTTACAAAGTGGCCCTCAAACGGTCCTAGTTTAGATACCCATGATTTAGAACAAGGAAGAGAAATTGAGCCATGTGGATTTATGTGTCGTCGACATCGTACCAAAAATCAAGAATATTTAAAAATGTTTGCTTCAAGAGACTGAAAACCGAACAAGTTATCGTTCCTAGAAAAAATATCTCTTCTAATACTATCACAAAATATGCGTGTTCCCTTCTGATACAATGCGAAGCATTGAAAATAATACAAGAAATGCGTTTAAGTGAAAATAGTAAAAGTACAGATTAGGCGACTTTGGCGTGATGTTGGCGAAGTACACTGCGCAAAAACACAAAATGGGACACTTCCCGTATCTGCCGTTCTACTGAGCCGATTAACAAAATTCAAATTGCGTTTTTCATGTCTCGAAAGCGCGACTTAGGATACGTACAGTGGGTACAAAAAGTATTTGCACACATACATTTTTGTTCACAATTTATAAGAAAATGCATTAAGAAATACAAAAATTGGCATTTAAAAATAGAATAAGCTTATTTATATAAATTAATTAAAAAATACAATAATATTAATAAAAAAAACATTTTTTGCAACAATATTAAAATAGCTTATGTCAAAAAAGTATTTGCACACTCAACTCAACTTTAGCAAATTTGCATTTTTATGCTATTATTTGACAGTCATCCCGCAGTAAATAACGTACGTAAGACGACTAGGTGTTGTCGAAACGTTATCAGTTGATTGTCGATTCAAATTGTAATGGCACCTAAGAAATCTGAATTGCCGATTTCGTTGCGAGAAAAAATTGTGTCTCTACGTGAAAATGGCCTAAGTTATCGAGAAATAGGTAAAAAAGTAAATGTTTGCTTCTCTACTGTTCGGTATATTATAAAACGTTATAAAGAAAGAGGATCTACATCAAATAACTTGCGCTCTGGACGCCCAAAGAAACTTTCACTGCGAATGAAGCGAAAATTCATAAGAGAAGCATCAAAAAGTCCATTTGTTAGTGCAATTACTTTAGCCAATGATGTCGCTTCAACATCTGGAGTTCAAACCTGTGCCCAAAGTGTTCGAAATGTCCTGCATGAAGCACACATTTATGGGAGATCACCAAGGAAAAAAAACCTCTCATAACTGAACGAAATAGTCTGAAGAGACTTGAATTCGCTAAGGAATATAACAATAAGCCAATTCATTTCTGGAAAAATGTCATATTCTCCGACGAGAGTAAGTTCAATATCTTTAAATCAGATGGCAGGAAAATAATTTGGAGAAAACCTTGTACTGCTTTTCATACCCAAAATGTGTTACCTACAGTTAAACATGGAGGAGGTTATGTTATGATTTGGGGGTGCATGGCTAGCAAAGGAGTTGGTAATTTGTGTTTTATTGATGGGAATATGATAGCTCGAACCTATATTGATGTGTTGCGAGATAATTTGCCACAAAGTGCAATAAAATTGGTATCAGTAATTCGTACTATTTTCAGCAAGACAATGATCCCAAGAACACTGCCGGTATAACACGTATGTGGTTGCTTTATAATGTACCCAGAAAACTTGCCACTTCACCACAATCACCAGACTTAAATCCTTTGGAAAATTTGTGGAATTCTTTGGATTTAAAAATAAGAAAAAGGAAGATTTCAAGCAAATCTGCTCTTAAGCCCTTATTGAAGAGTGGTCGAATACTGACCCTACTGTTACAGAAAATTTAATTAAATCAATGCCAGCAAGATTACAAGCAGTAATAGATGCTAAAGGAATGCATACTAAATATTAGTTATTTGAAATTTGCTTATATATTTTATTTCTTTTGTATTCATGCAGGTGTGCAAATATTTTTTGATATGAGATATTTTAATTTTGTTACAAAAAAGCATTGTTATTTATATTATTGTAATTTTTCTGTTTGTTTCGGATGATTAAACTTATTCTGATTTGGAAATACCAATTTTTTTATTTCTTAATGCTTCTTTTTATGAATTGCAAACAAAAATGTAGGTGTGCAAATACTTTTTTTTACCCACAGTATGTTACTTCTTTCCATATTTCGATTCTACGACTCAAATGATGCCAGATTGCCAAGTTTTGTAAAAACTCGCACGGGAATTTTTAAAAAATTCGCTCTCAAAATTTTAGCTCCTCCATGTTAATTGAATTTAATATATATATTTATTAATATCTCTTTTTTATTAAACTTTTTGTATTTTTCCTTCCACATTTCGAAATTTAAGTTCATTCCAAATCAAATTCACCCATTTTTTATGATTTATTTGTTAATTTGTATTTTTAAACAAATTTTATCAATTTTTCGAAACAAATTTTGAATTCTGACCTATAAAATTTTTACCATCATCTTAAAGTAGTTGTATTTCTAAGCATATCTACGAAAATTCGAGTTTTTTTTATCCAGAATTTCCTAAGATATACGTGAATTTACACATTGGGGCGTTTTGAAATTTGGCATATTTGCTATAAGCGATAATAACGCCAAATCTCATTTACGCACTTTGTTAAAATTAGTTGAAAGTAAGAACGATGACTTTTTCCCGCTCCTGTATAATTAAAAAAAAGGAACGGAAAATAGATTGCAATAAATTAAGAGGTACTTACGTATTATCGCAACCAGGCCAAAATTCGCATAAATTGCCAAATTTGGCTACCCTACTTACGGCACCCCTACGTGTTATACGTAGTTTTGTAAAAAGAGCATGTGGAAATTCACAAAATTTTCCTGCATTTTCGTGCAAATTTTTGTAATTTATGAAAAAATAGCAGTGTACATGGATAAAGTCAACAGTGTGCGCAGTGCCATTTTTGTGCAATTCTGGGATGTTTTTTTAAGTAAAAATAAGTCGACGTGTACATGGTTATGGCGAATACGGTTTTCAATCAGTGCTAAAAGCAATAGCCAAAAGATTTCCGCCGAAAAAATAATTCTGCAACTTATTCAAATTCGAAACCGGAAGGGTTTAATTGCTATTTTATATTTTAAAACAAAATAATATAAAAAACTGTATTAAAAATTATCTGTAATTAATAAATGTACATTTTCTTTCTATTCATACTTTTTTACTCAAACTTACAAATAGCGCCAACCTGGTTGCGATAATACGTAAGTACCAATTAAGAAGTTCGCTGAGTGAATTAATCTTGGCTCAAACTGGGGAGAAAAAAAAAAAAAAAAAAAAAAAAAAAAAAAAAAAAAATGCTCCAAGGTGGATTTTTGAAATTTCTCCATAAATTTTTCACCAAAAATTAGAAAATTTAATATTAACTCGTAGAATAAATTAGAAAATTTAATATTAACTCGTAGAATCGAAATATAGAGGGGAAAAAAATTGGTACGTTATTTCAGAAAAAGTCCGATTTTGTGTCAAAATGCCTATGTTAGAGCAATGCTATATATAACTCTAATACATATCCTAAGTCGCGCTTTCGAGACATGAAAAACGCAAGTTGAATTTTGTCAATCGGCCCAGTAGAACAAGGTATAAAGAACTCCCCCCCCCCCCCGCTTTTCGCGCAGTGTAAAAACGTATGCATGTCTGTGTATACACGCACACATACAGGCACCTACATACAGTTAGTCACGAAAGTCTGCATACAGACTAAATTTTAAATTAAAAAAACACTTAAAGCATAGAAAAATGTATTTTAATCATTGCATTTTTTTTTCTTCTATTATCTAAAATTGTAAGCTTAAATAAAAAGTAAATAATATCAGTGTAATACTTTTTACATTTTTTCAAAAATATATTTTGTCAAAAAAACTCAGAAATTCCCTCCAGTTAAGTCTGCGTACACTTTAAAAAAAAAGCAAAATATAAGTTTTTTACATTACTTCAATACTTTGTAGGATATCCTTTATTCTTCAAAACAGCTTGCAGACGTCTGGGCATTGACTGAACTAGTTTTTCAGTGTCATCCGACGTAAATTTCGCCCATTCTTCCTGCAATTTACTAATTAGCTTATTTCGCGACGTAATATTGTGTTTTCGAATTCATTTCTCCAATTTTGCCCACAAATATTCGATTGGCTTGAGGTCTGGTGACTGTGGTGGAGTACGCAACTGTTTTGGAGTGTGATAGAGGAGATATTCCTTCACAATTTTAGCTGTATGTTTCGGGTCGTTGTCTTGTTGGAAAATAAAGGTATTAGAAAGGTTTAAATTTCGGGCACTGTCTCGTAGATTTTTCTTCAGAATATCCAGATAAACATACTTATCCATGACTTCATCAATAATGTGAAAATTTCCTACTCCTTTCGACAACAAACACCACCATACTACCACACCGCCAACTCCATGTTTGACAGTTGGATTTAAATTTCTCAGATTCAGTTCTGTTCCTGGTTTTCTCCATACAATAGGGTGGTCATTAACTTTAAATATTGTAAATTTACTTTCATCTGACCAAATTACATTGTTCCAGAAGTCCTGCGAAGAGTTTAAATATGTTTTGGCAAAAGCAATTCTTTTCTTTCTATTTGTCTCGGAAATGTATGGCTTAGACCTAGGTTTGCGTCTATGATATTTGGACTTTCGCAGCACTTTTCGTACAGTTTCAGTAGAAATTTCCTTGTTGCTAGTTAAAAAAATGTCTTTTGCAATGCTTGCAGAAGAAAGTTTAGGATTTTGTTTAATTCGTAAAAGAATTTTTCTTTCTTCTCTCTGCGTTAGCTTCTTCGGTCTCCCACATCTTGGTTTTACAGCAAGACTACCAGTGTCAAGATAGTTTTGAATAACTCTTTGCACACTAGAAAATGGTTTTCTAATGGTTTTACCAATATAACGAAGAGTTTTACCTTCATCTCTCAATTTGATAATTAGTTGTCTCGTAACTAAAGGAATTTCTTTATTGGTTGTCATTTTCGTCAAAGAAAATAGAAATAGCAACTTCCAATCAACGTGAAATTTGCTTCGGAAGTCAATGACCTTCAAAGTGTAACCTTCTTTGCATTCTCAAGTTTGAAGTTTAAAAGTTAGATAAGAAATCCCCTGCCTCCTTCGCATTGTACGCAAACTTTATAGGCTTTAATTTCTGGCCACTTATCTTTTAAAAATTAGTGTGCATAAATTATTAGATATGAAAATATTACAGTTAAATAATTTCAAAGTCCCTTATTGAAACTAAATATTTAAAAAATAAAACTTTAAGAAACTACCCTTTTCGCACCTTAAAATTTGGATTTGATATTACTTTTCTTGATGTACGCAGACTTTATTGACTAACTGTAAGTCCGCACATACATATACACATATAAGCACATACATAGTATGTATGCCTCTTAAAGAGGAGAATGAAATTCTGACTTTTCCAGATTTTCCAGGTGTGTTTTGAGAAAACTCCAGTCTATTCGCATAGTGCGTGTTGGCTGCGCTGAGAAGTAAATTAATTATAGTACCATTTGTAAACACAAAAGTTTGTCAATTGCATCAGAGGCATTATATAATAAAATCCTGAAAGAATTACTATTATAGCTATAATAGGAGCTGTTTTCTCCACTGAAGATTGAGATTAGAATCTGCCCGATCTGGATTAAAAAACGAGTTTTTTTGCAGACATTTTGCAGCTAAACGAAATAAATAAATCTATTTAATGATATTTTAAAATAAATTCAGGTATTTTATATTTATTTAGCAGCATACATAAACAAAAATATGTGCATTAAATTTCGTGATAGTATGTCATCATACTGCTAGATTTAGTTTCAGAATTATGCCAGAGAAATTTGCCTAAATTTGAAAGTATTGTTAACTAATAATAAATAAATTTAGAGGATTTAAACATTAAATGCTATAAATAACATTAAAATGAAGTTAATTACTTAAAAATTGAATTACCATAATCAATGATATTTTGGCGAATATAGTCAGATTAAACGATTACTATTTTTACTGACTGATTACGATTTTTTATTTTACTGCAAAATGAAAAATAAGGCATTTATTAAAATGAAAAAAAAAAAAAAGTTTAAAAGATTTTGCGATAAAATCCTAGTCTTTGCTACGGCCTTGGTAGAATTTTGAAAACTGCCGCCAACACCAAAATGACCGGTTTACTGCCCAACATCTTCTTAAACAGAGACTAAGAGACAGAAAAAGGTAACTGTTGTTACTGCTCATCATAATATCACCAAATCCTGTGTGTACCGTACATGGAGGTTAGAATAAACTAAATATGTATTGTTAAGATAAAAAAAACTTCTCTGCAACAGAAATGGCTCCGTCTCAACGTTGAGGGAAACAGCTCCGTATGCGCGAAATATCTGTCGCCGGAGCTCGCGAAATTCAAAGGTCAAGTTTATCAAGAGTACATAAAACGAATATCGTTTTAAATTTCCTTTAAAGGAAAAGAAAATAATTTTTGTGCGAGTAAATTAATTAATAGATTAGCTATTTTGAGCAAAAAAAAGTACGAAAATCCGAGTATAAATTATCACGAAAGTCTAAGAACATCGCGGAAAGGGAAATTCTGGCCGTCAGGTTCCGTCGCCAAATCCCCTTGGCATTCTTTTCCCTTGGCGAGTTTTTCCCTCCGCTTTCTACCGACACTCTAGCAAACTGATTTACATTACGTCTATGGAACCTTTCTTTCTTTACATAGACATTCTTACATTAGATCAGAGTCCATGGTACCGTATATTAGGATTAAACCGATTTTGTTGCATACGAGAATGGAAAAGTATTTTCTTCAGTTCAACATAATCTGCACAAGCGAGTCTTTAGGATTCTCGCGGTTCGAAAACTTGCTTTGCCTTTCTAAAAGACAATGCGAAAATTGGCTCTACGCCAGCTGGCCGAATGACACTCATCCGATACATAAGTCGCCAACAAAGTGATCGTTTCCAACATTGGCGCAAAACTCGCTTTTTGGAGGATCACCGTATGACATAGCAAGCCCCGGCACTGCGACCTGCATCACAGCCAGCACCACCGGCCCAGGCTCTAGCCCCAACTCCTGAGGACTGCAGCTGTACCGACACTCTCCGTTGAGTATTCCAGATCTCATCTGAGTTCGGAATCGACCACAAAACCTTACTACAAGCCTTCAGAAATGCCCTGCCTCAGCTACGGACAGTCTCCACCGGACCTGAGCGAGCATTTTTTATCTACGAGGCCTACGTTGGACTCCTCAACTAAACCAGCACGTTCAACGATCCAAATAGAGATGAAGAGCTACTGATTTCGTTCTGGAATGCCAACGGAATAAAGAACAAGATCCACGAAGTCCGGGATTTTATTAATGAGCACCACATGGACCTCTTCCTCGTACAGGATTGTACATCTGGTTGAGGGACTTAGCGCGAACATCGCGAATTATGTTATGCTACCGAAATGATAGAGAGGTATGCATCAGTGACACTGTTCGTGCTAGTGGCGGTACTAGCATATATGTAAAACGCTCATTAAAGCATTCTAGAATACCCACGCCACCACTGGAGGCCCTAGAAGCGACAATTATTCAAATTCATACTCAAAATTCCCCCCCCCCCCCAATAGCAGTAGCGTCCTGCTATATGCCTCCGAGACAGGGACCTGCCTTTCTCTCTGATCTCAGAAAATTAAGTGGTGTAGCAAATAACCTGATTATCGCAGGAGACTTAAATGCCCGTCATAGAAGTTGGGATTGTGTCAATGCCAACAACTATGGCGATAAACTCAAAATTTGGGCTCAGGACGCCCGTACCCAAATTATAGCGCCGATCTCACCTACCCATTACCAGTTTCCTGGGGGGTTAGGTGCTCCTTCCATTATTGATTTGGCTTTATTTAAAAATATTCCATTAGATTATTCGATCAAAGTGATTCCGGAATTGTCCTCTGACCATTATCCGGTTCACCTCACCCTTAAAACTACCAAAATCAATCAAAATTTACCGGCGCAAGTCTCGACTAACTGGGACAACTTTCGGTATGTTTTGGAAAATAGTATTCTCCCCCCTATCAAAATTAACGATAATCAGGAGGTTGACTTAGCCATTGACAGGCTCAACCAAACCCTGGGAAGTGCGTTCACGGCTGCTTCCAAACCCAAATTCAGGCCTAATCACTATAAATTACCTGACTTCATTAAGGATAAAATCAAAATTAAAAACCGTCTTCGCAGAGATTGGCAAAACACACTTTTAGAATCCTTTCGAGTACAACTGCGAAGAATCCAGAATGAGATCAAGTCTGACATTAAAAAGTACGCAGATGATAAATACTCAAATTATCTTAAGTCCTTAAAGACTTCTGACAATAGCCTTTGGGTTGCTAGCGCACGGCTTCGCAAACCTAAACATGACATTCCCCCCCTAATGAGCACGGTCAATGACCGGATGGCATTAACAGATACTGAGAAGGCTGAACGCATAGCGGACAGTCTTCAAACACAATTCTCATTAAACACTGGACTCATGTTCGATACCTGTGCAACGCACACGCATGAAGTCCAACACCAAGTTGAAGAATTTCTCTCCTCAGATACACATTCTGAGGAACCCATTACCACAACCATGACTGAGATTTCTGCAATTGTCAAAAATCTCACCCCTGCAAAAGCACCTGGCCTTGATAGGATTTCTAATCGCATGATTAAAAATTTGCCTATTAAATTCATATTTTACCTAGCAGTTTTGATTAACTCAATGCTAAGGTTAAAATATTATCCTAATAGCTGGAAGAATGCTTTAGTCATTCCTATTCTAAAACCTGGTATGGACCCAAAGTCCCTCAAAATTACAGACCGATCAGCCTCCTGTCTTCACTTAGTAAAATCTACGAAGCTATACTGCTTAGATACCTGAATGATTTCTGCCGAAACCGAAATATTATTATTCCTCAACAATTCGGTTTTCGCGCAAAACACTCAACTCAGACCCAGCTACTGAGGGTAGTAGAAATCATTCACACAGGATCTCGCAGTGGAAAGCCTACAACTATAGTCTATTTAGACGTAGCAAAGGCTTTCGACAGGTGTTGGCATATCGGAATTTTATTCAAGCTCATGCGACTTGAAATTTCGGCTAATTTCGTGCACATAATGCACTCTTACCTCAATAATCGTACCTTTTCTGTCAAAGTTAAATATTCTGTTTCTTCTCCTCGGCCTATCCTGGCGGGGGTGCCTCAGGGAGGAATTCTTAGCGCTACGCTCTTCAACTTGTATGTAAATGACATACCACAATCACCAAGTGTCGATCTAGCCCTTTGTGCGGACGACACAGCCATCATTTCTCAGCAGCCAACACTTAACGCCACTCTCAATCACCTTCAACTTTATTTAACAGACATGGAGTCCTGGCTCATTACCTGGAAAATCAAAATTAACGTCGCAAAAAGTGCCGCCACCGTTTTCTTTTCCAGAAAGAGGAACGTCCATAGTCAACTCCAACCACTCAGGTTATTTGAAGAGGAGATACCCTGGGTGGATTCCTATAAATATCTGGGAGTTTATCTAGATGCGAAGCTGCTCTGGAGTACCCATATCAACTATACAATAGCCAAAGCAAGAACTGTCAGAACCCAACTAATGTCACTTATCAACCGAACCAGCAACCTCTCTCTCAGCAACAAGATCCTCCTTTATCGCAGTACCATCCTTCCCATCCTCACCTATGCAGCTATCATCTGGTCAACCGCAGCCAACAGCCACCTAAAGAAACTCCAAGTATTCCAGAGCGTCACGCTTCGCATACTCACCAATGCTCATTATTTCGTCCGGAATGAAGTGCTCCATAACGATCTCAAAATTTTACCCCTAGATGCCTTTTTTCGGCAAAATTCGGCCAAGTTTTTCAATAGACTTTCTCAGATTGAAAACCCAGTCTTGCATTCACTTCCTGCCTATAATCCAGCAGAGCCCAGCTCTGCTAAGCGACCTAAGAGCGTTCTTGATAGAACATTTAACATCTTTCCTAGGAAGCCAAAGCGGAGGTGCTTGCTTGACTAGGAATTCTTTCTAATCTTAAACTTTAAACTTTAACCAGCACTTCACGGGCCTAACCCGGCGACCCTTAACTAACTCTCCTTTTTACATCACTGCCCGCCGGATCTAATCTGGCCTCGTTCATCGCGACCTACACCTGTACCACTAAACATGACCTCCCCCCATTTATCAGGACCTCACCTTTTCATTTTTCACGGACCAGACTTATAGCATTAAAGTTAACTTTAAAAATAAGCAATATTAAACATCAACTTATTAAACTAATTTAACTTCTAGTAAAATTTCGTTAAATTTGAGACTTAAATAATCCTGCAATAAATTATCTTTAATTTAATCATTCCTGCAGTGCAGACCACCTTTTACTTAAATTTAAGTTCCAATTCCTTATTTTTTCACAGGTATTACAAGCTTGCATTTCATCACTTCACGACCCTTTTCCATAATTAAATTTAATATAATTTCTCTTTTTAATCCTTCCTTTATTTTCCCTGCTTTCCTTCTTTTGCTCAATACCAGTCCCTTTAAATCCTCTTCTAAAAATTTCTCCGTCTTTTTCGCAGTTAACTTTCTTCACGGTTCTCTTCCACTCGAAAAGTTGCTCCCATTCTCTACTCGCCACGGGCGGTCGGAGAACTTTTCGCCTTCCTGAATAGGCTATCCCCTCCCTCCTCTTCGCATGGAGGTAGGAAGTTCCTTTCCTACCTCCATGCCTCTTCGCTCCTTCTTCCCTGGATTCCAGTTTAGTCGCAAGACTCTTCCCCCCCCCGTTCATCCCCAAGGCATCAGCCATCACTGCGGCTGTCCGTATTACCTAATATTACCTTTCCCAAGCCCTGGAACAACATGTTTCCCGGCTGTTCTCTTCCAACCTTTCCGATTCCATTAATGCAATGCGTTCTGGAATTCGCCTCAATCAACACCTCTCTCTCTTTCAATCTTGGATTACAAGTTGAAAGCAGAGAGAATTACTCGTCCCTTGCGCGGACTCCTTATTCATTTCTTTCATAGTAAACCCTTAACGGTTTGTTCATTTTTCTTTAGCCATTGCTTTTTCTTATTCAACTCAGTTTTCCTTATCGAAGTTGTGGAGGTAATTGCATTAAGTTGCGAAGGTACTCCGGAAGTCAAACGCCTTGGGCCTTGGGCCGTATGACATTCCCTGACTTTTCCCGATTTTGACTAAAATATTTAAATTCCCTGACTTTTCCCCGACTTTTTTGGTCAATTTTCGAATGCCCTGACTTTTTCCGGTTTTCCCGATTTTGCAGGTAGCGTGGCAACTCTAACATATATACGTCCATACATACATACATACATAGTATGTATGGACGTATATATGTTACATACACACACATACATTTCTGAATACATACATTTCTTACATGCATACATACACACACATACATACATTTCTGAATCCAGTCCCGATAACAGAAGAGTGCCGTTATTGTTTGATATTTTAACACTTTTATCAGTATTTTTAATTAATATTCCTGTACACCTGAAAAAAAAAAATTCTCAGAATTTAAAATTTGAGTTTCCCTTGAAGATTTACTACGCTGGAAGAGCATAATCTGCAGAAAACTCTGGTCAGTGATGGTATCAGCGGAAAACTAGTGATGCACCTCCTTTTACGTCAGAAGCAGCGAATCTTCTGTAAAAACTAACTACGTCGGGAAAAACAAAGCTTATGTGGGTCCAAGCTTTGTGTTTCCCAACCTCGGAAGTGAATAATTTATGAGGTGGGGTGAATTTCTCTTTCGGTCAAGAAGAGCAATTTTAACTAAGGATAAGAAACAACTGCAGGATAAAAAATACAGTAAGACCCCGCTTAACGCGGGGGATACGTTCCATCAAAGTAGAGCGTAATGCGAAACAACGCTAAACGAGGCTATCTTTACATGTAAATATTGGGGTTAGGGGAAGATGGCTAGGAAATTGGTTAGGTATTAAATTTAAAAAGTATGTTTTTTTTAATAAAAATAAAACCAAACATTTATTTCTTAAAGCCCAAATTAATACCACATTATTATTTCTTGCAAAAATAAAAACAAAATATAAATAACAAAACGAATATTCTTAAAAAAAAAAAACAAATAAAATTCTCAGTCAGTCATATTTAGTTAGCCTTCCGCGTTTTCAGTGTTCTGCCTTTTTGTGACAAAAGCATCTAATGTTGTTTGCTTTTTTCTTTTGCGTTGTTCTCTTAAAAGTTCTTCATAAACGGATAGAGCATCTCTAACACCACGCCTTACTTTTGAGCTCCTGTCAAAATTCGGATCATTTTCAATGAATTGATCCATTATTTCAGTTATGGTAGACAAACTCCTTTTTACAAACGCCATCGAAAGTTCTTTTTGCTCTTCTTCTGAATCACTGCTGTCAACATTTTTGTTTTCTTCTTGTTCAGTTAATTCCTTGATCTCATCATTAGAAAGACTAGCCGCTGCTTCTTGAATTATTTCTACGACATCTTCCACATTTACCCCTTCAAAACCGGTTTGCTTCGTTAATTTCACTATCTCTTCCACTATTTCATCCACATCGACAGAGTGTCCAACGTCATCGCTCTTACTTAAATCCGGCCAAATATTCTTCCATACTCCTTTCAAAGATCTTTCTGTTACCTCATTCCAAGAAAGGCCTATGTTTTCTACAGCATCCACGATGTTGTAGTTTTTCCAAAATTCTCTTATGGACTGGTTCTCTTCTCCGTCTGTTTTTTCAAACATTTGCTTAAAGGTTCGCCGCAAGTAATAAGCCTTAAAATTTGATATAACGCCTTGGTCCATTGGTTGAATTAAGGCAGTTGTGTTAGGCGGCAAGAAAACCACTTCGACTGGAATGCATGTTGTTAAGTCTGATAAATTTGTTGGGTGGCTTGGAGCATTATCAATTAACAGAAGTGCTTTTTGTTCAAGTTTTTTAATTTTGCAATAACGTTTAACAGACGGGCAGAAATGTTCAGTGAACCAATCCTGGAAAATTTTCGCAGTTATCCATGATTTTTTATTAGACTCCCAAATTACAAGTAAAGTTGATTTAGATATGCCTTTCATCGCTCTTGGGTTTTTGGAATGGTAAATTAGTAATGGTTTTAATTTAAAATCTCCGCTTGCGTTACCACCTAGTAGAAGGGTTAAGCGATCTTTTGCAGCTTTAAATCCTGGTGCCCGTTTCTCTTCACGGGATAGAAATGTTCGTTTCGGCATTCTTTTCCAAAACAAGCCTGTTTCATCAACATTAAAAACCAATTCTGGAGGATAGTTTCCTTCTTCAATTATTTTTTTTTTAATATCGCTGGAAATTCAGCCGCCGCTTTTGTATCACCACTTGCTGCTTCTCCTGTAATCTTTATGTTGTGAAGGTTATTTCGATGTTTAAATCTATTAAACCATCTTCGACTAGCAACGAAAGTTTCACTTTTGTCAATTGTCTCAGCCTGAATGTAATAAAAAATTCTTCTAGCTTTTTCCATTATGATAGATTGGCTTAATGGCATATTGCGGTCAATTTCGTCGTCAATCCATATAGACAGTCGTTTTTCCATTTCCTCTATGATATTATTTCTAGAACGGGTAATTTTAGTTGCATAGCTTGACGTAGTTGCAGTTGCCGATGACAGTATTTTTTCTTTATTCTTCATGATGGTCCTTATTGTTGAAGTTGGCAAATTCAATGAAGCACTAATTAGAGTTTGACGTTCACCAGAATCTAATCTTCTAATCACTTCCATTTTAGTTTTGAGTGAAATGCTTTTTCTGGTTGCTTTCTTTTCTTTTTCATTATCACCCATAGTAAAAAACTAAAGATCAAAATATTTGACACTGTTATATAGTATTAAATATGTAAATTAATACTTACAATAATGTCAACAAATGTTTTCAATAATAAAAATATGTCTGTACAATACCGCACCAAACAAGAAATACAAGTACACTCTTTCGGATATGTATTTGAAACCTATCGCTGCATAATATTTCGGGGAATCCCCTTATGCTGCGAGCGATTTCGTGGAATCCCCGGGTTGAAATAAAAAAGCGCTAAACCGAAACAGCGCTAAACGAAACAGCGTTAAGCGGGGTCTTACTGTGTGTATATATATATATATATATATATATTATTTTTTATTTTTTATTTTTTTTTTCTTTTCTTTCCCTGTACAACGTTGCCATTGCTCGCTTTCAAATCGTAGAGTTTGTTAATCAAATTCGTAAAAGTTTTACAAAATATGAAATCGATAATGAAACAAATTTCAAATCTGGGCTTTCAGATGTCCATATTCGCAGTAGGATTACGTCATTCAAAACTGGATGGCCCTAGGTCTCGTTGTTTTATCACAATGCGAAAAACATACTTATATTTATGCAGATTCTTCATTATTTAATTTCTTCAAATATAATGCAGGTCTCTAACATTTGGTGGCAACAGTTTGAAAAGTGAAACGGACATTTATAGTGATCCAACGCAAAATCGCAAAGCGAAAACAATAGTTCTTCAGGGACAAAGCCCCTATGGGCTAATTGTCTCCAGCGCGCGAGACTGTATATCGGAAATTCTAAAGATAGGCTCATTTTAAAAATTATTTTGCGATAGTGCCGTTGAATTGAATTTTATGGTTAAGTGCGAAGAATATGATATTTAATAAATAAAGGTAACACACAAAACGTTAAAAAAAAACGGCTGTGTGGCCGTAATGTAAAATCTGAATTTTTTATTACAGTCTCTCTTTCTTACGGAATTAAAAATCTGATGTGTACACCATGACTTCCTTGTATTGGAATATTAAATTATACGCATTTTTTCTTGCATTTCATTTAAACTTATTGGATTGAATTAAATCTACTTCGCCGACAGCGCATAAACCACAATAGAATAAATACATTCTTTAAAATTAACTCTAGTATTTGTTTACCATAGCGACACTCTGGCGCTAGGTTCACTTAACAGTATTAATAATTATATAACAGTTAACTTATATAATAATTTTATAACGGAAACTAAGTTAACTGTTATATAATCCAATAATTATATAACAGTTAACTCATATATTTCGTTCATATTATAACTCATAATGCACAAAATTTATATCATTTAAAGAATAGAATTATCTAATCGTTGCCACATGTTCTATTCAAATACTATAATAAAGCTAGAATGATGTATAAAAGAAATTAAGCAAAAAAAAAAAAAAAAAAAAAAAGAAAGAAATAGTTTTTCACAGACGATTGAGTGTTTCTCATTTAATTAATTCAGTTCTCACTTCGCGAGAAGGCAAAAATACATAAAAACTCAAAATATCTATATTAAAAATTACGAAGTAAATTTTAAACGCTTATTTCCTCGAAAAAAATTCCAGAAAGGATTAAGCATGATTTAAATAATAAATGAAGGCGTTATCTTTGTTGTTGCGAAGCTAAGTTTCTCTAGATTGGCAACAAATCCACTAGTCTCCTGTTTCAAATGTAAACATCAAATGGCCGCCATTAAAAAAAGCTTAGCGGCAATTAAATAACTTTAAAATTGCTGATAATTCTAAAAATATTGCACACAGATTTACTAAAGGCATAAAATCCTTAACCGGAAGATAAAAACAACATAATTCAATTATTTTTAAAGCAAAAAATGTACAATTTACAAACATATAAGAGTAAAGAAACTGAGATTACTGAGCCGGGTAACATAGTGGATATATATATAAATATACGTTTGGTGCGGCCGATTGCACCAAAATACGAGGTGCACATCTAAATGTTATAGCAGTCCTATATACAAGATTTCAACGTTCTGAGGCTACTCGTTTTTGAGTTATGCGAGGTACGTACGTACGCATGCACGTACGTACATACGTTCATACAGACGCGACGAAAAATTCTCTTCAGAATTAATTTTAAAGCAGTTTTATAATTTTTTTGAAGGAAAAGAGTATTTTATTCTGTCCTCACGTACAGATATCGCGCAAAAACATCGTTAAATTGCATTCGATAGCGGTCAAAATGGATATTTTCGTTGAAATATGCTGCCTGAAACTTTTCGCGATTACAATACTTCCTTTTTACTTCGTACAAGGAAGTAAAAAGGGCTTGCAAAAAATTCTTACACAGTATTTTATTATTAATACTCTAACATGTTTTACTTCATCAGAAGCATTTAAGCCTTATACATTGACGAGAGAATATAGCCTCTGAACATAAACAACGTGTTCCAAAATTGTATTTCTAGAACTTTTTTTTGTTTTTCACTCCAGTCTGATAAAGGAAATGGCAATTTGTTATCATTATATTCCTAAAATATTTTCTAAATTTATTAGTTCTTGAGAATAAATAACGCTAAGTGCGGTGATTTTAATGAACTAAACAATTACATTCTGCTTGACATCATCCTTTTTAACGGAGCTTTTACCTTATAAAACTATTTGAAAATCTGTAGCATCAATAACGTTTAGCTTTTTAAATTACAATTTATTGTTTTTAGATAAGATAAATGTAAACGATTTCGTAAAAGGAAAACAGAATTTCCAAGTAAGAGTGATTATTACTCCTGATTTTATTTCTAGGAATCAGGCAAACAAAAATATTTATGGGAAAAAAGATGTTTTTTTTAATTATAAATCTGAAAGCTTTTAGATTTTACATTACGCCCTAAGGTGCGCTTTTTTAAAGTTTTGTGTGTCACCGTTATTTATTAAATAAATTTTCTTCGCACTTAAACCATAAATTCAACAACAATAACGCAAAATAATTTTAAAATGAACATATCTTTAGAATTTCCGATACACAGTCTCGCGCGCTGGAGATGAAAGTGCTCCCCCCCTCTCCCTATAGTGTTGCCATTGCTCGCTTTGAAATCGTTCAGTTATTAATCAAAAATTCGTTAAAGTGTTGTAAAATATGAAATCGATAATAAAATGAATTTTAAATCCCAAATTAGGGCTTCTAGATGCCCATATTCGAGGGAGGATTACGTTATTCAAAATTAGATGGCTCTAGGTACCGTTGTTTGAAGACAGAGCGAGAAACATACACACATTTATGTAAATTCTTTATTATATAATTTATTTAAATGTAACGCAGGGTGATAATATTTGGTGCCAAAAATTTGAAAAGTCAAACGAACATTTAAAGTTTTCGACGCAAAATGCCAAACGAAATTAATAGCCCTTCTGGGCTAACGCCCTTTGGGCTCAAAAAAAAAAAAAAAAAAAAAAAAAAAAAAAAAAAAACAGATTTTTATATTACGTCCAGAGGGGCGTTTTTTAACGTTTTGTGTGTTACCTTTATTCTTTATTAAATATCATGTTCTTACTTAAACCATAAAAATCTGTTCAATAGCAGTATCACAAAATGTTTTAAAGAGCATATTGTTGGAATTTCCGATAGACAGTCTCGTGCGCTGGAATTTTTTTTTTTTTTTTTTTTTTTGTAATAGTTTTCAGTTATGTGATTATAGTTTAGATTTCTATCATAAATTATTTGAGATAGACCGAGTTCTTCTCTTAAAAAATTAACTTTTCTAAAATGCGAATTAAATGAAAAAAAAAATCATCTGAATTGTAAAGAGCGATTAACGATTTTCAAGAAGTAAAGCTGGGATATTACAGCCACAAACACTTGTATGAATATAATAAACATGATCTTAATGCAAATTTTTGCAGAAAATTTCGCTGAATAAAATTTGTTTAAAGACATATACCATTAATTTCATGTTCAATAGACTAGCCTGTTCAAATTCATCGAATTTCTAAACCTAATTTACGTAGAAGGAAAGATTTATTTGCAGAAGTAAAAAGATAATAAAAATAATATCTATCTGTAGTTTAGAACAGTGTTTCTCTACTAGATTTACTCCAAAGACCGGTAAAATATTTCGGTACGTTCTAGCGGACCGGTAAGTTTAATAATTCGACCCATTGGCACAATTTTTGGACACATAGCTGGATATTTCGCGGACGGCAAATATTTTTTTGCGGACCGGCGGTTGAGAAACATTGGTTTAGAACACATTTTGTGTCTTGTGCTAATTAACATACGATGTCATTTTTTTTTTTTTCCTTTTGTAGTATGAAGTATATTAGCAACTGGGTGCGTAATCTAGAGGTCCAGGTTCGAGTCCCGGCGACGGCAGTGGCGGGAGACATCTGTCACCGGGCGCAGCAACGAGGGAGCGCCAAATTGATGTTACCGAATTTTAAAATGAAATGTTTTCTATTCTTGCACACAGAAATGGGCGCAAAATCTTCAGTTGTCCCCGAGCGCTCAAAACCTTAGCTACGTCTCCGGGAGAGGGCACTGCTCATTTTTCATGTCTCCTTCAAAAATCCCAAGAACTCTACACCGTTATGCAGCGAATATACCTAAAAATTAAAAAATGCAATTTGAAATTACAGGTGCCTGTTATGCGCGGGAATATGGTATGTATTCCTGGTAAAAAGGGAGTAAAATAAATATGTACACTGGGAAAAAAAAAAAAGAGACAGTTCTAAAGCTCCCATTTCTATCTAATATATATCATAAGTCGCACTTTCGAGACATGAAAAATACAGTTTGAATTTCGTCAATAGGCCCAGTAGAATGGGACATTTAGAATTGTCCTTGTATTTTTATTTATTTATTTATTTGCGCAGTGTACAAAGGGACCAAAATAAGCAAATTTTATAATAGAATACGCTCGCGGAAATCGCGCGCTAAGGTGGTACAGGACTCTTTTTAATCGGTAGATAGAGCATTTTGCTGGCGTAAATCCTGAACTCCATGCGCATATCGAGCCAGTTTACCTTACAATATCCTCAATGAAGGCATCTCTCCCCTTGGACAAGTGCGCTTTACCATATTTATAACCTAACCTGTAGAGACATTAGGTATTTCTTGGAAGCCGGAGAGATAAAAAATGAGCAATCGCCTTCGCCGGGAATCGAACCAGGACCTCTGGAATACCGGCCCAGCGTGCAGAACCACTACACCACGAAGGCAAGCTAGGAAGCTGGGAGAAATACCTTATACACTCCCTTTTTAAGGGCGACTGGGGTTTTTGGAGGGCCCAATCGCCAAATCCTGGGTGTGGAGAATCCTCATCCAACACCCTTTTAGTTCCGGCGCCACTGTAGAAACATTAGGCATTTTTGGAAGCAGGCAAGATGAAAAATGAGCAATGCCTTCGCCGGGAATCGAACCACAGACGTCTGGAATACCGGCCCAGCGTGCAGAACCACTACACCACGAAGGCACGCTAGGAAGGCGGGAGAAATACCTTATAAATGTAAAATTTTCATTTGAAGTTCAATATGGGGTTTTTTTTCCATACCTCACACCATTCGATTTCTATCACTCCCAAAAATGCTGACTTCATTTTTACCTACAAATATCATAGGGTTTTACTTACATAGAAGCTTATGTTAACTCAATGTGAAAAGCTTCACTTGTAAGACAATAACAAAGTTGTAAGACCTATCCCAGATCCTATTATAATGACAATAAGTTATCGCTCCAGCTTGAATTCAAATGACAGAAATTTTTTTAAGGTTTCTTAAAAAGGTCTTTTTTAAAGTTTTTTTTTTTTTTTTTTTTTTTTTTTTTTTTTTAAGGCAATAACGTTTTTATTGAACTGTTGAAATTAACAGGAGGCACTGCTTGTGTACAGATGAAACTCTACCACCTCCGGTACTTAAAATAACATAGAACTGAGCGTTTAAATTCAAGTAAAGAAGGCTGATACTACACACAAAATAGTTTACTTAAGTAAATAACGGCGCGCTTTTTCAAAAGTCGGCTAGCAAAATATCTAAAGCCGGATTAAATTCTGGCAGAGCTGGCGATAATATGTAACTGTAAGCGAGCTCTAATTCTGAAACATTCAAAACATCAACTTAAATAATCATCAAGTTTCATTTTGATAAAGATTAATAGTAAAATTTCAAATCATAACCGGTTAATTTTACCATAAAATCCTACAATTTGACTGAATACGAAGAACCTTGAAGGTTTTCAAAACATCTTAACGAAGTGTAAATTTGCCTTTCAATTCGCTTCAACGAGAAATGGTTATTTCAAGTTATTTGGTCATGAAAATTATTTTTTCTTAAAATAGGCCCAACGGTTTCTTAATTAGCGGATTTTCTAAATATTCGTTCAGTTTAACTGCTATCGTTTTAAAAGATTACTAATATTATTTTTAATGATCCAGCTTCCACGGCTATTGAAATGCCTTGGACGCTTTGTTCGCAATTTATTTTTTTAAAAAAAATTTCTGCTGTATTTCGAAGTAAATATTTTGAATTAGTAGATTTCATGCACGCTTACTTTACACTTATTTTTCTCTTCAATTTTCCACGATTATAAAAAGCAAGTTGTATATTTTCTCTCGTCAAAAAAATATCTCAGAATTTTTTCGACGCATTTTAACAAAGAAAAACTAGAACCTTATATTTTCAAAAGTTTAAAATTCTTCCAGCTGTTTTACAAGAAAAGCCTATCAGAACTGGTTCTTTCTCATACCTATTACCGCAATGTTCCAAGACATTTTTAACTTTAATTTTCCAACGATAAAATAAATAAAATAAACAAAATACTTAAATACACAAAATAACTAATTCCTTTATTAGTTTTATTTAATTTCATCCTTTATTAGTTTTATCAATTTCATCGTAAAAGATTTAATACAGTATTACCTACAAAAAACATTTTTTTTAATAATAGTTGAATTTTTAATTACTAAATGTCCTGTACCCAGTTACTTTTCTCTTTTTTTACTTAAAAGGGCTATTGGTCTCGAAAAGAGATTTTGCGTCGTTTCTATTTATTTCGAGTCTGTTCCCGTTCGCAAACGTGACATTCTTATTTCATATTTAATCTATCTATTATTCATGAACAAACTAAACTGTTTAAGAGAAATATTATTTTCCTCCCTTTTTAATCCGACTTATTTAAAAAAATAAGCATATTTCGTTCATGATATATATAATAAAAAACATTCAGTACTTTTATAGAATTACTTTCCACACCTTGTCATTTTTTAAATATAGAGAAGATACATAACGTCCCCATGTTATCCATGGACATCTCGATCGATAATTCCTACTGTTAAAAAATATTAACTTTAAAATAGTTCATCTGGGCAATCATTAAAATCTGAACTTTTTTTTTATTTTTTTTTTTTTTACTTACTCTATTCAAACGCGCTTATTCCTACAGATAAACACATTTTTAGCCCAAAGGGCGTTAGCCAAGAAGGGTTGTTAGTTTCGTTTTTATATTTTGCGTTTATTCACTATAAACGGCGAATCACTTTTTATATTGTTCCCACCAAATATTAGAGCCCTGTATTATATTTAAAGAAATTAAATAGTGAAGAATCTGCATAAATGTATGCTTGTTTCTCGCATTGTGATAAAACAACGGTACGTAGTGCCATCCAATTTTGAATAACGCACGTCTCCATCCGAATATAGGCAACTGGAAGCCCAAATTGGGAATCTGGAATTTGCTTTATTATCTGTTTCATATTTTGTAAAACATTTATGAGTTTTTTGATTAAGAAACTCAACGATTTCAAAGCGAGAATTGGCAACAACAACAAAACAAAAAAAAAAAAAAAAAAAAAAAGAAACACTCCACACGAGACTGTGTTTTGGAAATTCTAAAAATATGCTGATTTTAAAATTATTTTGGATATTGCTGTTGAACTGAATTTTATGGTTTAAGTGCGAAGAACACGATATTTAATAAATAAAGGCAACACACAAAATGTTAAAAAAACGCCCCTTAAATTACTTAAAAGTTGCATCTGCATGTGTGGAAGAGTGAATCATGAGAAAAGAAGTGAAATATTTGTTTATATTTGGTGAAAAATCGTCCACTGCAGCAACTATGCTTTAAATGAGAAGAGTGAAAACGCGAAAAATTATCACTATGATTGTATCGTTGACAGTTGTACCGCTGGGTAGGCCCAGGTTTAGATTTGTATTTAATAATGCGGACCCATAGTCCTCGAAAAAATCATAAGACTATGGGTCCGCATTATTAAATACAAATCTAAACCTGGGCCTACCCAGTGTTATAACTGTCAACGATACAATCATACACAGCGAGCGTGTCATAATACACCTCGCTGTGTTCAGGCGCGGCAGGAATCATATGGTACTATAGTGTCTGTTCTTTGTAAGATGTGCTGAAAATCACAGATCCCATCTCTGCTCTTTTAAGGGCACCCAAAATTATAATGCAAAGTGTATCCTATGCCTGGGACCGCACCTAGCATCCTCTATCTCTTGCCCACGCAGACCAGGAAATCTAAATAGTAACGATAACCACAATGAAGAAATAAAAAAAATATTAAATATTCTGAAATGGAAAATATTCAAAGCAATGCTACCTCAGAAAACTCTCAAAAAAGTTATGACAGGTTACGTGATACTGCTAACCAATCTGAAAACACTAACTCATATGCAACTGAAGTTTAAAATAAAATAAATCCCATCAAAAATTCCAATTCTAATGCCAAAAAGGAACAATCCCGAGAAAAAATATAAATAACAGGCATGAACGTACAGGGGAAAACCTAGACAAATTCATAGCTTTCATGGCTTCAATATATGATCTTTATGATGACTTCTGTAATGCTAAATTTGTCACTGACAAAATGACTGTAGGATTTGAAGCACTCAGGATCTACAAAAATATCAATAATGACTAATACAAACAATTTCCAAAATTATTCAAATTTTAATAGACTAAACTACACCAAGATAATTTTCTACAATTGTGATGGTTTACTAAGGCAGCATTTACAAAATACTAAATTTTTGTTTGAAAACAACCTAGATATGATGTTACTCAATGAAACATCTCAAGCCCAATAAAAAATTCAAAGTTGCAAATTATGGAGTCTATAGAAATGATAAAATGCACAAAAGTGGAGGAGGTACAGCTATCATTGTAAAAAATTCTGTCAAACATACTGAATATCTTCTGCCAAATTTTTCTACAATAGAAGCTTGTGCCTGCCTAATCTAAAGCAATAATTATACTCCATATCTAATTGTTTCAGTGCACAAACCACCTCAAAAAATTATCAATACTGCCGAAATTGACTATATCTCCAACTTGGGATACCCTATCATCATTGCAGGTGATCTAAATTGCAAACACCCAGCATGGCACTCCAGACTTACTAACAGTAATGGAGTTAGATTGTATAATTATATGCAAAACTCTCCTATCAATATTCTAGCTACCACAGAGCCAACACACATTTCGGCTAATAATAACCACATCTCTTATGTTATAGACATACTTATTACCTGCAATATCCCTCAAATTCCAGACCTTATCAATATCACAGACCTGGACTCTGATCATAATCCCATTATGTTCATTTTGAATAATATTAAGCATTATATGCCCCCACAGCCTACTCAAGTAAACTCGACTGACTTTAAATATACTAGTTTAATATCTTATACAACAATATCTCTGCTGCAGCTAAAATGACTACTCCAGACTTAATAGAAGAAGCAACTACTAAATTTAACAATAAAATTCTGGATGCCATCAATAAAGCAACTAGAAATTCATCCAAAAAAGACTACTCCCTTCCTATCAATATTGTAGAAGAAATTAGAAACAAGAACAGATTAAGGAAGATCTGGCAGAGAACTAGAGACCAGAGAGATCATAATAATTATAAAAGATGTGACTACACAGTCAAAAAATTATGCTTTGAATTTAAAAAAGACAGCTGGAACGACTCTGTAGAAAACTTATCTCATACAGATCATTCTATCTTTGAATTTAAAAAAGACAGCTGGAACGACTCTGTAGAAAACTTATCTCATACAGATCATTCTGTTTGAAAATTAGCCAGAAAACTAAGAAATACCAACCAGAAAATTGGACCTATTGAGAACAACAACACAGTTATTTATCATCCTGTAGATATTGCCAATGAATTTGCAGATGTCTATGAAGAACAATTCAAAAATAACTTTTCGCATCCGGAAGACAACAACATTAAAGAACAAGTTCATAACTTTATTAATTCCAATAGGAGCACAGCTAATCCTCCTAACACTCCCTCTGAAGTATTCTATCTGATTAAGCATTTAAATCCTAAAAAAGCCAGCGGTTATGACAAAATTTCAAATACTGCCATACAGAATCTTCCTAAAAAAGCTATGATCTTTCTTGTCAACTTATTCAATGACAGCCTGAGGAATAATTACATCCCTAATGTCTGGAAAATTGCTACTATTATTGTCATTAAAAAACCTGGAAAGGACAAAAAATTAACCACAAGTTACACCATTTTCTCTTTTACCTACTATTTCCAAATTATTTGAAAAAATCATTCAAAAAAGATTGCAACAATATGCTCAAGATAATAGCATAATTTCTCCTTATCAGTTTGGCTTCAGGAAATATTACTCCACCACTCACCAAGTCTCCCGCATCGTTGAAAAGATCGGTGAAGCCTTTAATAAAAAGGAAACAGTAGCTGCTCTTTTCCTCGATGTGGAAAAAGCATTTGACAAAGTTTGGCATACTGGCCTTATATTCAAACTTATTACCTACAATTTCCCTCCTGCTCTAATCATCATTGTCTTCAATTATCTGCAAAACAGATACTTCCAAGTTAGAATCAACTCTGACTACTCAAACAAAAGAAAAATTAATGCTGGCATCCCTCAGGGAGCAAATTTGGCTCCTTATCTCTACATTATTTATATAAATGATTTCCCAAATTATCCAGGTACTGAGTTAGCTCAGTATGCTGATAGTACTGCTATCTTTTCTACATCCATCAACCTTACCTATGCTCAACACAAATTGCAAAATGTTGTTAATAATATCCAAGATTGACTCCAAAAATGGAAGATTAAAATTAATTCACAGGAAAGTACTAATATCATCTTCAAACGCACTAATAGAAGACCTGTATGCGATCATCTGTACATTAATAATCAACCGGTCAATACAGATAACTCAGTCAAATATCTTGGCATTAACCTAGATTCCAAACTTAATTTTAAAATTCATCCACAAGCTACCAAAGCCAAAACTATGCAAGCTTTTATGAGTGTATATTCAATAATCAATAGACACTCGAAACTGAGCATAAATACAAAAAAAATTATCTATTTACAACTCATAAGTCCTGTAATGCTTTACGGTTCGCCAGTGGGCAGCAGCAGCACGCACGAACAGAAAGCCTCTGCAAACATTGCAAAATAAAATCATAAGAACCATGCTGGGTGCTCCGTGGTTCGTAAGAAATGAAGTCCTACATAGACATATGAAAATTAACACAACTAACGAAGAAATACTAAAGACCGTCTATAAATTCTACAATAAAATCGAAAATCATCCCTCAAATCTCGTCAAAAACATGGGCAATTACGATTACATTATAGAACAGCCGTACAAAAGACCAAGGACAATTCATCATAATGTTCGTTGGTAACATATGTATATACTCATCATCGTATTTTATTATTTTATTATTCAGTATTTACTCAAGATTTTTGCTATACTTCAATTCTTTTGAACCTTGAATGAACTTTTATTGAAGGAATTACCTTATTTATCTGCAACTGTATTGGCCGATTAGCAGCTACACCTCTATACTCAAGTTATATTTTTCTTTAATCATCATGCATCAGCATCATCATACTGATATTTTTCTAAGTTTACTGATAATGTTAGAATACAATTCTATTCATCAGATTTGTAAATAGTCTATTATTTATTTTAATATAAAGCAAAATATGTCATCTTGAGCATCTCTCGACTCTGCCAATCAACATCACGGAAATAGCACACGTGACCAGCACCTCTGACTTACGTTAGTAAATTGAAATTACATCCCTGGCATAGATGTCACTTTTGTAATCAACATCTCGAATTAATACTGTGATTCAGGAATCTATTTTACTACTTACATGCATCCTTATGAGACAAGCACCAATACATTTCTAAGGCCTTTAATGGATAATATAACAGGTCAAGTAATGTACTTTTATTAGTACAAAACTTGAAGTATAACGTTATGACCTGACCTGACCTGAAAGGTCAGATCCCACTCCAACATTCAGAATAATCAATTCGGCTTTTGTCAAGGACATTCAACAACTAATTCTCAATTTTAGCAGAAAAAAATTGCAGAAGCTTTTAATAATAAATCTTGTTTCGTTGCCTGCTTCCTGGACATCGCATTTGACAAAATTTGGCCTAATGGTTTACTCTACAAAATCATCTAAATTAAAAGCGACATTTATAAAGCATGTAGAATCATTAGGATTTTTTGGAAGCCAGAGAGATGAAAAATTAACAACCGCCTTCGCCGGGAATCGAACCACGGACCTCTGGAATACCGGCCCAACGTGCAGAACCATTACACCCGAAGAACGCTAGGAAAGTGGGAGAAATACATTATATACTCCCCTTTTTGAAAGGGTGACTAGGGTTTTAGGGGACCTAGTCGCCAAATCCTGGGTGTGGAGAATCTTCATCCACAACCCTTTTAATTTGGGTGTCACTTGTAGAGTCATTAGGTTAATTAGAAGCAGAAAAGATGCAAAAATATGCAACCGCCTTCACTTGGAATCGAACAACGGACCTCTGGAATACCGGCCCAGCGTACTACAATTACACCACGAAGGCACGCTAGGGAAGTGGGAGAAATACCTTATAAGCATTTCTGAATAAATTAATGTCCCAATATTCCGCTTTTCGTTCCCATCATTGTAATAAATTGTATTTTTATTTTTCCAAAGAGGCGATTTGCCCAGAAGGACTATTAATTTCGTTTCAGCATTCTACGTTGGCTCACTATAAATGTCGGTTCACTTTTTAAATTGTTGCCGCCGAATATTAGAGCCCCGTTGTGTTATATTTAATGAAGAGTCTGCATGAATGTTATGTACAGTGGATGGACAAAAATATGGAAACACCTTGTGAAATGCACGTTTGAAAAGAAAGATTGATTTTAATGAAATATGTAGGTGGCGCTGGCATTTTTGACTACTGACGCCACCTATACAACTTCGTAAATGTGGTAAACAGTTCAGTTGTTGTCAGAGTACAGTTATGTGAGGTTGTCATTGCATTATGTCAGAGTTAAGAGACTTCGAACGTGGGCAAAGTGTTGGAGCACGTATGGTAGGTGCTTCCGTAAGCAAGGTAGCCGAGGTGTTTAGTGTTTCAAGAGGTACTGTATCAAAGATTTATTCCGCATATTTGAAAAGCGGAAAAACATCATCTGCTAAATCACAGCGCGGACGAAAGTGTGTCCTGAGTGATCGTGACAGACGATCATTAAGGGCAATTGTGACGAAAAATAAGAAGACCACAGCTGCAAAAGTTACTGCTGAAATGAATGTTGTGTTACCGAACCCTGTGAGTACCAAAACAATTAGAAGAGAGCTTCATAAACAGGGAATTGCTGGCCGTGCTGCAATTGAGAAGCCACTCATCAGTGATGCTAATGCCCGTAACAGGAAAAGGTGGTGTTTAAGTCATAAAGCCTGGACTACAGAGCAGTGGAAGCGAGTAATATGGTCTGACGAGTCTTCTTTCACATTGTTTCCCACTTCTGGCCGAGTTTACGTCTGAAGAACGCCATCTCAAGCCTATAATACAGACTGCTTGTTGCCAAGAGTGAAACATGGCAGGGGTTCTGTTATGGTTTGGGCAGCCATATCGTGGTTCTCTGCTAGCCCCATGATAACTGTGTCAGAGCACATGACTGCCAAGACTTATGTGAACATTTTGGCCGATCAAGTTCATCCCATGGTACAAACTTTGTTCCCCGATGGTGATGGTGTCTTCCAAGATGACAAAGCCCCTGTTCACACAGCTCACATTGTCCAGGACTGGTTTTCTGAGCACGAGGATGAGTTGTCCCATCTCCCCTGGCCACCACAGTCACCAGACCTGAATATTATCGAACCTTTGTGGTCTACATTGGAACCGAAAGTGCGTTCTCGTTATCCACCGCCAACATCGTTATCTGAACTTGCCACCGTTTTGCAGGAAGAATGGTATAATATTCCCTTGGCAAACATACAGGAACTGTATTTATCCATTCCGAGAAGACTGCAAGCTGTTTTGGATGCCAACGGGTTTCCTACCTCATATTAAGCAAAGAAACATGTTTTTTTAAAGGTGTTTCCATATTTTTGTCCAACCCCTGTATGTTTCTGCATTGTGATAAAACAACAATACCTAGAGTCATCAAACTTTGAATACTGAACATTTCCACCCAAATATGGGCATTTGGAAGCCGAAATTTAGAATTTGTTTAATTCTCGATTTTATATTTTGTAAAACTTTAACAAATTTTTTATTAACAAACTCCACGATTTCAAAGCGAACAACGGCAAGACTGTAAGGAAAAATCATTTTTATCTCCAGAGCGCGAGACTGTGTATTGGAAATTCTAAAGCTATGCCCCGTTTAACATTATTTTGCAATATTGCTGACGAACTGAATTTTATGGTTTAAATGCGAAGAACATGATATTTAATAAGTAAAGGTAACATACAAAATGTTAAAAAAGCGCCCCTTTGGGCGTAATGTAAAATCTGAATGCTTTCAAAATTTTTTTTATTTATATTTATTTGATTTTTTCCCTCACAATTATTATTTGAAAATAATGCTACTACTTAGTAATTTTCTTTCAAATAATAAACAAAAGCAAAAGATCAGATTTTCACTTTGAAGGTAGGCAGTTAAAAATACGACACAAATTTTGCAATCGACTTTTTTTACAACTTGCTAGAAAGAAACCTTCCTTATGGGTGATACTCGTAGGATAAAATAACACTCACTGTAAAAGTTAAATGATACTACCAGATAAAATGAATTTTAAACCATCAATTTACACTGTATTAAGACACACACTTCTTTAATAGCATATATAAGTAAAAGATATTTTTTTGCCCTTATAACAAAAAAGAGACTTTTCTTCGCGATTTTTTAACCTTTTTCCAATTTGATTCTTTATAGTGAAAGCATATAAACCGTATCCCAAATGATCTAGTTTTCGAAATATTTCTGTTAATTCCCAACAAAAAGTGAATGGTTAATTAAGTGTAATCGCCTTGAATGAGAAGAAATTAATACATTCCAATCAAACATTTTTTTAATGCAGTATTTTATCTGGTCTTTAAAAAATTCTGTATTAAAATGCTGCACAATTAGCTTTCTCTCACACAGAATTTCCCTTTGTTCGCTCTAAGCTTGATCTTTCGACCTGCGAGGAGAGGCCCACTAGCGGCCGAGCGGTAAAAGTTGCTGAACACTGGCAGTTCGGGCGAGGTTCGAATCCTCTAGCTGCATGCACGTTCTCGTGGTTTTCCGCACGTGTAATGTGTATACGAGCCAGTTTCCCTTAGAAAGACCTCCACAAAGGCATCCCTTTCCTTAGGCAGATAGTGTGCTTTACCGTAATCTCAATACATCAATCAAAATAAACACCCTGCGGGAAGAAAGACTTCTGTCTGTCTTAGGTTGAAGCATAAACAGAAAACTTGCTGCTTAATATGTTGTGCGACTTTTAAAAAGTTCATACATGGACGATTAAATAATTATAATTTCTGTCTAATCACTTATTTAAGTAAATTACTAATCGAACGTAATCAACTTTTAGCTAACAGTTTATAATTTAATATTTCAAAGACCTTAGCGGGGACAAAGAGCTCTTTACGTTCAAACATAAAGAAAAGGTTTGCTTGTTACGACATGAACCTTTAAAAAGTCTAAACGTAATTTAGTTATTAATTCTACAAACTGGAAAGGAACTAGATCGAAAGAAAACGCAGCCGATTTTTGTTTTATTCAGGGAGAATTGTTTATTTTTATTGCTTACAAATCTTGAGATATATCATATAAAGTCAAATAATTTCTTACATGGCTTTACCGCTTCTATCATGTTTAGCAACATTCAGTCATATAATCTTAAAAGTCTTCAATTCTGCCAGTTCCTTAATACAATTCATTTCAAATTGTATTTAGCTCACCAGAGGCAAAGCGGAAAAATAGGTGAAAACAGGTAGTTCGAACAGGGTTCATATCCTAGCTGCATCGCAGTTTCGTCGTTTTCTTCACATTTTTGGCTTGGTTTATTTGATTACGGCATAGCACACTACCTCAGTAAGGGCAGTGATACTTTCCTGGAGAAATGTCTAAGGAAAACTGACTCATACCCACGTTATGTATGGGGGAAAAGACGATAACGCCGATGCAGCCAGCCCGTTCGCCCAAAATTGAGTCCAGGTCAAACTACCAGCGTTCAGCGACTTTACTGCTGTACTGCTATGACCCGTTTTTCTCAACTATAAAGTGGCCGGGAGCCAGGAAAGGGGTATTGTCGTGACTTGCGATGTGGCGAATTTTGGTACTTAGTTATTACTTTTGTAACAGACAGCGCCACCACTTTTTCAAGTCATTTCATCACACAGTTGCCATTCGCCAATGTAACAGCCAATTAAAAAATATTCAGAACTACCTTTCAAATTTGCATAATAAGATTTATTCTTATTAAATATTAATATATATATATATATTTTGTCTGTTTTGCAAAATATTTATTTCTTGTGCTGTGTTTTATATTACGGATAAGAAAATTTTCAGTGTACGAAAATACAAGTGTGAATTTTTTTTATTAAATTAGCTGGTTTAAGTATTTCACTGAATTATTTGGTATTAATATAACTGAAAGTGAGCTCCTAAATGTGATGGATATAGATAATATCAAGAACTTTACGCATATAGTGAATGAAACACACCCAATTTTGTACTGCTATATTTACTTGTCAAAATCTATTTCAAACGATTTGTTGTAAGCACAGCATTAAAAAGTCTGATATGTAGACCACGACTTCCCTTGCGCGGAATATTAAATTATACGCACATTTTTTTTCTGCATTTCATTGAAACTTATTTCCTCTCTCATTAGAGATAGTTTTCTCTTTCAATTAATTCAATTCTCACTTTGCGACAAGACAAAAATACATAAAACCTCAAAATAGCTTTATTAAAAATTGCAAAATATAGAGACTTGAAACACCAAATACAATTAAAACAATTAAAAAAAACAATTTTTACAATTAAAATTATTGTTTCTACGCAAAAACAAGTAGTTATGCCAGCGACAAGAAGGCAGATTTTTCGGTGCACAAAACTTTTACTTTGGGTCCCACTTGGCAAAAAGACACTAAAAGTGCAGAAACTGAATTCACTATTTCGCTAAGTTTCAAATGCAAACAAATATGGCAGCTATAGTAAAAAAAAATTAGGCTTAGCCGCACTTAAAAAACTTTTAAATAGCTAATAATTCTACAACTATTGCATGCAGATTAACTAAAGGCATAAGAACTTTAACTGGGAGATAAGAACAACATAATTCAATCATTTTTAAAGCAAAACATGCACAATTTACCAATATATAAAAATTAATTTAAAAAAAAACTGAGCTCACGCAGCTGAGTTACAAAGTGGGTATATTTGCTTATTTATACACTTTTGGTGCAGCCGAATCCAACCAAAAAGGTAGGTGCACAACTACATGTTATATCATATACAAAATTTCAACGTTTTGAGTCTACTCGTTTTTGATTTATGCGAGCTACATACTTACATACGTACATCTAGACATCACAAAAAAATCTGTCCTGAATCCATTTTAAATCCTTTTTGCAAACCGTTTTGGGAAAAAGAGTCCTTTATTCTGTTCTTACCTACAGATGTCATGCAAAAACATCGTTCATTGTATCTGATAGCAGTTAATATATGGGTATTTTCATTGAAATATGATACCCGAAAATTTTCATGGCTGCGACACTTCTTACAAAAGTACAACTTACTTCGTACAAGGAAGTAAAAAAGTGAGTTCTCAAATATCAGTAAATAATTAATTTTATTCCTTTTGTTCTTTCATATTATAATAGTTTATCATTTATCAGTACAAAAACTGAGGTAATTAAAAAATTAACTTTTTAGATATTTTTAGTATTTTTTCATTAACGTTATAAGGTATTTTCTCCCTCCTTTCTGCATGCCTTCGTGGTGTAACCGTAGCACACTCGGCGCGTATTCGAGAGGTGCAGGTTCAAGTTCCGGCGACTCCTTTGCACATTTTTCACAGCTCCTTTAAAATAACCTAATGACTCTACAGTGGCGCTCGAACTAAAATGTTGTGAACGATGATTCTTCACAACCAGGATTTAACGATCGGGTTTCCTAATTTCCATTTGCCCTTTAAAAGGGATAATGTATTTTCTCTCTCCTTCCAGTATGCCTTTGTGGTGTGACGGTTAGCACACTAGGCGCGTATTCGAGAGGTTCAGGTTCGAGTCCTGGCAAAAGGCATTGCTCATTTTCAAAAATACCTCTCGGCGTATTATAAAAAAATAACCTAATAGATTCTAAAACGTAATTAATGAAAATCATTTCAACCCAAAATAGGATTTGCGTTAGTGAATTTTAGTTAAGAATAGTGGCTCCCCACTATTCTGAATATTATTGGAATAATTTAAAGATTAAATCCGATAGTATCTTAAGATGGTTTTGCAATCAGAAAACAAACTCATATTGATTCATCCTTATTTTCTTTACAAATGCCGAATATCTGTTTGCAAGTCTAATCTGTTTTCAAATCAAATGCCGAATATCTGTTTTCTATTTGAACTTGATCAAATAGTGTGTTAGTGTTTAATTCAAAAGATAATATTATGCATTGATTAACATTTCCTCTAACTTCTTTTTAACTAAGGTTGCCTATGAGCAACCCCTTTAATTCTGACTCGCAGCTTTTATTTTTAGGTCAGGATATGAATGTAATGTTAAGGCCAGGATATGAACGTCGGAAGGTTAAGGATATGAACCTTTAAACAATAGGATTTCTTTTGAAGCACAGCGGCATGACAATGATCAATAATCTTAGCATCACTAAGAATAATTTTCTGGGTTCTCATACTGAAATTTTCCCAGAGTATTAAAAGTTGTAAATGAAAACGTAAGCATATTATAAAGGAAAATGTAGCCGAAAAATGCTGTGACTGCTATTTAACTCTAAAGAGGGGTTATCAAAGAGAAAATGAGAATTAATATTGATTAAAATTGCATTTTAGGTAATTATTACTGATTATAATAGACTGCAATGTTTGAATATGAATTCTTTGAATATTTTTTTAAAAAATTATGATTGCGAAAATAGAAAAATAGTTTCTTGGATTGATTCCTTTCTCACAGAAGCCAGATGAATTCTGTTTTACTTAATGAAAACTAAAATTTATTTGCATATTAATCTGTCCTCTATGAGCACTTTATTTCAGTGATCTCTATTAATCTGCCATTTGTTTTTCTTAATTTAAATGCTTCAAGAATAATTAGAAAATGACCTAATTCTCTTCTTGCCTTTAAATTCTTCATTTGTAAAACTGCATTTTCAGCTATAATCATGTGAAATAATTCACTAAATATAATTCAGTGCAGAAAAAATAAGATATATAAAATGGGATCACCACTTAGATTCTGTTTTAGAAATATGATGAAGCTTACGAAAAATCTAGGAAGCGAAGTAATTCCGTACAATATTTTATAATTTTTTATCAATGATCAACCTGTAAATATAATTTATCGACATGCAAATATAATTTAATAATTTAATGTGTACGTATATGTTACCGTGAAACACCGAAATTGGAGAATATCGACTTTCACCGGAGAATGACAACATTTACCACATACATCGGTGAAAGATCGAATATTGCATTACATTCTTGTACATTCGGACCCTCACCGGTGTTATGTCGACAATCACAGATATGCTCTGGTGTAGGTCGAAAAGAGAGTTCATAAGAAGTCATAATAGTTTAAGTTGTTGCAATAAATAAGATTTGAGTCACATAATTTAGTAAGCTTTTTATTACTATTATTTTATTTTCTCATTTAGAACGCACTGTATAATTAAGTAAGTTTTTAACTTCTATTATTTTCCTTTCTCATTTTCAATGTACTGTGTGTTTTAAGTTCTTATTTTAAGTCTCAAGTGCTTTTTTTCGTGACTGAATTACGGAGAAGAAATATATTCTTATATGTTCAACATTCACCGGTGAAAGTCGACATTCTCCAGATTTCGGTATTTCACCATAACATATGTTCTACATGTAAATATTATAATATATATATGCATGTATATGTGAGGAGAAGGTTCATGAGCGTCTGAGTGGTAAAGCCGCTAAACAGTGATAGTTCGGTCCGGAGTTCGCATTCCAGTGAACGGAATGGCTGTATGGGCGTTTACGCTCCCCGGGGAAAGCGATTAGAAATACGATTTGTATGCGATTGAAATGCGATATTAATGTGCAAAATTGATATAATTTTGAATATTTGTTTCACCTGTTCATTCGTGCTTTCCCAGTGCTCGGGTACCTTGGCAAGGTCGGGGGGCTCCCTCTCCAAGGAGGGTCGAAAACCTGAGCAAAAGTGCCTACTACTTACTGACTTGGTGTGAACCCCAGGGTACCAGGTCGGTCTACAGACCCAGTGCATCTTATTTAGTTAAGCGTTGAATAACTCTGCCTACATCAAAATGAGTTCTAAAGACATTCTCAAAGAAGGACAGGCATATATTGCCACCTTAGAGACAATATTGACAAATAAAGCTTCTGGCATAAACAAGGCAGTAGCCGCTGATATTCGACATCAATTTCAATTGATGTTCAACCTTCTAACTGAACAGTGTGTCGAGATGGCACACATGGAAGGACAAATTCATCAAACGCCAAACATTAAAGACTCTTATGCGGACGTACTTAAACGTCCAGCTCGTGACCGATCCAAAACATGGAGAAAACCAGATAAACAACATGTCACTATTTTATACCCCACAAATGAAGGGGATAAACCAGACAACATCAGAAAGAAGCTCTTAAAAACTATTGATCCCACAAAGCTCCACATTGGAGTGAAAAGACTTAAAAATGAGGCAAAAGGTGGTCTCTTAATAGAGACCAATAAAGCGGAAGACATAGAGACGCTAGAAAATGAAATAAATACTGTACCAGAACTTAAAAAGGACCTACAAATTGTTCGTCCTACACGTAGGCTTCCTAAAATTATAATATATGATATTCCAAGGGACTTGACTAAGGAAGAACTTAAGGAAGCCATTTTAGCCCAAAACGAAGGCATCGATGGTGATGGCCTACAGGTTAAATTTCCTATCAAGCATAAGAACGGAAATCATTGGGTTTGTGAAACCTCACCGGAGGTTTTCAAACACTTACTAAGTTACGCAAACTGTGCGTTAATTGGGAACGTTTCAATTTAAGAGAATACATCAGACCAACGCAGTGTTTTAAATGCTGCCAATACCGACATATTTCTAAACAATGCCAAACAGAAGAGGCATGTGGACATTGTGGAGAAGTGGGACATTCCCACAAAAATTGTGACAATAACTACCAAAGATGTATTCATTGTGCAGAAAGAAATGCGAATAGTGATAAGCACCTTGACGAGCAGCACTCAAGTTTCTCAAAAGACTGTCCTAGCAGACAGCTAGAAATTGAAGATCTTCGAAGAAAAATCAATTATGGCTAGAGAACTTATTCAAAATATAAAAGCGTTGCAAAAGATTAATTTAGCGAGATCACATGTCGCAACAGCACAACTAAAGACTTGTATCTTTGAATACGACTTGATTTTTATTCAAGAACCATACTGTATCAATGACAAGCCGTCTGGCTTTCCGACTCAAACATTTTTTCTCCAAATGACCACCCCAAAACAGCCACAGTGGTGGTTAACCCACGACTTACGGTTCTGAATACTTACGCTTCTTCTACTTTAAATGTTATTACATTAAAGATTGAACATAGGACAATAACCATTTTTAACTGTTATACTCAACCTATAACGGACTTAACAGATTTAACTACTCTGTTAAACTTAGCTGAACGTTACTTTGACGATCAACATGATCTTCTTCTCCTTGGCGACTTAAACGCGAAAAGTGTGCTCTGGGGCTCCCCCTTCAAGGATCCCAGAAAACGCACACTTAGAGAATTCTTAACAATGCATAGACTGGCTGTTGAAAACGATCCGGATGGTCCCCCTACCTACAACTGCACAAGGGGAAAGAGCTGGATTGATATTACAGCTTCCAGATCAATCTCTTCCACGTCTTTCATTCATAATTGGAAAGTTATGGACTGTATCACTTTAAGTGATCATTGTTATATCTCTTTTGAAATTACGTATCAACATTCTAGCTCAACTCAAAGAGTCAAATATAAACTTACACAAATGGATTGGCTCTTACTGAAGGCAAAAATTGGTCACTTTTTTGGTTCAATGGAATCTTACTTGCCTAAAGATACAGTTGATCTTAATCAACTTATAATTAAGCGGACTCAGAAAATACAGGAATACTGTGACTTGGCAACCCACGCCAAGGGAAAATATGTTAAAACTCAACACAAAGGTGTCCCTTGGTGGACCCCGGAACTCTCAATATTACGAAAAAGAATCCTCGCTTTGAGAAAGCGTTATCACAAATGTATTCATGATGACGAACTAAGGGCACACTATAAGCAAGTCTATGAAAAAGAGCTTGCTCTCTATAAAAGAAAGCTTATGCAAGCCAAAAGAACAACCTGGAAAAGATATCTGGAGCGTCTAAGTCCTAGTTCACCCTTCGGGGTACACTATGACATTGCTAAGGGGACTATGCAATCCCCTCTACAATTAAAAGCGTTACTCAAACCAGATAAAACCAAGACTTCCACAATAGAAGAAACTATACGTTTCCTAATGGATTACCACTTTCCTAAAGATATAATCAGCGAAGACACGGAGTTTCATACGACAATTCGTAACAACTTAAGGAATCCATATAATTCAATAAATGATGTTCCGTTTACGATTCCAGAAGTGGAAAATGCTATCAAATCCCTCAATCCAGGCAAAGCACCTGGAATGGACAATATATCTAAAGAAATTATAGCTGAAGTTTTCTATGCTAACCCACAATTACAAGTAGCGTTACTTAATGAACTCTTCCGTCGAGGAATATTTCCTAACTGCTGGAAGACAGCGAAATTAGTATTATTCTCAAAAGAAGGAAAAAATGGTGAGCTTCCTGATGCTTACCGCCTTATTTGCTTGCTTAACGCATGGAGTAAAGTCTATGATAAATTAATCACTAACAGATTGACTTATTTCTTAGTATCGAATTCCAAATTAAGTGAACAACAATACGGCTTCACGGCGGGAAAATGCTCAGCAGATGCCATCAAGGACAACATAGTCTCACAAATAGAAGCAAACCGACGTAATAATAATTACACCAATGTTATCTCTTTGGATATCAAGAGTGCATTCAACAATATTTGGTGGCCGTTCCTACTACAGGAACTCCGCAATCTGGGATGTCCTCTAAATATTTATAAAGTTATTGAAAGTTTATTGGATAATAGACATATAATCTATGAAATAAATAATGTTCAATACTCCATAAAACAAGAAAAAGGATGTGTACAAGGATCCAACTCTGGACCACTATTCTGGAATATAGTAATGAATATAGCTTTAAAACTCGAATTTGAAGATGGAATCCACATCCAAGCTTATGCGGACGACGTTTCACTCCTAGTAACAGGATCTATGCATATGCAAATTCAAACCAAGGCAAAGTTGGCGCTTCAAAAACTATCAGAATGGGCACTCAAGTGCAAACTTCAATTCTCTCCCGAAAAGTCAAAGTCTATGTTTATAGCAATCAAAAAGCGTGGTGCAGCCTATTCAGCACCGACAATAAAGATGAACGATCATACCATTAAGCAACAAAAATCCATTCAATATCTTGGAATAGTCATAGATGAATGCCTTACCTGGCTACCTCATCTAGATTATATTAAATCTAAAGTTTGTAAAATAATGAACAATCTTCTTAGATTACTTGGGATGCCCAAACCAGTTCTGAAAGAACTTTATAAACGTGCAATAGAGCGTACCATAGTATACACATGTCCTGCCTGGTGGTACTCACCTATGGTAAAAATGCGAAACAAAACAAACTCTATACAACGCATAGCACTTCTTGCAATGACCAAAAGCTATAAGACTGCCCCTACTGCAGCTCTTCAAGTGATTGCTGGAATTATGCCGCTTGATCTTAAATTGGACATGGAAAGCATCATCCAACGTACCAAACGAGGATGGACTGACTTTAAATATGAGGACTTAGAACTTTCACGGGATCAGATTGAATTCCCAGTACCTAAATGGCATTCTCATCCAGCTCATATTCAAGTCTTCGGATGGGACAACAAGCCTCCAATCAATAAAGGTTTAGAAATTTATACGGACGGTTCAAAAAGTGAAGACGGCACTGGAGCTGGCTTCTGTTCCTTCATGAATGGAGTTTGTCACGATCAATTTATGTTTAAACTGGATAAGACTAGTACAGTATATCAAGCTGAAACTTTAGCATTAAAGTCAGCATTACTATGGTTAAAATCACACCCCAGTCCTGCGCATATATATTCGGATAGCCAGGCTGTTTTAAAGTCTATCCATAAATACAATATCTATAATCAGAACATTATCGCCATAAAGAAATTACTGGCTTTTACAAAAGCGAAGCTTCATTGGATAAGAGGACTCCAAGGCACTGCCGGCAATGAAAAAGCCGACGAGCTAGCCAAACAAGGGATTTACTCGAACACGTACCTAGACTGCAAGATCCCTATGAGTAATAGCATCAGGACGACAAACGTTCACACTTCTACCGAATGTTTCGGAGAAACGGCATTTCAGTGATTTTTTTTAAATCAAGTTATCACTAATCACGGAGCCTTTCCGATTTATATTAACAGATTCAAACTAAAGGAATCTACATGCAAGTGTCAATGTGGTAGTGAATCCGCAGATGCACTTCATATGATTATAGACTGTTCCAGTGTATCAACAAAACGTAGAGAAATTTTCAAACAAAATATAACTTTAGAAACTCTAAAACAACTAATTAAGAACGACAAGGGACGATCTTTGTTATCAAGTTTTATGGAATACATATACCATAATGAATCAGATCTGTACTTATAAATTGATTGTATTATATAATATTATTGTACTTATATTGGAATACTCATATCACAATGAATTAGATCTGTACTTGTAAATTCAATCGTATCATGTAATATCTTTGTACTTTTATTTGCCATGTTATTAATCATTTAATTATTGTAATACTTAATATTGATTCTTTACTTTGTTCTTCCTATCATTCTATGTTGCATTGTATAACTCAATTTATGTTCAAAAAATAATTTGTTTTGTAAATATAAAAACATGCTATGTAATGTATTTTTTCAATAAAGACGTTGGCGAGGCCAACACATCTCCTAGTCAGAAGACCTCAAAATTCTAACTAGGTCTTTCAAAAATTCTAATTGGCATTATTTGATCTTTGAGCTCTTGCTCCAAAATTGAAAATTTCCTTAGCCTATTGGCTCTGGTGATACTTCTGCTTAAGAAGTGCGGACCAGACAATCCATTTTCATGTTGTATGGGCGTTTACGTGGTTTTCCCCATGTATAACGCATATACGATCCAGTTTTGCTTAGAAAGTCCTCTACAGAGGCATCCTTACCCTTAGGCAGATAGCCGTCGAGTGCTTTGCTATATTTAAATAAACCACAACAAACCATATAAGTAATTTAAAAATCGCTTTATTTTATATATGCTTATAAAATGTATATATATATGTGTGTGTATGTGTAATTAAAAATTTTCTAATTGCTTCAGAACCTAACATTTATATTGATATTATATACATATACATACATTAATGAACATTGTATATTTAAGATTTTTTTCTTTGATATTTTATACCTGGTAGAGACATTAGGTATTTTTTTCCGGAATCAGGCAAAATGAAAATTAACAGAGCCTTCGCCGGGAATCGAACCACGGACCTCTGACAATATCGGCTCAGCGTGCAGAACCACTACACCATGAAGGGATGCTAGGAAGGCACGAGAAATACCTTACATACTCCCCTTTTGAAAGGGCGACTGAGGTTTTTAGGGGACCCAATCGCCAAATCCTGGGCGCAGAGAATCCTCATGAAACACCCTTTTAGTTCGGGCGCCACTTTAGAGACATTAGGTATTTTTTTCTGGAAGCAGGCAAGATGAAAAATTAACAACGCCTTTGCTGGGAATCGAACCACGGACCTCTGACAATACCGGCTCAGCATGCAGAACCACTATACCACGAAGGGATGCTAGGAAGGCGGGAGAAATACCTTATAACCTTGTTCTTTATTTTGTTGCATTTATTTATGCCTATATACATACATATAAAAAAAACATAATAATAGGCTAAAAATTAAAAGCAAAATTTTTAAACCCGTCCTGCACTATAGATATGTGTGTATTGGACGGCAGAATTTAGGGAAGTTGAAATTTTTGGAATTTGGGAAAGCACCGAGTGTCAAAATTAAGGGATGAGAAGTATTTATGATTTAGGGAAAGCACTGGGTTCCAAAGTTTAGGCATGGTTAAAATTTAGAACTTACAAAAGCGCTTTGCAGCAGAATTTAGGACCTGTAGAGGCGATACCAGGCGGTTTCAAGCGCCAGCCCTAGATAAAGCCTTAAGTATATATGTGGGAGTTTATTTATTCAGGACTCATATTAGTTTGAAGCATGTGCAAGAAATAAACGTAGGTATAGTAAAAAACTAAACTATTACAATTCAGGCTTAATTCAGAATGCTATAGGAGCAAGACAAAATTTAGCGAAACCACTTGGGTTTCGTTGCCAATCTTGTGATACATAGCCAATAACGTATAACACACGCTATTAAGTTAGGCTAAAATTATCATTACTGATTCTAAGGCATTTTAAATTAATGTAGCAGACTGCGCTGCTCCCTGACCTTCTAATTTGACCCAGTTTATTAATTTTCGCAGACTGTTATTATTACAGAAATTTTATAAAAACTAAGCTTGAACTTTCGATTATGTCGAAAAGAGTTTCCAATTCTGGAGTTACAAAAGGGATCTACAAAGCGAAACCATGTTTAGAAGTCCATTAAACAAAATGTGGAATTGCTGCAAAAAATGCATACAGGCATATTCGTCTTAAAATTATGTGAGGAGTATGGCATTGGAAAGTCCACTGTATATGACACAAGAAAAAAGAAAAAGGAACTTTTTGAATTTTTTGTGGGAGCATCTTAAACAACTTGCATTGAACGAAATGTTTAATAAAGTAAACAAATATTAAGCTTTCTTTTGTAAATTTTGATACCCTTTAGATCATAATTGTTCTTTATTTCATAAATTACAATTTCATAATTTTAATTGTATAATTTCTGCATGCCATCTTACCAGATTTAAATTGATGATCTATTATTAGGGGGACCAAAAAGTAATGTCGTTTCTACGCATGTCGACAACAACAATAGACAACAACATGCTAAGGGCAGAAGTGGACGCAAATCAATGTCAAACAATCGAGGAACTGTCAAACACTCTTAACCAACCTTGGTCGACCAAAAACATTTAAAGCAGAATGGAAAAATAAGCAAAGCAGGTGTTTGAGTCCCCCATAATCTGTCCGAAGAGAACAAAGCCAACCTATCCATCACACGCAATGTATTGCTTCAACGGCACCATACAGAACCATTTTTTGATCGCTTGATTAGTGGAGACAGAAAAATAAGTCCTATATGATAATCCAAAACTCAAAAGGCAGTTTTAATAGGGGTTACAAAGGGTTTACATCCTGAAAAGGCACTTCTGGGTATTTGGTGGAGTATTCGTGGAATTGTTCATTTTGAATTGCTGAAATCTGGAAAAACTGTTAATGTAGACCTTTATTCTGAACAATTGGATCTAGTGAACCAATCTTTAATTGGAAAATATCCGGCGATTGTCAACGGAAAAGGCGTCATTCTGCAACACGACTGTGCAAGACGAACACTGGAAAAACATAATGAATTGGGGTGGGAGGTACTGCCTCACCCACCATATTCGCCCGATATCGCACCCTCGGATTTCCATTTATTCCAATCCCTACAACATTTTCTTAGTAACAAAAAATTTCAAAATTTTGATGATGTCCAAAATGCCATCTTGAGATATTTTACTCAAAAACCAATTGATTTTTATTGATCTGGGATTGAAATCTGCATACTAGATGGCAAAAGGTTGCTGATAACGAGGGTGATTATATTATTGCTTAAAAATAAAAACTTGTTACAAATTTATTTGTTTGAATTTAATGTAAGAAAGCAACATTACTTTACAGCCCCCCACAGGATTTGGAAATATCCCAAATCCGGAATCGGCTAGTGCGGATTTCGAACTTTGTACTGTATTTATTAATACTATATGAAGAGATACTTTTTTAAATTATAAAAAATATTGCTTAAATTTTTAATGCATTTTATTCTCACTTTTTTGAAGTGTTTGTAAGAGTAAATTTTTAATTTTGCAATGTTATTGTCTGTTATTTTACTTCAATATTTATAATTAAATTTTATATACAACAAAATTTATTTTGTAGATTTCAAAATTGTGCATCATATACATATTTAATACTTCTAAATATGTCAAACAATACATAAAAAGTATTATAAATTAAACATGCTTATCTTCTACTACAGAAATGTTTAACAGCAACAAAATTTAATTATAAGATTTTTCTTTTCTTTCATGTTTGCAGCAAATGCAAGAAATAAAAATAATTCTGAAGATGTTTTTTATGTTGAAAGGTATCTAGTGGCATTAACTGCATAAGATACTTTTAAGCAAGTTGTAGCTTATATTTAAAAGAGTCGCTGATATTATCATCCAAGACTCATATTTTCAAACTACAGTAAATTTTTTTATAAACATGAGGTTTAGAATAATCACTTTCCTAAAAATCAAATAATGACACAAACATCAAGTTCTTAGGAGCCTGAATTAATCAGAATCACAGAAATTCAGTGGTTATGTAGAAATTATCCACAGCAGGACAACTCAGAAAGTTCTGGGGACAAGTAAAACATGCACCAAAAATTTTGGAATCATTTGCCATGATCTTTATTAAATAAATTTAAGATGATTTCTGAAAATAAAAATTCAACTTTTTTTAAAATTAAATACTGGAAAGCACTTTCCTGTTTTCTCACATGTGCTTAAAATTCTAATTTAGAATGCAGTTGTCAAGAACTGAATTTATTGCCTATGAAAAAATATTTCATTTTCAGATTAGATATAAAAGAATTTTTTTACCTCAGTAGTACATAGAGACTTCAAACTGCAAAATGTCCTGCAAAAAAGAAATAAAAATGCATTTCAATAGTCAGTACATAACAGAATATGCTATACAATATTTACATATAAGTTGCTTCAAAGGACTAAACTGGGAAGTAAATTTCTTCTGAAATTTAAGATGAATATGAAGAAGGTATACAATAAATAATTATGAAACTAAATTGAAGACCTTTAACTAAGAATTTAAACATGCTGCTAATTAATGTATACAGAATCATAGCCTTTAGTGCAGTAATAAGGAATAGCAAATGTAATAAACAGTAACTCTTTAATCAACACTAAGAAAACTGCTGAAACTGAACATAAAACACTAAGTTAATAATTTCAGAAACAGTTACAAAAAAATAATTGTTTAAAATCTTTACATATAACAACATAACACTGTTGGGCATAATAACAATTCAGCCTTTTAGGCCATAGTACATGCAGCAGAAAAGGTTTGAGATGGCACACAATTTGCTCTCAGTTCAGTTTTATATCCCTTTGGCCAGTGAAGGCAAACTCATTAGTCAACAGAGTCAATTATCAACAGTTCAGCACTGTATTTATTAATACTTGTATTCTCTTTTCAAGTATCTTCTTCCATTCATTCTCTGCATATGTCCAAACCATCTTATACCTTTCTCAACACTACATCTTTTTTCGCTCCACAACACTCCCTAAAATTAACTCAATATTTCAGTTTTTAAGTCTTAGTTAAACTATATATATATGTCGAATAAAACTTGATATTATACTTAATAACGATACTATTTTATTGATAAAAGAGAATTGCAATATATTGAAAAACTTGAATCGCAATAATGACTAACAAAACACTAATGTAAACAATGGCCTTGCATCTTCTTGAAAAGTTTGCATTTTGTATGTTGTTTTTCATTTTAAGCCTTATTACAAGTTTTCATGAATAAGATGACTTCTCTATTTACTCTTGACAAAAAGTTCATGCTTGAAAATTATTGATCGTATGAATATGTAGACTCGAATAAGAAAAACATCAAACGTTAGTTTTTTAAGCTGATTGCATGAGTCGGGAATAATATTATTCCACATGTTTTCCTTCTCCAGATTACTTGTGCTGTGAACTAAGCACACATTTATTTTTCTCCGATGTTTCTACATCAGCACTTAAAATGTTCAAATTTCAAGTTTCATATTTTTTTTTTTTTTTTTAAATTCAGCAATTGATTTCAGAGTTGCCAATGTGAATATAAACAGAGAAATGCAATTCCGTTGCACTAGTATTAAGAGGTTTTTTAACAAAGGCTAATGTTGCTTTGCTGATTCAGAATTCCTGAAACCGCTGAGAAAAACTTCTGTCATAAAACTGTTGTTTTGAAATGGCAAATGTCAATATTAGATCTATTTTCTTGAGAATGTTTCAACAGGCTTGGAAAGTGAACCAAAGTTTCTGTTTCAAAAATCTTGAGCAGAAAGAGATAATTTGCTTTCAAATGAAATAACTTCTTCCAACATCAGAAAAATTGTGTTTCCTCTTCCCTATAGGAGGTTCGAATCCCGCGAACGGGCTGGCTGCATGGGTGTTTTCGTGGTTTTCCCCATGTGTAACATGTTAAAAACGAGCCAGTTTCCCTTAGAAAGTCCTCCACGAAGGCATCCCTCCTCTTAGGCAGATAGCCCTCGAGGCTTTGCCATAATCACACACACACACACACACCTCTTCCCTATAGTTTTTTGATTAAGCTGATTTAGATGAGATGTAACGTCTACCATAAAATAAAATTTTTGGATCTACTGATCATTCATTAGTTCTGGATTATAAACACTCATTTCAAGGAGTAATGCTTTAACTTCTGTTAATAAAGATGCAAAACATTTCCTCTTGATAACCAACGCACTTTATTATTCAGCAGAAGATCTGAGTACTCGCTCTCCATTTCAACTAAAAATTCTTTAAACTGGCGATGATTAAAAGCTGTAGTAATAATGAGGTTAACAATAATATAATTATGAATTCCATAACTTTGCAAATTTCTTCTGGAAATGTCGAGCACAAAGCGCTTCTTGATGAATGATACAATGGTAAGTAAGATCTTGTCACTGATTTTTCCTTTCAAAATAATAACAAAAACGTTTCTTACCCCGGTCATTCTTTTCGCCCTGTTTGTTGCAACTGAGACAAGTTTATCGAGATTTGGTGATCTACCAGGAGACCAGAAGAAAAAGCAGAGTTGGCAGCTGTGGTTTATAAATATAAAAAACTATTTTTATTCGAATCCTGGTATATACCAACATTTTCTGTACTTTTTTTGGTTTAATTTATAAAGTAAGTTCAAAAGCAATCTAAATAAATATATATATGCATTTTTCAAGTACTGAAAAGGAAGGGCACGATGGGAATGATCTTCTAGCAATGGTGAAAGGGGTGGAATAGGGCAAAATAGGTTGAGAACCACAATGTTAGATCTTTTAAGTATTAGTTAAAAAAAAAAATAAGTTTGAAGCTTTACACGGCATTTAATTATTATTAAATGAAATTTGTTTACATCTAATTAGAATTTCGGAACACTTCCGCAAAGAACCCGGCAAATGTAAACATCGCCAACTTTGGCGATAATAGTTCAAACCTGGTAATCCGGCAGATTCAACCTATTCGCTTGTAAGAAGGTTGCAACCATTCCTCTAACGTTCATTTTGTTGAATTATCACCGTCATTGTTCGCATTTGCCAATTTAAATTATTCTTCACTTATTTATTATTATTTTTTTGTATTTTCACGTTATTATTTATGAACTTTTAACAAATAGATAGAAATATTTTCATATAATAAAGGAAGTTTTCGGTGACAGATGCTAGTTTGTGGAAGAAAATATGGCGGGAGAGGGGTTAATGATAATTGGTAACATGGCTGTTAACGTAGCGTTAAGCACACAGAATCATGAGGTTTCCAACCGATAAAATATTTTGACTTCATCACCTGCCAAAATATGCATTTTAAATAATTAATTAAGTAATGTTTTTATTATTGGTATGGTCATCTAAAATTATGAGAAAAACAATATTTATGGCTTAAAACTTTAACCAGATAATATATTGTTAATGCTTTTCCAACAATAACATTTGAGAAGATTTCAGGTGTGACACACAAAGAGATGATTAAACTGAAATAAAAAGTATTATTGATTCTCTAAAATGACAGAATAGTTTTATGGATACTCAAAGTCATCAAAATTAGCAAACCACTACTTGTGTAATGAATCCAAGTGCAAATGACTCTTCAAAAGTTTTATTAACAATGCTACTGAATAGAATTTCAATACTGAAAATTATTGGCACTGTCAAATATACTATGAAAGACAGGCAGTTGTTTCAACATAAAATGCTTTAAACTGTTTACAAGTAAATTGATAAAAATAACATTGAAAAACTGTTTATGTAAAATGGATGTATTAAAAGTCATGCATTCATTAATTCATTACAGGCACATGGCTCTTATTGAACTAAGACTGTCACTGAATGATTGTTTGGAATCGACATTTCTTGCTGTCTGAAACCTACTTCACCTATGATGTAAATATGCAGTTGTGGTTCTCACTGACATAAAGTTTAGCCACTCCTGATCGATTATATATGTCTACTGTATTTATACCTATTATACTAATTATCAGATACAATTTTGAGAATATCAACAAGCAAAACACTTAAAAATTTAAAAAAGACACTTGTAGTAGAAATATTAATATTCTATATGAATTATGGAAAGTACATGTAATGAATAATACCATGACCAAACACTTAAAAAAAAGAATAGATTAAGTATTTCCTACCTCGATACTTGAGAAAGCAATCCTGTTACACAACACATAGTTAACTTTTGATTACATGATATTACATATTACATATTTAGTCCTACGAGTGGTTAAGAAGGCTGAATAGTGGTAGTTCAATCTCGGCTCAAATCCTGAAAAACGAGCTGGTTGTGCAGGTTATTTTTTTCGTATGTGTTTTGTGAATTTTGTGACATTTTCGTGGTTTTCCATGAGCCTATTTACCCTAGAAAATATTCACAAAAGCATGCCTTTTTCAGCCAGCTCTCACATGCTTTGTATATTGAATTAAGTACACACAAACCCTTCTTAATTTTAAAATGATAAAGTTATTAAGTTCACATTACATGCAACGAAGCTTTTTACAAGCCAGGATACTTTCTTTAACAATTACAGTGCTAATTAGTGCTGTACTTCTCAGTTATATGTGAAATAACATCTCAGTGTCACTGCTTGTGACACATTTGTTTCACTTAAGTCTTCTTATGCAGTCATAAGCATGAAATAAACAAAACAATAACATTTGAGAAGATTTCAGGTGTGACACACAAAGAGATGATTAAACTGAAATAAAAAGTATTATTGATTCTCTAAAATGACAGAATAGTTTTATGGATACTCAAAAACTCATGGTTATGCATGAAAAACCTAATCCATACATCCTTGGTGACTGATATTAACATAGTTTTTATGCTGCATTTGTGAACTACGCGGTTAAATTGAGTGAAATTGTGACTAAATTTCAGAAGACTTATAAAATTATGGTGTGAAAATTTAAATGTGAAATTAAAATCAAGGATACATTGGACAGAACAATCAAAAAAGAAATGTTGTCCATAAATATATTAATAATAATTAATGATAAAATGGACATTTAAAATATTCATATAATAAATATATACAATTAGTGTAATTAAAATAAATATATGCATTTAAAAATGATCTAACTTGGACCATATTTGCAATTTTCTAATGTTATTAAATATGGACTTTAAATAAAATTTTTAGCAGCATACATCATTTGGGTTTGTTTAAATTATGGAAAAGCATGGGAGAGATATCTGCCTAAAAGAAAAGATGCCTTCAAGGAGGTCTTTCTGAAGGACACTGGTTTGAATCCACGTTACATATTGGGAATACCATGAAAACAATCATACAACTTGCCCATTAGCTTGGCTAACTAAACTACCAGAGTTCAGTCACTTTACTGTTTAGCTGCTGATGAGCTGTATATCAGTTGCAAAGCAGTGCACAAAAAATGATATATTCCTTGGTTCTCGTTATGAGTTACACAGGGTTCATAGCCACATTTTAGTTAAAAAAATAAGCACTTTTCAAGCACATTTTAAGAAAAAAAATAAGCACCTGTCTAATGACATTATACACAACTGCATAACCTTAATTAGACTTGTAATTTAAAATATGAGAAATGCAGTATTTATTAAGAGAGAATAAGCATTACCTCAACCATGGAAAATAATTACTTTTTTTTTCCCTTTAAATTTTAAATAATAGTTCAATTTACAGAACTAGTTTACAATGAGAGAAAAAAAAAAAAAAACTATGCAGAACTAAACTATATTACAAGATTTAATGATGAAATTTCAGTTCAAAATAGAGAAAATAAATAATAATAAGGCATATTTATTGTATTTGCTTGGAACCTAATAATAAATACAATTTATTTTTCCACTCATATTAATATTTAAATAATTTAAATCTAAATTCTGAATATTTTCTAAATTTTCATTGTATATCAGTTTTCTCTTAACAGATATTGCAAGCAAAGTAATTTAAGTAAAAAAGAGGAACATTTCTGAAATCAGAAGACAGAAATTTGCTTCATGCAGTCATCCTTTAACAGTAAAAGCTTAACTAAGCCGCATACTTGGAAACTGGCGAATATTCGGACAGTTGAGCGTAACTTGAAAAAGAGGAGCGGAGGGGGGGGGGGTTGACTGTAGCCACTTTTTAGATTTTTCTGCTAAATAAATGCTTTTGACATTTTGATATGTGAATCATATAAAAATAAACCAATGGAACTGAAAAATATTCTGCTTAGCAAGCACAGTAAAACTCTTTTAAGTGTTCATAAACAAATCTCAAACAGAACATCAAAATTAATTAATTAATTATCTCTGCGAAATATCGCAAACGTTATTGCACAATACGTGTGCCATAATTCTTCCCTACGTGATATTACGCAATCGGAATCAACAGCTGCTGAAATTGGGAGAATAAAGAACTAAATATGAGTAACTGGGGTGTTTTTCATTCTAATTTTCAACAGACGGCGTTAAATTTCCGCAATAGAATCATTCTTCGCTTGGGTTGGTAGACCGCAGAACTTTTAGTCCTATTCAATCCAGATTGGAAAGTGACAAAAAAAAAAAAAAAAGTCCGTTGCTTGTTTTGCAGCGAACTTGTAACAGTTTCAATATTTGAGATTTTGCGGAGAAAGGGGAGAACCTCCCAATCTTCGCACTATATAATGTATTGGCCAAAAAAAAATTAAATTATTTTGACTATTCGATTACTTTCCGTTTATTTAAGCCATTCCGAGTATTATTCCTAAAACGCTATGTTAAAATACAACCATTTTTGGAAGTTTACTATACTTCAGCAGTTACTGCAACTGTTATTATAAACATTCATACATATACTCATAATATAAGCATAATGATCATAATAAACACAAATATGAACTGACCAAGCGGAACGAGAATGCAAATTATTAAGATCTGGATAGAAATTTAAACGTGTATAGTATTTGGGTGGGAGGAAAAGAATGCCGAATGTACCAAAATTTTCTACAGCTTTCGCAATTCTTTGACCAATATAACGACGGGCACCTGTCTGTACTCTTTGTGCGCACCAAAGGTTATGTTAATGCAGAGAAAGGGGGAAAAGCTATTTCCGGGAGTATGATTCACCACCTGACATTCAATATTAAGAAAAGTTGTTTATTTAGTTTCGGCTTTGGTAGGGGGAAAATAGCGCGTTCATTAAAAAAAAAGCACTAAAAGCAAAAAATAAGCACTAAAAACAAAAAAATAAGGGCTTTAAAGAAAAAGTAAGCACCTATAAGGGCCTTTATATTTTATTTTCAAATATAAGGACTTATATGCACTTATAAGGACCGCTATGAACCCTGGTTACATGCAAAAAAGCAAGTCTTAATAAAAATCGATATGCCAAATGTAAAGTTAATACGTTGGTTTTTTCGTGCAATACATGAACATATACATAAAATTTAAAAAAATAAGTCAGAGCAGAATATAATTTATTACTAAAAAAACTTTTATGTAATCAGTTGCAATTAAGTTTCTATTTAAATGAGAATATCTATTCATTTCATTTATGCGATCATAATGGATTTTCAATCGTAGTTTTGGAAGTACTTTAAAATTATGCAATGAAGATATTAATCGTAAATTCACAATTTCTTTAGAAACTGCACTGTTAAAAACATAAATATTTTGGAATTTTATAATACTGAAAGATATTCAAAGACAGATCTCAATTTTCCCAAGAAATTGCCAAGAAAAAGGGTCATTATTACAAAGCTCAATATTACATGATTTTTCTACTTCCATTAAGCTTTACATATTGTTTTCTGTGCTAACTTGAATTAAATACAAATTTATTTTCGTGCATCGTGTTTAACCAGTTAATTTTGAATTTTCACTTTCATATGCTTAATATATTGTTTTCTCTGCTAACGTGAATTTATGTTACTTATTCTTTAATTACTTTGATTATATTCTTTAAATATCATGTTTACGCGGCTTACTTCCATGTGTTTTAATATCTCATAACCAACGCCCATCAACCATAGGTGAACTTGGCAAGTAAAACAGCAACGGCGCCAACGGGTTCTCTGTGGATGAAAATTCAGAATTTCTAAATCAATCAAACACATTCATGAAAACAAGCAATTTCAAAAGTCATTATAATAACAGTAGTCAAGAAAGCATAAAGTTACCAGCAAGAAATCTCTAACAAAGTTAAAGATCATCCATATAATCCAATTGCTATATTAATCAAAATAAATAAGAAATTCAGTACAAAGTCTGAAATCCAGACGTCCATTATCCGAAATGATCTAAAATCCGGACCTCAAAACCACCAACAACATTTTTCTCCTAGGTTTTACGCATGCACATTTGATTCCACCCCCCTCCGAGCATAATAAAACATCTGGAGTGTGCCAATTCTTAATTTCACTTTGACACTAAATGAAATACATTGTTATTGAAGAAACAAACCTTTTAGCATAAATGTGTACGATCAGGATCAGTAACTTGGTTTCATTCCTGCGTATCCGCTTTATGGTACACATCTCAAACTGAAACATTCCACATAGATACATCATTGATCTGACGCCAACCTTGGGAATCATTATTTATTATACTTTCCTTTCATCACCGCATGTTTATCAAAACATGACAACTTCAGTAATGATTCATGTAGCGATGCCTAAACAATTTTTGGTACTTTTCCGTTTTGCCGGTGCAAGCGATAAAGTCGCCAATAATGGTACAATCAATGCCAAAAGGAATATTCTCGCTGGTAACCTTTTACGCCTCATTTTCAAAACAAGTCGCAGCTTTTTCTTATCAGATTGATTGTTTTTTTCAATACTGGCATATAATTACATAGAATTTTTATCAGATAGTTCAGTTTTATGTCTAAGGCCATTTTCAGTAGTTAAGTCAATTAGGATGCAATCACAGCTCTTACCCGAAGCCGAAAATATAGAAAAGGTAAAGTCAAGGGTTAAATTCATCAATTCTAATAAGGATACATTAGCGAAGTAAAGCACTGCAGTTTTACATAATTTCTAAGTAAGCTATTCGTACGAATTGAAATATTTCTTGCATTTAAACTTGTGTTCCAAATTAAGATTTAACTTGAAATTAATGTAGATAATTACTGAGAGCATTAGATTTTTGTAGAGTAGTTTACGTGAGATGAGATAGCTTGGGGTCACGTGATATAAACCGGCGAATTAGGATTTTGAACCATGAAAGCATAGTAAATTCTTAAATTAATGTCTTTTTACAAATTTATTGTCTTTATTTATCGGCTTTTTATAAAGTTTTAAGCGATATTAAAATGTTTATGCCTTCAAAAAATGAATTCTTAGAACTAAGATTTTTTTAATATTTTTTATGTGTATACTGTCTGTTGTCGCCAATAAAGTCTGCTTGGCGAGATTTGCGCCGGCGAAACGGAAAAGTACCCAATTTTTCTTGTTAGTAATTGAATAATAAAGGTGTATGGTAACCTTATATGTTGACATTACGCTTGGCGATGATTACAGATTTAAGTTAAATGTGCTAAAAAAATGTTTACGAGGAAACATTTACCAAACATTTCTTTCCATGTGATAAAAATAGATTTTGTTGATGATACTCATAGACTCAAAGATTAAATTTATGGCTATTTGAATTAAGAATAATTGATTTGTTATTCACATAAACCCAGAACCAGCACCAGGGCTCGTATGGCTGCAGAGACTCGGAGAATTTAGGACCCACAGAGACTGCATCAGGCGGTAAGATATCTAGCGCCGGCCTTCAATAAGGCTGAAATATATGTGGGAATTTATTTATTCAGAACTCTAATAAGCCTTAAGCACGTGAAAGAAATAGACATAAGTATGATAAATAACAAAACTAATATAATTCAGGCATAATTGTCTCAGTGCGTGATAGAAGCAAGATAAAATTTAACAGAACAACTTGTCGTTAGTCGCCAAGCTCATGATGCATAGCCAAATATGTACAGTGAAGGATAGCTAAATTTGATGATGATAGCCACTAATTTTAAAGGTTTTCGGATATAGCAAAACAAAGGCGAAATTTTCCAATTAACGGATTTTGTAAAGAAATGTGGACAAGCTGTAATAAATGAGGATGATATAAAAGAAGTTTTCATTGTGATGACAATCCTTCTCAATCATCAATCAATTAATGAATGGCGAAATCTGTAGTATAGTTCTAGATCCAGAAAATACGCTACTGATAGTGAAGAAAGTGACAGAGAAGTTACTGACAACGAGAAAATTTTGATTGACAAATTAATCGGAATTCTCGAAACAGCAGTTACAGGACTTCAACAATGTAACTAAGCAAAGGATTATGCCTGTCTACAGAATTAAAGAGAATGTATTAGCGCAACAAACGGAGCAACTTAAACAACTTGCATTGAGAGAAATGTTTAATAAGGCAAACAAATCAATATTAAGCTTCTTTTTTTTTTTTTTTTTTTTTTTTTTTTTTGTAAATTTTGATACCCTTTAGGTCATAAATACTTCGTTATTTCACAAACTTTATCCATGTACACGTCGATCTATTTTCACTTAAAAAAAAAAAATCCCCGAATTTCACAAAAATGGCATTGTGCACTCTTTTAACTTTATCCATGTACACGTCGACCTATTTTCACTTAAAAAAAATCCCAGAATTGCACAAACTTGCATTGCACACTCCCTTTACTTTGTCCATGTACACATTGATATATTTACACTTAAAAAGTCAAAGGAGCACCAAATTCTACAATATAGGGGAAAAAAATGCAAAATCTCAATAAAATACATTTTAAACCAAAAAATAAAATAACATAGAAAAGAAAAAACATGTTATATATTTAAGCACTACCAAAAGCAAATATTCACTTACCATGATTTTCGAGTTCGCTTCGTACACCCCGAGCCACGTAAAAATCAAAATATCAATCATACTCAAATGACTTTTTTCAAACCAGGTACTCTTTCTGATCGAACACTTCACATAGTGACCATCTGAACTTTTCTTCCTACAAACCCATTCAAATCCATCTAAACGATTTTTACGTTCGACTAGACGCATATCCTTCCTACATACAGAACACTTATAATGGCTACTAAGTAAACCTACATTTACACACCAGTCAATTAAAGCTCTTTTCCCCTTTTGCTCCAAATTGTACAGAAACTTCAAATTAATCTTACTACATTCGGCCATTCTACTGTCTAAAGAATCAAACCAACACACACCACAAAAACGCTTACAAAACATCCCATGATTCAAAATTTCCCAGAATCATGCACCCGATTATGTCACAATAGGGTTTCCATAACATTCAACTACTCAGGCTACCATAAATGAAACAACAACTTGGTGATAAATCAAACAACAACTTCACCATAATACAAGGGGTACCTTAAAGTCTACTCTACCCCAATTTTTTTACTTGCTATTTTCAAGTTGGCAATTTTGAGAAACGTGCGGAGCAGTGGGTGATTCTGCACTCTCCCAGTTTGTCGCCAAGGGCTCTTATAGGATTTTACCCAAATTTTAATTAACATAATCTAATATTTTAAAGTTGCAATTGCATAACATTATGGGAAGAAACGTATTCATGGAAAGGTTGTTTCACATTACGGAAAGCTTCTATCAATCTACAACTTTTATTTATTTTTAATTAAAACAAATTTTAAGACTATTTAACAGGAAGAAAGAAATAAAATAGAATGGAAATATCCCCATTATAAATAATCAATAAAGATCCTGAATTATTAAAAAAAAGTGTGGAAATTTTTCTCTTCCTAAATATTTAACATTACTGGATAAATAGTAGCATTTAGGCTGATTAGCATATTTCAGCTAAATATCCACTGTATCCTTAATTCTTACTCATCTATTACAATATAAATATACCTAAGTTTGAAAAATAATATTAGGTACTTTTCCGTTTTGCCGGCACAAACGATAAAGTCGCCAATAATGGTACAATTGATGCCAAACGGAATATCTTCGCTGGCAAACTTTTACCCTTCATTTTCAAAACAAGTCGCAGCCATTTCTTATCAGATTGATTGTTTCTTTCAATACTGACATACAATTACATAGAATTTTTACAAGATAGTTAAATTTTTTGCCCTAAGACCATTCGCGGTAATTAATTACGATGCAATCACACCACTCACCTGAACGCAAAGATATAGAAAAGGAAAATCAAGGGTTAAATTCATCAAATCTAATGAGAATGCACTAGTGAAGTAAAGCACTGCGGTTTTACATAATTTCTGAGTAAGCTATTCGTACGAATTAAAATAATTCTTGCATTTGAACTTGTATTCCATAAGATTTAACTTATTAACTTATTAAGAAATTAATGTAGATAATTACTGAGAGAATTATATTTTTGTAGCGTAGTTTACATGAGATAAGATCACTTGGGGTCACGTGATATGAACCGGCGAATCAGGATGAAAGCAAAGTAAATTCTTAAATTAATGTCTTTTTACAAATTTATTGTCTTTATTTATTGGTTTTTTACAAAATTTTAAACCATACTAAAATGCTTATGCCTTCAAAATAAAAAATTCTTAAAACTAACATTGGTTAAATTTTTTATGTGTATACTGTATGTTGCTGTCAATAAAGTCTGCTTGGCGAGATTTGCGCCGGCGAAACGGAAAAGTACCCAATATTATAATTAAATTGTCTTGGACTAAATATCTCACAAGATTAGTAAAGTTCTGCTTCAAGTAAGAGAAAAGCAGTTATGTAATTAATTGATAATACTGTATTATATTCTACAAGACATCTTTGTGTGTTTTCCAAGAGGTTTCACCTTTCAAATTCTGCCCTGCTTCAGAAAATATGTTATAGTGTCAAAAGCTGTTAAATACATGATTTTAGAAATTTTCAGAAAGATCATTTCAAAAATTTGGTTAATCTTTGGAACATGGTAACAGGTAGTTTGGTGACATTTTGGTAAGGTGATAAAGGTTACTAGCTAGGATTTTAGCAATAATCTGAGAAGTACACAGTTCGAATCACAGATTATTTTGTCTCAGAGAAATGAGAGATCATGAGACATGTCATGTGACATTTTCCGGAAAATTCCAAACAGGATTATAGCTAATAAGCACTTAAGAACAATTTCGCTGCTAAAGTGCAGAATCGCCCACTTATTTGTTTGGTGCTTTTTACAAGAGTAAGAAGAATTGGATTTTTGTAATTTTTTTTTTTTTTAATTTTTATTTTTTAAGTGAAAATAGGTCAATGTGTACATGGATAAAGTCATTTTTGTGTGCGCAATACCAAAGTGTGCACAATGCCATTTTTGTGCAATTCTGGGATTTTTTTTAAGTTATAATAGGTTGATGTGTACATAGATATCGTGTATATGCAATTCTTAAAAACGCAGCAAGCAGTGGGCGATTCTACACTTCCTCCCAATTTCGCACCTAATCTTCGTCATGATTAAGCACTTTTGTTCCATAAAAGTTCTAGCATAAGCGTAATTCGGCTAGCAGATTGTTGGAAAAAATTTTGAGTAAAAAAAAAAAATAAAATAAAACATGGCTTTACTTCGTGAAAACAAAATGGCATCCAAAAAAAAAAAAAAAAACTAGCAGGTTGCTGTAGCAGGGATGGTCGCCAAAGTTTCGCCAAGTTACCATAATCCGAAGATTCACCAAAAATTTTACTAAAAAATTCCCTTTTTCTACTTGCAAACTAATAACAAATTTAAGAGTTTCTAGTTTATTTACAGTGTGAGCTCCATCTAAGGTATTTTGTGCGTTATGGCATTTTGTCCCATTTTTAACGAGCATTTTAAGCTAAACATACGGTTCTGAAGAATAATGGTCAACTTAATATAACGTGACATGACGAAAATATAGTCAGCCTATTTTTGAACTTATACTTAACATCTGGATTTATTGTAAAATGAAGACTAAGAAAACGCATAATTCAAGGAAACTAACATTTTATACTTTTAGTTTCGCACATTTAAATATTCTGGCACTTTTTTAGGAAACTACACATATTCGATTACATTTGGATATCAAACATTTTACTTTAATTGTATATTGAATTCCTACATACAAACAGATCACGAATATAAATATTTTCGCTCTAGTGTAGAACTGAGTGCCCCTTCGCTTCACGACAACTTTTTTAAATTTTGGCGATGAAACCTTACTTCTGGTTACCATGATAGTTTTAACTCTGTTTTAGCTTCCTGATTTTATTTAAATGAAAATAGAATGATGTGTACATGGGCAAATTTAAGGCAGTGCGCAATGCCTAGTTTGTGCAATTCTAGGATTTTTTTTTAAGTGAAAACAGATCAATGTGTTCATGGACACAGAGTCTGTACAATTCTTTGACTTCTTATTTTTGTTTTGTGTAGCGACCATCAAGAAATTGTACCTTCCTGGTGCCGATCTTGGCATCAAAAAAAGAATCGCCAAAAAACAAGGGGCACCCAATTGTAAACTTTTACCAATATTTTGTGTATTTGAAAAAAAATATATATAAGTGAATACATACACAGCAAGCCTTTTGAAGCGTTCTTCTTCATCACCCGCATCAATATCCATTGAAGTCTCGGAACTTTTAAAAAGAAAAGCACACGGTAAATAACACATTTGTTCATTGGCGCAAACACAACCAGCGAATCAGCTTTACGTTTCAACGTTGCCAAATCGCGCAATTTTCGACAAAACTATGCTGCCAAAATTCATGTGCTTGCGTTTTTGGGAAATTTTCCCTCCTCTTTTTTCTTAAACGCACATATGTTAAAATAACTTTTCTATTAAAATTAATTTATAATAAAAAGATCTTGCCCCCCAGATGGTATAGTGTTTAGGAGCTACTCTAATTTTTCATTATTTAATTTCTTCAAATATAATGCAAGACTCTAACATTTGGTGGCAACAGTTTGAAAAGTAAAACGAACATTTATAATAGTGATTCAACGGGGAGATCAGAGATCATTATTCGTTAAGTAGTGTTCGACCCGAGGGCCTTTACCACTACATGTTTATCAATCCCCTAAGGACCTGTAAAAGTTCGTTAAATTCCATAAACTGGAAAAGTCATATGCATTTGTAATAAAAGTGCAAAGTCTTCAGTAGTGAAGAAGTTGATCAGGGGTGACGCTGTAGCCTTGGCTACTAATGTTTAAAATTAATTTATGACTAGTAACAGCATGAATTATAAACAAATAGCTAAGTTATTGCATTTTATTTTCCAGCTATCGAAATGCGACGCTACGAGCAACGTTTTGAAACCAAAACCTAGCAATCATGAATCAGAACTAGAACTAGTTGCCATTCAGCATAAAGAAATTTAAATATAAATATGAATATTAACAAAATATTAAAGTTAATTTTATAAAATAATTAAACACATGAACAAATATATGAAATAAAAAATAATTATTTCTCATGCAATAACTGGGCCACTACACTACTCCCCCACCAGTAACTAAGTTACGTTACGAAGATGGAGAAATAGGTAGTAACTAGTATTGCAGTGTTAACCACTATCAAAATAATTTAGTCAGTCCTTGAATCTAACAGGTAAACGTATAGTTCTGCCTGTGCGAGAAGGTTTTTGATTCACATCCGAATTTGAGTCCGGTCTCTGCAAATTACTGTAGTCAGCTTGTATCAACTGAGAATTTTCCTCAGCTAAAATATATGCTGGTTTCAGGCGATCCAGGGATACATTAACATGTTTTCCTTTTGTGCTAATAGTAAAATATTTGTCCTTGCGATCAATAACAGGAAATGGTCCTTCATAAGGAGGTTCCAAAGGTTTTTTTTATCCGATCTATTCGCTGAAACACATGAGAACAAGTTTTTAAGTCTTTATGGACAAATATCTGTTCAGATGAATTTTTACGAATTAGTCTCGGTCCAACAACTTCCATCTGTTTCTGGAGTTTATTAGCAAAAGTCTCCGATGCTGTCTGGATACTTGGTTCGCTGAAAAACTCGCCAGGAAGTCTGAGACTCTGGCCATAAACTACTTGCGCAATAGAATGATTGGTATCTTCTTGAATAGTACTGTTGAATAGTTTACAAACCCAAAAGTACTGTTGGTAACGTGTCCGTCCAAGATATGTTGTTGTGGGCTTTTAATGCTGTTTTCAATGTTCGATGAAGGCGCTCAACATTGCCATTACACGAGGGGTGGTAGGCAGTAGTGTGTTGTAAATTGATGCCACAGATTTTGGACAAAGCTCGTAATGTATCACTTTTAAATTGGGATCCACGATCACTAATGAGTTTACTTGGCGTTCCGAAACGCGCAATCCAGTTGCTATAAAAGGTTCTTGCGACGTTCTCAGCAGAAATATTTTCTAAAGGAATTGCTTCCATCCAATTCGAAAATCTGTCTATGTAAGTAAGACAATAAATATTCCCTTTAGATGGTGGAAGTGGTCGTATGAGATCGATATGGATGACAGAAAATCTTCCTGGTGATACTTCAAACTCACCTAATTTTGTTTTGGTGTGCCGATTGATTTTAGCTTTTTGGCAATGAATGCAGGTTCTTGTCCACAACTGTACATCTTTTTTTATGTTAGGCCAAATGAATTTTGATGTCATTAATTTCATAGTCGATTTTATTCCTGGATGTGATAAACCATGAATTCTTTGAAAGACGTGTTTTCTGAAAGCCTGAGGAATATACGGCCGAACATGTTTAGTTGATGTATCACACCACAAATATTTCCCCGATGGTAGAGAACATTGCTTGAAATTCAAGGAAGTAGTGGTTTGCAAACTCTTCAGTTCTTCATCTTGAGTTTGTTCATCAGCTATTTTAGCATAATCTATCGATGAAATTTCATTAACTCTAGATAACGTATCCGCCACAATATTATTCTCACCTTTTAAATATTTGATATCAGTCGAAACCTGGGAGATGTATTGAAGTTGGCGAGCATGTCTAGGTGTTGCTTTGTCAAGTTTTTGACGAAAGGCGAATATTAAGGGCTTGTGATCTGTATAAATTGTAAATACTCTTCCTTCTAGATAATGCTTAAAGTGTCTAACTGAAAGATATATGCTTAATAGTTCTCTATCATAGGTGCTATATTTTTGCTGAGTATCACTTAATTTTTTAGAAAAAAATGCTATTGGCTTCCACGAGGAGTTTTCATATTGTTGCAACACTGAGCCAATCGCCGTATCTGAAGCATCTGTAAATAACGCCAGAGGTAATTCAGAATTGGGAAAAGACAACAGTGCCGTGTTCACCAGGTCATTCTTGCACGTTTCAAACTGTTTTTCAGCTTCTTCAGTCCATTCGATTTTACGTTTGTCCCTCTTTTTAGCTCCCTTGAGATACGCATGTAACAATGCTTGATTCTTCGCTGCATCCTTTATATAACGACGATAAAAGTTAAGTATTCCAAGAAAGGTTCTAAGTTCATGAATTGTTTCTGGTCGTTTGTAGTTAGTAATAGCTTGAACTCTTTCTGGCAAAGGACGGGAACCCTTAGGTGTAATTAGGTAGCCTAGAAACTCGATTTGGGGAACAGCAAAGACAGATTTTGAAACATTAATTCTTAACCCAAATGTATGTAATCTTTCGAAAACTAATTTAAGGTGATTTTCGTGTTCTTCATGGGTACTGGATGCAATGAGTATATCGTCTAAATAGGGAAAAACGAATTCTAATCCTCTAAAGACTTCGTGAATAAATCTTTGGAACGTTGCAGGAGCATTTTTTAAACCGAAACTCATTACATTAAATTCGTATAAACCGAAAGGAGTGATGATAGCCGTTTTACATTTGTCTTCTTCTGCAATGGGAATTTGAAAATAAGCTTTGAATAAATCAATTTTAGAAAAAATATTTGTACCTCTTAAAATATGATGAAAATCTTCAATGCGAGGAATTGGGTATCGATCAGGTATCGTCTGCGCATTCAATCGTCGGTAGTCTCCGCAAGGACGATATGAACCATCCTTTTTCGTAACAAGGTGCAAGGGGCTTGACCATTGGGAGTTTGATGGACGAATTATTCCATTGTCAAGCATAAATTTAAATTCCTCTTTAGCTATAGCTAAGCGTTTTGGATCGAGCTGTCGTGCCTTTGAATAAACGGGTTGACCAACAGTCGAAATAAAATGTGTAACACCATGTTTAATTTGTGTAGGAAAAAGGTTAGGTTTAGAAATTTCGGGATATTTCGACAGTAAATCGAAAATTTTTATGGATTTATTTAATGTGGTTACTGAGTAATCACTGGAAATAGCAGCGACATCACACTGGACACAAAGCTGTGTTACGCCATCAATTAATTTTTTCTTATTTATATCGACAAGCAATTTATATTTGTGAAGAAAGTCAGCTTCTAAAATACCTTTTGTGACATCAGCAATTATGAATGGAAACTAAAAATCACGACGTAATCCCAAATCAAGAGTTAGCGTTTTTATGCCATAAGTGGAAATATCTGTGCCATTAGCTGCATACAGTTTATATTCAGTTTTACATTTATTCTGTGAAGTAGCAGGAATTATGCTTACGTCAGCTCCGCTATCAATAAGAAAGTGCAAATTTGATCTTCGGTCACGAACGAATAAACGAAATTTGCGACAATCCTTCATATTTTCTGCAGCAGCGTTTGCCGCTGAACCTACTGCAGATTCGAGTTTTCCTGGTTTTTGAAATCGTTTTTTACCCAAGCACACGGAGGCTTGCATTTCTCTAGAATGAATTTTGCTCCAAAACGAAAGTGATAAAAACAAAATTTGCCAGTAGGGTCATATCGTTTACGAGGTTGGCTTCGAGATCGTGAACGTGAATTACGTAAATCCGAGTCCCTTCGTCTTGAGCGAATGGTTACTTGATCAATTTTTTGTTCAAGAAAGGTAATTCTTTGCAACAAATCATTTGCGGGAACAGAAGGAGCATTAGTACTAAATACTTCTGGTTTCCGATTCATATCACTAATTTTATCTGCCATAGACGCTAACTTGGTTACATCTTCATCACTAACTAATAATATATTTTTTATGGAGTCAGGTAGCTTCTCCAGCCATAAAGTTTTGATTAGATTTTCAGACACATCTGTAGTAGCAACTGATCTCAACTTCTGCAAAAGTTGGCTTGGTTTCATGTCTCCAAGTTCGATACCAGTAATCAAACGTTTAATCCGTACATTTTCACTTTCTTTGAATAAATGTAATAACCTAATTTTAGCATCCGAATATTTTGTGGCACTATCGTTCGTTACAATGTCCCAAATATTTTCGACGAACTTAGGTTCAAGCTGTGAAACTAAATAATTAAATTTCGTTTCTTCTGAAACGATATTACTAATTTTGAACTGAGCTTCAACTTGAAAAAACCATATTTCCGGTTTATGAGTCCAAAAAGGAGATATTTTTACACTCACCTTATGAAGCTCCGGTGACTGCATCGTATCTTTCATAGCAGTTTCAGAAGAGTCATTTGTTGACATTTCGAAAATTAATCAGGGTCACCACGATGTAGCCTTGGCTACTAATGTTTAAAATTAATTTATGACTAGGAACAGCATGAATTATAAACAAATAGCTAAGTTATTGCATTTTATTTTCCGGCTATCGAAATGCGACGCTACGAGCAACGTTTTGAAACCAAAACCTAGCAATCATGAATCAGAACTAGAACTAGTTGCCATTCAGCATAAAGAAATTTAAATATAAATATGAATATTAACAAAATATTAAAGTTAATTTTATAAAATAATTAAACACATGAACAAATATATGAAATAAAAAATAATTATTTCTCATGCAATAACTGGGCCACTACAACGCCATATATCGGCCACAGATGAAGTTTTCGTTGGATAAGCTATAATAGCAACTAATAATTTTGGCATATCTTTTACACATTATCGTAGATTTGACACAGTATCGTACAGTAAAAATGGAAAATAATATATACAAGTCCCAGAATTTTTTTTTCTTTCGTCTGAGGCGAAAGTACCTATATCTTAATACTCATAGGGAAGGAGACGCGTATTTCCAAACCCTACCCCACTTTTCAAATTTTTGACGTCACGGAAATATCGACTAGTTTGGCAAGACGCCTACCCCACTTTTGACTACTACGGTGCGCTTTCGAAAGAATTGTGCTCCTGAATAGTGTGTTTAGGTGCTAATTGTGAGATTTTCGCAATTTAAATTATTATGAGTGGAAATTTACGCAAAATCTTTAGTGAATGGTTATTGTTTAACGCCGTAGTGTATTTGAGGAAAGAGGAGAATAATTCACTGCTGATGTATACATTAACAGTATGAAAAGTCTGGAAGGTGATACTCGGCAATAAATGTGCTGCATTTCATCGCAAAATTCAGCGACGCCAGTAAAATAAACGAAAGTGTTTGAAAAACTTATCCACATCTGAAGCCACTATACAAAAATTATATGTGTGCCAATACAGCAATTTAAATAAAAAAAAAAAAAAAAATTGCAGAAAACTTCAGATCAAGGAATAAGAATTGCAGTGCCTCTATGTGCTTAAAAACTACGAAGCATTCTGCAGACTTTCGTGCCAAAATCAAGTTTGACAATTAGATTAATACATTTTATTGTTTCTTTTAGTGTATATATTTCAAAATTATTAAAATAACTTGAACAGTTGTTTAATTGCTTAAAACAGCAATAAAGTTCATTTATAAAGATACACAAGGAACTTCATAATTCATTGCTTTGATGAACAACTGAAATTTACTAAATTACCTAACTTTATAACATTAAATATCTTTGTAACTGTGTTATTATGCTCTGTTTTATAAAAGCTTAACTACTTCTAAAAGCTAACTACTAACTAAAAGCTTAGTTACTTACTATTCATTTGTTATACATTAAAATATTTTCTGATTTATTTACTAAATGTATTAAGAATTTCCATACATGCTTGTGCAGTGTGAATGCATGTTTGTGTAATGAACTTTGATTTTCATGAACGAAAAAGAAATACAATCTCCGAATAAGTGTTTTCCAGTTGTAAAAGTAAATTCACTTCAAGTATGTGTCTGTGCAATTTTGACGATGTAAATGCTGAAATGTATGTATAGTAAAAACTCGACAAAAAAAATATCCGGAAAGCTCTTGAAATTTTGGATAGCCGAGCATATAAAAAATGAAATATTGTAATAAGTGAATGTAAGAATAAACTTAGTCTAAAATCATAAAAACAGTTCATCTTATTTGTATCAACTTGACTATCAAAAGCCAATATTTAATATTATGCACGATTTTGAAAAAAATGTATGCTGCTGATCTTTGGAATATGATAACGGGTGATTTTTACAATGGTTGTTATGTGGATTAAGACTGCAAGTTGAGACTTTAAATATGAACAATAGTAATCTGAAAATTTGAAGTAGTAATTTCATATCCAACAATCTCTGCCAAATAACTTCTATGTTTTAAGTAATTAAAAAATATATTTTAACCACTTATTATTAATTTTATAAAGTATATTCTATAATTTAAATTTTATTTACTTTCATCTATTTTTAATATTTGCCATTATAAATTTCATACTATGTACTTTTTTAAGATTTCATAGTTGCTAATTAAACTTCCTTTACAATTTATTTAGTTATTCTATACTTACAGTTATATTTTATGTAAGAAAGGGATTTATGTGCAAGAGATATACAGTGAAAATCATTTAACACAAAACTGAGGGGACTGAAATATTTTTTCGTGTTAAAGAATATTGAAAAGAAAAAAAAAAGCATATATTCAACAAAATTAAGCTTAGTTAAATTAAGCTAATCCGATCCCTAAAGATCCTTCACCTTCGGACTTATCCAAAATAAAAACTGCGATCAAATCTTCGCAAATCATTTCAAGCAACTTAAAACATTCGCTTATCCCATCTGTTGCGAATTGTGCCAGATTATATGTTCTTCCCAAAATTCATAAAAGTGGTATTCCTTTCCGCCCTATTGTATTAAATTTAGGTACTGCCTCGTATCCATTAGCTAAATATTTAGTTTCTAGATTTTCCACTCTATTAGACAATAACATTTACACCATAAAAAATTCAATAGAGTTTGTAAAAAAGGTTAAAAACATTTCTCCTCGTAATTTACTCATGGTTTCTTTTGATGTAAAATCATTATTCACCAATGTCCCAGTGGAGGGTGCATTAAGATGTCTAGAAACCAGACTTCGCGAATTTCATTTCTCTTGCATCGAAATTGATGAGCTAATTTCTCTCACTCAACTCTGTTTGAAACAAACACATTTTGTTTTCCAAAATAAATATTACAAGCAAACTGAGGGATTAGCCACGGGAAGCCCCCTCAGTCCCATCCTGGCTGATATCTACATGCATTATTATGAATCAAAATTGTTTGAAACTTTAAACTTCCCGGCATGGTTCCGCTACGTAGACGATACTTTTACCCTATTTGAAGGTAATAAAGATGATTTAAATAGAGTTCTTTCAACAATGAATTCTATTGATCCTGCTATTCAGTTCACTTTTGAACTTGAGACTTGCAATTCTCTTCCGTTTCTCGACATTCTGGTCACACGCAACACATCCAACTTCAGTACTACAGTTTACCGTAAACCTTCATCGGTTTGCCTTCCACCACACTTTAAATCATGTCATCCGACTAAACAAAAGTTAGCTTCATTTTATTCCTATGTTTTCCGTGCTCTTCAAAGTTTGCTCCTCCAAACTAGCCCTTGATGAAGAACTAAATTATTTAAAAGCAATAGCTATTGACAGGGGCTTTTCACCTAACATTATTAATCAAGCAGTTAAAAAATTCTCATCTCAACACACTAAAAGCCACACTCTTATTTTAGGAGATTATAAAAATTCTGTTGTTATTCCCTTCTTTCCATCAATTAGCTATAAAGTTGCACATATTTTGCAGAAATTTAACTTTCGGGTTGTTTACTCTCCCATCAATAAAATTCCAACTTCTAAACTCAAGGACCCCATTCCGGATATGAATTCCTGGGGTATTTATAGGATTCCTTGCCAGTGCGGTTTAATTTACATTGGCCAAACTAAGAGAGCCTTAAAATTTCGCGTCAAAGAACATGAGGCATATGTTAGAAAAAAGGAAACACAGAAGTCTTCTGTTGCTCAACATTGTTGGTCCGAAAATCACACTTTCAATTTTTCTGCTGCCAAAATTATTCAAAAAACATCTTCCATTGGAGAACTGGATTTTCTAGAGGCATTTCACATTCATAAAAATCTTTCTGTTCTAGTTAACGATCCTAATTCCAATCCAAATTTGCCTTCGGCTTTTAGAGAAATTATGTTTTAGTTCTGGTTTCGCCAACAGATGACGCCACTTGCTTATTCTTGTCCAGGCTTTCTTATCTTATCTAAACATTATTTCCTATCTTGTTCATTTGCGGTTTTGCAGCTGAAGATGATGGTTCGGTAAAACCACCGAAACTAGTCCTGTGAAAATTTTGTAAATTAACGCTGATTTTTGTTGTTTGACTTCTGAATTAGTGTTATATATATATATATATATATATATATATATGTATGTATGTATATAATCGTATAAAAATATGTTACCTTGAAAGACCGAAATTAAAGAATGTCGACTTTCACCGGAGAATGTTAACATTCACCAAATACGTCGGTGAAAGATCGAATATTGCATTACATTCTTCTACATTCGGACCCTCACCTGTGTATGTCGACAATCACAGATATGCTCTGGTGTAGATTGAAAAGAGAGGAGTGTATGTACACAATGTTATTGCGAAAGGAAGTGTTCCACAAATAAATGCAGTTGTAAAAGCAAGGGCCTCTTGTGCAATTGAAAGTGACATAACAGTTTAAGTTGTTGCAATAAATAAGATTTGAATCACGTAATTTAGTAAACATAGCTTGAGTAAGCTCCCTGTTCCGAGTCAGGATAGTTCATGTTTTCAAAGCAAGTAAAGAGGAATACAAGTCCGTATAGTGGCGCCCGACGAAGAAGAATAACCATGGCCGAGTTTCAAGAAGAACCTGTGGTGCCTGCAGAAGCGGCTCAGAATCCAGAAATGCCAGCGGCCGCCCTGGAAGGATTTGGGTACATCGTACAGACCATGCGCGCATTGATGAAACCAGAAGCAACATTTAATGGAAACTCACCGGTAACCAGTTTTTTGGAAAAATTGGACGACCACTTCATGCTGTATCCAGTCCATGAGTTCCATAAAGTCACCTTAGCTACCAGCGCTTTGAGGGGCCAAGCGCTTAATTGGTTCAAATGTATAGGCAGAAGTCACTTGTTTCAAGCGGGAAGTCCCACTTATACTTACGAAAATTTTAAGACTGCCTTAGTAAAAGCCTTCCCTGTCGTAAGAGATCGTGCAAGTTTAGAAATGGAACTCTTCAGTATATACCAGCAACGAATCGAAAATCTTTCCACCTTTATTTTAAGAAAAATTCACGTCTTTAAACTCTTGTATGGAAACCGTCCGGATCCTGAGATAATCCAAGTGATTTTGCCGACTTTAGTACCCCAAGTACAAGACTTTATTTAATTAAGGAATCCGACTACACTGGAAAAGTTATTTGAGCTAGCAATCCAGTTTGAAAGTAGAAGAACGGCGGACATCGAATGAAGACGCCAGTATGAGCAACGAAGCCAATTTGGTGCGCGAAGACCACAGCAAAGGCAAGAACACGGCTACGGAAGCAAATCGAATCAGAGGGCAAGGACCAAAAAGTATCCAAAAACAACCGGCGAACGTCGACAGTTCAATAGTAAGCCAGAAAAAAAGTCTGAAGGCCAGCGGAAAAACAAGGAAGGCATGGAAAGGAAGAAAGAAAATTTAAACTAAAACGGATTTCTGCTGACGGGAGGGTGCGGAAATCCGAAGGCCAAGAAAAGTCCTCTTATATACAAATACAGTTTTATACAAATACAGTTATTGTGAAAAATTTGACTCTTCCAAAGATTGAAGTTAGAGTTTTATAAAAGATTTTGCAGCTATTGTTGAACCATTGTTAAAATTAAAAAGGAAAAAGGCAAGATTCTCGTGGACGGCCGAAGCCAATAGTGCTTTCGAAAAATTAAAGCAAGCATTAACGCAAGCCCCTGTTTTGAAATTTCCTGAAAACGATGAGAATTTAGAAATTTCAGTGGATGCTTCGGATTATGCGGTAGGAGCGATACTTTCGCAAAATCAGAAGCCCGTGGCATTTTTTAGTAGAACTTTAAATCAAACGCAAAGAAATTATTCCGCGACTGAGAGAGATTCACTTGCAGTTCTGTTAGCAGTGCAAAAGTTCCGAGTCTATTTTGGAAAGGATCCAATAACAGTGTATTCTGATCATGCGGCGGGAACTAGATTGTACTCAGGGAAAAACTTATCCCCAAGGTTAATAAGATGGACACTAAAGTTACAAGAGTATAATCTGGTAATTAAGCACACGCCCCGGAAAGGAAAATATCGTAGCTAATGCCCTATCCAGAATAAAAATAGATGAAGAAGGTGATACTGTAAAGGTGGCAATGCTCACAGCATGTAAGTTACATTCCCGAGAAACTGTGATAACCGAACTGGGTAAGGATCCTGAATTTAAAAATATTTATGATTATTTAAAGGATCCTGAAAATTTTAGCCACCAAGTTATTGTGGCGATAAGAAATAGGACTAATAGATGGTCTATTATTTTATACAAAAACTACGAATTCCAACAACGAATTTCGACCTGTTATCCCAGCTAGTCTTAGATTAAATATACTGCAGGAGTTACACGACTCCCCTTTAGCTTCTCATGCTGGTATTCGAAAAACCATCCAACGCGTACGCGAAGCAGTTTATTTTCGTGAGCTGCAAAAGGAAACAAGGTCCTAACAAGGGCGTATGTCCAGTCCTGCCCAACATGTCAAGCAGTTAATTATATTAATTTCCGAACGGCCGGGTTTCTAAATAGTATTAAATCCGAATTTCCAAATGAAATAATTGGCATCGATTTATTGGGCCCTTTCCCAAAAAGTCAGTTAAATAAATGTCGCTATCTTCTTGTTATGGTTGATCATTTTAGTAAGTGGATCGAAATAGTTCCCTTAAAACGAGCCTCCGCGAAATTAGTTACTGATTCTATTTTAAATAAATATATTTTAAAATACGGGGCGCCCCTAAAAGTAATATCGGATAATGGTCCTCAATTTGTAAGTAATGTATTTGAAGACATGTGCCAAAAACTGGGCATACGCCATTTAAAAATGGTCCCGTATCGGCCGCAATCAAATATAGCGGAACGGGTCAATAGAAATGTAATGAAAATTGTCCGTAGTTGTGTTAAAAATTTTCATAAAAGCTGGGTTAACTATGTCAATGAATTAGGTTTCGCCCTTAGGACCGCAAAACATGATACGACGGGCAAAACTCCTGCTGAGTTATTTTTAGGCAGAAAGATTATAACGCCGTTAGATAAATTATTTTATGTTCAACAAAGAGCCCCAGAATTTAAAAGGGGCAATATAGAAAAATAAATTAAAGAAGCAAAAAAGAACACTGAAGTAGCACAGAGAAAACAGAAGCTTTATTATGATATGAAACGACGGGGAGTAACTTATAAAGTAGGAGATGAAGTGTTAAAAATTAAGCATTAACTTTCTTCAGCACCAGAAGATAAAACTGCCAAATTTTATCCACGATTTGAAGGACCATATGTCATAGAAAAAGTAACTCAGGCTTAGTGGTGTTAAAAGCCAGGAATGGTGAAACCTGCACCGCAAACGTAGACCAGATAAAACCATTTTATAATCGTAATAAAATGCCACTATTTCAAGATCTTTTGCAGGATCCGGCACGGCAGGCACAAGCTCCAGAGGTGGAACAACGACAATCCCAAGGGCAAGCCATTAGTAGACAGGAGGAATTGAAAAGAAAGTTCCCCCGTTGGAAAACTGAAGGTAACAAGAAAAAGAAGTCGTTCCACCGACCAGAAAAGAGAGGGCACGACCACCCCAGAATGAAGAAGGGAGAAGTACGACTAATGCAAAGAAAGCCAGGAGAAATGACAGCAACTATAACACGGCTCCAAAACAGAAGATCTACCCATCGGATAGGAGTCTACGCAGCAAATGTCGACGAATTGATGAAGGAAGACCAGCTGCAGATGCAAAGACGCAAGAAAAATTTGAACAGCCAGCAACGAGATCCAGGCAACAACGAGAGACAGTTGTTCAGGTTCCGCCAAGACCAGCTGCCATCAAACGGCCGAGACCACAGGCAGATGCTAAAAAAAAGGTCTTCAAGGGTGACCGAACTGGAAGAAAAAGAAAGCTCATGGAGGAAGGAACCGAAAGGCGAACCCGCACAAGAAGGAAGATGAACCAGACCGTAGTCTTCGCTACCTTCCAAGACTGGGCAGAAAAAAGGATGTCTGAATATCACAAAGATAAGTAAAACTTTATGTTACTTTGAAACCGTAAGTTAATTTTTCAATCTTACTGCAAGTGGCAGAATTCAAGAATTTTTACCTCATGTGAGGCCTACCTTTATCGCCAAAAAGGCGAGAAAGGAGTTGTTACCTATTTTGGTATTGTTTTTCAATTACTCGCGAGTAAAACTAAAATTAATGTATTATAGGAATGTGTAAATACTTGAATATTGAAAAAGCATTGATAATCTTTGAGAAAGGTACCTTAAGAAAATTGTAAAAATTATTGTATAAAATTTTATTTAAAAGATTCTGGCAAGAAAGAAGTTTTAATCTGAAAGACTTTTGAAATGTAGAATTTCAATGCAGAAGAATTGGCACTTGCTTGGAAAAGAATAGAAGTTAACAATGTACTACTAATGTATGTTTTAAAATGCGTAAAATTAACGGCATGTTAATATGTCCTTATATACAATGTGAACTGTTATCTTAAAAGTTAAGAAATATTGTGATATGTTAAAAGTAAAAATATTAGAGTAATGCCAAAAATTTTAACTTATTCGTGTGACTGTATAAAGAGCAAATTATTGTGAATATGTGATAAAGGTTGAATGAATGTAGTTAGGCTCTCTGACGCTACACTTCAGAGTTAGCCACTTTTCAGAATAGTACCTCAGGGTTTAGAGATGAATATAAGGTGTGTTCTGAGGTCTTGTTATGTTGAATTTTAACACGTTAGTGTTTTGATTGCAGGCGGTAGTGTTGAACACTTGTACATAGACACGCTCGTGTTTGGTGTTTTTCTTTACAACACAAGACAGAGAGCACGGGGAGATAATTAAATAACGTCATGAATGAAATATGAATTTTAAAGGAGAAATATAAATATTCAAGTTACTTGCCATTTGATTGTGTAACATTTCATTAAACTAGTTTTCCTTCCATAAGGAACCAGATTTCAACAAAGAAACTACTGTTTATAGATGCAGTACAGATGAAAATACTTGTCCATAGAGATGATAATGTAAAAACGACTTTTTAATATCTAGTTTCTAGAGAGAAATGTTTGTAAAAGATTGGCCTCGCGTTAGATTCTAGAGCTAAATGTTTTCAACAAGGTCGTTTTAGACCTCAGTTTCAAACTAATTAACTCTGGCGGGTAGTATGTAAGGATCCTAAGTTTTACTAACGTTTTTGATGTAATTTAAAACGCTTAATTACAGGGCCGTAGTACAATACACAACCCCCCCCCAACCCCAGAAGTATAGCGATATACAATAGTGACGTGATCGAAGATTCTTTGGAAATAATCGTTGTCATCGAATGACATGCATATTCTATTTAAGTAATCGTAGTCATCGGCTTTTAATATTCTTTGCAAATGATCATTGTCATCAAATAATCATTGTAAAGAATCATTCTCATCGGATAATCATTGAAAATAATCCTTGTCGTTACATAAAGGGGCATAGTAGCTGATGTATAAAGAATTGTACTCAAATTCTAATCAAAAGAATCGCATATGTATGCAATTTATCATATGATCATTATTTATAGCAATGATTCTTATATGTTTTCGACCTACGGCTCCTAATGACGCCACGGAAAACTTGCGCAACAGTGACAAAAAGAATATTTAAAAATACAATAAAAGCTTGAAAGCTAGGGAAAATGTCTGAATTTATTTTCCTTTTATTTAAATGAAGCTTAATGTTTTTAAAGGAAATTGAATATTGTAAACAGGAATCAGCAGTTTAAATATATTTGGGATTTTGCCTCTTTGTTTTTTTTTTTTTTCTTCGTAACATCATATCCTCCGGAACGGGGGGGGGGGAGATTTGAGTTTAAAAGGAGGTACCCTCGGATTTCAAAAATTCTTGGTAAAACTTTTCGACTATTGTTATCTTCCTACGACTATCACTCGAGATGTTATATAAAATTTCGGAAAGCGCTGGAGATCAAATTGCTTTATTTAGAAAAATGATGGCTCTTCTCACTCTCAAATCGTATTGTTTAAGAGAAATTTTTAAGTTAAAAAAATATGAAATAAATAGTATTGCCAAACTCGAAACTTATTGTTATTATTTACGGTTATATTCTGAGTTGAAGAAAGCACGTGATTACATATAACGTCACTGTATGTCGAAAAATATTTCGTTAATTTCAGTATTTTAAATGAATAGCTGCTTTTGGCAACGTTTATGTTTCACCTTTAGATCCGTGACACGATATGCTATCGCTACGTTAATTCTTTTATTGAGATTTTGCAAATTTGTTATATTAAAATTAATTTAAATCATAACTTCAAATGTATTACCCCAAGTGTCAAAGGTCTTTGTTTCCTGACTTGGCAAGAAAAATTTATTTACGAATAGCTGGTTGCTTGGAAAGAATGAATACATTTTCTTCATAGTGAAATGTTTCTATGCATTTTATGCTATTCTAATTTTATTTATAAAAATTTAATTTCTTTTATTGTATAGTTCCTTTCTGAGTAGAAGTTTAAACTTCTGTAGGTATTTAACATATTTTAGATGCAATGTTACTTTACTACAGTTACATAATTTTTTTTTTCAATTTACTAAAATGTCTGAACGCAAGAAGACAGCACAAACGTTACAGCGAGCTACAGAAAAAATGACGTAAAAAGCACTAGGAGACTCAGCAGGCAAGTACAAGAAACTTGTCGCAAGTAAACGAAGGATACAATACTGTCCGCGTCATCGTCAGATTCGACAGGAAATACCAGAACAGCTCAAGAACCTGCATAAACAACTCAAGACGCTGCAGATTACGGGCAATTTCGGTTCGAAGAGGCAGAGCTCATACGAGGAAACAAGCTTCGCATGAACGCATCACGACATACACGTAGTACTCTTCACAATGCAGGAAGTTTACTTTGAGCAACACACTGTATACGTAGAGCTCGTAGACATATATAGTAAAGATTTTGCTTTGTCAACAGCCCCCTAGTAAAATGTATGAAGTTTATATTGACATCTCACAATACCTGAAAGAAATTTTTCTATTTACTTCTTTATTTACTATTTCCTTAAATTTCTTATCAGTAATCCTGTCTATATATTATATATATCAAAATCAGAAAAAATTAATTAATTATCTTTAAATGTATCTAAGTGATGAATACTTCGCCACTGTTCGTACCGAAACAACACGATGTAATTGTAGATACCTAGAAAGTAAAATGTATTCAGCAGGCTGTACAGCAAGCGACACCTATAAATGGTGATAACACAAGAATGTTATATAATGTTATATACTGGCAGAATTTTAAAAAAAGAACATATACATCAGTGTTTTAAAAATACGAATTTTGCATCAAATTGCAAAACAAATATCTTAAAATCTGCTTTTCCATGCATAAGAGTTCAGGATTCGGAAAATTATATTTTCGTAAGCGGTTTAGCAAAAATATCAAAAATTATTGCCTTGAAAAATGGATAATCTTGGTATGAATACGAATTACGCCAAGACTACTCGTCAATGGTTGTTTTGAACACGCCCTTAATGTATATATATAACCCTTAAAAAACGTAAAGTGAGTGAATCTACTATTCGAGTGTGTCTTTATATCTTGTGTATTTAAGAAATAAGAATTGCATTTATCTATCTCGATAAAGCTAACGCTATTGCCCGAATAACAACGTTTATTTAACACTTGATATAACCAACTTCATATATATCTTGAAATGAAACATAAATTTCCTAATCAGATACTACCAATTGCAGAAAAAATACAAAAATAATGGAATTTCTAATAACACTACAAGTAACATACCGAGGAATAAATTGCGCTGCAAAACTGATGCAATCTACAATATGTAAACCACAAAATTTATGTACCGCTATAGAAATGCAATAGAATGAGAAATGAAACTGTGATGAGATTTATAATGAAAAATTTACCATAAAGTATTAGTATATGATATAAGTAAATATATACTTTTAATACTATTCATTTAAATATGTTCAAACGTTCATAATATTCATTACTTACAAACGCTTCTTCATCCATCGAAGCATAGCACAAGCCATTCTCAATTCAGTGCTGGTGCACGTCAATAAAATAAGGATAAATCAAAATTTTTACAAAAAAATCAATCGCTTTGACTCGTTTCTCAAAAAACGTATATCTACAAATGCAGTATTAATATATCACATCAATATAATTCGGGATCATAAAATCACCAAACAACGCATTAAACGCAAAAAATCGCATTAAGGCAGAATGAAGAATTTTCACTCTTACAATGACTTTTACAACAATATATAATAGAATCGAATTTCTAAACTAAGTGTTCATTGTTACACCATATTTCATTCTTGGGGAACCTTTCATGGTTTTTCAGTAATTCTAACTGTTAACTGGTATAAAAAGAATTATGATTTCATATATATGCACAGACTTATATATGTATTATATTAACATGTATCTGTAGTAACATACATCATCTTATATTATATGTATTCGCATAATTCTAAATTAATTATACTAGTCAACATAATTTGTATATTGATAGCAGCAGAGTTTTAAAATTATTATTACTATCTGCTTGCTAACGATTATATAATTAAGTACAGTGGTACCTTGACATACGAGTTTAATATGTTTCGTAACCTTGCTCGTATCTCAAAGCAATTTTCCGCATTGAAAGAAATCGAAATGCCATTAATCCGTTCCAGCTCCCAAAACACGACCTCAGCTGTTTTTTTAACTGTTTTTGAATAAGAAAAATGTAGTTTCTTATTCAAAAACAAGAAGAAACCTTTATTTATAAATAACAAATACATATTCTATAAAAACATAATTAAAAGAAAAAGTGCCTACGGAAGCGCTTAATTTTTGTCACTGGTCTTCGCTCTTTTTGTCATGATCTGCTCATTTTCACCCGCAGATCGTTTAAAAAAACTGTCCAAGGAGGTTTGTTTCTTCCTACCTGTCAAGGTATTGCGTAATCGAGTTAGGCAAGTTTCGTTGAACAACTCCGATTTAGGACTAGTTGCAACTTTTTCGCGGTGATTTTTATCCACGAACTCTACAACTTTATCCCACATTCTCAAGATCTGTTTTATATCTCTTGCAGGGATAACCTCCTCCATCTCTGGCTCCTCTTCAAAACTAATTTTTCGTTGAACCACCGTATGCTGCTGCAAATGCAGATCGTGTAACTCCTCGGTTGTCAGCTCCTGAGACTGTTCCTCTACGAGTTCGTTCACATGTCTCTCCTCCACCTCGAGACTCATGGATTTTCCCAGAGAAACAAGCTCCTCTACCACTGACACTTTGGGTTCCAATCCTTCGAATTCTCTTTCAGCTACAGCCTCAGGCCACAGCTTCTTCCATGCAGACGTTGTAACACCCAGCCAGGCCTGAACAATAATTCTTAGGCACATCACGATGTTAAAGTGGTTTTTCCAGAACTCTCGAATGGTAAGGTTTGTGTTCTCTGTCACCTCAAAGCAGCGGCGAAAAATGTGCTTGGTGTACAAATTCTTAAAATCAGAAATCTCCTGCTGATCCATGGGCTGCAGGATAGGAGTGGTGTTGCGTGGTAGGTAGGGAAATTTTATATACTTGAACTCTTCGAGTAAATCATCTTCTCGATTTGATGGGTGAGTAGGGGCATTGTCGAGGCCAACACCAGAACAGAACACCAGAATTATCCACTCCACAAAGAAGTTCATTCTGTCCCACGCCTTCGGATTTGCCCTCCACATATCTTCTTAAAATTATAACTGGCAGGTTTTCTTTTAAAATATTATATGACTTAAAGCCTCTGGGGTTTTCCGAATGGTATACTAGCGGAGACTTGATTTTACAGTCGCCACTCGCATTGACGCAAATTGCTAGATTTAATCTATCCTTAATGGGTTTGTGACCTGGCATCTTCTCCTCTGCCGTTATGTAAGTTCTATTCGGCATCCTTTTCCAGAAAAGCCCTGTCTCGTCACAGTTGAGGACTTGCTGGGGGGGATGTATCCTTTGGCTACTATCTGTTCGGAAAACATTTTGATGTAAACATCAGCTGCCTTTACATCCGGATTTGCTGTCTCACCATGCCTGACGACGGAGTGAAGGTCGGTCCTTTACCTAAGGTTGTCAAACCAGCCCCGACTGGCTTTAAACGGGTCTTCCGATTCCACGTTTGTAGAAGAGTGTGGGATCTTCTTTAGAAAATAACCGTAAATCGCTCGTAAATAACTCGTAATAGTGCCTTCTCACATATGATGCTTTGTGTTAAGGTTCCTCCTTGAAGCTGCTTCTCTCTCACTCACACCATCAGTAGTTTCTCCATGTCTTGACGGAGAGAGGTCGGAGCTTAAAAATTATTGTAACGCCCTTAGTTGGCGTTATACTTCATCACTCCTTTTGTTCAAGCACAGTAAATATCATTGATGTGTTACGCCCGTACATCCTCCCCAAGTCAATTACTCGCACACCTTGCTCATGGTTTTCTATTATTTAACGCTTTAATTCAATAGACATCATCATCTTCTTTGGACCCAGGGTTATAAAAATAAATATGATAATGTTTTCTAAATGTACAAAAAGCAAAAAACGCGAACCCAACTTATCTAAAATGCTTCCAAAACGAGGGAAACAAGCACTCAGAGTGAGGACTAGTCTGAGGTGGGAGAAACTGTTAGACGCTGCACACGACACCAACATGCGCGCGCATGTTGCGGTCGTGTACAGCGGTGTAGTGTGCGATTCCTCGTATCTCAAATCTTGCTCTCGTCTCAAAGCAAAAACATCGCTCGCTCGGTAGCTCGTGTCTCAAAACACTCGTATGTTGGGGCACTCGTATATCGAGGTACCACTGTAAATACAGCTTATAGGTTTTTTAATGTGACAATCATTATAAGCCATGTAGATTTTTCCTTGTGGCTTCATTTGTTTTCTCTTCCAAAATTTCGAACGTCCAACAGTTTTGTCAGTTTCGCGCTTTTGGTATGGAGAGTGAGAAAATGGGATAAGACTAGAATCAACTTCAGTTCTGAACTTTGCAGTTCAGCATAGAGTAAGAAGTATTGACAGATTTATGTTCGCTCTTTACGTTCGCTTTTCATCGTATTTTCTTCATCATTCTCAGCACTTTAAAGTGATAACTACTAGCAGTGTTCCTTTATATTTCGTATATTTTTGGAATTATATTTTTTTACTCGTACTTTTCGAAAAACTCCAGAATTGTTTAGTGTTTTTTCGGGACAAATAAATTCTAACAAGCTACCAGCTCTTCCGCATGCTTTACGAACCTTTATGCCAGGAACAATTTTGGGTGTTAGAAGTAGGACAGAATGCTAGTGACAAGAACAATTGAGGAGCATCTGAGGCAGCTTGTGACAGTCTTTGCTGCGTTCCAGGAAGATATAAAAGGAGAGGTTGATTCCTTTACAGAAGAGATAAATGCTTCCAACAAAAGAGGGAAAGGGGAAATAATACCAGTTCAAGGAAAGATGGAGTCTATCCAAAATTGATACTTAAGCCTGTCAAGAAGAAATAAAAGAGAACAGTAGAAGATTTTCGAGGATTTTGAAAGCAGAAATAACATGGTCGAAAGGAGAGTTAGGGAAACTGGAGAACGTGTTTCTGCTGTCAAACAACAAATCAAAGAAAGAGTTAATGCTGTCAAACTACAAATCAAAGGAAGAGTTTCTGATGACGAACAACAAATCGATGACAGAGTTTCTGCTGTTGTCGCCAAAGAATCTGACAGCTTTAACACATTCATAATGACAACTGGAGACGATTATGATACCTTTAAATTGGTACCTATGTTTTCCGACCCATTTCTCATGCTTTCCACGTGTGATGGAAAAAACATTTGGCATATGTACAAGGCTCAGTTCTGTATAGCTCCAAATGGAAATGGGTAGGATTCCGAAGACAAACCTGTAATTTCGCAGCTTCTCTGAGAATAGAAGAAGACGATATCGGTCCCACTCTTCTAGAAACCCAGAGGCTAGATTTTGATGCTGTACCGGTACGCTAAAGCTCTACTAAGAAGTGTTTAAAAGGCTACAGAAGGCTGCAGTTAATATCTCGATAGCAGAAGCTCACCAAAATAATCCAGAAGCTCGCCACTGATATCGAAATTCTCTCCCATCTCTCCTTTTTGACTGCTCAACAGAAATACGTGAAGTACAATCCATGAAATACTTCCTCGGTGGCATACGGGAACCTGAGGTATAGAAACAACTGCGAATAGTGGATCTCAAGGATTTAAAAAATGCCTAGAGTGTACGCCATGAAAAAAGTGGCAGTCCTTTCAGAAACTTGCACACATCATTGCCCAATCGGAACTACTCCAACCCAGAAGCTAGTGGACAAGTGACAGCTCGTCCAGGCAGTCTACCCACTTAAGTAAGTGCCTTGAGGTGGAACAGACGTCAGACGAAAGCAATCTTAGTATGCTAGAACTGCAGTGGTGATGAACACTTACGAAAGAACTGCAGAAGACATTAGGACACAGAAGATAATGCTGCTAATCAGCAAGAAGTCACTAAAACAAATCGTGGATGTTGAGCGGAATTTGCCAGAGATTGCCAGATATTGAGAAGTCCCACATAAAATCCTTTCAGATTTCGGTTATGGTTGGTGGCAATAATGGAATTTTCAATCATGAGGCATACAAATAGAGTTCCCTTAGTATAACAATCGATACATGAGTAATTTACCATCATCCAAAACCTCAAGTCGAGATGATAGAACTAGCATGAACAGAACTTTTCCTTCCAGGATTATAGCTGAAAACAGAAATTTCCGGTAAGGCATTATGAAATATGCTAAGAACGTTAAGAGCACGAAATGAGTACTAATAATATGTTCTTTCGTTAATTATCTAGGCCGTCATTCCGGTGAAGGTTGAAACGTAAGTGCCAAAGCTAAAGTCATTGGGGAATGCGAAGTGGTTGCATCACGTTCTCCATTGAACTACGTTAAGGGGTCTCGTACACCTTAAAACCCTCAAAATCTCTGAATATAATCCTGTTGTAAGAATTGGGATAACATATTTATTTTTAAAGCTATTACTTCCAGTTTTTTATAGCTGACTACATAGCACAGCTGAATTAGTAAGCAAATAGTTTGTGTTGCCACAAATGTTTTTATAATTTAATCTTCTTTGTGAGGTAATTTTTTATATGTTCACGTAATACTCCCACTTTGCGTGCACAATTTAAAATATTCTGTTATATATTTTAACTTCATAGTTAATATACAGCTTGTATAGCATCTAAAGACAACTGTGAACCAAAAACCTTAAGAATTTCATGTTAAATTCTCATTTTATTTAGAACTAAATTTATACAATGCATTTTAATAAAATTTTTTAATATTTCCATACGTAAAATTTTTGACTATTAAAATATTCAATATAATTTTGGTTCAGTTAGATGATAATACTCATATAAAGAAGTCCATTAAATTTAAAGTGTGTACCAAGAACCGTTTTTATAATATCATGCGCGCAACAGTGAAAATTTATGTTTTGAGATAATCAAGTTTTAATGTAAATATTTTTTTAAATACTTCTCTTGTTATAAAATATATAAAATGCTTATTTTCTGAGAGATATTTTAATATTATACAATTTCCAATAGTTGGTATAAGCATAATTAATGTAAAATAAGCTGCCATCATCAAAGTATGACATATCAACTAAAAATGATTTGAAACTTCTACGCTATCAATGATACAACTAAAATTTTTCTTACAAATTGGAACTTACTTATAGGCAAATGTTTCAGGTAAAGTTCTCTGTAATGTATTATTGTATATCAAACATATAAATCATTTAATAGTTCTTCCACAGGGTAACGTTAGCATACTCTAAATGCTATGTATACAACTGGGAAAAAATGCATTTTAAGAAAATCGAGTTTTGAAGCAAATATTTCAGTATACAACTTTCTAATAATAAAGTGCATAGTATATTTATTTTCAAAATGATATATTTAAAAAGTATAAATCCTAATAAATTGCATAAGGTTTTGTCAATATGAAACACATTAAAATTACCATACTATATAAAATACCATGACAGAATGATAGCCGTGTATTAAAATACGTGTAGCTTATTTGAACAAATAATTTATTTTTACATAACCACATCACTTAAGTACTTTCAAGCATTTAAGCATATGATATGTATCATATTATGCAATATTATTTAAACATAGGTGGGAAAAAACCTTTACGACTTATTTGAAATTGTATGCTAAACTGCTACATTCATTGAAGTATAACATATCGACTAAGAATGATAAAACTAAAACTTCCTTACAAATAAGAATTTACTTATAGCCAAATGTCTTAAAGTTCTCTGTAATATATTACTGTATATCAAACATATAAAACATTTAATAGTTCTTCCACAATGTAACTTTAGCATACTTTAAATGCTATGTATACAACTGTAAAAAACCATATTTTAAGAAATTTGAGTTTTAATGCCAATACTTAAGTATATAACTTTCTAATAATAAAGTGCATAGTATATTTATTTTCAAAATATATTTAGAAAGTATAAATCCTAATAAATTGCAGAAGCTTTTGTTAGTATGAAACACGTTAAATTTACCTTGCTATATACATTACCATGACAGAATGATAGCCGTATATTAAAATACATGTGGCATATTTGCACAAAAATTTATTTTTACATAACCACTTTAGTTAAATAAACTCAAGCATTTAAGCATATGATATGTATTATATTGTATAATATACATATTATTTAACATGGGTGAAAAAATCTTTTACGACTTACTTCAAATTGTATGCTAAACTGCTAAAATTTTATTTACAAATTAAAACGCATCAGCACAATAAACATCCCCATCATTTTTATGGAGGCCTGCACTTCTTACACTTTTTGCTGCCTTTCAAGGTTACGCTGTTGTTTTGTTTCTGACAAGCCTTTCTTTTCTGCGTTATCTATTCTCTTGTTATCAAGTTGTAAAAATCCTTCAATAGAAAACTTAATTCTAAAAAGCTGTAGCTCATTCATTACAGAATGTCTACCAACAGACCTTTCGTTAAAAGCAATTACTGCTTCATTTCCAGCAATTTGAACTATCCTGTTACCAGCACGACATGTCTTTGGACAAAATTTCCAAATTAAGGAATTAAATGATTCATTATTATTTTGTGTTTTGCCGCCAAGGCAACGTCTCAATTACGAAGGTTGTGACAAATCTATAAAAACTGGCTTTATTGCCTCCATTACAGCGACTGGTTCAGAATTTATATGCTTATAATCAGCTTTATTTTGCTTAGATTTATTGTATTTGCACCATGTGGTTTCATTTGTAGGACAAACGTCATGAATCGGCTTTTCATCACTCCATATTTTGTGGTAGTAAATTTCCCAAATGGCTTTTCTCATATCACTAACAGACTCATTATATTCTCTAATCGCATTACCATAATACGAAGTTATTTCATTTATTAACTTATCTGTTGGTCTCCCTTTCCCAGGCAGATTTTACCGTCATTTAATTTTACTTTTTTTCTTTCAAGTTTTAATTTGCGTAGCCATATTCCCATTCGTTTTTGAATATGTCCAACACGCTCAATTTTTTCTATATTTAATGAACCATATGGTTTGGCGTCAGTGATACCTGCAAATGGTTTTGCATCACCTATGTAAGGATCTTAAGTTTTACTAACGTTTATTTTATTTTAAATCTTTACTATCACTTCTTATTTTCTACTTCCGGCCAGAATTAAAAGCGTTAACTTATTTATGCAAAATTTGTCTGTCGAACGCCAAGTACTTAAGTTGTGGCTTTTTGCCAAGCGAGAGAGAGGATGGAGTTAGTCGAAGCAGGCCGCTAACCTTAGAAGTTTTACTCAGTTGCTGGTTGCCTTCCAGGCCAGAGGTTTAATCCTCGTGATAATTTTTAAACGTATTGTAGTGTTAACAGTTCTCTGTACTACATACGGCTTCCTGTTAATATAAGGCCAATCTTCCACGTTTATTATTCCAAAGTTAAGTTAGAGTTTAGTTAAATATTTTTATATTCTTACGTTTAGACCACAAGTAGTGGGTCTTTGTATTCCGAAGTACGGAAATTATTGTAAAGAGAGAAAAACAAAGGGTTTTGTATACCCTTCTTGTGTATCCTGTCTACTTCCCACAGTTATTGAACATAGCTTTAGTAAGCTCTCTGTTCCGAGTCAGGTCCTTGCATGTTCCCGAAGAAAGTAAGACAGAACATTGAACCTGATACCGTCACCAATATAAGAAGTATATTTTACACCTCTTTTTTCCATGGAACATGAAAAATTGTTTATCTTTCCATTCATTTCCATTTTTCCTGAAGAACCAGCATGATTCTCCAAACAGGCCTTGTGTTCACTTACGTCATTTCCTAGAAATGACTCGCAACCTTTGTAATATAAAGACAGTATTTCTGTATCGATTACTGTGTTGCTTTCTGACCCTATTACGGAACAGACTCCAACCAAAGACGTATGTCCTCGAGTCTTCCATGTACCGTCTCCACTTACAGTCACATTTAACGACGAATTTGAAAGAACGATGTGCAATCACAGGAGGGAGATCCATAACGCAGCAGAATTTCTGCATAGCAGCTTTCCCTTGACCAAGAGTTCGCATTGCATACGTAAATCTTCTGTTTAGCTCTGATATATTTTTTCGGACACCCATCATATTAGAGTTTCTGAAAGTTCTTTTACATGAACACTTTGAGCATAGTAACTCAAATTTTGAGCTTAAACCATGATGAAATAGTTCACTTAAATGAACATTACAAATTTTACAACATAAATTATTTTCAATACATTGAAATAGGATATCCAAATCAAATAGTCTATAACCACTAAAATTAGGCTCTAAAGTTATCTTTATCTCTTGGTGGCAAAACAGTGTCACTATTTAATTTTTTAAACGAAGAACTGACACCACACTTCTTATTCATTGTATCATTATGCTGATTTCCCTGGAACTTTCTTTTCTTTGGTCGATGAATATAAGATCTTTTATTTTTTACATCTTCCTCACAATTTTCCATAATTATCAGGTGATAAAAATACTAAACAAAAACTGCAATGTTATAATAAAAACACCTTCAAAAAAGTCAAAAGAAATTTAGAAATCGCAAAAGAGCTTGTAAACAATCACGTTTCACGCTAATCCAAAGCTGGAGTAAGATTTCAACACATGCCTATGTTAGATTCCTACGTTAGAATAGTGCTATGTATAAATCTAATATATTCCTAAGTCGCGCTTTCGAGACATGAAAAACGCAGTTTGAATTTTGTCAATCGGCCCAGTAGAACGGGAGATATAGCACAGTCCTCCCCTTTTTTTTTTTTTTTTTTTTTTTTTTTTTTTTTTTTTTTTTTTTAGCTTGATAACACATCAGCACTGTTTTTCCACCATCTCAAAATAAATTATGAAGATTTGTGCTTATGCAACTAGTTGAATTTCAACAGAAATACACGTTCATATGAAAACGTTGAAGCTCTTTTAAAGGGCCGGTTTTATACCTTTATGCAAATGTAATTCTACCGCATATAGCAGTACTTCCCTGTTAGCTGAATTACTTTCACACTGAGTCTTCCGATGAGAATTTTCCTAATTAAATACCAAAGGATGAATGATTATAAATTTCAAAGTACCTACTATCTTAACGATCGTTTCACTCAAAATCAAATATTCGAAAAGTGAGCAGAAAGGCAAAATAGACAATAGCTAAACATGCGAACATTGAATGTGAATAGCACTTTATTGTTGGTCTGCTGCCTTTTAATAGCTAAGATAGTACTTGCCAGAAACCGAAGATTATCCAACTGTGGGCATTGTGGTAAGTAGTCCTTTACTGAGTTCTCCAGCCGAGTAAACGTAAATGCGATTAACCTCTCGAAGCCGGCTGGTACAGCAGTTGTACAAGGAGAATGACTTTCTCAGACGCCGGCATCGGTACAACTGTCGTACCATCCATGCCCTCCCCATTTTAGAGAATCGCCTATCTGTAGATCTTTGGGTGGTCCATTGTCGCTGCTCAGAGTAGCCGCTGGCTACGCATTATTTCCCTCTTCTTATCAGTTTAGCTACATTTTGGCAAAAACCGCAGGTTTCGTCTCGCGCCAATATACTTGAAAATTAAATAGAGGCCATCTCTTTCTCAATCTGTCTCATAATTTTAATGCTATTTTTTTTAGTACTGACTTTTGCTATGATTAAAACGTCAGCGATTTTGCACGCTCTTTAAGCTTACCATATTTAATGTTCTTTAATCATAACAAATAAGAATAGATTAATATTTTAGATTTAATGCCCTTCTAGAAAATAGGTAAAACCGTTTTTATCGTTTACTCGTTTACTTCCTTTTCATACTTATGAATAATAAGATTTTATTTTGACATTGTTTTGTGGAGTGCATAAAACCCTTAAGAACTGTCAACTCTTTCAAAGTGCTTCTATTATGCAGGCAATTTTGTCTGATTTATCAGGAGATAAATAAGAGACAATTGTATGCATAATAGTTTTTCTGATTTTCATTCATTCAGTGATTGCTTTCAATGATTTTCATTGATTGTAAATTAAATAAAATCAATTTATCTTTACACCCTCTTTTATGATGAGATCTGCCAAAAAATATTTAAATATCAGTAAAGCTCACGTTACTTCTAAACTGAATCAAAACATCAGTTAAATGTTATAAAATTTTGGCCAGTTTTATTTGCTGAAATTCTTATACTCTTCAAGAGATAGAGAGAATTCAGACAAGTTGATAAAAAAATATCTTAAAAAAGTTGTTATTTTGTCTGTAATAAGGTGTATGTCAACTTACTACTAAATGTATGAAAATTAGGATTGGATTACGGAAAAGCACGCGAACGCTATCTGCTTAAGGGAATGGATGCTTTCGTGTAAACCTTTTTAAGAGAAAATTGCTCGCATTTACATTCCTGGTGGAAAACTCCACATGTAATCAACCCGTTCTTCGGTATTGATTGGATTAATTTGTTCGCTTACTGAATTACATCAAAGCACCCAACGATTACCTGTATAAGGGGAGTTATGTCTTCGCGGAGGACTTTCTAAGAGAAGCTGGCTTGCATTTACGTTACACAAAAACCATGACTCCAACTATTTATCCGGGATTCAAATCCAAGCGAGCTATAAGTGTTCAGCCACCTTTACCGCTTTCCTGAAGAGCAGGTAAAAATATTGATAAAGGAAAAGTATTGAATTAACCGGTTTAATTTACTAACCTATATTTCTCAATCGACAGTACATAAATTACGCATATGAGGGGGATTATTTGTGAATAAATAAACTGTATTGCACTTTTATCCACTATGTCATATTACAATGGAATTATTGCATTTCAAAGTTATTTCTCATGAATTAATTTTGCTCTTCATGATTTTTGATATTTTCAAAGAGAAAATTCCACACTTTAAATAAAAATATACACGAGAAGATACTTTATGCACAATTTGGCGTAAACGGTTTTCTTAATTTTGCTTTGAAAATATTGCAGGGTAATCGTTTTCATTACTGGAAGAAATATAAAAAACAAATTTACTACATGGTATCAACACCCAATATTTCCTTATTCTTTTGAAAACGTGAAAGATTACTCTTTCTAAAATAAATTGGAAAATATATTATGTGCAAATAGAATATTCGTTGAAAATGAAATAGACTTCAACTTTTGGATATAACGATAGTTAAAGACGAAATTTCTACCTATGGAAAGAAATTGACGTATAATTAATTCTTCATGAACATTTAAAACTGTTCTCAAAATTCTTTTGATGATTGCATGTATAAGTCACGAATTTTTTTCTCGGCTAACATAAACAAAAGCCAATTTTACAAAGAAAAATTCTCGTTAAAGATATACCTTCTTTGCCTGATAGTCCAATGTAATATTTGTTAAAATTAATTATTAAACGCAACCAATGTATCTCGGATTTTGATTTTTATATTATAATAACAAAATTATCGAAAAAAGCAGATTTAAATCTCTGTTATTGTTATGTAAAGCTTTATTATTGCTGTAAGTTCATCTCAAAATCTATTTGTATTGAATCTCATTCTAATCATCTAATGGTAATAAATATTATTATTATTATTTCATTAAATTAGTCATTACCATTATTTTATTAATGAAAATATGTTATTAAAAATCGCATTCCGGCCTGCAGACTTACAGATCTAGTCTGTATTTACTATATTTTGTTAAATTTTGTTCTCGCTTGCTAATTTCTAATACGAAAATACGCGAATATAAATGAAGAGTGAAAACAAAGTTAAAAAATTCACAAATTATTTACGAGATTGATTAGAAATAGTGAATGAAATATAAACATTGCATACATTTTGTTCTAAATAAAGTGTGCACTGGATATGCATCCAGTACTGCACATTTATTTATGCACTATTTATTTAGAATTTTGCTTTCACTTAAATATGAAAGCAAAATAATCATCGAAAAAATTGCAAATCTAGCAACTCCTCTACTATGGGACGTAGGCGTCCGACAAACATGTAAATTTTACTTCATCCATGGAGGGGAACTGACGACTTTTCTCATTAGGAAAATGTCAAAGAGGGGGCAAAACTGTTTCGGATTGCGCTGGTCTGAAAGCTATAATATGAGAATTTCGGCCCGGTTTTAGAAGGTTAAGAGGGTAATGCTTGAGAACCTATTGTAATAATTTTGTGGAAACATTTATTTGGAAGAACGTTTATAAAAGTATAAAGAAACATTACAATGAGAGAGAAAATATAAATTATTATCAGGTTTTAGTCAAATTATCTGTATATGAAACGTCGGAATGGTAATATGAGGAGTATTTTATTCATTTGTGTAAGCATTTTATTTACTTGCATACCAACGAGTTCTGACGAAAAGTCTGCATAGATTTATTACCTAATTATTGGCACTTCTTGCAGACGCAAATGAGATCTAATCAGAAAATAATCAAGAATCTGAATCAGTCAATCATCAACACGCACATTCTAAATCAGATTTCTGAATTACTTTCTTGAAGCGTTTACGGTCCAAATAAAACTGAAGAAACATTTTAAACACAAAACAAAGCAGCAGAAGTGTGAGAAGTATATATTACTATAAAGCCAACACTCTGTCAGTTAAAGACAAAGTAGTTTGATTAAATAAACAAGGTGAACAGAGACACAGTTGTAGCCGTTTGTAATTTTAAAGTACATAAAGCGCAGGAGTATATGAGAAAACTAATGAGTAGCACATTGGTTACAATTTTTGTTATAAACATGCTGAAACTGTGAATATAATTTCAAGCATCGGTGGCATCATCGAATGGAGACATGCTTCAGTGTCAGATGTATTTCATTAAAAGATATGAAATATTTTTAAACGTTTAAGAACACAGTTTCTGAAGTACTTGACAGCTCACCCTGTATAAGCTTCATTCCTTTGTTTAAAAGTCGGTAAAGAGTTATCACAGATTTTCTTAAAAATTATCGGTGATCAATACTGGTATTGATCAATCATAACGACAATAACATACATTGTTATGGAAAGAGAGAAAGTACTTGTGAGGCTTTCTGAAAGACCGAGTCTCAGTTTTAATATTTGAATATTAATCTCTACAAGTCTGAATTAACTGACACTACTGAAATAGTTACGAAAAATTGATTCCCACTGTTAAAAAATTGATCTGCATTTTTTTTCGTAAATTTTATTTTTTTAAACAACATGTCTGTAATCAATGTGCGCAACCGCTTTGATGCTGGAAAAACACTAAAATTTGAATCATCGTTGTGAAAGCTAAAAAAAAAAAAATACAATATTTAATTGTGAGAATAAAATATTCTAACGACTATAATGATAAGTCATGAATAAAATCAAATCTGTAGCTGCAAGCCTTTTTTTAGCGTTATGGTGGTTAGGGAAACCTGAGTGCGATACCGTAGGGCTCAGGTTCGAATCCCGGAGAAGGCATGGATGTAAAATTGTCTGTCCCTTCATAGGAGGCAAGGATGTCCCGCCTACTAGGCGCCTCCATGATAAAGAGACTACCGATCTGGCCTTAGGGCAGGACGATGCCGACATAGGCAAGTGCCAACCATAAGAAAAAAAAAATTGATTGTAATCTTATTCAAAAATTCCTAAGTATAAGACGCAAATTTTTAGACACCTTTCTCATGTTCGTTTTTAATGGTAATCAAACTAATATGAAAGTGGACTGAAAAGTCATTTTTAAATGAACCCCATAATCTTATACGTCTCTGTACATTTGCATTAATCCATAATGGGCCAGGTATTATTTTGTCGAAGGACAAGAGTCTAAATGGAACGATTATTTCGCTTGCTTGCGAGTGAATTCTAGGAGGTCCGATGAAGACATCGCGGACGAAAACGTAGCGGAGAAAACAACGTAAGAGGGAAACTTCGTTGTAGAAAACATGTGGGAGAAAAGAAGGCAGGAAAACATATCGTAAGTCTAAAACATCATCGAAGAAAACAATCGTGGTACAAAACATCGACGAAGAACAGAAAGAGGTTCCAAAACTTCGCAGTTTAAAAATATCGTCGTGGAAAATATATTCCTATAAAAGAGAGTAAATAAAATAATCGCATGACGATTATTCTGCAGATATATCTTTTCTACATTTAAAAGGTGCTGGTGCGTATTCGAGTAATGAATTATAGGTGCGAGTAAGAATGAGGAATATTTTTACCTCTATATTTCATATATTTCCTTTCATTAATAATTTTTTGCTAAAAATCCAAGAAGGAACTCTTGCATTGAAAAGTTGAAAGGAAGTAGAAAATTAATGATACGTATGGGAGTACTACGCAGTATTTAATTTTTATTTTAAGAGAATTTTAAATTTATTTACTTAACTATTAAACGTTATTATTTAATTAAGTCATTTCATAAAGTTGTATTGGCAGTTCTTCATGAACAATATATTTTTAAAAAATTAAAAAAGGGAAAAGGAGCATTTATTTTAGATTAAATGTATTTAAAAGTTTTATGCATGTCTGAAATTTCTAATATTATGTTCTTTGAATAAAATTAAGACTTCTTTTGTTCTTTTTCCTTCAGCTTCTTCAAAGTAATCCTTTTATATAAGTATCCTTTGCATGTTGCGATTCGTTAGTTGTGATGACACAAGTCAGGATGAACTATGTAATATTTCAGTACCGTATTTATATTTATTGGATTATTGGAAGAGCACGTTAGGGCTCTTTTCCTAAGGGGAGGGAAGCGTTTGGGGAGGACTTTCTCAGGAAAAGTTTCGTACGCACATTACACATTAGAAAAACCACAAAATTCTCAAGCAGCGTGTTTTTGTGCTGGGTCTAGCTACCAGCGTTCAACGACTTTACCTCTGGACCCCTAAAGCCAGATAGAGTTATTAACGGAATAGATTATTAACGGAAATGCATTCATTTTCACACTATTTTTTTGAGAAAGATCAAATTTAAATTTAGATCTAGAAAATGTAAACGCAGAATTTTACAAAAAGAAAATATAGGTACAATAAATCCTCTTGTCGATTACCATCCTAAGATGACCGATGTTTCTGAGAAAATAAGTAAATATAGGTTTTTCACAATGTCTCTCTAAGATGACCGCATCAACGGAAGACTAAAGAGATATGGAATCGTCAACGATCGCTTTGAAACGAATATTTTATATTTAACTTTACATTTATATATTTTTATAAATGATTCTAAAATATGGTTAAGCTTTTGTGTCTCAGTGTGCCACTACATGGAACACCCAAATTGAATCGCTTCGAAAGCCTCTAAATTCAACCGTAAATAGATAAAAATGCTTTTATAATATACTTTGAACTTTTCTTTTTAAACCGTAAATAGCAGCATATCACAAGGAGACACATAACGTTAATTTATTATGTGTTATTAAAATCCATTTTTTTCAAGTAATTTTCTCTATTTTTTTAATGATATAAAAATTTTATTTGGAGAAAAATAGGCATAATTTTGCTGGCTGTACTCCAAATTATTTTTTTAATCTTTCATACAAAAATCATACGCAGAATCATTGAATAAAACCAGGTGTTCCATTAGCGGGAACACTGCGCCTTTAGCAATCTCATGCTGTTACTAATCAGAACATCTGTGCTCTTAGGAGAGAACATCCGTTGTTTTCGTTTTCTGTTTCTGTTGATTTTTTTTGGGGAGGGAATGAATTCAAACAAAGCAGCATTGAGGGGCGAGGTGGTTTTTGTGTTATGAAAGCATTAATATTGGCATCTCGAAATTTTTGGGGGTAGTTTTTAGGCGGGAATTTCATTAGTAGCTTGACTCATCTTTACTTAGACCTACGCGAAATTTTTGCTGCCTTTTTAGTCTCATTCCCGTTTATTTTCAATAATTGTGTAGATATTTTTCGTGTATCTATATATTATAAGCTTATTTTTCTTTTTTGTTAATATTAATCGTAGTTAATTATTTTAGTCTTAGTTGGTTTGTGCTTCCATCAAAAAGGTGTGACTTGCTTTGAACAATTTCACGAAGCTAAGAAATAGGAAAATTTATAAACATTTTTGTATATAGGACTTGTGTATGTAGATATGTATCTCATTTATCCCTATATATTCAAGAATATTGTGTATATCCAGGAAACCATGTATACAGCCATAATACAGAGTTTTTTCATTCTTATGCAAACGCTTCTACTCATTTTCGTGCTTCACTGCAATGCTCGCTTAGTCGCACTTTTCAAAGCTCTGGCGGCGCAGTGTTCCACCTCATGGAACACCCACAGAATTAAAACGGTAAGTGCAATTTTTACAAAATTTTACCTGTATACTTATTTAGGACTAAATAGACTGAATACAACGTTTCTTGCTGAAATTCCGACTTTAACGTACAGTGCGCCGCAAAGGATTAAATATTTTAGTTCTATGTTACGCAAATTGTATTTCTCTCTTTGTACCGGGGAGAGGCGCAGACACAAATTTGTTAGGATCGTAAAGCTCGGGTTTAGAGCTTTTAATTTGCTGTGAGTTTCAACTAAGCAGAGGTTCTCCCGAGTTTACTTGGTGAGCCGCTACTGAAGTCAGAGGTGTCAAAGTGTTCTTCGCCGTTCCTCAGCCAACTTAATGTTTGAAAGCCAATAAAGTAGTTTCGGTCAACATTATGACTCTGAGGTTTCTTGGGTTCTAGACTGAGGGAACATCAAGTGAATTTACAGTCCACTACTTTTGAACGACGGGACATACAGTTTTCACACACAATTTATTCGAAAATGTTTTAGTTATTGCTTGAACTTTTAGAACGAAGTTCTCAGCGAACCACTTTTTTTTACGACCACTTCTTAAAAGTATAGCTGTGGAATTCTGGTACTAATTCTCATCTATTTAAGATTTCCCATTTAGGTAATATTTTATTACTGCATTTTACAATATAAAGGAAGTATTATAATTACGAAAATTTTCAAGTATCACATTTCAGTGGAAATATCCATTTTGTCCATATCTGAATCCATTTGGATGATTTTTGTGCGACATCTCATACGGACAGAATAAAGACTTCTTCCTTTTCATAGTATATTTTATAATGCATTTAAAAGGGATTTTTTCGTGTTCTCTGTATGTATGTAGATATAATATATGTGTGTATGTATCTCGCATAACTCAAAAACGATTAGCCGAAGAATATTGAAATTTTCTAAAGAGTAGGCTTGCTTCTCTCTTTATATTGCAGGTTAGCTGTACCAACCGTATATGTATATGCTCACGTATATGTACACCAACATCCTTTATCCGGCTTAAAAGTCCCTACACGACCTTTATTTTTGCAATCGTTGCTTGTAGTAATATACTTCCAGTTATCGAAATGTTTTTAAATCACGAAAATATTCATGTTTTGGCGATGTCGAATAATTAAAAAAATTCTTTTTTGACAAATAAGTAAATCCAAATTTTAATACAGTCTCGCGGTTCGTATACTTACATTTGGGAACGTTTCATACTTTTTATCTATATAGTATATAAAGAAGAAAGTTTGTGTGTTTGTCCTCTCATAACTCGGTCACTACTATAGCTATCACCACCAAACTTTCTACAATTAGGTCGACGTCACTTTTCTCAAAAAAAAAAAAAAAAAAAAAAAAAAAAAAAAAAAAAAAAAAAAAAAAAAGTAGCTAAATACAGAGCTATAAATAAAAACTCTGAAAAACGATAATTTTCTTTCTCATTTTTCGAGTGGCAACAGTCTCGCAAGCTGGAGACGAAAATCTGCTTTATTTCGAAAGTTGTTACCATTGCTCTCTTTCAAATCCTAGAGTTTGTTAAAATACGAAAATAGATAAAAGATGAAATAAAAATAGCTTTCCCAAACATTAAATACGTTATTCCCGATTCCGAAAATTCGAGGGAAGCCATTTCGACTATTCTCATCTTAACCACTTTCATGAGCGAAAATACTAATTAAAGTTCTAATTTTCGCACTCATTTTTCCTAGTGGTAACAGTCTCGGGCGTTGGAGATAGAATTGTTTTATTTCGAAAAGTGTTGCTACTGCTCGCTTGCAAATCTTACATTTTGTTAATAAAAAAAATTGTCAATTTTACATAACCTATATATATAAAGAAGAATGTCTGTTTGTGTGTTTGTTTGTTTGTTTGCGTTATTGATTTCTCATCAATTATGATAAATATTTTGCGACATTGAATCGACTAAAGTTGAATATAGGTGAAATATTGGATGGAACTTGAGCTGTTATGGCCATTTGATTAGAAAGACGAAAATCACTAAAAGCTGAGTGACATTGCTTCTGATACAATGAGAGAGAATTATATTTTTCTATCGAAATTTTTTATGTGGGGTTGCATATCGCACCAGACTGAAAAATGTATAACTATGAATCGTATTTTTTACATCGTTAGAGAAGGATTACAACGGTATCGTTCTCTCTGTTGTTAGATACATTGCTTTCAATCTAACTTAATTGACATCGGGTACTTCCGCTAATAAAGAAATAAAATTAGAAAAAATTCATAAACGCACGACCAAAATTAAGCAGTATACATTATTTCAAAATCAGCAACTTTCTTTTAGGAATCGGGTATTCAAGTTTGAAAGAGCAATTCGAAGAAATAAATTTAAATGATCAGCAGCAAAAAGTGTGTATAATTTAATAGGCCTTATAAGGAAATTCATATAACTTATAAGGAACAATACATAAGGCCTTACAAGGCCTTATTTGTTGTTCGCCTGAGATTTTTGATTTTAGTAAGCACATAATTTTTCGATTTTTTTCATTCGAAAAAATATGCGTCTGTTTCTCGTACTTTTCTAATATACAGTGAATTATTTCATAAGAGCATTACGCGGAAGTTTCTAATTATTCGTTTATATATAGTATATAGACATTGTCAAAAATTCGTTTCCTCCAGATGTAAACCACCTGTTTCTCGACCGGGCCCAAACAGCTTTTTACATATTGTTAACTGCAAACAATCATTCGATTTACTGCATAGTTAAATGGAATGTATTCTGAGAGCTGAAAAATGTCAACTAAGCAATTTGCAATTAGATTCATTACTAGTAAATCTGAAATCAGTTTCGTTATTTTAACAAGAAAGGGCATTTTTATGCATAGTGCTGGAAATAGATTAAAGATTTAATAAAAATTAAATTTTAGGTTCGAGTTCCATTTGACGAATATCAAAATGTTTACCTTGAAATATTAATAAAAGTATTTTGAAAATAGGAATGTAATTTTTAATTAATTTAAATCTATTTACTCTAAAGCAAAATGCCGTTACATTAAATATCAGAGGCACAAGTAGAAGATATAGAACTGGATATAGATGGCTAGAAGTAAGAAACAAACAGAAAAGAAAGAGAGAGATCAGAGTAAAATTATTCATGTTAAATTCAAATGGAAAGAATTTGAAAATGCTATATTTCAATAGCTAAGATTTAGTTAACTCTAACAGGGAGAAGTACCTCATATGGGCATAGTATACATCATAAGTGAAGTGGTGAAAGCATACGGTATCGTGTTTTTACTATTTGAACACTTTCGAAGATCTGAATGATGAGTTTATATATGTCAAATACTCTATTAATTACTTATCTCTATCTATCTGTAATTATACACGTACTGTCCAGCAATGAATGCTCGATGTATAGGTCACAGCCACTATCCCACCAAAAGAGAAAACTTTCATTTATGAAACTTCCTAGTACGTCTGCCAGGGAAACGAAAACAGGCTTTACATCTAACATTATCCTGCACATTTTTATGAAACATTAACATTTTGATTCGACCCTTTTGTTTTATTTTGTTTTGTGTTTAAGCAAACGTTTCGAAAATCATTCCTACTTGTAAATACCTGTTTGTTTCTTGTATGTTTGGGGCACCATTGGTCATGTGGTTAGGATTGCAGAATACTGAGAGTTTTATGGAACTGATCATCCCAATTGTAATTTCCATTATTTATATACAAAAACAATATAGGAGCATGAAAAACACCAATATGGATAGTTTAATAAGACGAAACTTCAGCTCGTAAGTGCTGATAAAAAACAATGTACAATAACTAAATGTTACTGTAGGATGTTTATTATAGCTTAAATAAACAATATTCTGTTTTTGCTCAAACACAGCGTTAAAAATACCAAGTGGTTGACACGAAGCCACATAAATTTCATTTGACTAATTATTAATATATTATTATATCATAATATTAGTTAGCAGTGGTAAATCTAGGTATTAAAAAACCGTAAACACGAATTTTTGAAAATTTTAATATTTCTCTTTTCGCCACGTTTGAATTATCCATTTGAAATTAGGCATCAAGAAGGTGGCAAGGGGCCTTCATTTTCAAGGAATGATTTCTACCGGCAGTAATTTTACAATAATATTATAAGATTAGACATAATAAATCTGACAGCATGAATGCATTATATGAAAAAAGCACGGAATTTGCAATGTTTTGCTGTAGAATGTTATACTAATTCTCGATTATCCGTGTGTGGAATACCCGTCTTGCAATTTGGAACTAGGTACCGTTGAAGCAATTTTAAGCGACCAGCGAATATATTTTTCATTTAGTCAATTTGTCGAAATTTTAATCTTTTTAATTGCAGTTTTACATTATTTTGATTACCTTTAAAAACGAACGTGAGTAACTCATCTGAAAATGTATAAGCTGTGAGAGAAATCATATTGAATGATCTGAGCATACAGAGGAGACTAGTTATATGCCTTTGGCTTTACAATCCTTGTTAGAATATTTCATTTTCAGAGTTGTGTTTTTGTGTTTATTGCAGCTTGTAGGATGATGAGTGAAATTGCTTGGAACTCCGTGCATTAAATAAGTGCAAACATTGGTTACAGACCTTGTTAATTAAAAAAAATTAAACTTTACAAAAAATAATGTTACAGAATACATATATTTCTTTTACATTCCGAATCAATTTTTCGTACCTAGTTGAGTCACATAAATTATGACAAACTTTGAGAAATTAATTTAAAAGAATTAAATATGAAAAAAAAGAAATAACAAAACAATTATAATTTGGCTGTGCGAGAAATCTCACAAATACTACGTTTATGTTTCTGAACAAATGCATAATATTCCCTCCATTTCTATCTATCAATTTTATCAATTATCTCTCACACCCTTTTTTATGAAAATCTGTGATAACACTTTACAAACATTTAAACAAATAAATGAAACTTATACAGATTGGACTGTCAAATACCTCGAAAAATTAGTTGTTAAATTTCAAAAAATATCAGATTTCATTACGAGATATATCTGACATCGAAACAGGTCTCAATTCGATAATGTCATGGATTTTTAGAATTATGTTTACAGTTTGAAATTATCCTTATTATATGAAAAATATTAAATAAATTTGTTATATATCAGTTTCCTTGCACACTCTTGTGCTATATGTACTTTAACGTACAAAGAACGTTATAGAATAATACATTATAGAACGTTATAGAAAAACGTTATAGAATAGTGTTATCAATGGTTATTTAAACCAAACTGCTGTGCGTTTTTAAGGCCGAGCGGTAGCTTTCTAATTAACACGCTGAGTTCGGCGCCGAATTTGCTGTCCTTTCCGTTCAGCCGGCAGCGAGCTAAGCCTTAAAGCTAAGCCGTATTTTTGTTTAGAATGTTTCAATACATTTCATTAATGCTAAATTTGATCACATTTCATTGAGACTATATTTATTTTTTAACTTATAGTGTCGGTTCCGTGGAACGACGCCAGGCAAACGAAAATTCCAGTGTCGGTTCCCAGGGACCGACACCGGCCACACGGAAAGTTCACTGTCGGTCCCCAGAGACCGGCGCCCCGCTCAACGTGTTAAGAAAGTTTCGGGCCGGTAAGTAAATATGTATTTAATTCAAATATATGAATTGATATGTAATCTATATATATGATTGATTGTATTTGAGTTCTATTTCGAATACTCAAAACTTAAACACAAAGAACTAGAGGCAGCAGATACATAAATCAGTTTATTGAACGCAATTTAACAGAATCGTTACAGGTGATGAGATGTGGGTAGCTCACTTCACCACAGAAAACAGCAACTCACAATTGATTGGCGTCACAGGGATCCACGCGCCGGACGATCCTCAGTCTATGCACGGAAATTGAAGTCCACGGTATTCTGGGATAGTAAAGGCATTCTGCTCATTGACGTATTGGCGAGTGGTGCTCCGGTGAAAGCTGATCTTTATTGCGCTTTACTAGAGAACATCTGAAGAGCCATTCAGAACAAATGGTTTGGGATGCTCAGTGCTGGTGTTGTGGTGTCCTACGACAACATCGGACGCATACGGGGAATTCCACAAAATATATGTTGCAGACGTTTCGCTGGGAGATGTCTGACCATCCATTCTATGGCTTCGATCTTGCTGTTAAGTACTTCCACGTGTTATTGCACCTGAAGACGTTCTTGTCTGGGCACACTTTCCTACAGGTGAAATGTTGCAGACAAATGTGACGGGCTGCCTTTCTTCCCAGGCGACAGACTTCTATGACACTCTAATGGAAATAGGTAACCGACGCTATGACAATTGGTATAGTTCCGATGTTTCTTATGCTGAGAAGTAGCAGAAATATAGCTGTATCTTTTGCAATAGGTTTTTCCAGGTAATAAGACTTTGTTTTTTATGGTTTACGGCAAAGTAATTTTTCGGACGACCCTCTTATTGTTTAAATAATCATTATCAAATGAATATACCTTCATCTAAATCAATATCTAACTCATTGAAATCATCATATATATAAATTTCCTTCTAAATTCAATCAACTTCATCTGCTAATCTAAGACATCTAACTAAGCATAACTACCCAAAACACATCTTCATGTTAAACCATCATATATATATATATTATCATCATCATCGTCATTGAAAATATCGCCAAATTAAGATAAATCATTATAGCTCAAATCAACTAAATAAAAAGCAGTATCATCTAAATCACCACCATCAACAATATGATTCTCATTTGATCATCGTCTTCATCACCTCAAACTTCTAAATCACCATCAAAATTGTTATCTGAATAACCAAGAAAGAAATTATAAAATTATCACCAGATAATTCAAAACCATCATTTAAATAATCATCATCATCGAAATCATACCTTCAGTTTAAACCGTCGTATATGTCATCATCACCATTATCATCGTCGAGATAGATAAATCATAATCTTCCAGATCATCTAAATAGAAAGCAATATCAACCAAATCATCATCTTCTTCATCCTCATTTAATCATCGTCTTTATTGTCTAACTCCTCTAAAGTATTATATAAATCACTCTCACATCATGTATAAAATCGTCATCAGTCAAAACTATGTCACCATCAAATTCATCTAAATATTTATTATCACTTAATACATTTCGTCATTTTAACCATCATGTATATCGCGTCACCATGATCATCGTCAGAATAAGATAAACCATCATCACCCAAATCACATCAGTCATTCTAAACCATCCTATGTATCATCTTCATCATCATCATTGAAGTCGTCGTCAGAATAAAAAAACTTCACCTAGATACAAAGCCCGATTACCTAAAGTTTTATTATCATCCTACTCAATTATTCATACTCTTCATCACTAAACCATATACTCACGACCACCTAAATAAAAAATCAGCAGCAGTTAATCTAAATTGTCGTCCTCAAAATTCCAGTTAAATTATTCAAATCATCGTCGTTTAAATCATGACTTTTTAGTGTTTCGCTAGTGTGCCGTCAAATAGAGCCAGTTTCATTCAGGTACAGACAGAAGGATATCACCGGAAGTTCACTATCGTTGGTTCAGGTGTAGTAACCAACCGCCCTCAGGAGATGCCAGAGGCTTGGGTACGTAGCCGAAACCTATGCCATCTTAGATAACGTGACACTCGGAAGTGACGTAAGAGTTTGAATAACGTAATGTTTCAAAAAGTTTGGTTTTTGTGACAACGAAAATATTTTTTAAAGTTTCATTTCTTCCGGAAACGACGAATTGTTTTCTTTTTTTTTTAGGCAACGGCCTCTTGAACCCCTTGAAATCTTGTTTGTAATGACATTAAAAATTTCCCTTTTATCATTAAATCTGTATTTGTTTTTAATTGAGCATCTCATTATTTACTGTTTGTTCATTTTGCATAATTTTAATATAATAATAATAAGCCAAATGCAAAATGTTAATCGTTAAAGAGAAATGCGACCAGAGATATAAAATTAAAAATTAAAAGACAAAGAATTAAATTTATATATCAAGTTTTACCAGAATAGAAAAAAAAAGAGAAAGGACTTTAAAGAATAGAATAGTTGAAGGGGTGATGAAAGCCAAAACATTTCATAAAATGAGGATTTCTGATATTTGCATTTTCAAATTCTCTACAATTTTAGCTTTCTTAAAACACTGTTCTTTAATCTCTATGAAAATTAGGACTGTACAAAATCTAGCTTTAATTTGTCATTGAATACTTTGATAATTGAGAATTTTTACATAAAATCGCGTTTTTCCCCCAAACGTGATTTTTTATACTCGATGTAGTACCTGTTCTCAAGAACTACTGCTCACAGGTATCTGAAATTTTTATACCTTATTTACTACGCTTCCAAATATTTGCCGAAAAGAGCTTTTGATTATAATCAGTGCTAAATTTTACTATGCGTAACAAAATATACTGTAAAATACTCTAAAATTTAAAATGATAAAAAAGCTCTTTTCAGTATATTCAGCTAGGTATTGTGATGTTACTTCCCTTAGCGAAAGACGTTTCCAGAACATTTTATCCGCGAGGGGCGAAAGACGGTTAAAGGAAGGGACGTAGTTACGCCGGAAAACAGAGTGGAGGCAAGCTGGTGGGAAGAATACGAGACTTGTGACTTTTGCGGTTGGACCGGCAGTCATGCCGTGTGCAAAGAGATAACTTAAGCTAAATGTATAGTAGTGGTATTTGTTTTATTGTGTATTGTTTAATAAATTAGTGGATAAAATTTCAAAGATGATGGAGATTATTTTCCTATTATGGCGAGTGCATGAGAAATGACCGAACCCGCCTCGGACTTGAAACGGCGCGAGGTGCAAATCGGCGCAGTCGATAGGATAAGATTGTGAAAAAGGAAATCACTAAATAGTGAAAATAATAAATAAATATGGTTGTAAAAAGTTACTGAAAGTTATAAAATGAAATTCGGTGATAGTTCACGAATGGATCTACGATGAGAGAAGATTTTTATGACGAAAGAAAATGGCGCGTTTAGGGCCATGTGTGCGAATAAATTCATCCGATTTGTGAAAGCGTGATGTGCTAAAAAGTTAACAGCCAGTGAGTGGTAAAATGGGATCATCAGTGTTCATCATCCTAGTGAAATCGTGAAAAGTTAAATCAGGGATAATGTGAATTACCGTGTTGTAATCATGTCAAGTTAGGTGCCACTGCAGTGTGCTCATGATTAAAGTTAACAGCGTCAAGTTGTGCTCTTCGTTCGATATTTTCACTATCGGGATCAAAGGTAAGTCCTTCTTAATTTATATATTAACCATATTAACTTAGAAAATTATAATTGTTTTTATGTCTGTTAATAACATGATTCGAATGTCAGGCGTTAAAGCCAGTAGACACCGAGAAAGTATATTTTATATGGAAATGAGAAATTAAGGTTCTTATTTTTATCAAGATATAGGAGATTCTTAGAGCAAGGGAAACGATTATTGAAACATTTGAAAATAATGAAAGGAGTTATGTTTGACCCACCATCGAAAGCTGAGAAATGGCTGTTCTTTTTACATCATGCTGAAGTGATTCTTAATCTCTATAAAATATCTGAAGAAGGGAAAATTATTTTGCAGAGTTTAAAAACAAAAGTTAAAAGTTTGATCGCGACTCTCGATGAAATGGATTGATATAACAATATTATGATTAAAGACACCGTATTAAAAGAATTCGAGATTCCTCGGAAAAACCGATCGAGGCAGGCTGGTGGCGTGAATACGAGACTTGGTACTTTAGCGATTGGACCGGCAGCCATGCCGTGTGGAAAGAGATTACTTAAAACATGTTTTGCGCGTCTTATATTATGTATATAGTTGAGATTACTTCAAACATGTTTTGCACGCCTTATATTATGTATATAATTAAATGTATACTATACTAGTGATATTTGTTTTATTGTATATTGTGTACCGTTATGTGTAATAAATTAGAGGATAAAATTTCAAAGATTAGGTTTTTTTTAAATATGTTTTCACATATTAAAAATTTTTAATGTAATTTTTTTTGTATTTTTAAGTTTTAAAAATTTTTTCATTGTTGACCTAAGTAGAAATTGAATTTAGAAAAAAATGTTTATAATTTTTGTTTTAATTGATATAATTTCATTATTTCAGAAGTCATTATTTTCATAATTTTGTTTCATTAAAAACAAAAAAATTAGACTAAAATCTAATTTTTTAAAAAATTTTTAGCACTCTGATTACTAGCTCAGTTTTTTTTAAAAACTAAACGTCTTAATTAATCAGAATAATAGTCAGCTTCTTTTCTATGTTTTAATTAAAAACATAAATTAATTAAACTATGGAATTTCTTCTGTTACTAAATAATTCATATCAATTTTATTATAAATGCTTACATTTATTTTTATCCAACTAAAAATTTTCGAGCAATTAGCAATTTATTTTTCAAATAAGTATTCCTTGCAATGAAGGCAGTTATGCAAGAGGTTTCCATCAAGAACGTCAGCGTAGTTTTTGACTCTATTCTTTTTGTCTAAATTAAAAAAAAAGAGTTATGATTAGTGTAATTCTTAGCAAATTTATCTGTGTTTCAAAAATATCCTTCTGAAATTGTTCTTTTCATTAGTTTGTTACTATTTATCTTTATTTTTACTATCTTAAAAAGTGTATGATTGTTAGTTTAATAGTTTAATGAATTTTGTTTGAATCATCATAATAACAGCCTTTCTACGTGAGCCTAGAACGAAAATACTTTCAATTTACTCATATCTATGTAAGGAGGATGTATACTCAAAATGTGTTGAAAATAGCTATCAATGTGTGTCTGAGTTTGACTGAACTTAAATTAAATAAAAAGTGTTGTTTTGACAAATAAAAAACAATATACAATAAAAAGCCTCATAACTGGGTCTATTTAACCACGCACAAAAACTTATTTATATTATTTATTTTACTTAAAAGTAAACAGAGACAAACGGGGATTTGTAGACGTAATTTGCCCATTTGCTCTAACTCGCAAACAGAAAAACTGCTTATTACTTCACTTTGCAAATTTCTGAACTTCCAAATGTAAACAAAGACCGTCCGTTGCCGGTGCCTTCCTCACAAAACCTGGCTTATTCTTCCCTACCCATGGGCAAGAATTTTAACTTTCCAACTCCCCAATGAAAATTATAGTATCGTCTCCCTCGTAGAGTGCGTTTTGGGATGTAGGCGTTAGAGGTAGGATATTTTTCTGCATGCGTATTAATTCTATATGTTTCTGCAACAGAATTCCAATCTTAGATTAGAAATCTGTGTGCCGACAATTCTCCATTTACTGTAAAGAGTGCGAATTTATAAGAAAATTCCAAAATTCTTTTACAGGAACAATTTTCGCAGCAATATGGGTAAACCAAACTAGTTTCCTCTACTACAAAATCAAAATTAGCAATCTGAACATTTTATTGTGATATGGTTTTCCGGAAAACTTTGCACTAAGCTTCAATTCTTATTCTCTCCGTTCATTGGGATCTAACACGCTAAAAATGAGGTCCTAACCTGCATTCCGGGATTTGTCTGAGCTGTTGAGTGTGAAGTTGTACTTGCCCTTGGCTTATCTAGGCAGACCAACTTTCGCAATTTTACGTTTGATCTCATCGGAGGTGTAGGTATGTGATCCTACAATGGCTCCCAAGCAATTTCCGATTAATGTTGCTCATGCAAGAAACGTTTTATTGCAATTAAGTATCAACGAAGAAGGTAGTTTAGTGCATTTACATACCGCACTGAATAATGTTCCTAGTATGTAGAGAAGATTTAGCGATGGCAGGGTCAGTGCTTACGACCTGTAAGACGTGGAGCTAGACTTCTATACTTCTGGACGCGACGAATTTCTCCATCTTCGGACTGTTCAGAGATCCTGAGGGAAAACTTCTAGTTTGGACTTTTACTTCAGATGCTTTTAATTCTCAATATGGCAGGAAGAGTTATGCACCTGAGGCGAAAGAAAAAGAAACTATCTGGGCTTCCCCAAAAAATCTAACCGTGCCTACTTCTACCCAGGAAGGTAGGTACTCCAGTGATTTCGAAACCTACAATTCAAAATTGTTAAAACCAGCCTTTCGTGTTTGTGAAAATCAAGTGTGAAAGAACGTGCCCGTAAAAAAAAGAAATTGTTCCTGTGGTAAAGCCTGCCGAAATGAAAAACAATAAAGAAAGATTACCTCCTATCACCTGCCACATACCGCTGGCCATCTGAAGATTATTAGATGCCTTTTCTCTAACCATAATGTCCATGGCTTTACGTGACGCATCTTAGCAAAATTTTCTGTTAGAGCAACGCCTTGAATTTGGCCAATGACAGTCCAGATGAATATCACCGTTAACTCCACCCACATGAATGATGTCACATGAGTTTTGTGTACATTCTGCTGTTGCGCGCTGCGAAGAGAGCTCTTTGAATGTATATTTAGTTTTTCGGAATGAAAGCGCTTATATGTGTATATAACTATATAATGTTTGTTTCAGAATAATTAGGATTACTCTATTGATCCATAACAAAATTATATCCAGTCAGATGGTGCGAATGGGCTATATGTGGTGAAGTACAGCAACTAATTAACACCGTTTTGTTCGAAAAGATCCTTCCCAAACAGGCTTACTAATGTTTTTCCAGGCAGATTATTGCGTAGACGTTATTGTACGAAATATACACTTATACACACATATATGTAACTATATACTCACGTACACTCACACAATTGAATGTATGCATGTATTTTACAAGTAAACAAAGCACAAATTATAAAACAACTGATTTTCATGTGCGTACAACTACAGTAAGATAATGTAGGTTAATAAAAATTTAAGTAATACGTAAGCTATTATATCAAATGGAGCAGAAACAAGCAGGACCTTTTTCAGAAGTAAAACGTTTTTGCTTTTCGAAAAGACAAGACTGTCGGAGCACTCTTGGAGTTCAGTAGTTCAGTAGTTTTCTTAAAAATGTATACCAAATTAAGGTAATTTTTTTTCCTTGATTTTAATTATTATTTTTCATTTGTCGCCTGGCTGTGGATGAGAGAAACTTAATAATTACAGACAGTATTTTCATGCTTACAAACGTAAATATGCTTTGACAAATTTATGCTTGAAGCTTACGTATACATTTTTCGTAATATATGTCACATATATTGTTATGTTCTTCGTAATCATTATTTTTACAATAGATTTACGATCTGCATTTTTTGAAACACTGGTTCCGCTCATTTTTCTATTAACTTTCCCGTGAAAACTATGATGGCATGCCAATTGTTTTTGAAAATATTGGGATTATCAATATTAGTTTTCTGCATTTTCTTCAATTCCCAGTGATCCGTAATGTTAATTAAAGAAAAAATACAGATTTTTATATTAATTTAATTAAGCCAAAATATTAATATATTATATATAATTATTATAAATTTTTGCTAACACACAATGTATTGTACGTAATAATAATTAATTAATAATGATTTTGTTATTAACCATTATTAATATGCATAATTATAATAGTTATAATATATATTTAATCATAATTGCTAGTAATAAAATTTTCATATATATTATATGCAAGATATAACAAAATACGATGGCTGCTTTAAGAATAATTGGGGACCTCAAAATTAATAATTCTAGACATGAAGTTCTCGTCACCTAAATTCATCTGTTCTCCGAAATGCGGGATCTTCCCTGTTACATATCAGTCTAAAATTAACCAATCCCCCAGGTTAGATTACTTTCTGCATCTACTAGGTATAACCGCTTACAAGTAACTACGTCATGTTCCTTTCCTAACTTCTGCTCTGCCAAAACCGCGGCTTACAAAAATGCCTATGTCATACCTTTAATACCCAGCGTATGTGAAATCATGATAACTGCTTGTGATCAAAAAGTATATTTTTGAGAACATTCCAGCTTATTATGTAACCCGCTTCTATAAATAACGAATTCGCGTCATTTTGTGTCACAGAGACCACTTTCTCCCTCTGCTGCTAAGACCTGTACTGCTGCTGTTCTGCATTTTTTTGTTCGAATTATGACGCAGTGAATTTAAAGTTAATCTTATTTAGTAAATCATTATAGAATATGTAATTTTGGAGAATTTAGTCTAGAAGAATAATAATCTGCCGTTTGAATGGAATAAAGATATGGAGCTATAAATTCTTCTGTGTCATCATTCTGCTGTATTCCACTCAGTCAAACAAAGCCCGGACTCTGATGCCAAGCTTCGACATTCCTATGTCTATCCGCAAAATCATCCCATATATATATATATATATGGTGTTAGCTGAGTTCGACATTCAACTATTTTTCCCTTGAAAAGCCTGGTTGGAAGTCCAATTGGGTTAATTTACCATTTTCCGCTTTGTAATTTTTATAATTTTTATAATTTTGCAATTTATGTTTTAATTATAATTTTTATAATTTTTGCAATTTATGTTTTAATTATTATGTTTCAATTTTGTTTTAACTTGTTCCATCGATCTGTTTTTATATGTATTAACTTTTCACATTTCACAACGATCAGATTAGTTTTTTTTTTTGTGCATTCACATGTTTTCCAACATTGATTTTAACAGTTTTATTTCGCGTGTAGGCTGTTTTTTCACCTTTCCATGTTAATATTTTAACCCCCCGAGCGTTACGGGTTTTTTCAGGAAACGACTTAAAAATAATCGTGTTTTCTTACCAGGACTGTCGCAAAAGCGGCAAGCATTTTTACTCAAACTGCTTCAAAAGCGGGCCCCCCTTACCATGTGGATGTAATTAAGCTAACTCTCCCCTCCGTTGAATTTAGCGAGTGAAATTAGATTTTCTCCTTATGGTATCTTCGTAACGAGACTGGTTGCTAAAATAGTATTTTATCTCCTATTTCGCTACTTTATAATTTGCACACTAACACATATGCTGTATATTACTCGTACCTTAAATCAAGATGTGTGCCGAATACAGAAAGTTAGTCAATATACATCAGTAAGAGAAAGTACGTAAAATGCTTTAAATTTTCAGTTTCTTTAAGGAATTGCTTCGATAATGGTGAAAAATTAATCTTGCATTTTTTTTTATCCTTATTTTCTGAGGAAATACTTTTTAATATACAAAGGGAATTTGTGAGAATTTTTTTCTCTCGTGTTCCAGTTTTTCGAATACAAATTATTCGCAACTTATTTTAGTATTATGTTTATATTTAATTTTCAAATATTATAAGTTTATTCCAGTTTAAAGTGTTAGATTTAAATAATTCTTTAGATTGCATCATAAATTTATTAGTAGTTAGTTATTTATGACATCGTTTTGACTTGTGAGAAGTAAATAAAGTATTGTAATCGCGAAACATTTCGATTTTCATATTTCAAAGGAAATTTCCATTTTGAATAGTTCCATCATGACGTTTACACGTACGTATGTCGCATAACTTAACATAAAATGTTGAAATTTTATATTTGGGACTTATGACTAGTTTTAGCGCGACGTATGTCTGTACGTATGTATGCATGTATATCGCATAACTCAAAAAGGTTAACCGTAGAATGTTGAAAGTTTCTGTATGGGGCATCTGTATAACATCTAATTGTGCACCTCACTTTTTTATTGCTTTCGGCAGTGCCAAAGGGGCATTTTGAAATGGAAGATCATATCTCATTTTCAAACGAAATAGGTTTAAATGAAGTTTAGCAAGAATTGCGTTTCATTTATTTGTCGTACAAGGAAGTCATGTGGTGCCCGCATCAGATTTTTTAAGATGTTTCAAAATAAATAAATATATTGTTTGAATATCAAATGATCTCAAATGTATCAGTTTTATTTGTTTGTAAATATTCTACAAGGAAGTCAAGAAATAATCTAAATAGCATACCTTGAGAAGAAACACATTAAATACATTTTCTTTTCAAGGAAAGTTGAAATTTTAAAGAAAAACTGATTAAATTTTCTTTAATTCCTTTTATAAAATATTACATATAAAACCAGTTACGGTTTTCAGAAAGACAATTTAAGGAGGAAAATATTGTTTTAGAATGCATATCGCACAATATTTTCACCTTAAATTGTTTTTCTGAAAAATATTTGTGTAATATTCATTCTAAAGTAATATTTTTACTCATAAATTTGTTATGCTTAAATTTATGTTATCTACCTGTATATAATATAAGCAGTCAGTTCAACCACAATGTAACGATGATGCAAGCTCTGTGTAAAGATCGATTTCTGTCATCTATGTCCATCTGTTCTATAATCTATTTCTAACTCTATAATCAGTCAAAATAGTGTTATAATTATCCTTTTGAATATTGGAACGGGTAAAATATATCAATATGAAATATGCGATCAAGTAAAATTATCTCATTGCTGTTACAGGAGGATGTTGTGTGTAAAACGTCCTTTAAAAGGTGGCAAAAACACGTAAGTGTTTTAGGTTTAGTTTTATTTATTTGATTGCGGCAAAACAAGTATTCGTAGGTATTATCTGCCTAATGAAGGCATGCTTTCGTGGAGAACTGCTTAAGGAAAACTGGCTGGCACTGACGTTAACACATTAGGAAAACCATGAAAGCCTCCATGGAGTCAGCCTGTTCGCCAGAACTAGACACTAGTTCGAAGTACTAGTGTTCAGAGATATTACCGCTGTACTATGTTAGAATTTTAAATCTATGTCATCTTTAAGTTATTTAGCAGATACTATGTAACAACAAATTATTAAATTCTCAATGACTTGATTCAAGTAATTTTCTATAAAACTGGGCCTCCTGATGGCCGATTGGATAAGCCCAAAGAATTTGAGTTTTCGACCTGGGCCAGAATCATGGCAAATGCCTGGCTGCATTTGTGGATTTCTCCATAGGGAGTACAAATGTGAGGTAAGTTTCCTTCCAGAATGCTTCACGAAAGCATTACGCTCTTTAGGCAGATAACCTTAGTATTTTTCATCGCTTACAGTTAAATCAAATGAGCTTCCGATAAAGTGCGATGTAAAAGTAGGACCGAGGAAGTACGACAGTCCTCTATATACATATATCGTTCTGAGGAAGTACGATATGCATACACAGAGAAAGTATGAGATAAAAAAGGCAGTAAATACATTTGAAGTGTTGAAACTTTTTTCGAAGGAGAATAAAATGCAAACAATATTTTGCTTCTAGACACACTTTCCAAACTGGGATAAATCAGAGTGCAGAATGCACTTAAAACAAATTAGCTTGAATAATTTTATCAAAAGCTTATTCATGAATGAGAAATCATAAACACAATTTTTGTTATTTTTTACGTTCTAGAGACATTAGGTATTTTGGAAGCAGAAAAAATGAAAAATAAGCAATGCCGGGAAGCGAACCATGGACCTTTCAATTATGCGCTGAGCGTGCAGACTACCACACCACGAAGGCATACCAAGAAGGTGGGATTTGGCAACTGGGTTTTTAGGTCGCCAAATCCAGGGGGAGGAGAATCATCATCCAACACCCTTTTAGTTCGGGCGCCACTGTAGAGAAATTAGGTAATTTTTGGAAAGCAGGAGTGATGAAAAATATGCAACGCCTTTGCCGAGAATCGAAACCCGGACCTCTTAGTTACGCGCTGAGCGTGCAGACCACCACACCACCAAGGCGGGAGAAATACCTTATAATGTAATGAAATTTATAAGTATTAAAAATTTTAATACAGCTAAATTAAAACTGTATATAAAATTAACTGCGATAATTCGATTCTTCGGTTATCGCCGTTTCAATTATGCAATTTTAATGTAATAACATAATTACAAAATATTTTTGCCTGTTTTTCAGCCGCCTTCTATAAAAGGAGCATATGATATGACGTGATTTTCTTCACTGCTTAGTTGTTCGATATATTGCTCATTAGCTGTTTATTTATCTGATGTCTTACTATATATGTTATTAAATTAAGCAAAACTTTATGTATAGTGCAACTTAATATTTGCCTATAGCAGCTCTGTTACAGATAGGACATACGTACATATTATTTGTCTCATCGGTATATCATATACCTGGGAGTCTAAATTCCCTTTTCTCATTATTTAAAATCTGATAAAATCATTAACTTTAAGCTGAGGTAATCTGGAATACTTTGTCACGCAAGGAAATTTCCCTTAAATTGTGCATTTTACATCCATTCGGTCGTTTTTTTTTTCAAGTCCAGAAGTGCAGGTTGGCTCTGAAGGACTATTAATTTCGTTTTGGCATTTTGCTAAGAGGCTGAATTACTTTTGAAATCGTTGCCACTATGTATTATCACCCTGTCTTATATTTAAAAAAATAAAATAATGAAGAATCTCAATAAATGTACGTATGTTTCTCGCATTGTGATAAAACAACAGTACCTAGAGCCACCCAAATTTGAATAACATAATTTTCCATAGAATATGGGCACGTGGAAGACCTAATTTGAATTTGAAATTTATTTTATTATCGATTTCAGATTTTGTAAACCTTCAACGAATTTTTGATTAAAAAAAACGAAACGATTTCAAAGCGAGCAATAGCAACACTGTACAGGAAAAAAAAATTATCTCCAGCACGAGGCTCTGTATCGGAAATTCTAAAGATATATAATTTGAGATATTGCTGTTGAACTGAATTTTATAGTTTGAGTACGTACAACATAATATTATACCATAGCCATTATTTTAGTATACCATAGCCCCGCTCTACCAGGAGGATTATGAGATTATGACTTGCTTTCTCATGATCCATATGTCCGGTACAATAATTTCACACGGGTGTGTAATCTGTAGAAGTATTTCGTGTGTACTCGCGCACGGTTTGGTAATAAATTGAATGCACAAAAATGATGCGTGGAGATACCTTGATAAAAATTTATTTTTACCGTAAGGAACAGTTCATAATTCTGAAACTTCCCACAAAAATAGTCTTACAGCTCTTCACAGCATCACGACGTACAATCAGTAGTTACACTTCATACGGCTAACAAAGTTAAACACAAAGCAGTGTAAAGAGCATCTAAAAAGAGAAGTTAACCCAGATATATCTCAGTACTCCGAACTCATGCTGAACTAACAATAGATATAATAATATGGTTTTCAGCCGACCGCTGAGATAATTCTAGTACTTTCAACTTTTCATGTTACTGGAAGATATATAAGGGCGGGAAAACGGGTCAGATTTGCATATAAAATGAATGACAAATATTCAGTTACATTACATATTACAATAAAACAGGGAACTTACCAATATGTCACCAAATGGTCCAAGTTTGGCGAATTTTCCGATTTCTCGACAAATTCGACAAAAATTCGTCACCGAAACTTTCGCCAGCTTCGTGATATCTCGCAAATTTAGCGAGAAAGCTATTTGCTCAGTGGTAAAGACACTTGCCCCTGCATTTTTACTTTTTCGGCAGAATATCGTTTCTCTCAGCTTTTCAGGTTACATTTATATAAAAACGACAACTATTTCATATATAATAGCGGCTAAAATCATCTATCTCTATTCAAAATTCGTAACTGTATGTATTCGCATATTTATTTCCCTCGCTTAACTCCTCCCTGTGGTTCAATATGTATACAGACTTCTGATTAACGGTAACAATGTATGAGGTGTGCACAAATAGCGAAGTACTCTGCATAAGTAAAAATATTATTATTGAAATTGATAGGTTCCTCGAAATGACGTATAAAAATTATCAGTGTGTAATGTGCGCTTTTTAATGTGCTGTATTTTTCATTGCAGCCGTCTTTTGAGAAATAGAATATCCCCCATAACACAAAACATCATCAGGGTATCCTATTTAGGTCGCACTGTTCCGGGAAACAGTTAGGATATCCTGAGGATGTTGATTGTAAGATATCCTGAGGACTTTTTAAGTCAACATCCTGAGGACATCCTATTCAAGTCTCAATATATGAAGATCTCCTCAGGATGTTGATTTTCAGATATCCTGAGGACTTCGTAAATCAATATCTTAAGGATGTCCTGTTCAAGTCGTAATGTCCCGGAATATATGATGATCTTCTGAGGATATTGTTTCTCAGATATCTTCAGTACTTACATTTTATGGAAACTATTATCTGAAAATATTAAAGTAAAGTAACCTTGTACCACAAGTCATATTATAAGAATCGAAATCTTACTCTATGGATTACTATTCTGCATATGAAAATTCAATTGTTATGTTTACATTTTTTTTGTCTTGTATATGTTGGCTGTATATAATAATATTTTCAAATTTTTGTTGCTGTTTCACAGTGCCTAGTGATCAGAGCACTTTCTTACAAATTATAAGCACATGTTTTCAGCCGTTTTGAGTTTCATATTGAAAGTGTGTAAGATTAAATTCTAATTGCTACATAATACATTTTAACATTATTTTAGATATTTTGCTAATATCTTTGAACTGAAATATTATTTACGTTACAGGTTTGCTCAGAAAACCTTTCACGAAGTCATTTATCCTATGAACTGATGGGCATGATGTACTATGCTTTAAGTAAATAATCCTGCTGGTTGCAGAGAAAGAAAACGCTAAACTCTGGTAGTTCGACACGATTGCAATGCTCGGGAACGAACAGGCTGCATGAGATTTTTCATGTTTTTCCCATTTTTCGTGTATAGCGTAGAAACGAGCAAATCCCTCTTAAAAAAGCAAATCGTTAGTAAAGACATTTCTTTCCTTTGTTAGACTGCCTCGAGTGCTTTGCCACAGATCCTTAAATCAGGCTAATATTTTTTTTTAAAATTTCCAATGGCTGACACTAGCCGTTAGAGGCAAAAAACACTGCTAATGCCGGAAGCGGGGGTCACTATATTATGAGGGTAAAAAATGAGCCATCGTTGCCTCCTATGAGGGTACAGACAATTTACATCCATGCCTTATCTGTCATTCGAACTTGGGCCCATCAATACGGCAATCACTAACCACTTACCCGTATCTGCAGCACTAATCAGAAATAATGTAGCATTAAGTTGCTTGAGAATATGGCGCAAAGCGGAATATTAAGGCATGGCTGAACTATGCATTTACTAAATCAAGTTATAAAAGCACTCTATTAAATTCATCGAAGATTTTAGAGCAAAACATATTACTGAAAGGATTTAGATCCAAAAATATTTCCATTAGCTAGTTCTTAGCATAGAAATAACTATACTTTGAAACTGCAAAAGAAAAAAAAAATACTTTTTGATCTCTTACACTATCATATTAGTGATGAATGATGTTTAGTGCTACAATCAGTAGTTACACTTCATACGGATAAGAACGTAACACACAACGCACTGTAAAGAGCATCTAAAGAGAGAAGCTGACCAGGAGATATCTCAGTATTACGAACTCACGCTGAACTAATAACAACCGAGAAATTGATATTCTTCCCGGTTACTGGGAATTTACCAATATATCACCAAGTGGTCGTATATTTGGCGAGTTTTCCGATATCTCGCGAAATTGAGCGACAAAAATTCGTCTCCAAAAGTATCGCCAACTTCTTACATATCCCTGTGATATCTCGCCAATTTAGCGAGAAAGCTATTTGCTCAGTGGTAAAGACACTTGCCCCTGTATTTTTATTTTTTCTGTAGAGTTTCGTTTCCCTCAGCGTTTCAGTTACTTTTATGCAAAAAAGACAACAATTTCACATATAGCGCTAAAACCATCTATCTCTATTCAAAATTCGTATCTGTATATACTCTCATATTTATATCCCTCTCTTACCTCCTCCCTGTGGTTTCAATATGTGAGTTACAAACTTCTGATTAACGATAACAATGTAAGATGTGGGCACAAATAGCGAAGTACTCTGTATAAGTAAAATTATTATTATTGAAATTCATAGGTTTTTCGAAATGGCATTTATAAAAATTATTAGTGTGTGATGTTCGCTTTTTAATGAGCTGTATTTTTCATCGAAGCAATCTTTTGAGAAATAGAATATATTTTGCTCTTCCAGTTTTCAAATGTAAAATTTGCTGGAAAACAGGAAAAAATACGCTTACAAGCACAGTGCTTCATATTTGAAAAAATAAATATATAAAGAATAAATATTTCAAATATTCATAAAAGAAATAAATATACATACAGGAGTAAATTTTTCATGCGTGCTCTTTTCTCTGATTTCGAAGATTTCTCTCCAGAACTTTAAAGTAGTTTAATTCAAAATTCTTCTAATTTGTGAAAACGTTTATTAATACGCCACATATATAGATTTATCATAAAAGAGAACACGGATTTCGATATATGTTTCTACCATTATTTCAGCGAAAATTTCGATCTCGGTATCAATGTATAAGAGATATATCTCGGTATATAATAGATATATTCAAACGTTTTAGCAGGCATTTTTTTATTTTTGTTTCAAACGTGAATTAATTTTGTTGAACTGAAATACAGGGAAAGAAAACCGGAAAATTTTTATGGGAAGCGTAATTCCACGTAGAGCACAAACAAGACATAAAGTGCTTTGTTAATGTTCACTGTATCAGGGAAGCTTTTTGATTGCTGCTTTACCTGATAAACAGTGCTTCAAAAGCAATGTATTTTTGTACACAAATTAAAAGAGGAAAAATTTTTAAAAAGGGACACTTTTTTTTTTCCTGTGAAGTGGTTTATTTGTGGTATTGGAATTGCATTAATATCTGTTTAAATCTTGTGCGAAAGGAAGTTCGACAGTTTAAAAATATGAGTGAATATTTTTAGCTAATTAAAATATGAGCTAAGTGTTATTTCTTCATATGCCATTTTATTAGTGGTAAATATGCCAGAATAATTAATGATAGAGTAACTAACGTTCAGTTTATTTTTTTATTTGGTATTAAGAATTAGTAGATGCATTAACTTCTTTCATAATTGGAAAGCATAACACAAACATTTAATATTACAAAGATTATATTACAGAAAAAATGTAAGTGTTTCCATGAAGAAAACCTTCATCTAAACTTCTTTTAAAAGGGGTTAATGTAAGAAAAAGTATGACAACTCCTTCTTTACACAAGCCATATTTTCCAAACCTAGCTTCTCTATTTTTACCTTCCCTAAGTTGTCTTATTCTTATTTTTAAATGTAATGTCATATGAAATATAATTTTTAAATCTTTTTTTGATATTTTCTGATTATTCAATCCAGCAAAATATTTGGTATTGAGCCCCAGTATTTGACAAAAATTGTTTAATGAATTTTTTTAATGTTTTTCTTACTTCTCTAGTTATTCATTAGAAATACAATGAACATGTTACCATCAATAATGTTGTGGTTGAGGCTGTTTAACACTAGTAATTCGACCTGGGTCTGAATCCATGCAAACGGACTGTCTGTATGTATAACATGAATGCAACCCAGTTTCTCTACGAAACCGCACGTACTCTTAGTCAGTAAGCAATCAAGTGGCTTTCTACAATCAAATATCTGATCAAAATGAATTTATTTGTCTTCTTTTTTAGGTTCCCACTGATGTTGAAATAGAACTACAAACAGGATCTAAAAGATGGTAATTTCGTTTCTGTATGCCTCTTTCTAATGCTCCCGAGTGCATTTTTGTACTTCTCATCTAACGATCATTAGAACTGATTATTATGCAACAACTGATTACTATGTTTATAAGACTACTATAATAAAATTGTTGAATATAAAGCTTTATATCTGTGTTTCATAATGCTGTAAAAAATATACTAAAATTTTCAGAAAACCTTTTACAAATGTTTTAAAATAACTGCTATAAGCACGTGTGCTTTCCGAGATTTATTGGTTGAAATACTCCAGAATGTGAACCTGGAAAATGCTTTCTGTTAAAATTATAAATAATTGAAAATATCACTTCTATTTTTCAAGTAAGTTTATCTTATTTATTTCATACAGTTAAAGATTTCAAGTTAGAAAAATGTTATTGATGTATATACTCTTTTTATGTAAGTATAAAAATGTATTTTAATTACTCAGAAGTACTTGCTATACAATTCTGAAAATTATGATTAAAATATGTATAGCGCATACATGATCATTTGACAGGTTATATGAGTAGGTTCATGTTGTTAAATTAAATTTGATGAACCGAATATAAGTGATATAATTTATTTAAGTATGCTTGCATGTATGTCTGCGCACCATTCAGCATAAAATATTTAATTATTTTCTTATGTACCAGTTACACAAAATTTATCTATGTGGATTTAAATATGTTCTTCATTAATTCTTTGTGATCTTAATTTTAAGCTGATGTTTTTTCTCTAACTTATTTTATATGAAATGTTTACTTTTCTACATACTTTTATATGAAATGTTTACTTTTCTACAAAAATGCAAAAAAGCAGGGATGGCAACTCATATAAAATACGCAGAGAGCACTTTCTTCGACATGGTTACGCGGAGTAATTAACTCTGGGCAGATATATAGCGAAATGCGACAGGAATCGTCAATGGTGAAAGTGAAAAAGCGGATTTTTACTTCCTTGTACGAAGTAAAAAAGGAAGTATTGTAATCGCGAAAAGTTTCAGGCAGCATATTGCAACGAAAATATCCCATTTTGACCTCTTTCAAATGCTATTTAACGATGTATTTCGGTGATATCTGTATGTAAGGACAGAATAAAACACTCTTTTCTTCAAAAAAAATTATAAAACTGCTTTAAAATGAATTCTGAATAGAATTTTCGTGGCGTCTGTACGAACGTATGTACGTACGTATCTCTCATAAGTCAAAAACCAGTAGCCTCAGAACGTTGAAATTTTGTATATAGGACTGCTATAACATGTAGATGTGCACCTCGTATTTTAGTTGCAATCGGCCGCACCAAACATATATAAATATATTTATATATATATTGCGATTCTGTTACACTGCTCAGTGATCTCAGTTTCTTTACCCTTGTATGTTTGTAAATTGTACATTTTTTCTTTAAAAATGAGTGAATTGTGTTGTTCCTATCTTCCGGTTAAAGTTTTTATGCCTTTAGTAAATCTGTATGCGATATTTTTAGAATTATCAACAATTTTAAAATTGTTTAAGTGCCGCTAAGCCTAATGATGTGTTTGATGGCGGCCATTGCTTTTGTTTACATTTGAAACTGTATTAAAAATATGAACATTTGAAACAGCAGGATAGCGGATTTTTTGCCAATCTAGAGAAACTTAGCTTCGCAAAAACAAAGATAACGCCTTCATTTATTATTTAAATCATGCTTAATCCTTTCTGGAATGTTTTCGAGGAAATAAACGTTTAAGATTTACTTCTTAATTTTTAATACAGATGTTTTGAGTTTTTATGTATTTTTGCCTTGTCGCGAAGTGAGAACTGAATTAATTGAATGAGAAATACTCAATCGTCTGTGAAAAACTCTTCCTTTTTTGTTTTGTTTGCTTAATTTCTTTTATACATCGTTCTAGCTTTGTTATAGTATTTGAATAGAACATGGGACAACGATTAGATAATTCTTTAAATGATATAAATTCTGTGCATTCTGAGTTATAATATGAACGACATATAATACTCTTAAATAAACCTAGCGCCAGAGTGCCGCTATGGTAAACAAAGTGAATTTTAAAGAATGCATTTATTCTATTGTGGTTTATGCGCTGTCGGCGAAATAGGTTTAATTCAATCTAATAACTTTAAATGAAATGCAAGAAAAAATGCGTATAATTTGATATTGCGTGCAAGGAAGTCATGTGGTGTACACATCAGATTTTTTTTTGACTGTATTAGCGGGCTACGCAAAACAAAATATTACCGACCCGCTATTTGCCGACTAAATACGTTAACTGATAAAGCTTTCCGGTGGAGCTTTCGGAAGGTGTTTATAATTCAGCATAATAACATCTCCTTTCAAAAATACTTAAATCTTACCCACGCTCTATATTAAACTTCAGAATTACGTTTTTAATAGCTTTTGCAGCGAACAGCAAAACGAAGATGTAGTTTAAGCACAGAACCAAACAGTCGAATAAAAAAAATTACAATTTATTCAAAAGCAACCGCTCTGCCTAAAAAAGGCCATAAAATATTTAGATAATAAAACAAAATTACATGATACCGCTTGTAATTTTAATATATATATACCGCTAGAGTACACGAAAAACTGGTAGCAAAATCGTTATAATTTTTTCATAATAATTATAATCTCTAACTGCAAATATAATTTTAAAAATCCATGGCAAAATCGAATCGAAACCTGTTTCCATTTCACATGTGTTTCATGAAGAAATCTGAAACTTGAGAAACGAATTTTCCTAAGTATATATAGTTCAATCAGTTAAAGGTGCAAACATTTGTTGAAACGTTAATAAAGTGTTATGACAGATTTTGTTAAAAAGCCATCAGAGATAAATCCTAATATTTATCGACAGTAATGAACGAGAATACCACACATTTGTTTAGAAACATAAACGAAGTATTGAAATTTATTGCGTGATCAAGTTTCAATTTTAATATTTTTTTTATTATTCTATACAAGACTGATATAATCTACGTGTCTCACCTGGATACGGAAAACTGGGCGTGAAAAGATTGATCTGCATTTTCTTACTAAATACTGTTTTCTTAAATTAAATTTGTTTTAATCTACACGTCCGTCGTTAATGTGTGCATTGATTTAATTCCGGAAGTTTCCTGATTCTTCAGACTATCAGTATACAAGCAGTAGTAAAAGAAGAACGTAATTATGAAAATAAAATATTCTACAATAATTTTAATGCCAAGTCATAAATAATCAAATGCATAACTTCAAATCTCTGAATTAGTTTAATATGATAGTTTGCAGATTTTCAGAGGCGTTACTCATGTTAGGTTTTAATGATAATCAAAATAAACTAAATTTGGACTCAATTTGAAATTTGGACCTGAAACTGTTATATATCTTTGCCATAATAATTAGTATCATAATAATGCGAATTAACGGAACGGAAAATGTATTCCCCAGCTAAGAACGACTGCTAGGAAGACCTGTAGGTTCACAACACTACCTTATAAGATTAGCGTTTATTGCGCACAATGAAATATTAATTTTTAATAGAGTTTTAGTCTAATATATCGTGGATTCTACAATGTTGTATTATCAGCTCGGAAAAAACAATCATTTTGTTAATCTAACACAGTGTAAACCGAGCAGGAACCTAATCTGCAAACAATGTTCGCTTGAGATGGTTAAACCTTCTTACAAACCTGAACTATCTGTAAAGAAGTAATTTAACGGCTAACATTCAAAATTACCTTAACCTGTTGAAGAATTTCTGGCTATGTAACCGGAATCAGAAAACAAGAAATGGAAATACAAATAAAAGTTTATGAAGCCAATCTTTTGGGTTATAACATAAAATAGAATACAAATCTTGAACACTGATTTGTTGTAATTAAAATAACTTCATTTTTTACTAATTTCGGTTGTCTGAATCAGATCAAGCCCACGAAATTCATTGTGGTAAGGAGTCAAGTTTGCGACTGTTGTTAGCATACATGTATATTACAGGTACTAAATACAGTTACCCTTGTGCATAGACCCGTTGCTTTGGGCCTTAGCATATAGGTAACAATTTGACTTTTTTCAGTTCCTTCGCCAAATTTAAAGAAGAAAAGCTTGAGGCGATTTGTTCGATGGTTTCCCATTCTTCTTTCTCTGCCTTCAACCTCTCCCGAGAATATTTGGCTGGCTGCATACATAGAATGACCCACACTGCAAAGACACTACTCATTTACAAACATCTGTGCCTTCCCCGGGATTCGCACCCGTGCCCTTCGATACGCCAGTCAGCAAATATAGTGATGATCATTTTCCCGTTTAAGTTGCAGAGAAATAGGATGATCAATTCGAGTGTTTGTTCTCTGGTAGTTCAAGAGAGATAACGGAGTTTCGGCAAATTAAGGCACAGAGTGAAATTTCAGAAGCCCGAAACCTGTTAATAATACGTGTAATGTGGGGTATCTGTGACAAACGTTTAGTCTAACATGACCAAATAGTTATTTTACTTGCTTGGTCTACGGAATAATTGGTATTGCACATGTTGATGGTTATATTCATATTTCTTGTTCTGGTGACGAGAACTGCTTCAGTCTTTTCGACATAAATTTTTATTTTCCATTTCATGAGCGAGGATTCCAGTTTATGTTTATATGTTCTTGTAGCGACTAACGCATTTGTGCTAGGATCGCAGCATTGTGAGTGTTAGGTAAATGTGCGATATCGTTGACTACATGTGATAAAAGGACAGAGCAGAGAAGCAAACCTTTTGGATATTCTTGGATATTCCCTCAATTATATTCTTGAGTACAGAATGTGTGTTATTAGAGAAAACGATACATTATCCGTCATAAAGATAGGAATTATTTATGTTAATGTTGTAATCTGGGAATCCCAGAGTAATTAGTTTGTAGGTAAGACACTGCAGCCACAAGCTGTCAAAGTCTTTCGATATATGGAGAAAGTGTGATCCAGTAGTTTCGGGATTTCGAAGTTTTTATGTAAGAAATTCCGTCAACCTCTAAAGATGGAGGGTCGTGTATTGTTTGTTGCCTTTCGAACGCATGCTGCTGAAGAATGATGCTGCTTTGTCATCTATGAAGCTGTCAACACGATGAAGTGTAATTGCTTCAGCAGTTTTGCTGAGCGTGGAAATTAAGCTAATCAGAGGATTTAAAGCCGGTACAACTCGGATTTTTCCTGGCTTCCAAATCGGAGTATTGATTACAGTCTTCCAGTTGGTCTTTAAATGTTAAATCTTGATCATAAGACGGATAACTTGGTTGAACTTGCAAATCATCTTCGCATCCATTTACTTGATGATCGTATTACTGATGTCATTCAGTTACGAACTTTAGCTGTGATTTTTTCCTTTTTCCATATAAACATCTCCGAGGGCATAACAATAGGGGATGTTGACACGGCATGTTTTGTTTGATGGTGGGATATGTGGTTATAGTAGCCTTTTCCATTTGCAACATCATTGCAGTTTTTGGTAAGAGCAGAGTGTATTTCACTCGTAAATGTTTCATCATCAAATCATGCCAGTCAAATCATCTAAGTTATTTATGTTGTGTATGTGTGGGAAAATGTGTTGGGTGTTGTCTAGAGCTGTGGTATATCTTGCCCAGTTAGTAATAACGGCTCTCCTGTGTTGTGTACTGTAGCTATTAATGTTGCTCTCTGCCGTTGTCAGATTATGATTCGAAGAACGTTCATTCATCCTATCAATATAAGACTGGTTTTATGTCCTGCGTATTTTGCGATAAATGCGGGGATTAGGGAACTACTAATTAGTGATTTTAATGATAAACACCGTACCGTACTCACCTTTATTAACTGAATGATCAGTTAGGTTAGCGAACAAATATCTTTATTAATTAAACCAAAATTAGAAATAGATTATAACTTTAAAGTACAATAAAAATAATACAATCGTTATTTGCGTTTAAAATAGAATAATAGAAAATACAACTCGTATTTAATACATAGACCCGTATTCAATGCATATACATTATTATACCTGTATTTATTATATATATACATTATTATACCCGTATTTAATACATATACATTAATAAGTAGAATTCTCGCATTTATTAAAGCTCTCAATCTAACTCGAAGCTTTAATATTTTTGACCATCTGTATTCCATGTAACTATTGTGTATGGCATACACGTTATTGAACTGAGTCATTCTTGTTAATTTCATCAGTCATTTCAAGAAAAATTATACATTTTATCAATAGGATCACTAGCCGCTTTGAACCTGGGCATACGGTTTTTGAATATGCTATTTATAATTTAAATTCTACTTTTTTTCTAAAACTTTTATGTAACTCAGTCATACCTTTGAACAAAGAAAAAATTCAGAGATTTGAATTTGACCTGTAAGGTCACTAGTACTTGAAGGATTGTTAAACAATTCAGTGCTATTGGTATTACAGTTATTAACCAACCTGGCACTAACACTAGCCGAGTCTCGGAGGTTAGCAATGGTGTTTGGAGTTTGTGCAGCAGCCTGTATTTTGGCCATTTCCGCGTGAGAGATGCACGGTTTAACAGAGCTAGGGTTTTTTTACTTTTGCTGGTTTAATTGTAGGGGAACAAACATGCCCACGATAAAAAGCAACTTGAAGTTTCAGGCAGTTACCGCACTTGGATTCTACAATGCTTCCCTTTTGTGAGCAGTCCAGTCTTTTGCGTGGAGGAGGGCATTTCCCACAGCGTTGCTGAAAGTAACAATTGTCCAAGGAATGGAGCCATCGTTAGCACTCGTGCACTGAGTCACTTGGTTATCGGATACATATTTTTCCACAGATTCGAAGAAATGTATGTGATCACTCAGTACACAAATTTGTACCGAGTTAATATTTTTAATTATTTGAATCATAAATGCGTATGCTAAGCTTTGTCTTCGTTTCGTTCGTTTGGTTGACCTTCTCGGGAAATCGTTTAAAACTTGCGATGCATCTATATCAACGATACACTGGTCAGAAAGGTACATAATTTAACAAAGCCGATATCGTTGTCCATGACGGAAAATTTTTCAATCAAATATGCAGAAATAATGTTTTCTTTTTCTGTAGCGGTGGCTAATCAGCAAGTCAGAATCTTTATAGATTTAGTATATTTAGCTCTTAAACTATAATGTTAACACCATGTTTTTTTATTAAACACTACGTACACGATGATCATTTTCATTATAAAGATAAATCTTTATGAATTGTGCATTCAGTTTCCCCACAAACGTAACATCACTACTCTCTGCCAGCCTTTTCATAAATTTCTCATGTGATAGACTGGTAGGGTTAACTAAGATGGAAGGAATAAAAGGGGGCGGAATGTTGTTCGGTTGTTGCTGCATAATCTGAAACACTGGGATTGCATTATCACTATGATAAACATTTTCATTATTTAAACCATGAAATTAGTTATTATTTTCAATAGACTTAAGTATAGTATCTATTTTAAATTGTTTATCAGTTTGTGTTAGTGCAAGTTAAATTGCACGTACCTCTGAGTACGTAGGCTTCTCAGCGTAATTCCTAGAAAAGCTTAACTGTATCTTTCGCAGCTCTATTTTCGTCGGCGAGAGAAAGTCTCTCGACTTAAATCAAATCCTTATATTCGCTGTATCATGTATTCATGTCTATTTCATTCAATTTCTTGAGCATTATCGACCTCTCCTTTAACAGTCGAGTTGCTGGGTTTAGTTTTCTTAGTGACTCCATGCGGTTGTCTGGATCAGGTGGAAACTCTTCGGCACCGCTACTCATTTTAGCAACCTACTAGCACGGAGACTGAGTACTTAATCTATGTTACATTAAATGCGACAGACGCTTTGAGTCAAAACACAAAAAGGATATCAAAAATATTCGCACGAGACTTTCTCAAAGTAAAAACAACTTGCAAAGATTAGTATAAAAGTATTAATTATGAACGTTTAATTGAAAAGAAAATTTTACTTTGGAACTTTGGGGTGATACTAGGGCACAGCAGGTAATTTTACCCTGCTCTTGCGAATTCCTTTTCTAATCTCTTTATACTTTACCTTCTTTTTTTCAGTGAAGAGCGTTTCCTTTTTAAAACAAAGCGACTATAAAGAATTGCAATTATTTTCCCTGCAGGGAACTGTGTATTTCAGGCAGCAGGGTTTTCTTGTAGTAGATGTTAAGATTTGATAGCGTCGGTCGTTAGATGGCATTCCAAGCGTTCAAGCTCTGCAGTTATCCATTGCTCTATTTATACATAAAGACGAAGCTTTCGAAAGAACTAAAGAAGAAAACTACATAATCAAACGATCAGGAATGAAATTCTGAAAAACCTACGGGCTAATTCTGACTTTGAAATTAGTATATTACACCATACAGGTTGTTCTTCAAATTTACTGGGAAAAGTTATGGGATACTAAAAAAAATGAAATCTTTTTAAATTTGACGTTAAATTATTAAACTTTATTTAAAATTCTATAAGCGTACAATAATAAGAAATGCAGGAAGAATATTGGACCCAGTGTGTTTCTTTCTCCTTTTACTGCCAGTCTGAAACTAATTATCCAGGATTTGTGGAAACGAGGAATTCATTAGAATGAAGATTTACCACAAGAGTTAACGAAAAACTGGAACAGCCGCTATTCCGAATTACATCAACTGAAAGACTTTTCATTTGCAAGCAAATGCTTTCGATGATTGTGGAGATGATTGGAGATACATTGCATTTATACATATTTTCAGTGCCAACTCTAAAGCTTACGCTGAAGAAGTCTATCTCATATTTCAAGAAGGAAAGGACATTTGCACTAATTTTGTGATGGCTAAAAGCCGACTTTCTCTGAAGAAACTCTTTAATTCTACCGAAATTAGAATTAATGAATGCAGTGATATCAGGCGGAATTTATGAATACTTAGAAGATGTATCCAAAGTGAGCAATATATACTTTCATCAGGCTGTTCCATTGCATTCTAATGGATAAAAGGTAAGACTAGAGATTCAATATTATTTGTGACCATTTCTTGACCTTTCTTCTTCAGTAGTAGAACCATTTCTTGATGTTGAAATATATACTTAATTGTCAAGATTGTATCGAATTACAACCTACATAAAAAGCTTTATCCATGAGAAAGTAAAATCGGGGAGAAGAGAGAACTTGCCCGAACACCTTTAGAGCTGTCAGAAGCTAAAATATGATGAACAGCAAACTAAAGAAACAATTTAAGCACACAACGAGGCAGTCAAATGTAAAAACGCTATTCAATTTACTCCAAAGCCACCGCTCTGCCTAAAATAGGCAACGCAGTTTCATTTAAAAACATTCACGTGACTCAAATTTTGCGTAGTTTCGCAAAATTAAAATCTATATACCGAAAGAGTATACGAAAAAACTGGTAAGTGACAAATTCGGTATAATTTTATTTGCATTCATTATAATCTCAAACTGTAAACACAATTTTAAAGATCCATTGCATCATCGAATTGAAACCTGTCTCTATGCACATGAATTTCATTAAGAAATCTGAAGAACCAATTTTCCTAAATATTTAATAGTCCAATCTGTATAAGCTGCATGCATTTGCTTTAGTAAAGTATTGTGACAGATTTTCTTAAAAAGCTATCAGAGACAAATAATAATATTCATCGACAGTAGTGAATGAGAATACTATGCATTTGTTTAGAAAAAGAAACGGAACATTTGTGAGATTTATTGAATATCCAAGTCTCAATTTTAACAGTTTTATATTATTATTCTCTACTAGTTTGGTATAATTTACGTGTCTCAACTGGGTGCCGAAAATTGTGTGTGAAAACATTGATCTGCACTTTCTTACTAGATATTTTCTCCTTAAATTGAAATTTCTTATATCAACATGTCTGTAGTCAATGTGCACATTGATTTAATTTCGATAATTCGCTGATTCTTCAGACCCTCAGCCTACAAGCAGCAGTGAAAGGAAAACGTAACTATGGAAATAAAATATTTTACAACGATTTTAATGCAGGGTCATATAAATAATCAAATCCATAAATTCAAATCTCTGAATTAGTTTAATATCACAGTTTGCAGATTTTTAAATGCGTTACTCATGTTCTTTTTTGATGAGAATTAAAATAATATAAAAGTGGACACAAAATCATTACAATTCTGAAATTGTTACAAATTCTTGCCATAATAAATAGAATCATAATAATGCTAATTCATTGAACGGAAAGTGTATTCGCTGGCTGCGTAATATTGATTGGACGGCCTCTAGGTTCAGACTAGTAGTTTATAGAATTAGTGTTTTTTGCGAATTATGAAATATTAATTTTTAACACAGTCTAATAGATCATGGACTCTACTATGCTGTATTATCAGTTCGGAAAGTAGATTCATATTTTTAATGTGACACAGAGCAAATAGCATGAGATCCTAATCTGCAAACTAAGTTCGCTTGAGAGGGGTAAACCTTTTTACAAAGATGAACTATGTGTGAACTCTCAACCTAAGGATTAACGTTCAAAATTACCTTAACCCTCTTGAAAATTTCTGCACTTAACACCTATGTAACTGGAATCAGAAAAGAAGTTTGATAAAAATAAAAGTTCATTAAGCTATTCTTGTGGTTTATAACAGAAAATATAATACAGATTCTGAAACAGTGATTTGTTGTAATCAAAATAGCTGCTTTTATTGCTTATTTTGGTTGTCCGTATCGGATCAAGCCTACGAAATTCATTGTGGCAACAAGTCAAGATTGCGCCTGTCGTTAGCATACAGTAACATCACAGGTAACTGAATACAGATACTTTGCACATAGACCAGCTACCTCGGGCGTTAGCATGCGGGTAACTTGGGCAGCATACAGTAGCCCTTCGACTGTTCCCAGTTGCGCTGCCAATTTTGAAGGGGAACACCGCAGGCAGGCGTGTCCGAGGGTCTAACAGCCCTTCGTACACGTCCCCTTCGATACGGCAGTAAGCGTGGCACAGAAGTAGGATGACCAAGATGAGTTACTCTTGTACTTAAATTTAAAAAAAAAATTATAAACACAAAATTTAATTCATAGTTTAACATTTGCTAGGTCTATATTACAGTTAAACTCTTACATAGCTTACAAGTAGCACAGTCATTTTCTAATTTCGCCCTCAAATCTAGGTCTACGCTGCAGTTAAAACTCTTACGTAGCTTACAAGTAGCTTAACCACTATTTAATTTTAGTTCTCAAATGGATTTAGCAGGAACAACCTTTTAGTGAGGTTTTAGAGTGATATGTGGTTTGGATGTTTTTATTCTAGGTATTATGATTTGCTAAACCAGGCTGTTAGATGGCACTCCGAGTGTCCTGTCTCTGGAGTTATTCCATAAGTTAATTTCTAGATGAAGAACGAAGATGTTAAGCCGAACAATACCGTATTTGCATGCGCCTAATGATTCTGGCTGTATTGCGCATAAATTTATATGTGTTAATAACGACCGGAATCATCGGATTTCATACTCGGAATTAAATCTGAAGATTTGTAATATAAATAGTTACCGCAAAAATATGATTCAAGAACATACGACATTCCAGAAAAATAGAGTATACGAAAAAAGAATTGCTTGGAAAGAAAAAAAGAGATACGTGAAATTTTCCTGTTAGATAATGCATACACCTGAGAAGAATACATAAAAGCACACGGCGCTAAGAAGCAACTACAGCAAAATTTATTACCATAACTAAATCTTACACCCTCGAATACTAAACTGATTGAAAAACTGTTTTTAGTATTAACAGAGAAAATGCAAAATCAGTTGCAGTAAAATAAAGAAACAGAAGTAGATATGGCAGACGTGAATCAATTAAAAAGGACATAATATCTATTAAAAATTACAAAGAAAAATTTTAATTTGCAAAACACGCATGGACAGATATATAAAGAGTTGCCTCACGTGAAATTAGAGTGCAGGATACTTCGAGGTATTTTAAGTAATCCGAGAATATCCGATATAAATTCAGCTCAAATTAAAATTTCACATTTAGTAAACGAAACATGTCTCAAAATATTTGGACTTAAAAACTATTATTCACGACTATTATTCTATTATTCAACTATTATCCCTAAATGACGTAGAAAGGTTGAAGTACCTATTATTTAACAATATTTAACGAAACTTCCTCAGGAGGTCTATTGGTGATTTCAGAAAATTATAACACGACAAATGAGATATTAAAATTAAACGCTTTGGATAGAAATGAATTACAGCTAGACATCTGTATGCCTAGATTACCCAATCTGAATCCATGCAGATATTCCAAAGCCATAACGTCATTAACAAAAGACCACTTTAGTATCTAAGCACAAGTTTTAGTCAGTCTTGGCATTGATTCTAAACGCATATGGTACACTTTTTTCCCATTTTAATAAGTGAGGTACCAACAGGTAAAGCTTTTGCATTTAACCGATTTTATCATCCCGAAAAAAATAAAAGCAACAGACATGTGAAACATTTTAGAGAAAGAAACTGAATCTAGAAAGTGCACATTTCCTTTAACTGATTTCGATAATATTTATCAAAAAAATACAGATAATTAAATTCGCACTTATTAACAAAATAAAGGAAATTTCGTATCCTATGAAAATTTTTAAAAATGTGAAGAAAGTGCCAATGGCTGCAGCCTTAAATAGGCTTGCTGAAAATTCAAGATTTTCTTTTGTTGTTTTGATAAATTAACGGATCATTTATCGGATCGTCGTAATAAATTTAATTTCGCGCAGAAGAAGGATATTCTTAGAATAAATGTTAGATACTTTAAATGTTTCTTGTGTTATAAAACGTTCCATGCTAAAAAAATATGCAGAATTAAATTTGAATGTAATATATGTTATAAAAGGCAACAACACAGAAAAGGGGTTATACGAAAAAGCTTAGAAGTTTCTTCAATAGAACCTTCACATTTAGTCTTAAAAACATCAGATTTATATTTAAGTAGAGCAAAGCCTGTTGTGCAAGTCAGGGGTTCTCAACCGGTGGTACACTCGTTGTACGCAAGAGCAAAATAGGTGGTACACTCGTTGTACGCAAGAGCAAAATAGGTGGTACTGGAGCCTCCGTCTCTTATAATCTCTGAGTTCTAACACAGCATGTGCACAATTATTTTCCATATTATTATTGAATTCAACTTCTTTGATTCTTCAAGCCTAAAGAATCAAGAAAAATATATTCGTAAAGGCCGTTACGGGCCAATGCCTCTTCCCAGAGCTAAGACATAGACATAGACCTCCTCATGAGAATTAAATAAAGTGAGCAGAAATAGGAAAAATGCATAAATTAACTTATGCAAGCTAGAGGGAGCCACAGGAGCTCGAGAAAGTTTAGCGGATACAGTTAGATAAAATAAACATTAATAAGATGAAATTTTTAATTTATATAAATCCATGGTATCATCGAATCGAAACTTGATTCCATGTCACATATATTTCATGAAAAAATCTGAAGAACTAATTTTCGTAAGTGCTTAATAGTACAATCTATATAAGCTGCATGCATCTGTTTTAATAAAGTCTTATAATAAGAGATTTTTTTAAAAAAAAAACTCTCACGGATTAATCTTATATTGGTCGTCAGTAGTGAACGAGAACACCATGCATTTGTTTAGAAACAGAAAAGATATGTTTGTGAGAGTTATTGCACGACCAAATCTCAATTTTAATAGTTTTATATTGTTATCCTCTACAATTCTGATATAATTTACGTGTTTCAATTAAATACGGAAACTTGAGTGTGAAAACATTAATCTGCATTTTGTTAGTAGTTATGTTTTCCTTAAAGTTAATATTTTTAACCAACATGTCTGTAGTTAATATGTGCATACCCTGATTCATCAAAGATCAGTATATAGGCATCAATATATATCATTATATATCAGTAAAGGCAAAACGTAATTATGAAAATAAAATATTCTGCAAGGATTTAAATATCAGGTCATATAAATAATCAAATGCATAAATTAAAATTTCTGAAAATATTTAATATCACAGTCTGCGGATTTCCAGAGGCGTTACTCATGTTCGGTTTTAATGATAATAAAAATAATACAAAATTGGACTCAAAAATTTGACTCCTGCAATTGTTACAAATCCTTGCCATAATATTTAGTAACATAATAATGCTAATTAACGGAACGGAAAATGCATTCGCTGGCTGTGTAAGATTCCTTGGGCGGCCTCGAGGTTCAGAACACTATCTTATGGAATTACCTTTTTTTGCTCACTGTGAAATATTGATTTTTAACAGAGCTTCAGTCTAAAGGATCAAGGACACTATAATGCTGTATTATCAGCTCAGAAAACACATTCATTTTGTTAATATTGCAGAGCGCAAACCTCACGGGAACCTAATCTGCAAGAGATGGTTAAAAGTTGAAGTATCTGTCAACACTCAATCGAACGGCTAACATTGTAAATTACCTTAACTTGTTGAAGCATTCCTGCTCTTAATAGCAATGTGACTCTAATCAGAAAATAAGCTTGATAAAAATACAAATAAACGTTTATTGAAACATTCTTGTGGTTTATAACAGAATATATAATACAAATCTGAAACAATAGTTTCTTGCAATCAAAATTGTTTATTTCGTTATTATTTTTGTTGTGTGATTCAGATCAAGCAAACGAAATACATTATGTCAAGCAGTCAAATTTGCCCCTGTTCCTTAGCAAACAGGTACCTTGAAGAGCATATATGTAACAGTTTGACTATCCTTAGTTCCGCCGCCACATTTGAAGGACAGCACCCCAAGTAAATGTGTCCAAACCCTGCCATCCCTACTGCCCTACCGCCAAACTCTCGAGAGGATTTTCGGCTGGTCACATATAAAGAGTTCCTCCTGCTGCAAAGACACTACTCATTTACAAATATCTGTGCCTGCACTGGAATTCTTATACGTGGCTCGATACTGCAGTCAGTGATACTGCAGTCAGCGTCTCTTACCACTGTCCCCTATGCGTGGCATAGAAATAGGTTGACCAAGATGAGTAGTTAAATTTAAAAAAAATATAAACAAAGTTTCTTTAAGTAAAACATCTGGTAAGTTTACACTACAGTTATACTCTAACACAGCTTACCAATATCACAATCACCCTCTCATTTTGGCCCTGAAATCTAGATCTACAGTCCAGTTAAACTTTTAAGTAGATTACCAGTATCACAAAAACTATCAAAAACTCTGATATGCACCAAGAGAATTTCTCTATAAAATTACTTCCGTGAAAACTTTCAAAATGATTTCTCGATAAAACTGCTGTGTCATCTTCTACATTATTTTGACCATCTCTTGGTCAAAACAATGTAGAAGACCAAGAGATTTTGACCATCTCTTGGTCAAAATAGTTTAAAGGTTTTTTTTTTTTTTTTTTTTTTTTTTTTTTTTTTTTTTTTTTTTTGAATATCAGACGAAGCTAGACCATTAACTAACGAATCGCATTTAGAAAAACGCTGTTTGATCGATAAAAACGAGACTGATAATCTACGTAATCATTTATCAAATTATTCTTAATTTCGCATTCGATTTCCTCAGCTTATGCAAATGTTTAGAAAACTGTGATTAACTAAAATATTTCTATCTGACATTGTTTTTTCAAACCTTTCTTTTAAAGCATTTTTCAGCTGAAATGAAGTGAAATGGAATGGATGAAACAGTGATTGAAATAATTGCTTAAATTCGTGCTGCAATAAGTTCCTATCCAAGTAATCATCTTGAGAAAATTCACAGTAACCGGAAGTTTATTTCGATGCTTGTAATATATTTGTTTTCAACAGATTCCATATCAAACAAACTGGCTTTCATGATTAATAAAATTTCAAAGCATATTTATTTCAGCAACCAGGCACTTTGCTACTCAAGCGTTTGAGGCCATGTCCAAACCTATGTCTCGTTACCGAGACTTTGTCGAATAAACCCCAAAAAGGGCAATCTTTGGATAAAATAATGTTCATGGTTATTCAAAAATATAGCAGCACTTAAACACAACGAGAAGATCACTCACACAAATGCAAAAAGCAGGGTTTGCAACTCATGTAAAATACGCAGACAGCGCTTTCCTCGACATGGTTACCCGAAGTAATAAAATCTGGGGAGATATATAGCGAAATGCGACATGAATCGTCGATCGAAAGAAATCTCAAAGCAAAGAGGATTTTCTGACTGCCATAGCAAAAATAGGGCAAAAATATTGCCATAGCAACAGGGCAAAACACACACAAAAAAAAATCTTCCCGTGCCGCTATTTGCCCTCTAAATTACTTTAACTAATGAAACTTTCAGGGGGAGCTTTAGGAAGGCGGTTGTAAGGTTATAATAAAGCTTCTAAAAGCATAAATAATATCTTTTTTCAAAAATATTAAAATCTTCCTCACGCTATAAAGCAAAATTTAGAATTACGTTTTGAATAGCTATTGCAGAGATCAGCAAACTTAAGAAACAAACTAAGCACATACCACTCGAGTAAAAAAAATCACACCTTATTCCAAATCCACCGCTTTTGCCTAAAATAGGCTAAACAGTTTTATTTAATAACATACGTCATACTAATTTCTTTGGTTGTATGTGTCTGCAATTTTAAAACACATATACCGCAAGAATATACGAAAAAACTAGTATGTAATATCAAACTTCAGGCTATAAGACTATGACGGTGAAAACAGCTTCATGGCAAAGCACTGACGTAGTCTTCACGGATCTCAGTACCTTAGATTTTTTCTTCTGGGACCATCTGAAATCGGTCGTAGGAGGATCGGACGGCACTGATCGTCGTTGCTTCAGCTGATATCGCCAGCACACAGGGCGGGTTTGAATGCGTCCGGAATCCTTCGTCCGTCGATATCGGCTATGCGGCCGCAACAAATAATTTCTATAAATATGTCTAGTCATCTTCTCCATTTTACATTAAACTGTTATGAATTGTAATCCTGCTTTTACATCAAATAAATATTTTTCTACTTATTATTGGTCCCTTTTGTTCCGTTCGGCATCAAACCCTTCATAAATATTTGTACGATTTTCTCGTACTATACTTTGTTTGTGACCCCTTCTTCTATTGCAGTTTTTCTTTTTCTAGATGACTACTATCACTCTTCTCAATTTCTTGGTCGAATTCGGAAACGCCCTGTATTTGACATATGGGGTATATCATTCAGAAAAACTTTCTGAATGAAATAAATTTCTAAATGCTACTATATGTTTAAAATTAATCAGAACATGCAAATGACTGATAATGATTTTCTCTTAAATTATATAGTTTTTAGGCAAAATTCTGTACTGAAATTAATACAATGTTTATTACATAGATTTGGAGATCCTATATATTAAATTTCCAGACAAAATGAAATAAACTGCATTTCACTAACTGAGCATGTTCTAGAAATAAAGGAATAAAAATTATTCTTTTTTAAACATTTTTTCCGAAGAAAAGGAAAAGGTATATGAAAGATAATCCATACATTTTCTTGATAATATTATAAAATTACTCGAAATGCTAAAAATTATATTAGAAATTGAAATTTCTTGTAGATATTCGCATTATACTCATTTAATTTTATGTGCTACCTTTCTTTCCAAAAATTGTTCTGTTAATATTCACATGAAAAAGAAATATATATCATAACATAACGTCCAGAATTTCATGACAATGTAACGAATTTTAATGTATGGCTAATTTCCTCAGCGATGGTATCATGGGTAAAACAATTTTATGACCCCATACATGTCCTAGTAGAGCGCTTATATTTCAATACCCTCAAAAGCCATAATTTTCGTTTGTGGTTTTTTGATAATTGAATTTAATTTTGAAAATTGAAATTTTTGTTTAGCCACAGTACGGTCTCAAAGTTTGGTCAAATTGCACAATAATTTGATGACGTCACAAGTGCGCGCGCACGAGTTAGGTTTAACAACGTTCAGTTCTATGTATAGCTCGACAGTGAGCGGTTGAAGGAGTAATGTACTAATTATTTTTTGGTGTAAAAATAAATCTTTACCAATGTATCTAAATAGAATTTATTTTATTTTGAAATATTTATAGATATTAGAACTGAAGACTTTCTTTGCCATAATAATTTGCATTTTGGAATTGGTTCAAAGCTCAAAAAATACAACTGATGCAGATTCCGATGACGAAAATGAAATGAATAATTTAGCTCTTCTTCGAGCATCATCAGAAATGAGGAGCATTATGAAAAGTAGGCGCAGTTATTTAGACGCGCATTCCAATGGTGAAAGGAATAACAGTTTCGCTGTTCAAAAAATTCGAAATTTTTTTATTAACTTCTTGCAGAGGATTTTTGTTTCATTGAATTTTATTAAATACATGCACACATGCATATCTATGTAACAAAAATCTACTCTAATAAATTTAATTTTGCTAAATATATATTTTCTGCAATATCCTTTTACACGAAAACGTATTTCAGCCCCTTCAGTTTCTTGTTAAACGATTTTGACTGTAATGAGAAATATCATTTTAATTCCCATGATACATGTTGCTTTATGCGCAATGTTTAAAGATATTGAAACTTAAATTTATTAAATTTACACGTATAATGAATTTCAAAGTTCTCTACTTCAGATTTCTTCGAAGCACATCGTGATAAATTTAAGTCCTTGAACTTTTTAAGTATCGAAAACATTCATTCGTATCCAGCTGCAATAATGTGTTAAAAATCAGTGCTAAAGAAGTATAAAAGGACTTTTCCATTTACAACACGTAAGATAATTGTAGATAAATTTAACTAACACTTATATTTTGAGGTATTTCATTCTTGTTTGCTCATGTCACAACTTTCGAATGCATCAGAAAGTTATACAAATTTAATATCCGTGAGGCAGACGTTAAAAGAAGGAATTTAGTTCGGCTTCCCATACCTCAGTAAAATATTGATTCTGCTAAATCCATTTGAGGACTAAAATTAGATAACGCCTGTGCTACTGGTAAACTGCATAAGAGTTTAATTATATTAAGACTTATCAGATGTTTATCTTTGAATTAAACTTTGTGTTTATGATTTTTTTTTTTTTTTTTTTTTTTTTTTGTAGTTACAAGAGAAAAACAAACTCCTCTTTGTTATCCTATTTGTATGCCCCCCCACGGGATAGTGGTAAGTCACGATGACTGCCGTAGCGAAGGGCACGGGTACTAGTTCCGGTGAAGGCACAGATGTTTGAGTATTTACGTATTAACGCCACCGAAGCTGCAAATCTACGCCTAAGATTTTTTTGACAAATCATAAATTAAAACACTTTGTCCGATAAATCAAGTTGCTTTTCACAAAATTTAATCGACGTCAACTCCTGGCATCAGCAGTATATGAACAAAATGGATTCTGCTTCCTTGAAACCAGTTGTCATTTCTAAGTTCCACTTGCTGATCACACTGTCTTAAAGTACAACTTCAAAACGTACGTGAACCAAAATAAAGTTTCATATCATGCGAATTGGTACATTTTCGTTTTCGAGGTAAAACACTTCGCTTTTGAAAAAAATAAAATTGCATCCTCTTCTGTGTTTGGCAAATTCCAAAGACGCATTTTCCTAGCACTAAAAACTCGCGTCAAAAATCAGGAAACAACAAGGCAAAAAGGAATTCAAAAGAAAAGTGCGTTCGAAGAATAGGTTTGATCTTTTTTAGCGCATCAGCGCAACTTCTGCTGCGTTAGCGTTAATACGTAAGTACCGTTGTTTGTAAATGAGTAGTATCTCTGCACCATGGGCCACTCTATACATGCGGCCAGCCAAGTATTCTCTCGTCAGGTTGGAGGCAGGGAAAGAGGAATATGACATCATCGGTAGGTCAACTCGAGCATTTCTCCTTCAAAATTGGCGGCGGAACTAAACAAAGTCGAACTATTTTCTGTATGTTAACGCCCAAAGCGTCTATGCACATTGTAACTGTATTCCCTACCTGTAATGTACCTGTATGCCAAAAACTGTCGCAAACGTGACTCCTTGTCACAATGAATTTCGTGGGCTTCATGTGATTCAGACAAACAAAATTGGTTACAAAAGCAGCTATTTGGATCACAACAAAATCATTGTTTAACATTTGTATTAAATTTTCTGTTATAAATCAAAAGACTGGCTTAATAAACTTTTATTTTTATTTTCATCAAAGTTGTTCTCTGATTCCAGTTACATGGTAGTTAAGGGCAGAAATTCGTAAACAGGTTAAGGTAATTTCGAATGTTAACCTTTAGGTTCAGTCTTCACGCATAGTTTATTTTTGTAACAAGGTTTACACATTTCAAGCGAAAATAGTTTGCAGATTAGGTTCTCATGCTATTTGCGCTCTCTCAGATAAACAAAATGAATGGGATTTTCGAACTGATAATGCTGCATAGTAGAGTCCATGATCTATTAGACAAAAACAATGTTAAGAATTAATATTTCATAGTTCACGAAAAACACTAATTCTATAAACTAGTGGTCTGAACCTATAGGCCATCGAAGCAATTGTACGCAACCACCGAACACATTTTCCGTTCAGTCAATTAAGAATTATTATGATATTAATTATTATGAGAAGAATTTGTAACAATTTTAGGATTTTAAGGTTTTGGTCCAATTTTAGGTTATTTTGATTATCATTAAAAAAGAACATGAGTAATTAAGACACAATAACACGCCGAATAAATACTAATTCAGAAGTCAAACAACAAAAATCAGCGTTATACCTACAAAATTTTCAGACTAGTTTCGATGGTTTTACCGAACCATCATCTTCAGCTGCAAAACCGCAAATGAACAAGATAGGAAATAATGATTAGATAAGATAAGAAAGCCTGGACAAGAATAAGCAAGTGGCGCCATCTGTTGGCGAAACCAGAACTAAAACATAATTTCTCTAAAAGCCGAAGGCAAATTTGGATTGGAATTAGGATCGTTAACTAGAACAGAAAGATTTTTATGAATGTGAAATACCTCTAGAAAATCCAGTTCTCCAATGGAAGATGTTTTTTGAATAATTTTGGCAGCAGAAAAATTGAAAGTGTGATTTTCGGACCAACAATGTTGAGCAACAGAAGACTTCTGTGTTTCCTTTTTTCTAACATATGCCTCATGTTCTTTGACGCGAAATTTTAAGGCTCTCCTAGTTTGGCCAATGTAAATTAAACCACACTGGCAAGGAATCCTATAAATACCCCAGGAATTCATATCCGGAATGGGGTCCTTGAGTATAGAAGTTGGAATTTTATTGATGGGAGAATAAACAACCCGAAAGTTAAACTTCTGCAAAATATGTGCAACTTTATAGCTAATTGATGGAAAGAAGGGAATGACAACAGAATTTTTATAATCTCCTAAAATAAGAGTGTGGCTTTTAGTGTGTTGAGATGAGAATTTTTTAACTGCTTGATTAATAATGTTGGGTGAAAAGCCCCTGTCAATAGCTATTGCTTTTAAATAATTTAGTTCTTCATCAAGGGCTAGTTTGGAGGAGCAAACTTGAAGAGCACGGAAAACATAGGAATAAAATGAAGCTAACTTTTGTTTAGTTGGATGACATGATTTAAAGTGTGGTGGAAGGCAAACCGATGAAGGTTTACGGTAAACTGTAGTACTGAAGTTGGATGTGTTACGTGTGACCAGAATGTCGAGAAACGGAAGAGAATTGCAAGTCTCAAGTTCAAAAGTGAACTGAATAGCAGGATCAATAGAATTCATTGTTGAAAGAACTTTATTTAAATCATCTTTATTACCTTCAAACAGGCTAAAAGTATCGTCTACGTAGCGGAACCATGCCGGGAAGTTTAAAGTTTCAAACAATTTTGATTCATAATAATGCATGTAGATATCAGCCAGGATGGGACTGAGGGGGCTTCCCATGGCTAATCCCTCAGTTTGCTTGTAATATTTATTTTGGAAAACAAAATGTGTTTGTTTCAAACAGAGTTGAGTGAGAGAAATTAGCTCATCAATTTCGATGCAAGAGAAATGAAATTCGCGAAGTCTGGTTTCTAGACATCTTAATGCACCCTCCACTGGGACATTGGTGAATAATGATTTTACATCAAAAGAAACCATGAGTAAATTACTAGGAGAAATGTTTTTAACCTTTTTTACAAACTCTATTGAATTTTTTATGGTGTAAATGTTATTGTCTAAGAGAGTGGAAAATCTAGAAACTAAATATTTAGCTAAAGGATACGAGGCAGTACCTAAATTTGATACAATAGGGCGGAAAGGAATACCACTTTTATGAATTTTGGGAAGAGCATATAATCTGGCACAATTCGCAACAGATGGGATAAGCGAATGTTTTAAGTTGCTTGAAATGATTTGCGAAGATTTGATCGCAGTTTTTATTTTGGATAAGTCCGAAGGTGAAGGATCTTTAGGGATCGGATTATATGGTCCTTCGTTTAAGAGTTTAGTGACACCATCGATGTAAGTGTTCTTATCCATGACGACTATCTGGCCACCTTTGTCAGCCTTTGAAATGATAATATCCGGGTTAGAATGAATTTCGCGCATTGCAGCTCTTTCTCTCGCAGTTAGATTTGGTTTCAAAGGTTTATTATTGAATTTCACATTATGAGCGATAAGTTGCCTAATCATTTCTTTCTGTGAATCTGAAACTTTACTGAACTTGAAAGCTTTTTCGATAGGAGCCAAAATCTTTGGAATCGAGGGTTTACAGGTTTGTGAGAAGTTAAAATTATATTTTAGAATTCTCTCTTGTTCTTCTGAAAGACTAACATTAGAAATATTAACTATTGGCTTGATGTTTACAATGGGAAGATTTTTTGAACTACTTGAACTGGAAGACCGTAAAAGAAGTTTTTCGAATTTAAATGCAAGGGTGTTTTTATGACGGTTAACTGCATTCTCCGTTCTAGACCAAGACTTTTGTTCAAGGGCAGTGAATTTTGGATATGATTTAGCGAGTTCCAGATGAAGCTTATAGAGTTCATGTTCAATTTTGGACAATTGTTGACGTGTATCCTTTATCACGGACCGAAGTAAGGCAAGCTTGCAATTTAACAGAATTCTTGAAACGCGACTCGAAGGTTTTTGATTAGATTTGATTTGAATAAAATTAGGGATCAATTTTTTACATTTACATTTAAGTAAAAAGTCAAGATGATTCAGGAATTTTTGCCGTTTCAGGCGTAATTTAGTGAAACGATTAACGGATGAAGGCATGATAAACAATGCAGAAAATCAAACCAAATTAACTGAGCAATAATAAAGTACACACAAAACAGCAGAAAAATCCCTCACTGAAATGAATAGAAAACAAAACGTTTGTAAGCAAAATGCATGAAATCAGACAAGCAAAGCACAATATCCAAATGTACAAAACATAAACACTTGAAAATTGCAAAAATGTACTCACCGAAACTCCTACAATCACAAAATGGCGGCCACACCACGTGCAAAAAAGAAAGCAAAATGTAAGCCTGTTTGGGGCTTCTATAATTAAGACACAATAACACGCCGAATAAATACTAATTCAGAAGTCAAACAACAAAAATCAGCGTTATACCTACAAAATTTTCAGACTAGTTTCGATGGTTTTACCGAACCATCATCTTCAGCTGCAAAACCGCAAATGAACAAGATAGGAAATAATGATTAGATAAGATAAGAAAGCCTGGACAAGAATAAGCAAGTGGCGCCATATTGTGGTTTGCTTGTCTGATTTCATGCATTTTGCTTACAAACGTTTTGTTTTCTATTCATTTCAGTGAGGGATTTTTCTGCTGTTTTGTGTGTACTTTATTATTGCTCAGTTAATTTGGTTTGATTTTCTGCATTGTTTATCATGCCTTCATCCGTTAATCGTTTCACTAAATTACGCCTGAAACGGCAAAAATTCCTGAATCATCTTGACTTTTTACTTAAATGTAAATGTAAAAAATTGATCCCTAATTTTATTCAAATCAAATCTAATCAAAAACCTTCGAGTCGCGTTTCAAGAATTCTGTTAAATTGCAAGCTTGCCTTACTTCGGTCCGTGATAAGGGATACACGTCAACAATTGTCCAAAATTGAACATGAACTCTATAAGCTTCATCTGGAACTCGCTAAATCATATCCAAAATTCACTGCCCTTGAACAAAAGTCTTGGTCTAGAACGGAGAATGCAGTTAACCGTCATAAAAACACCCTTGCATTTAAATTCGAAAAACTTCTTTTACGGTCTTCCAGTTCAAGTAGTTCAAAAAATCTTCCCATTGTAAACATCAAGCCAATAGTTAATATTTCTAATGTTAGTCTTTCAGAAGAACAAGAGAGAATTCTAAAATATAATTTTAACTTCTCACAAACCTGTAAACCCTCGATTCCAAAGATTTTGGCTCCTATCGAAAAAGCTTTCAAGTTCAGTAAAGTTTCAGATTCACAGAAAGAAATGATTAGGCAACTTATCGCTCATAATGTGAAATTTAATAATAAACCTTTGAAACCAAATCTAACTGCGAGAGAAAGAGCTACAATGCGCGAAATTCATTCTAACCCGGATATTATCATTTCAAAGGCTGACAAAGGTGGCCAGATAGTCGTCATGGATAAGAACACTTACATCGATGGTGTCACTAAACTCTTAAACGAAGGACCATATAATCCGATCCCTAAAGATCCTTCACCTTCGGACTTATCCAAAATAAAAACTGCGATCAAATCTTCGCAAATCATTTCAAGCAACTTAAAACATTCGCTTATCCCATCTGTTGCGAATTGTGCCAGATTATATGCTCTTCTCAAAATTCATAATTTCAATAGTGGTATTCCTTTCATCCCTATTGTATCAAATTTAGGTACTGCCTCGTATCCTTTAGCTAAATATTTAGTTTCTAGATTTTCCACTCTCTTAGACAATAACATTTACACCATAAAAAATTCAATAGAGTTTGTAAAAAAGGTTAAAAACATTTCTCCTAGTAATTTACTCATGGTTTCTTTTGATGTAAAATCATTATTCACCAATGTCCCAGTGGAGGGTGCATTAAGATGTCTAGAAACCAGACTTCGCGAATTTCATTTCTCTTGCATCGAAATTGATGAGCTAATTTCTCTCACTCAACTCTGTTTGAAACAAACACATTTTGTTTTCCAAAATAAATATTACAAGCAAACTGAGGGATTAGCCATGGGAAGCCCCCTCAGTCCCATCCTGGCTGATATCTACATGCATTATTATGAATCAAAATTGTTTGAAACTTTAAACTTCCCGGCATGGTTCCGCTACGTAGACGATACTTTTAGCCTGTTTGAAGGTAATAAAGATGATTTAAATAAAGTTCTTTCAACAATGAATTCTATTGATCCTGCTATTCAGTTCACTTTTGAACTTGAGACTTGCAATTCTCTTCCGTTTCTCGACATTCTGGTCACACGTAACACATCCAACTTCAGTACTACAGTTTACCGTAAACCTTCATCGGTTTGCCTTCCACCACACTTTAAATCATGTCATCCGACTAAACAAAAGTTAGCTTCATTTTATTCCTATGTTTTCCGTGCTCTTCAAGTTTGCTCCTCCAAACTAGCCCTTGATGAAGAACTAAATTATTTAAAAGCAATAGCTATTGACAGGGGCTTTTCACCCAACATTATTAATCAAGCAGTTAAAAAATTCTCATCTCAACACACTAAAAGCCACACTCTTATTTTAGGAGATTATAAAAATTCTGTTGTCATTCCCTTCTTTCCATCAATTAGCTATAAAGTTGCACATATTTTGCAGAAGTTTAACTTTCGGGTTGTTTATTCTCCCATCAATAAAATTCCAACTTCTATACTCAAGGACCCCATTCCGGATATGAATTCCTGGGGTATTTATAGGATTCCTTGCCAGTGTGGTTTAATTTACATTGGCCAAACTAGGAGAGCCTTAAAATTTCGCGTCAAAGAACATGAGGCATATGTTAGAAAAAAGGAAACACAGAAGTCTTCTGTTGCTCAACATTGTTGGTCCGAAAATCACACTTTCAATTTTTCTGCTGCCAAAATTATTCAAAAAACATCTTCCATTGGAGAACTGGATTTTCTAGAGGTATTTCACATTCATAAAAATCTTTCTGTTCTAGTTAACGATCCTAATTTCAATCCAAATTTGCCTTCGGCTTTTAGAGAAATTATGTTTTAGTTCTGGTTTCGCCAACAGATGGCGCCACTTGCTTATTCTGGTCCAGGCTTTCTTATCTTATCTAATCATTATTTCCTATCTTGTTCATTTGCGGTTTTGCAGCTGAAGATGATGGTTCGGTAAAACCATCGAAACTAGTCTGAAAATTTTGTAGGTATAACGCTGATTTTTGTTGTTTGACTTCTGAATTAACATGAGTAATGCCTCTGAAGAGCTGCAAATTGTGATGACACAGAGATTTAAAGTTAGGTATTTGATTATTTATATGACTTAAATCGGCATTAAAATCGTTGTAGAACATTTTATTTTCATAATTACGTTTTCCTTTTACGACTGCTTGTATACCGATGGCCTGAAGAATCAGCGAACTTCCAGAATTAAATCAATGAACATATTAACTACGGACATGCTGATTAATACAAATTTAATTGAAGAAAACAATATCTAGTAGGAAATGCAGAACAACCTTTTACGCTCAGTTTTCCGTACCCAGTTGAGGCACTTAAATTGTATAAGACTTGTTGATCCACGTAAATTCTTTCAGACTTGTATAGATCAATAATAAAAAGTTATTAAAATTGAAACATGATCACGCAATAATTTTTAATACTGCGTTTGACTTTCTTATTTTTGTTCGTTATTGTTGATCAATATTAGGATTTATCTCTGATCAATTTTTAACAAAGTCCGCGATAACACTTTACAAACGTTTAAATAAATGTATGTAGCTTATACAGATTGAACTATTAAATAATTAAGAAAATCCGTTCCTTAAATTTCATTTCTTCATGAAATATATGTGACATGGAAAGAGGTTGCGATTCGATGATGCCATGGATTTTTTAATTTATAATTTGCAGTTTGAGATTATAATTATTATGAGAAAATCTATAAACAATTTCTTAGTTACTAGCTTTTTCGTATAATCTAGCGGTACATAAATATTATAACATTCATTTGCATCAAAATGCGAAAGTGGCAAAGTATGCTTTCTAATGCAACCGCGTTGCCTGTTATAGGCAGAGCGGTGGCTTGAAGATATATTAAATTTTTGGTTCGTCTGCTCGGTTATGTGCTAAAATTGTTGTTTCTGTTTGCTGTCGAAGTCAAAATGTTTTAAAAGCGTAATGCACAAGTTTCATTTACAGCGTGGTGAAGATTTTAATATTTTTTTAGAAAGAATTGATTTGTGGTTTTAAAAGCTGAATTATGTTTAAATGAGGAGCGATTGCCAAGAGCTCTACCAGAAAGTTTTATCAGTTAAAGGTTTATCAGTTTTGGTCCCGTGGCTCTCACCTCTCGAAGCCTTAGCCACTACAATCAATAGATCTCGTCCAATCACATTTATATCTCCCTTTATTCCGAAAATCAAATCAGTAGCAGATGTGTGTTCTGATTTACTCAACTTCTCAACACAAATAATCGAATTATTCTAGATGGAGTTTTTAATATTTGGAATTTGATTTTGGAATTTAATTTAATTTGCATTTGGAAATGCAATTCAATTAATAACTGTGGTATAATAACGTACGAACATGCCGAATGAACCAATATTTTAATTACAGCTGTGCATAAACGAACATATTATAGGGCTCGCAGATCCGCCTTTATTAATTTCTTTCTTTTCTAAAGTATTAACCCTCTGACTTATATTGAGATACTTTCTTAGGATCGTAATTCGGCAATGGTGGAAATCAGCATTAATAGCTTCAGTACACAACACAAAAGAGCGCTTTTTGCTAACTGCTCAGGATATGCCACAGCCCTAGCATATACCCAATACATTACCCCATATACATGCAAGAAATAAGTTAGATTTTTTGACTAAAGAATTTACGAATGAATTACACTACGCTTTCACCTAAAACAAGAAGGAAGTTGCAGAATAAAAACGATATAAAATTCTTTCTTTAATAGAACGGGCTAAAAATATTATGCTAGAGAAACCCGGCAAAAGTCATGTTGTCCTCAAGAGGAAAGAATCATGAATATATTCAATCATGAGGTCAGTATCCTTATCAATGAACAAGCACAACTGGACCTAATTAGGTACTTAGAGAACCAGTTTTGATAGATGATAGTTCTGTCTGGAATGCTTTTTCCAGACAATGCTGTTTTTCCAGACAATGCTGGAATGCTGTTTCCAGTATAAAAGCGCAATACAAAATGTTCCACCTCTTAATGGCCCTAACGGGACGGCATTCACCGAAATTGAGGAGAAAGTGTCTCTAGCAGATCACAAAGCATCTCAATTTTGGACTCACAACATATCACAACCTCAAACAGAATGCATTGTGTAATTAATTACTCAATACTCTATTCTTTTCAAAAACACACACAAACAATTTCCCTGTTGCCATGCCCTCGGATGTAAATAGATATATCGAAAATAGAAAAAATCCCAAATGTCCTGGACGGGCTTGCTCCAAGGTCGTTCTCGCGGTTTTCCCGATGTGCAATGAAACATGAAAGCCAGTTCCCCTTAGAAAGCCCTCCAAGAATCTATTCCCTTAGACGGATAACCGCAGGGTTGTTTCCCATAACACACCGAAACATCTTTGGAATATATAAGTATTTATTAGTCATATTTATATCTCCGTACCTATAGTTAAATACTAAATATGTACGCTATGAGGGCTTGGTAATTCGTGTGTCATATAGTATGCGTATTCGAGCGATGTTTTCGGATCATTGCTACAACCATCGAACATTTATAATTTCTTAGCTTAGGAGATATCATTTTAAAAGAAGATACTTTCGAAGGCGGTGTTTGCACAATTTCAGCAGATAGAAAGTACTGTAGCAGGCTGAAATCCTGTATAGGAATTTGTGAAGCTGTATAGGGTTCAGTAATTCTTTAATGTTCAATTTTAATATTTTAAATAATTGCAACCCGATGTGTGTAATTGAAGCATTAATATATGAATAATTAGTTAAGCCGAATGCCGTAATTCTAGACGTTATTATCGAATTCATAATTTCAAAATTCTTTTTTCTTTCCTAACCTTTTTCTTACCTTTGCTAGTTAAGATTTTGTGAATTCTATCTTGCCTTAACCAGAAGCTTTAAAGCCGTTGGGCTACCTAAGCGTATTTTCTTAATCAAAAATAAATAAATAAAATAATATTTTTCTAGGTAAATGTTAACATCAAATTTCTTAATATTTAGTTCGAAATGCTTTATTAGTTGCACAAGGTTTTCCTTAACCTAATTTATAGTTGAAATGTTTTTTTAGATTTATAGAATAACACCATTTGTAATTTAAAAATTTATATTTTAAATAAATAAGTAAATGTATATATAAAGAAGGTGACCATGTATGTACACAGATGCCCATGCATTTTTACAGCTTCAAATTTTCTGAAACGCAAACCTATGTAGATATCTCAAAACTAATTTTGCAGTCGAATTTGGTGGCAAGGTTTTATTTAAAGGTTATCAGTCCGACCCAGTCGTTGACGTTACATTCGTTCATAGGCTTGTTATCCCGGTATTTTCTTGAATAGTCTCATTTCAAGTATTTGCTTCTGTCAAATGTTCCCTATTCACAGCTGCATCCAGAGTGAAGATAGCTTTTCTTATTTGTTTACTCACGATTGCAATGCATATTAACTAAATTTCACTGATAGTTTTATTTCAAATCAAAAATAATATAAATAACGCTTTAAAATCGTAGCATTTGATATAACGACAGGAGGAAATTGAAAAGTGTAATAGTACTACTTTGTTAATTTCTAAGATATTTTCTTCGCGGAAAAGAAATTACATCACTTTTATACAAAATTACTGCTACTTCTGCCATTTGAACTCTATTAAATTCTGCAATGAAGAAATGCACCGGGATCCTGAATTGGGAAACTGTAATCTCCAAGAAATTTAATAAAAGCTTCGTCTTTAAATTCACTGTTTAACTAGGATGTCAAAATTACGGACATGGGCCATATAAAACACATCTCTCGAGGAATCTTTCACAATGAATCCAGTTTCCCTCTTTTAGGTAATTTTATTCAACGTTATGTTCATCCCATAATCTCAAAATGTACACAGTTTAAATTTTCTCCATCGATAAGCAAGGAAGAACAAGCACGGTGTCAAAATGGCGAAGTGAGACTGGAAAATTAAAGCAGCAATTATTGTTCCGGCGATTTCTAAATGGACTGTAACTCTCAATTAAACTAATTTACAAACTACTTTGTAACATATCTTTATCTTTATTATACTAATTTTTGAGAGACGCTCAGGCTCCTACAATCACTCTCTGCTTCGCCATTGAAGCCAACTCCAAAGTAATTCACATTCTTTTTGTAAACAGTAACGATGGCAGCGCCATCTGCCTTCAGAGGGACTTAACACTCCCCCGGATTGAAATTACAAAATTTCAAGAAATTATACAAACATTCTTAGCAAAGTTAATATACTTATAAACAACATAATATATTATTACTATAACTACAGCTATTACAATACTATAACAATACAATACATATGCAAAAATATCATTTCAGTTTTCTATCGGAAGAACGGCGGTCTTTGTTATCGCTCTTTTTAATTCTCCTGATTTTGTTTTGATTTTAACCGTTCTTACTTTATTGTCAGATCCATGATAGACTTTAATAACCCGACCTAATATCCATTTGCAAATTGGCAGATAATCCTCCTTGACGAGTACCATAGTACCAACAGAAATATTGTCCTTCTCTATCATCCACTTGTTTCTCTGCTGCAGAGTTCCTAAACAGTCATTTGACCATTTCTTCCAAATAATTTGAACTACTTTGTTCTCTGCCACCGGCTTAACCGATTTTCAGTTACGTCTATTATCATTGGCTCCGGAATCGTCTGTATTGATCTCCCTATTAAAAAATGACCTGGTGTCAAAACGTCATAACAATCAAAATCATTAGAAATAGGTGTAAGAGGTCTCGAATTTAGTATTCCTTCTACCTGCTCGATTATGGTTTCAAACTCCTCATATGTAAAACGCAAATTTCCTATCGTTATCTTTAAATGATACTTTACGGACTTTACACCGGCTTCCCATAGCCCTCCGAAATGAGGGGACTTGGGAGGTATAAAGTTCCAGTCTATTCTTTCGGACGTGAAATATGAGGCCAAAGTTTTATCAGGAAAATTAATTACATTGTAAAATTTCTTCAACAGAGAATTTGCTCCTACAAAATTAGGGGCATTATCAGTGAATATATTCGCACATTTGCCACGTCTGGCCATGAAACGCTTAAGAGTGGCAATTAAAGCACTAGAAGTTAAATCTGACAAAGGCTCAAGATGAATAGCTCGTGTCACAAAACATATACATACACAAATGTAAATTTTATTTAGCACGCCCTTTCTCTGATGCTTGTAAGTCACATAAAAGGGACCGCATAGATCCAAACCTGAAACACTGAATGGGGGTGATCTTAAAAACACTAAATGGGTGTAATTAATACTCTCTCGTATGGCAAATTGCCCATAATCTGTGAAGACAAAATCGGTTTGCATTTAAAGCATGTCACACAAAGATGTACTGTTTTTCGCGCCAAATCTCTACCACCTAATGGCCAAAATTTTAAACGTACTGCATTCAATAATCCTTGGGGTCCAACATGCAATAATCTTCTGTGCACAATCGAAAAATAAATCTTACTTAGCTTAGAATTTTTTGGTAGGATTGCAGGATATTTCTGAGAAAATGGTAAAGAAGCTTTTTCAAGACGGCCACCAACGCGAATTATTCCTGTATGATCAACAAAGGGATGTAAATTTTTTAAGTTACCTGTTATGTCCTTTTTACAAAACAGAACCTTCTGCTCATGCTTAATAAGCATTTTCTCAGCTATTCTTACCTCCTCTAGTTGAAGAGGGCCTACCTTTATTGATTCACCTTTCCTGCAGTTACAAATAAACCTAAAAATATAAGAAAGAACATTAATTATTCTATAATAATTGTTACTAATATTCAAGAGTTCGTCTAAAACGTTAGAGTTCATGTCAATCAACATAGTTCTTTCAGAAATGTCATTAATGTCACTAGAACTTTTGCTTTCTTGCACAAAGGACTCCCTTTCATTTGGTGTTAGGTTCTCAACCTCTGGAACTATTGGTTGTAAGCACTCGTAGGGAAGATGCGGCTCTGTAAAAAATTCTGCACAAGTCCACCACTTAGAATTGTTCACTAGAGAAGAGGCACTAACTCCACGCGTTAGAAGATCGGCTGGATTGTCTTTGGTTGAACAATAAAACCATGAATCTGGATTAGTCAACTTCTGAATCTCGTCGACGCGATTTTGAACGAAAGACTTCCATCTTCTGCTTGATCCTTTGATCCAATACAGTGTAACTTTAGAATCACTCCAAAAAAAGATATTAGATGAACCTTTACGATCTAAAACTTTTTTAACTTCCGTTCCCAATCTTGCACCAATCAGTGCACCCAGCAATTCAAGTCGAGGCAAGGAAACTTTTTTGACAGGTGAAACTCTGCTCTTGGAAGCCAGCAAATTCAAAGAAATTTTTTCTTGATTCTGTACCTTTACGTAAACGGCTGCACCATACAACTTTTGACTTGCGTCAGAAAAAACACGGATCTCTATATTTTCATCACATGAATCCAAAGCAAATCTTGAAACACTAATGTTACTAAGTTCTGAAAGCTCGCTACACCACTGAGACCACTCGTCGTTCAAATCAGAAGGAAGCTCTTCATCCCATGGTAATTTACGTAACCATAGCTTTTGTAGTAAAAGTTTTATTCTAACAGTGAATGGTGTGATGAGTCCAAGAGGATCATATACTTTTCCAGCTGTTTGGAGGAGGAAGCGTTTGGTACTTTTCTTTCTCCTCGAAATTTTCGTCAAACAAGAAGTCTCTATACTCAAACTATCTTCCTGAATGTTCCATTGAATTCCTAATACCTTCAGTATCCTTTCATTTGAGCTTACGGGATGAATATCAAAATTTTCTTCTTCCCATTTTTTTAGCTAAATGATAATCATTCGTCACCCATTTGCGTAGATTCATCCCAGCTCCCCGCATATTTTCCTTTGCTTCCCTTGAAGTTTTTAAGGCTTCTGATACATCATCTGCTCCTGTAAAAAGATCATCAACATACATGCATGTATCAAGAATTTGAAAGGTATCGGGATACAAATTTCTGTACTTTTGGATATGCAGCTTTATAGTTGCAGCTAACAAAAAAGGACTGGAATTAACACCAAAGAGCACACGCTTAAATCTATACACTTCTAGCTGATCGTCGGTATTCTGCAAAGGTGTATCAATATTCTTAACAAATAAAAATCTAACTGCATCTCGATCTTTTTCAGCTAACACGATCTGTATAAATGCCTTTTCGATATCTCCTAAGATTGCAACTCTATTAAATCTAAAATATATCAGCAAGTGAAATATATTTTGATTCAGATTAATACCTGGCCACAAACAATCATTCAGGGACAGACTGCCTATTTCATGTGAGCTCGCATCAAATACAATACGCATTTTTGCTGTAATGCTTTCTTCTCTATAAACTGCCTGATGCGGCATATAAAAAACTGGCTTGTTTACTGGTTTCGTAGAATCTAATACTCTTTCTATTATCCCTTGATTTAGGTACTCTTCTAAAGTTTCTCTATATTTCAGGTATAATGTATTATCATGCTGCATTTTTCTCATCAGGATTTTTATTCTTTTTTCTGCAACACCAAAATTGTCGCCTAAATGTTCCCAACGTTTCTTCCAAGGCAGACTAACAATATAACGACCATCTTTGAAACTAACAGTTTTGTTGAATATCTCTAATGCTTTATCTTCATCGTAAGAATTGGAATCATCTCTGATACCAATTGGTTCCAAATCAAAAACCTTCTTCATCTGTGCTTCGACATTGTCATAAATTAACCAACAATGCATTAATTGTTTCCCATGTGGTAAATCTTCAATGCTACCGCTTACCAAATACCCAAATGCTGAGTTTTGTAACACTAAATTTGTATTTGGTACATAAATTTGCCCGGATCTTATCAAATCGAAAAATATTTCAGATCCTAAAAGTAACTGAATTTTACCCGGTTTGTGAAAGTCTGGATCAGCTAACGTAACTCCTTGTGGAATCTCAATATTACAGACATCAATTTGTCTAGAAGGCATCAAATGAGTAATTTTCGGAATTACGAAAAAATCTAGTTTACGACTGTATGTGTTTCCTTTATTTAAAATAACCGCACTTATTTTTGACTTCACCGTTGTTGAAATCCCAGATAAACATCCTACTGATAGGTTTACATTTTCTCTCTGCAAATGAAGCTTCTCAGCTAATTCCGATGAACAAAGATGAATCATACTTCCACTGTCAAGCAAAGTTCTGGCTGGAAATATTTCTCCTCCATTTCCCTTAATATAAACAATCGCTGTCGATAGTAGGACTCTATTAACTAATTTTTATTTACATTAGCTGTCATAAAACACTCGTTATCCTTACTTATAAATGGCTTCGCTACTTCCGTAGACGAACTGGCGTCTCACTTTTGATCCGACAGAGAGGCGATTTCGCAACTCTCTCTATTTTGGGAAATCGAAACTTTTTCTCGCTCATAACACAGTAACGAATTGTGCTTTTTTCTGCATAGCCTACAAGAGTAATTTGAAGGGAAATTTCTCACTCCATGATTTCCAAAACAGCAGAAACATAAGTTGTGCTTTTTAACATACTCGACTCTATCCTTTAAGCTGAATTTTTGAAATTTAGGGCATTTAAATAATTTTTTATAATTTTAAATAATTTAATAATTTTAAATAATTCCACATTACACAGTTTACAAATTAAAGCACGTTTTTCAGTCACACATGAAACCATTGAAGAAACCTTTGATTGACTTACTGAAGCTTTTGATTTAGACATTACTGGAATTCTAGAAGCGTTTAATGTCCTCGCGTGATCCTTTAGAAATTTTAATAACTCTGTAATTCAGAAGTCAAACAACAAAAATCAGCGTTATACCTACAACATTTTCACAGGACTAGTTTCGATGGTTTTTACCGAACCATCATCTTCAGCTGCAAAACCGCAAATGAACAAGATAGGAAATAATGATTAGATAAGATAAGAAAGCCTGGACAAGAATAAGCAAGTGGCGCCATCTGTTGGCGAAACCAAAACTAAAACATAATTTCTCTAAAAGCCGAAGGCAAATTTGGATTGGAATTAGGATCGTTAACTAGAACAGAAAGATTTTTATGAATGTGAAATGCCTCTAAAAAATCCAGTTCTCCAATGGAAGATGTTTTTTGAATAATTTTGGCAGCAGAAAAATTGAAAGTGTGATTTTCGGACCAACAATGTTGAGCAACAGAAGACTTCTGTGTTTCCTTTTTTCTAACATATGCCTCATGTTCTTTGACGCAAAATTTTAAGGCTCTCTTAGTTTGGCCAATGTAAATTAAACCACACTGGCACGGAATCCTATAAATACCCCAGGAATTCATATCCGGAATGGGGTCCTTGAGTATAGAAGTTGGAATTTTATTGATGGGAGAATAAACAACCCGAAAGTTAAATTTCTGCAAAATATGTGCAACTTTATAGCTAATTGATGGAAAGAAGGGAATGACAACAGAATTTTTATAATCTCCTAAAATAAGAGTGTGGCTTTTAGTGTGTTCAGATGAGAATTTTTTAACTGCTTGATTAATAATGTTGGGTGAAAAGCCCCTGTCAATAGCTATTGCTTTTAAATAATTTAATAATTCTAACCCGGATATTATCATTTCAAAGGCCGACAAAGGCGGCCAGATAGTCGTCATGGATAAGAACACTTACATCGATGGTGTCACTAAACTCTTAAACGAAGGACCATATAATCCGATCCCTAAAGATCCTTCACCTTCGGACTTATCCAAAATAAAAACTGCGATCAAATCTTCGCAAATCATTTCAAGCAACTTAAAACATTCGCTTATCCCATCTGTTGCGAATTTTGCCAGATTATATGCTCTTCTCAAAATTCATAAAAGTGGTATTCCTTTCCGCCCTATTGTATCAAATTTAGGTACTGCCTCGTATCCTTTAGCTAAATATTTGGTTTCTAGATTTTCCACTCTATTAGACAATAACATTTACACCATAAAAATTCAATAGAGTTTGTAAAAAAGGTTAAAAACATTTCTCCTAGTAATTTACTCATGGTTTCTTTTGATGTAAAATCATTATTCACCAATGTTCCAGTGGAGGGTACATTAACATGTCTAGAAACCAGACTTCGCGAATTTCATTTCTCTTGCATCGAAATTGAGGAGCTAATTTCTCTCCCTCAACTCTGTTTGAAACAAACACATTTTGTTTTCCAAAATAAATATTACAAACAAACTGAGGGATTAGCCATGGGAAGCCCCCTCAGTCCCATCCTGGCTGATATCTACATGCATTATTATGAATCAAAATTGTTTGAAACTTTAAACTTCCCGGCATGGTTCCGCTACGTAGACGATACTTTTAGCCTGTTTGAAGGTAATAAAGATGGTTTAAATAAAGTTCTTTCAACAATGAATTCTATTGATCCTGCTATTCAGTTCACTTTTGAACTTGAGACTTGCAATTCTCTTCCGTTTCTCGACATTCTGGTCACACGGAACACATCCAACTTCAGTACTACAGTTTACCGTAAACCTTCATCGGTTTGCCTTCCACCACACTTTAAATCATGTCATCCGACTAAACAAAAGTTAGCTTCATTTTATTCCTATGTTTTCCGTGCTCTTCAAGTTTGCTCCTCCAAACTAGCCCTTGATGAAGAACTAAATTATTTAAAAGCAATAGCTATTGACAGGGGCTTTTCACCCAACATTATTAATCAAGCAGTTAAAAAATTCTCATCTCAACACACTAAAAGCCACACTCTTATTTTAGGAGATTATAAAAATTCTGTTGTCATTCCCTTCTTTCCATCAATTAGCTATAAAGTTGCACATATTTTGCAGAAATTTAACTTTCGGGTTGTTTATTCTCCCATCAATAAAATTCCAACTTCTATACTCAAGGTCCCCATTCCGGATATGAATTCGTAAACACACGAAACGTTAATAAAAAAAAGACAAAATAAGTTTTTTAATTGCATCTTAGTAAGAAAAAATGAACATTGAGACGATGAACAGAGAAAAATGTATGCCAACACTTAACGTCGCATCAGGAGTTCTAGGCGTATACTGCTATACTGCTTTTATAATTTTTGTAATTTTGTTGTTGAATTATGCGTGGCGTAAATGCGAAGAAAATTATGCTTAGCAATAAAGTTAAAAGAAACAGAAAATAGGTTAGTAGCAATGACTCTGACAGCAGAATGGTGGACTGCGAGCTGCGCGGATGCGTTGAATTGACTTATTCTATTTCCCGTCGATAGCTATATATCATAATAAAATAACACCACACACATTACAGTTTCAATAAATTTATTTTACATAGCGACTCTCTGGCGCTACGTTTCACCTTACAGCCTAACATATGAATCGCAACTTCCAATGTACCACAAAATCGAGTTTTTCACAGAAAACATTTCAGTGCCGATTCCGGCGGCGCATGCGCCATTAGCCAAGATTCCGCTCTAGCGCCAAACATTTCTCAGCTAATACAAAACATGCGAGAAAAAGCTCAATAAATATTTTGGGCTATCGTCAAATTCTGAAACCTTTCAGCCGTTTATTTTTATTTTTTCCATTTTCAAGTGCAGCATGTTTGCGTTTCAAAAAATTTGTGCTTAAGTATATTTAAATGCTCATTACGTAAAACAACTATAAAAAAATTTCGCTGATGCAGCGGACAGAAACAGAAAGCGTTTTTTGTTATTTGGGTTTTAACCCGAATCATGCTTTCTATAAAAACGTTTTGGTTTTATTTCCCAGTATTTGAGTTCAACAAAAATGTTTTATGTTTGAAACAGAAATTAAAAAAAAAAAAAAAAAAATTGCTTGCTAAATAAATTATGCGTGTATATACAGTTAACGCATCCCATGTACATACATAGATGGCTTTAGCGTAATTATATGTGAAATTGTATTTGTATTTTTCTGTAAAATATAACATGAAAGACTAAAGAAACGAAGCTTTGTCAAAACAGCGAAAATACAGGGTCAAGCCTATGTAACATGGAGAGAATGTGTATCTTGCTAACCTGGCGAGGTATCACCAAGCTGGACACGGTTTAGGCGACTTTTGCTCGGTCCACGTATGAATTGTCGTTGAATAAATGTAATTAATCCAGATATATAACTGTGATCGTACCCGGCACTAATATGCTCCCCAGCAATTTCTCGGTGGCCGTAGGAAAACTAAATAAGACAGCAGTTTAGGTTTGGCATAGTTCAGCGCGAGTTCGGAGCAATGATGTATTTCCGAGTTAGCTTCGGATTTTAGATGCGCTTTGCACTGCGTTGTTTCTAACTAGGTTTTGTACACAGATGCTCAGAATGTCCGTATTCTTCACAGGGTATGATGTGTTTCTTTGGAGTCTATTTTTCGATTTTCAAGTTCACACTAAACATGTTGTTTAAATGATGAATTTCTTAACCTGCTGATTTTTTCCTTAGTTCAATAAGGGAAATAGGTAATTTTTCAAAGTTATTTTTCTACTTCGCCTGAATTGTTTAACTTTTAGTGCAGGATAGTTTCTTCTTTCTAAATCATTTTTTATGCTTTCCTCTGACATCGGTTTAGGAAGATTTTTTACAATAATCATAAGTGGTTTCTTACTCTCGAGCTGGAATGAATGATAGGGGATATTCTTGTCTTTAAGTATTTCAGTTGCATTTCATAGTCTTTAACGGTCTTCACGTTTACATACAGTGACTGGGTTTCCATTTCAGCTTCGAATTCATCCAAACAAACATTGCTTACAAGTTCACGCACTGCCATCCAATCTTTTTCTTTCTGAGATAAAACTCTTTCGGCGGGGGGCGATTTCCTCTTCTGTTGCTCCTTCTGCTTCTCGGTTCTGAATATTTTGTAAAGTTTAGAAACGATTTTCTTGCGGTTTTTCCATCGGTTTGGCGGGTGTTGGTGCTTTTGCTGCCTTCTTTGGTGGAATTCACGGTTCCGGTGGTTGAGTCATCTGCTCTCAGTAGGATTTTCGGGGGCTTTCATCACATATTTTGGTGATACTGGATCATTCTTCTTTATATTTTCAAGGAATGCATTCGTCTCTGCACTTTGATTGCCTGACAAGGCTTTCATAATTGCTTCTACTCCATATTCTTTAATAATCCGCTGTACATTCTTTGACTCGGTAGCATCCATTGTTTTGAGTCGTGTTACTTCTCTCGTCTACGCATCTGCTTTCGATTTAGAAGATTTCTTTTTCTTTGGTAATCTTTCATCTTTCTGGAAGCTGTCTCGTCGAGGATTCGGCTGGGATTCTATCGATCTCGTAGATTGTTCGGAATCATATTCATCATCAAAGTCAGAGGATGTCCTGAAAAGCACATTTTCTCGTGCACCCGAAGGTAACACTGCCGGCTTCAAACTCTGAGAAATATTTCTTATTATTTGCCGATTACTTGTACTGCTATCGAAAACTAAACTCTCTGCTGATTGTCAGTTTCTAAGTATAAAGACGCAACACAAATATTCCACATCTTAATAGCACTAACGGGATCGCATACGAAGAAATTGAGAAAAATAAGTCTGTACCAGCTCATTGCGCATCTGAATTTTACACTCACAACATATCCCCCTCAAACAGAACACCCTCAAACACCCTCAAACAGAACAAGTTGTGTAATTACTCAATATACAATTCTTTTCAAGAACACATATGAACAACATCCCAGTTGTTAAGCCCTCGGATGTGATGATATATATCAAAATAATAAAAAATCGCAAAGGTACGAGATGGGTTGACTGTAAGTGAATTTCATGGCTTTTCCGATGTGGAACGTAACTAAGAGCCAGTTCGCTTTACAAAGGATCTCAAAATGTCATCTTTTCCCTTACAGAAATAACCACAACGTGTTTTGCATAATCGAACAAATCGAATCGCTCCACAACTGTGGCCTTTTTGTTCCAAATTTGTTCACGAAGACTTTTTAGTAATTCAATGTAGTAGTATTGATTAACAGTCTCACCACTGAGAACCCATTGAATCATGATGTCAATCATGATCTTCTTCCACAGAGTCCCTTACACCTGAAAACCACTTATGCCATTCACAGACAAAATTTCATTTCCATAAGCCTCGGTTAATAATTGAAATGTTTCCTCTGTGGCTGATTTCTGAAGTTTCACAAGAAACTTGATGTTAATTTGCTGTTCGGTGTTTATATTAGACATTTTTCCGGCGGAATGCAGTCACGTGTTCACTCAAAGACGAAGTACTCCACAATGGTGTCCTTTCGGTTAAGTCAAAAACTGGTTGCATGGATAGAAGGTGTGGTATGACGTCGCCAAAACAGTTGTTGCCAACTCCACTCTGTTTTCAAGCTACTTAGTTAGTCTCGTTTTCTTTTTTGTGTGTGTGTGCTACGAGGGCGTTGTATTTCGTGTGTAATATGGTATGTGTATTTGTGAGATGTTCCCGGATTATTGCTACAACCGACGAACATTACTAATGTCTTAACTTAGGAGATATCATTTTGATACTAAAAATTGAGCATCATTTTCTCTTAGCTTAGGAGATACTATTTTGAAAGTAGATACTTTTTGAAGAGAGTGTTTGTACTATTTAAGCAGATAGAAAGGGCAATAGCAGGATGAACACCTATATAGGATGTTATGGATCTGTATAGTATTCAGTAATACTTAACTATTCAATGTTAATATTTTAAATAATTATCACCTGATGTGTCTACTTGTAGCATTAAGATATGAATAATTAGTATGGCTTAACAAGAATGCCATTATTCTAAGCGTTATTAGCTTCTTAAATATTTAATTCTTCTCCTTTAAAATTTATATTGCGCTGAAGGTGTGTGTCATCACAACATAAAAAGAATTACTTTTCATGTAAAAGCGTAAAGCCAGAAGACAAACATCACAGAATTCCTGTCCCTTCATTGAAGCTTATGCTCCTCTCTGTCTGTTCTTTTCAAAACCTTGAAGAATTTTATCCTTAAATATTTTGTCAGTATTTGTTTTTCCTGAAAGTCGTTTTTCTTTAACATTTTCTTACTGTTGCCATTTATCATTTGCGAACTTTATCTTGCTGTAACCACACATGTGAAAGCTCTTGGATTCCAGATGCCGATTTTCTTAATTAAAAAGAAGTTAATTAAACCTTTTTTGTTTAATTATTTCCATCAAATTGCTTAACATATAGTTCAAAATGCTTTATAAGTTGCACGAGGTTTTCTGATCGCAATTTACAGTTAAATATTTTTTTTTATTTCTAGAAGATTAAAATTTCTGTATTAAAATACATATTTTTAATCTATCTATCTATCTATCTATACATACATATATAAAGAAGGTGACACTCTTACATACAGAAGCACATGCATTTTTAGACTTTCGAATTTTCTGAAATGCAAAGATATGCAGATGCCTGAAAACTAAATTTTGCCGTTCGATTAGTTGCGAGTTTTTTTTTTTACGTCCTTGCAATCTCCATCTGAAGTTACATTCGTTCATAGTAGTATTATTCCTATATTTTCCGGAATAAGCTTATTTGGAAATATTTTATTTCTAAATATTTGCTTCTGTCAAGTTTTTCCTATTCACCACTGCATCCAGAGTGAAGCTTGTTATTTGTTTTACCCATGATCACAATGGATATTAACTGAATTCCACTGATAATTTTGACTGGATTGAGAAAGAATAAAAATAATGTTGAAAACCGTAGCATTGGATATAATGAAAGGAGGAACCTGAAAAATGTAACATTACGACTTTGTGACTTTACTGCAAGCAGTTCTCTTCCAGGAACAAAATTACATCAATTTTATACACAATTACCGCTCGCTGTGCCACTTGAAATTTTGTATACTAAATTCAGCTTTGCTCAATTCTGAAATGAGTAACTGCATCGAGATACTGAATTTTGAAATAATAAAGCTCGCTTGAAGAAATTTAATAGTAGTTTCATTCGTAAACTACTGATAAAGAGGAAGTCAACAATACCGACATACGCCATATGCAACATATCCATCTTTCACAATTAACCCAGTCTCCTACTTTTAGATAAATTTTTTTCAGCTTTATTTTAGATAATGGTTCACCCCATTATCTCAAATCTATACAGTGTAATTATTTTTCCATCAATGAACAAGGAAGAAAAGCTGTTAGTCTAAAAGGAGGCTTTAAAATTAATCAGCAGTTATAGCAGCTAGTGTCTTTTATTTTGCCATCGATAGGTCCTTTGGTTCCCTGGGTTAGGTGGTCATTAGCCAATTAGATCCCCGTCAGTGGAATCAATAAAAATTAGATCTAAGTGCAATGTTTTCCAGTTAAACAAAGACTTTGCGAAAAACTGCTAAAATGTTGACATTGTTATTTTTTCTTAGTTGAAGAAACCGTTCTCGTTTCGCATACGTTTCTGAAATATTTCTCTAGATCATGATTTTCCAGCATTCTTATGAATTCGTACACTTTGCGCTGAATGGAGTATAGTCGGCACTAAATTTTCCAATAAAAGCTCAGAAACATGTTGCTGCTAAACATATTGTTTATAAACATACAGAAGAAAATCCCCGACCTCGCATCGTTCATCATTAAATCACCGCTTTGCCTCTAACACGCAATGCAGTTTCATTGAAAAACTGTTTCATCTATTTCGGGTTATGTTTTTGCCAAATGTAGCTAAATTTTTATACAACACAAATTGAGAGGAAAACTGGTTTGCAATAATTTGTTTTTCTACCAGTAATTTAATAGACTCCCCGTCCCAAATTAGTACCTACACTTAGGAAAACATTATGATGTCAGATGGAGGCAACTCGTACAAAATAACCCATCTCTCTAAGGAAAAACTTTGTAGTCAAACTTTTCTTCCCCGAAACTTGGCATGTAATCCCGAAACTATATTATCAGGGAGATTTTCCTTAAATATCAATTAAAATTGATTTATTTGCGATTAAAGTTATCTTAACTTGACATTTTCACTCTCAATTTTTACTTTCCACAATTGTAGCACTTATTTTAGAACACATTTTCGGCGCGAATTTACAACTATCGCACTCTGTTCAGACACGCCCCATTTAGTAAGAACTCTACCCAAGGACCTTATGAGAAATAGACTAATCCAAACAGGTTTTCTCCCTCGTCTGACGCGTTGTCGTCTGTCACCTTGATAACATTCGGAGGAGTAGGGACGACTTGCAGAAATTTAACATTGGTTGCCTATTGCAGCGTGTATAATTGTCAAGAAAAAGCTGGTTGTAGCGCCTCATTTCACAAATCAGAATTTCTACATATTTTTATTTTTGAAATTGAGATTGATTTTTAAAAATTTAATATATTTATCATGCATAATTAACGCTCCAAATAATTATAAAGCTATTGCGTGCTTTCAGGGCTGGATATTTTTTTAGCTTTTCCTATGCTGTAAGGAAATTTGTAACTACGTCTTTTAGAAAATAATATTTTAAATCTGAACTAATAGAAAATTTCAAATAACCAATTTTCTCCTGCAATTTTTATGCTTTTGATTGCTGTAAATAAGTAAAAAATACTAAAATATTTAAAAACGAATTTTTGAAAGTTTTGTTTAAAATTATAAATTGTGCTGTTTTTTTTTTAAATTATAGATGAGAATTATAACATAATTTCTATAAAGGAATTTTGTTTCAATTATATTTCATAATATATCTAATCATAATCACTTTTGACTCCTTAAACATTTTTATACACTTAATTCTAATATTAAAATTGTATTTAAACATAATAAAGAATTTTACTTGTATTTTATAATGATTATTTTTTTATTTATTTTTAGTTCTGCAAAGGTTTTTTTTTTTTTTTTTTTTTTTTTTACTGTTAATTTTATTTATTAGCTCAAAGGTGCGGTAGCCTAGAAAGGCTATTAGTTTCGAAGCGGCATTTTGCGCTGTTTTACTATAAATGTCCATGTCTCATTGCAAATTGTTGTTACCAAATATTATCGCCCTTCATTATATGTAAAGAAATTAAATAAGGAAGAATTGCATGAATACATGTATGTTTCTCACACTGTGACAAAAAGGACAGTATCTAGAGACATCAAGTTTTGAATAATGTAATCCTCCACCCGAACGGACGGCCGAATTTCGAATTTATTTTAATCTATTTCATATTTTGTAAAACTTTTACGAATTTTTGATTAACAAACTCAAGGAGTTCAGAGCGAGCACTGTACGGAAAATAACAGTTTTATCTCCAGTGCGGAAATTCTAAAGTAATGCTGTTTTCAAATGCATGTGGTTTACGGGCAAAGAACATGATATTCAATAAATATAGATAACACACAAAACGTTAAAAAAAAAAGTTCCTTTAGGGCGTAATGTAAAATCTGAGTGCTTCTAGATTTTATTTTATCTTTTTATTTTCCTTCATTACACTCAGAAAATTTTATGCTCCGAATTTTATAAATTACTGAAATAAGTATTTCACTTTAATGTTAATAAGTTAATGATGACATAATCAAATAAATGATTGTTTTGTAATGTTGTTATAGTTTGGAAAATCACTGCCTGAAAATAGTCATTAAATTACAAAAAAAAAAAAAAAAAAAAAAAAAAAATTAACAGATCTTGTTCAATTTTACCTTATTTATTTCAAAGGATCACGTACTATCAACCTTATTTAATTTTACATTATTTGTACGCAAAATTAAGTTCATAAATTTTGTGCTTAGAGTTTTTACCGTTTTACCAAAGTAAAGATGTTTGTACAAGAATTACGAGTGAAAAATTGCGCAAAATGCAGTAAAATGTGCTTTAATGAGATATATAAAATCCTATTTGGAAAAAATTGTGTCTTTCATAATCTCATCACTATACAACGTATCACATTTAATAATTAAAAACAGTTATGTGATACACACGTCATAGGTTTCAATGTTAAAGTAAACCAGATCGTCCCTACTGTTTTTCTCGGGCATGTCCGTGACGCGCGCCCCCCCACTGGGTTAGTCTATCTCTTATAAGGTCCATGCCCCCAAATAAGTGTAAACACAAAGGTGCGTAGGCTATGGGGGTGGTGGAAAATCTTCTGACTTCCATATTTGAAATGGTTAAACTCCTTTATTAACAAAGTGAATGGTTGTATGTAATATATATAATCTATAAAAACCGGATTTGTAAATAGTGAAAGAATACGATTAGTCATTCAAACTGTGAATAGTTTTAAACGACTCTTAAACTTTTTCCCACTAAGTATAAAATTAATTTCGGAAATATGTGAGAAACGTTTTTGAATGAAAATAATTCTGGAAGGGACATTTGTCAGGTATATAGGAATATTTCCTAAATTGTAAGTCTGATATCCCAATTAATATTAGTTTGATAATCTCGAATAACTATTTCTGATTGTCACAGTGCAGTTAGGGAGGAGCCTTGCAAAACAATAGCATCTTTGAGAGATGATATTTTATGAGAGTTTGCAACCAATGGAGGATTAATAGTTTAATAATTTTTTTTTATCGTTTGGACTATGAAGTCGATATTTTAATTTTTTCCGTTTATAATTATGTTATTAACTACATCAGTTTGAATTCATTTTCATTTCTCATATTAAGCAGTGTCATGAATGAACGAACTTATTCACTATTCGACAATGCAAGCATTTAATTTTCTACGTTTTTTTAAAAACTTTTTTATAGGAAATTATGGTATTCATTAAACGTTTTTGGAAAACGTTTGTTAATATCTGTCTGGAATTTAGGAGAATGGTAAGCACTACTCTGACGCCTATAACATTAACGTTTATTTACATTGTTTCATATCGAATTTCACAAACAGATAATGAGTCCTTTTTCTTTTGGATTTCATGGTGACTTAATATTGCCACTCCAATTCAACTTAATTTTATCAAAAACCATATGATGACGCAATAAATCAACATGATCGAAACAAAACCACATAAGTAGTTTTCCTGTATATGAAATTATCAGTATTATAGATACTAATAAACCAAGTTTTATGTCGCTATTTACATCAACATCCACTACGTTTGATATTTTATTTCAAATTCTTAATCTTTAATAATTAAAATCTTGCCTTAGTATATATATATATATATACTGTTACGAATTTGCTATTTAAAAAGCTAATGTTAGTTCAATTATAAATTAAATGGTTTTATTTCTCGCGCAGTGCAGCGCGTGACGAATATTAAAAGAAAGCTAAGCCGGAAAATTGAAAATACAAGAGCGCGTGCATTAAATAAATAAATATCTCTTTTTGATTTCGAGAAGTACTGGAAAATTCTAGCGCGTGATTTTAAAATCTTATAAAAGGAGGCAAACATCTCAGTTTGTAGTAGTTGCTTAGTTTGTTGTTGTTTAGAAAACTGCTCTTGTTGATTGTAGCGAATTCGCGGATTAGCGTTCTTTAGCTGTTTTGAATTACGTTCTATTGGACATTTGAGTAGTTAAAAGATAACTACTGTGAGATATTGTAATACTGCATGATAATTTGAGAAAATTTAAGCATTTTTGTTGTGATAATAATAAATTTTTTGTTCATTTTTCATCGGACTTGTGCATTCATTTCATAACGAACCCGTACGCACGCAACAATACTTACAGTTGTTTTGCTTATATTTCCGTAATTGCATATTTTAATTATTATTCTACTGCAACCTCACCTCAAACCAGAACGGTACTTTAAATAAAGTGTTCATTAACATCTGTAAGTTGATATCCAACAACGCAAAGTCGGAGACGGCAACACAGGAAATTTATGAAACCAGGAACCTATGGGAAGGCGCATTGGACTTTAATATTAAATAAACAAATTGTATACTCTTTTTGAAAAACAAATGTTGCCCGTGCATTACATACCAGTTTTTTCCTGAACTTAAGTGGTATAAAAATTTGGTTGCTTTTCTTTACAACAAATTTTAGATAGCTTTAGAAAATTGTTTCTAATGAAACTGCGTTGTCTTTTAAAGGCGAAGCCGTGGTATTGTAAGGTTTTGTATTATACCTAGGATATTTTTCTGAATATTTTAACGGAGAAAGTTTGTTCCAGGAGGACAGCACCCTATGCTCTAGTTTTTTTTATTCCGTTCACGGGGATCAAACAGGCTGATGAGCACCTAACCCAGTGAACCAGCTGCTCTGTCGATGGCGAAAAGGAAAACACTAACTGCTATAACTGCTGCTGAATTTTAAGTCTCATTCTGCCATTTCTACCTCATGCTTGTTCTTCCTTTCTTATTGATGCAGAAAAATTAAAATCTATAGACGTGAGATGATGGGATGAATATAAAGCGGAATAATATTACCTAAAATAGGAAGGCTGGATTAATTGCGAACGCTTTCTTGAGAGATGTGTTTTGTATAGCCTATGCCCGTATTATTGACATCCTCGTTAGCAGTGAATTTACAAATGAATCTTTTATTAAATATTTTGAAGATTTCTTTACTGTTTCCCAATTTAGAATCCCGGCAGAGTTATCCATTGCAGAATTTGACAGAGCTGATCTTATTGTATAAAATTTCAAGTGGCACAGCGAGCACTAATTGTGTATAAAATTGATGTAATTCATTAAATTGATTTTAATTATTATAAAGGAAAGATTTTAATTTGCAAAACGCGCATAAACAACTATATAAACAGATGCCGTGAAATTAAAGTGCACAATAACTCTATGTAATCAAATTCGACAGTATCGGGTTGCCACACATACCAAAAATGCAATCCTAATAATTATTATTCCTGAATTTTAAACTGGAAATCTAACGAACGGTAATGTAAAGCTTGTGTTTACCACACACACATGACGCACGAACATTCGGGATGCCAGAAAAAAGAATTGTTTGAAAATTTTAAAAAATGTAGATAAATCAAATTTTACTATTAGACAATAAATACATTTGAGAAGAATATAAAGAGCAGATACAACAACCTTTTTTAAAAAATTAGAAACAGAGCTAAATATTACTTCCTCGAACCTGAACTGATTGAAGAACTGTTTTGGGACTATCAGAGAAAGTGCAAAATTAGTTACACTAAAATAAAGTAGTAGATAGACACGAATCAATTAGAAAAGGAAAAGTATAAAGAATAAAATTATAGAGAAAAGATTTTAATTTGCAAAACGCTCATAAACAGCTATATAATTTGAGGTATCACGTGAAATCGTACAGGATAAATCTATGTATATTAATTCGACAATATCGGGTTTGGATTCTGGTCAGATTCAAATTTCAGTTTTAGTAAGGGAAAAATTTGACGGCGAAACACCCAAGTGACACAATTTTTGGGATCCGTTTAAAACTACTATTCACGATAACGAATTGTTAAATGATGCAGAATAGTTTAATTACTTAAAAACATATTTAACACGTGATGTGGAAACTTCCGTTGGAAGTCTATTATTGATTTAAAAAAATTATAAAAAAGCAGTTGAGTTATTAAAATTGCGGTTTCGGAGGAAATAATAACAGACTAATCCACGAAACACATTCTTAATAAATGTAAGATATTTGGCATTTAAACCATAATGTTCAGCACCATGTTTTTTTGAAGAAACACTAAGTATAGGATGATCACTTTCATTATGAGGAAGAATCTTCATGAATTCTCCATTCAATTCTCCACAAATTAACATCAGTACTCTCTGTCAGCTTTTACAAAACCTCCTCCATGTGATAGACTGCCAGTGTTAACTAAGGTGGAAGGAACAGACGGGGCAGGCTATTGTTCGCCTGCTGATGTACAACCTGAACCTCTGGGGTTGCATTATTATTATAAATATTTTCATTATTCAAAACATGATATTATTTACTACTTTCAATAGATTTAGGTATAGTATGAGTTTTAAGCTATGTATCAGTTTAATTTAGCACTATCAGAATCAATTTTCCCCGAGCTGGGTAAGGTTGACTCAGCCTTTCTTCCCAGGAGTGGGTCGATAAAATGAGTACCAAATTCGCTTGGAGACTAAACCACCGAAAGTCCTGCAAAAGCTGACCACTTGTCAGGGGCATAGATTAATTCCCGTTGTAAACCAGAATATGCAACCAAAATATCAAAGCGTAGCGTGTATCTTCACAAAACATATTTCTATTTGTATACTACATCTAATAACATATATAATTTAACATGAATAAAATGGTTGTAATGTCTTTGGAGTTATTCCATAACTTAATTTCTTCAAGAAGAAAGAAGATGCAAAGCCTAATATACCGAAGATGAAACGTATTTTACTTGAATATTCCTGCAATTTTTCCGTAACTTAATTTTTACATGAAGAACAAAGATTTTAAGCTTAACTTACCAAAATGCATACCTAATAATTATGCTTGTATTTAAAAAAATATATATTTTAATAACGAGCAGAATCGTTACTTGCATCTGGATTTTAAACTCGAAATCTAGCGAATCTAACGAAATAGTTGCCACAAAATTATGATTCACGAACATCCGGGATTCCAGGAAAATAGAGTATACGAAAAAATAATTGCTTGAAAAGAAAAAAAAAAGAGATAAGTTAAATTTTCCTGTTAGATAATGAATACACTTGCGAAGAATATATAGAAGAGCACGGAGCTACGAGCAGCTACAAAAAATTTATTAACAGAACTAAATATTACACCCTCGAACTGATTGAAGAAGTGTTTTGAGGACTATAAGAGAAACCGAAAAATTAGTTACATTAATATAAAGAAGTGGAAGTCAGACGCGAATCAGTTAGGAAAGGAAAAGAATAAAGATTAAAATTATAGAGAAAAGATTTTAATTTGCAAAACGGTCTCACCTGAAATTCAAGTGCAGGATAATTCTATGTATATTAATTCGACAATATCGGGTTTGAATTCTGGTCAGAATCAAATTTCAGTTTTAGTAATGGAAACATTTGATGTCAAAATACCCAAATTACAAAATTTTTGAGATCCGTTAAAATTACTTTTCACGATATCGAATAGCTAAACGATGCAAAATAGTATAATAACCTAAAAACATATTTAACAGGTGATGCCGAAATTTTCGGAGAAGTTCTATTATTGATTACAGAAGATTATAACAGGGCAACTGAGTTATTGAAAATCGGACTTTCGTAGATAATAATTACAGCCAGACACCTCTATATCTAAGATTACACAATCTCACACCACGCAAATACTCGAAAGACATCATGTCATTAACAAAATTTTAAGACCTCTTTATTATGATATATAAGCTTTGCCCAGTTTCGTATTGAGACAAATGCGTATGGATACATTCTTCTTCCCATTTTAATTAGGAAGTTATCAGCTGATATAGCCTTAGAATTTAACCGATTGCATGATCCCGACGAAAATTAAAGCAAAAGACTTGAAACATTTTAAAGAAAGAAACTGAATTTAGAAAATGTGTATTTCTTTTAACTGGATGGAGTTCGATAATTTTTATTAAAAAAATACAGATAAATATTTTCGCGCAATCAAACAAAATAAAGACAAGGTCGTATTACAAGAAAATAAAAAAAATCTAAAGAAAGTTGCAACGACTGCAAAATACGTTTACTTCCTTGTTTTTTATAATAAAACAACTACTTACCTGAAAATTCGCTAAGAAGCTACAATCTCGGCATGAATATGTTTTGCTTTTACTGAGATTTGTATAAGAAATGATACAAATGGAATTATAATTCAGCCGTATTACTGTTGGATGACTTCTAAAAATTTTTATTTTTAGTTCCCTAGGGCTTCACGAGATGAGGAAATATAATGGACTGGTTCTCTCAAGTATGAAACTTTACCTTTCAAGATTTGGATTTTCTCAACGCCTGTGATGTCTGTGCTGTTTCTTCTACTGCCGTGTTTGTCCTCTAGAATTACCACGTGCTGAACTTTTTAACGTCATGTGCCTTGATAGCTTTGTTTGTCACCGAACCAGAAATATCCCGCGATATCGCGGTAATATTTATTTAATTCGGTTCAAATCATAAAGTAACGGATCATTTCTCAGATGACTACAGCAAATCTAATATATCGCAAGAGAAGGATATTCTTAAAAGAAATGGTAATTATTTTAAATGTTTCTTGTGTTATGAAAAGTTCCCTGTTATGTTGAATGCAATATATGCCATAAAAGACAACACAGAGGAGGAGCTACATGAAAATATTTCCAGCTGTAAATGATTCTTTATATGAACAAGTAGATCCCGTTAATAGCTCTGAAAAAGAATTTACGTCATTAATGCCGGAAAAAGAATTTACAAATTGTAAGTAAAGTGTTTTTCTAAAAATATTTCTGGCATTTGTTCTTAGCACAAGAATTAAAATGAAAGTACGTTTTTTACTTGACTCAGGAAGTCAAAGAATATTTGTTCGTAGAAATTTATCAAAGAAATTAAATTTGCCTATCTCAAAGAAAAGACAAATTACACACTTTTGGTAAGAATACTGCATTGAATAGTCTAAGATATAGGGTAAAATTGCAGTTATGTAACATCGAAAACCAAACTAAATGTTTGTCTACTCAAGCATTATAGATTTACCTGAAATTTGGGATGCTTTAATAAAAATTCCTAACAAACAACTGAATAAAAAAATCTAACATTTAAATATTAATTTATCTGACTGTGAAAATGATGAATATAATAATCGTAAAATTGGCATACTACTTGGAAGGGATTACTTTTGGGAAATAGTTTCCAGTGAAACTAAACGCTTAATTTTTCCATGAATGCTAATAGGTATACTGTTGGGATGACACTGACGTCTAGTTATACATTCATGTTTAAGCCTCAAACTATCATTGATTGGAGTTTTCAACGTTGCTCTTAAGAAAGGGTTTGACGAGGATAAACTATCGTCGTGACAGTTAAAAGCGTTTTGGGTATTAGTAGTCCTAGGTATGCATAATAACTCCTCCTTCCTCTGATGTCCACTTCTTATGAAGAAGCTCTTCGAAATTTCGAATCAAGTTTGACTTTTATAGAAGGCCGTTATGGAGCACAACTTCTTCGGAAACATGATTCTGGTAATTTTGAATACAATTACTATACAATAGAAATACAAAGAAATTAAGGATTGCTTCAATGCTTCTTTCGCATCCACCTGAAGCTGTGCCACTAAACGAATAGTTTCATCCGAGACCAAAACGTAAACACAGATAGCTTAAAATTTATACTAAATTTCGAATTAACAGAATGGCATTTATTTCTGATACTGAGAAGGCATCTCTTCAAATTAGTATAGTATAGACTGATCGTGGTATTGTACGTTTTCTGTAGGAAGACAATTTACCACATAATATATCGGATACTGAATCCAAAATCCTATGAATGACTGTGACAAAATCCTATGAGTCCTGTTTGGTATTACTTCCAGTATTTTTTCTTTTAGCTGCTGTAATTAAATTCCACTTCAAGCTATTAAGTATCCGGATACTTGGTTCATGTTAAACGAATCGATGCACTTCGACGATTCCTTATCAGGAACTCCGAATGAAGAAGAAGCTTTCGCAAGAACTAAATAAGCAAAGCACATAATCAAACGTGGAGGAAAGTTTCGAAAATGGAGATAATATTTCTGAAAACTTGTGGGCTTTTTCTGACTTTAGAACTAGTACATCCGGCAATACATTTATTTGATCAAATGTATTAGAATATTACTGCATAGTCAAAAGAACGTTTTGAAATTTGACGTCAGAAACTTATTAAACATTTATTAAATTATGATGATACTAAACGTACAATAATAAGAAAGATTTGAAGAATATTGGATCCAGTTCCTCTTACTGTCAGACTGACACTGAGTTTCCAAGAACTGGAACAAGGAATTCATTGGGTAAAGATTTACCTCAGAATCTAAAGGAAAACTGGAATAGATGCTATTCCAAATTACAACTCCTCAAAGAATTTTCATTTCAAAGAAATGCTTTCGATGAATGGGGGGATGATCGGAGATGCATTGCATTTACCAATATTTTGCAATGCCATGTCCGGGGCTAAGGTGAAATAGTGTATATCAGATTTCAACAAGGAAAGAACATCTGCACAAGTTTCGTGATGAACAAAATCAGAGTTTCTGCTCTGAAGAAACTCATTAATGCTACCGAAATTAGAATTTATGCGTGCGGAGATTGCGGCCAGTATTGATGATTACTTAAAAGACGTATTCAAAGTGAGCAATATTTTACTTTGATCCGACGCTTCCATTACATTGCAATGGATGAAAGGTACGACGAGTGATTCAAAACCAACAGATAACTGAAATAAATAACGCACCAGTCCTCAGAATTGAAATCGTTGTAAGAAAACGGAAAACACAGTAGAGACTCAGGAGAGAAAAAAAAATATTTCAAAATTAATGAAAGATGTTAAGGGTTTGCAAGGTACTATGGCCTCAAGGTAGTTTAAGTGTTGTCAATTCAGAAGACTTGAAAACAGAGAAGAAAACTACAGTGCAAATTTCATGTAATGCCACGTCAGTGGAAGAACCAAGACACGATATTGAAATATATACTAAATTCCCAAAACTTCATAGAATTGCAGCATGAATAAAACACTTTATACATACTGCAAGAGAAGTTGGTGACAAGAAAGGTCTCCTAGCAACTTTACAACTGTCAGTAGAGTAATTTATTGGTGAAACCTATGCAGCAAAACATTCTGAAGACGAAACAAATTAATTGTTTATTTATCAGGCAATAGCAAACGTATTAATCTTCATTGAGTTTAATCTAGAATTATATAAAAACGAGCATAGAACGAATTACATGAACACATACATAGGGGAAAGACTACATTTTTGAAAATGTGAAATAAAAGAAAAACACCTCTGCTTAATTCCTGGAAGAATCAATTTAGCGGATCTCTTAACGATAGACGAGCAGAATGAGATACTACATTCAGGAATAGCTGACGCAGTGGCTGAACCACGGAGCAGATTTTGGATTCTCAGAGGAAGGCAAAATGCTAAATTCTTAATATAGAATGCTTAATATGAAGGCTTAACAATGCGCAAATACTTAATAAGAAAACGATATAAGGTTCGTCCTGCAGTGCAAGTTAGAGCTGGGCTTCTAGTAGACTGTGTTCAATAATCTCGTTCATTAGATGAGACTGCCATTCATTTCGCTCAACACAGAAGGGATGATAATCGTTATAGCATTTAATTCGTAAAACTGTTCAGTAAATGGAAACCCTATAAAGAGGTGGATGTTTGTGAACGATTTTAAGAAGTAGGATCTTCTATATTACAAACAGTTTATGTATCGCATACCACTTTTATTTTGGATTTTTTTCATTGTATATGTATGTGTGTACGTATAAAATAATATATATATATATATATATAATATGTATGTGTGGGATGGCATCGTTCATTATAATCGGATGACGCGACAAGCTGTGAGAAAACATCTTTTACTTTTCCGATGATAGAAGTCAGACGATTCTGCCATTAAGACGATAATGCGACTGAAACATGTTTACGTGAAAAAGACGGTCGATTCTCTTCGTCTGTAAATATCATCTATGTAAATTCATCCTTCTACACATGTAATCATTTTGTAGTTTGTAGCAACTATTTGTTTTTACATTAAATATTCAAGTTATTTGTAAATTCGACCAGTTTATTAGCCCCTAGACAGCCACAAAAGAAGTAAGTTTACAGACATCATATTCCTAGATAGTAACTACCGATTCTACATATATCTGTGTGTATTAATACAAAGTGAAAACTGTTCCAAATCTAGTTCAAACTATGCACAGAAATCAAATTCATATTCAGCACGGAACGTACGATAAAATAAAATCTCATAATACAAGATAAAGTAAAATCGAGAAGCACAGGGACTAATTGCGTAAAAAGACGCAGGTTTCAAGCTGTATATTTTTTATGACATCAGTACCTGTGCTTTTCGAATTTACTCTATGTTGTGTTGTGTGATTTTATTTTATCTTACGTTCCGTGTTGATTCTGAATTGGATTTAATTGCAATACCATGTGTTAAAAGATATAAGGCATATATAGAAAATATACAAATAAAAAATATTACAATACGTATAAAATAGTTCATACACATACAGATAAATTGCAAAATAAAAGGCAGTTCCAAATCTAATTCAACTATGCCCTGACAGCTGCATCTTTTTATGTAAATTAGTCCCTTTGCTTCTCGGTTTCATTTTATCTTTAATGGCATATTCCGGGTTGATTATGAATTCGATTTAAATACTTCACCTTTATTTTGGAGTATATAGGCATATATAGAAAATATTGTTGCGTGCGTACGAGTTCGTAACAGATTGAATGCACAAGTCTGATAGATACTAGGTCAATAAAATTTATTCATATCAAATGAAATTCAATATCTATGGCCGAAATAATATTCATGGTAATCCAAAAATATCGCAGCACTTAAACACAGCAAAAAGATCACTTACAAAAATGCAAAAGAGCAAGGATCGCAACAGGCATAATTACCCAGGGGCAGTGGGGAGTTATATAGCTAAATGCAGCATGAATCTTTGAATCCGCACGTGAAAGCAATCTCGACACCAAGCGGATGCTCTGACTGTCTTAACGAGCAACAGAAAAAATCTTCGCGGATCGCCATTTGCCCACTAAATACTTTAACTTATGTAACTTTCCAATGGAGGTTTTAGAAAGCGGTCCTCAACTAAACATAATTCAGCTTTTGAAAGCATAAATCAATTGTTTTTTCAAAAATATTAAAATCTTCACCACGCTGCAAATCAAACATGTGATTTAAATTTTTTTTAGTTTTTGTGGTGAATATACTGAAGAAATAATTTAAGGACAGAACCTAGCACACAAATTAATACAAAAATAGGATTTATTCGAAAGCCACCGCTCTGTCTTAAAAAGACAAAGTAGTTTCATTTAATACATTGTATGCTATCCATTATGTACCTCAAGCATGTACGAAAAAACTGCTGAGTAAGAAATTTGTTATATTTTTTCTCATAACAATATTAATCTCAAATTTGAAATATTCTTTTAAAAATCCATAGCATCATCGTATCGAAACCTGTTTCAATTTCACATGTATTTCACGAAGAAATGTCAAATTTGAAGTACTAATTTTCCTAAATATTTAATACTCGAATCCATATAAGCTGCATGCATTTGTTTTAGCAAAGTGTTATGACAGATTTTCTTTAAAAGCTATAGGAGACAAATGATAATATTTCTCGACAGTAGTGCACGAGAATACCATGTATTTGTTAAGAAACAGAAACGAAGTATTTGTGAGATTTATTGAACATCCAAGTCTCAATTTTAATAGTTTTGTATTATTTTTCTCTACTAGTCTTGTATAGTTTAAGTGTCTCAACTGGGTATCGAAAAGTGTGTGTGAAAACACTGATCTGCATTATGTTCCTACACATTTTTTCCTTAAATTTAGTGTTTTTTATATCAACATGTCTGTAGTCAATGTGTACGTTGTATTAATTCCGGAAGTTCCCTGATTCTTCAAACATGAGTATACAAGCAGCAGTGAAAGTAAACAATAATTATGAAAATAAAGTATTCTACAACGATTTTTAATGCCAAGTCATAAATAATCAAACGAATAATTTGAAATCTCTGAATAAGTTTAATATCACAGTTTTCAGATTTTCAGAAGCGTTACTCATGTTCGGTTTTAGTGAGAATCAAAATAATATAAAATTGGATTCAAAATTGTGAAAATCTTGAAATTACAAATCCTTAACATAACAATTAGTATCATAATAATGCTAATTAACTGACGAAAAATGCATTTGCTGGCTCTGTAAGATTGCTTGGAAGGCCTCTAGCTTCAGACCACTAGCTTATAAGATTACTGTTTTTGAGCAGAATGATACATTAATTTTTAACAGAGTTTTAGTGTAATAGATCATGGTATCGATCTATTAGACTTTGCTGTAATTTGAGCTCAAAGACCAAATTCATTTTGTTAATCCGTCACAGCTCAAACAGTTCGGTAACCTAATCTGCGAACTATGTTGGCTTGAGATGAGTAAACCCTCCTAGAAAGCCAGACTATTTGTGAAAACTGCATCCAACGTCTTACATTCAAAATTACTTTAACCTGGTGACGAATTTCTGACCTAATATTTGCTGCAAAATATATTCTTTATAAACATATAGAAGAAAATCCCCGACCTCTCATCGTTCATTATTAAATCACCGCTTTGCCTTTAACACGCAATGCAGTTTCATTGAAAAACTGTTTCATCTATTTCAGGTTATGTTTTTGCCAAATGTAGCTAAATTTTTATACAACACAAATTGAGAGGAAAACTGGTTTGCAATAATTTGTTTTTCTACCAGTTATTTAATAGACTCCCCGTCCCAAATTAGTACCTACACTTAGGAAAACATTATGATGTCAGATGGGGGCAACTCGTACAAAATAACCCATCTCTCCAAGGAAAAACTTTGTAGTCAAACTTTTCTTCCCCGAAACTTGGCATGTAATCCCGAAACTATATTATCAGGGAGATTTTCCTTAAATATCAATTAAAATTTATTTATTTGCAATTAAAGTTATCTTAACTTGACATTTTCGCTCTCAATTTTTACTTTCCACAACTGTAGCACTTATTTTAAAACACATTTTCGGCGCGAATTTACAACTATCGCATTCTGTTAAGACACGCCCCATTTAGTAAGAACTCTACCCAAGGACCTTATAAGATATGGACTAACCCAAACTAACCCAAACGTTGCCGGCTGTCACCTTGATCACATCCGGAGGAGTAGGGACGACTTTCAGAAATTTAACATTGGTTGGCTATTGCAGTGTGTATAATTATCAAGAAAAAGCTGTATGTAGCGCCTCATTTCACAAATTAGAATTTCTAGATATTTTTATTTTTGAAATTGAGATTGATTTTTAAAATTTTAGCATATTTATCAAGCATAATTAAAGTTCCAAATAATTATAAAGCTATTCCATGCTATCATGGCTCGATATTTTTTTAGCTTTTCCTATACTGTTAGGATATTTGCAACTACTTCTTTTAGAAAATAATATTTTAAATCTCAACTAATAGAAAATTTCGAACAAGCAATTTTCTCTTGCAACTTTGATGCTTTTTATGGGTGTAAATAAGTAAAAAGTACTAAAATATTTAAATACTAATTTTTGAAATTTTTGTTTAAAATTCTAAATTATGCTGCTTGTTTAAAATTATAGACGAGTATTATAGCACAATTTCTATAACGGAATTTTATTTCAACTATATTTCATAATACATCATAGTGATAAACACTTTTGACTCCTTAAAAATTTTTATACATTTTATTCTAATATTGAAATTATATTTAACCGTAATAATTAATTTTGCTTGTATTTTATACTGATTATTTTTTTAAATTTATTTTTAGTTCCTAATAAGATTTTTTTATTTACTGTTCATTTAATTTATGAGCCTAAAGGGGCTGTTAGTTTCAAAGCGGCATTTTGCGCTGTTTTACTATAAATGTCCGTGTCTCCTTGCAAATTGTTGTTACCAAATAATATCGCCCTAAATTATATGTAAAGAAATTAAATAATGAAGAAATCTGCACGAATACATGTATGTTTCTTGCACTGTGACAAAAACGACAGTATCTAGAGCCATCAAATTTTGAATAATGTAATCCTCCAACCGAACATGGGCATCTGGATGGCCGAATTTCGAATTTCTTTTAATCTATTTCATATTTTGTAAAACTTTAACGAATTTTTTATTAACAAACTCAACGAGTTCAGAGCGAGCACTGTACAGAAAATAATAGTTTTATCTCCAGTGCGGAAATTCTAAAGATATGCTGTTTTCAAATGTATGTGGGTTACGGGCGAAGAACATGATAATCAATAAATATAGGTAACGCACAAAACTTTAAAAAAAGCTTCCTATAATATAAAAAATATCAGATCTTGTTTAATTTTACCTTATTTATTTCAAAGCATCACGTATTATCAATCTTATTTAATTTTACTTTATTTGTACGCAAAATTAAGTTCATAAATTTTGTGCTTAGATTTTTTACCGTTTTACTAAAGTAAAGATGTTTGTACAAGAATTACGCGTGAAAAAAATGCGCGAAATGCAGTAAAAAGTGCTTATGAGATAGATTAAATCCTATTTGGAAAAAACTGAGGCTTTCATAATCTCATCACTATACAACGTATCACATTTAATAATTAAAAAGAGTTATGTGATACAAACGCCATAGGTTTCAATGTTAAAGTAAACAAGATCGTCCCTACTCTTTCTTGCCGACATATCGGTGACGCGCGCCCCGCCCACTGGGTTAGTCTATTTCTTAGGTCCATGGTATCAAAGCGTTGACTTCTCTGGCTAAATCATCTAAACGAGCCATCAATTGATCAACTGGCTCGTGGACTCGCACAGCTCTGACTGGGTAACGATCTCTACGAGTTGCTTGCTGGGCTGCTTCGAATTTTATGGCGTAGACTAAAGCGCTTTTCAAATCTTAAATAACCGCCATTCGCAGTGCCATTTTGTATTTCAGGGTCCCAGATGCCATCGATGAAAAAAATGCAGCGACAGGATTTCATTTGTTTGTGTCGGGCACTCCGAAAAGGCGAGATAGTACAGCCTTTCAACATCCGTGGCGAGCTCCTGAAGTGTTTCTGTGGGCCTCTGTTGTCGGGGTTTTAATTGAAGCCTGCTGTAGTCTTTTAAACACTTCTCCCCAAAGCGCAGCTCCAACGCGCCGGACAGAGCTTCGAAATCTAGCCTTTTTCTTTCAGGAAGAGTCTGAAGGATATCCGCCGCGTCTCCTCTCAAAGAAACGGCAAGATGACAGGCCTTAACTTTGGAATCCCATCCATTGGCTTTTGCCACTGTAGAAAACTGTGTCTTATATACTTGCCAGGAGGTCTTCCCATCATATGCAGAAAGCTTCAGAGAGGGACAAGCAGGCATAGATAGCAATTAAAAACATTCAGAATTGTTTCCTGCCGTCGCTATGCACTTCTTTAGGCTGTCAACTTCTTTGGCGACGGCATCAAAAACCCTGTCATCAATTTGTTGTTGGACGGCAGAAACCTTTTCAATTTCTACAACTCTGTTTTCAACCGTGTCAATTCTGTCTCCTATAGTTTCAAATTTGCTTTCTATTATGCATGTGCTTTCTCTCTTAATTTCCTATTCGCCCACTTTCATTTCTGCTTTAACAGCTTACATCTTTGCTTGAAAGGCTTCCTGTGTCGCTTTAATCTCTGCTTTAACAGATGTCACATCTGCTTTAACATAATCTTCCATGTCTTCTTTAAATGATGCTTGGCCAGCTTCCATCTTTTCCTGGCTAGATTTCATCTGTACTTTAAACGAGGCAAAGGCTGCTATCAATTGCCTCAACAGTTGCTCCGTCTCTCTTGTTATTGGCGTTCAAATCCCATTTCTGACACCAAACATTGTTGCGTGCGTACGGGTCCGTTATGAATTGAATGCACATGTCCGATGAAAAAAAAAGGAATAAGATTTATTATTATCACAAATAAATAAATCAAAACTCTTAAATTTCCTCAGATATTCGTGCAGCTTTACAATATCTCACAGTAGTTACCTTTCACATACTCGAACGTTCAACAGAACTTAATTCAAAACAGCTAGAGAAAGCTAACCTTCGAATTCGCTACAATCAACAAAAGCAGTTCTCTAAACAAACTCATAAAACAACAACCAACTAAATAACAACAACGAAGTGAGAAGTTTTCATGTCGCTTATATAAGCTTTTTAAATGCGTGAGAACTTTCTGGTATTTTCTCGAAATCAAAAAGAGATATTTATTTATTAAATGTTAAACGCACGTGCTCTTGCATTTTTAATTTTCTGGCTTAGCTTTCTTTTAATATTTGTCACGAGAAAACACTTCACGGAGAATAAAACAATTTAATTTATAATTCAACTAGCATAAGCTATTTAAATACCAAATCCGTAACAATACTTTTGTACTGTTTATTGATCCTGATTATGATGTCGTTTGAGCATTTTAAGAACTTTCAAGGTTCTACGTAATCAGTCAACAACATTTAACTGCGAAGCGCTTCCTTCTTAAATCTGTATCAAATTAGTTTATAAAATCCAGGGTTTGCACAACCTTAATCCACACCGATTTCTTAAGGACTCTTCCACAGTAATCGCACTATCTAATGAATTGTGAATTCAATGATCTTATCGCGCCCAGAAGCTGAATACTGGGTACCCCAAATCTATTTTACTTTCACTGCATTTTACGTTACCATATGTTCCTGTAGGCACTTTTTGATCATAACCTATACTGTTACGAACATTTTAAGAGGTTAGTTGCATAACCTGAACATTTGGGCATTAGGTGCACCTAATTCAAGTTTTTTGCATCGGTTTCTACCTGCGAGTGCGATGACGTCCCGCTCTGTAAGTGTATTCATTATTACCTGTATATACTGCTGTAAATATTTATATATTTTACACACGTTTTATTTAATTTGATAGACGATTTTGGTTTGGTTTGGTTTATTTAATTATGGCAAAGCACACTAGGCCTATCTGCCTAAGGGTGCCTTAGTGGAGGACTTTCTAAGGAAAACTGGCTCTTATATACGTTGCACATGGGGAAACCACGAAAACGCCCATGTAGCCAGTTCGTTCGTGGGATTCAAACCTTGGACTGAACTACCAGTGTTCAACGACTTTGCCGCTCTGGCGCTGGTGGGCTAATTTGATAAATACAATTTATATCTGTCCTGGCCTGTAATGATCTGCGGTCCCCCTTCTACCCTTCACTGCTACTCTTCGGTGAGGCACGCTCACGAGCACATGACCGTCAAGTGGCCTTCGTGCCTAATTTTTAAGCTGCCGGGAAAAGTCCTACCAACTGTGCGATATCTCCTTCATAAAGTGAAACCTGGAAATGACCGTTACTGTGTATACGAGCCAGTTTCCCTTAGAAAAACCTCGATGAAGAAACCTATCCCTCCCCTTAGGCAGATAGAAAAAACTATCACTCCTCAGATAAAAAAAAAAAAAAAAAAAAAAAAAAAAAAAACTATCCCTGTCTGAGGAAGGATGTTAGCCCTCGAGGCTTTGGGGTAATTACATAAACATGATCCTTGTGATATGCCAGTGGTAAGAGTCCTTACGAAATGGGGCGTGGCTTAACAGATTGCGAAAGCTGTAAATACGGGTCGGAAAATTTGTCCTAAAACACGTGCTACAGTTGTGGAAAGTAAAAATTGAGAATAAAAATGGCAAGTTGAGATAATTCTGGGATTACATGACAAGTTTCGAGGAAAAAGAGTTGGACGACGAATGTTTTTCTTAGAGAGATGGGTTATTTTGTAGGAGTTGCCTCCATGTGACATCATAATGTGTTTTTAAATGTAGCTACTAATTTGGAATGGCGAGACTATTAAATTACTGATTATAGAAAAAACTATTGCAAACCAGTTTTCTCCTCAATTTATGCGGTATAAAGTTTTAGCTACTTTTGCTAAAATAACCCAAAATAAAACGGGAAGTGTATTTTTTTTTTATGAAAGTGAGTTTCTTCGTGGAGGCAAAGCGGTGGTTTTGCAACGGCAGTTGCGACAGTTCGGAAATTTTTCTGATTTTACATGAATTGCGTATTTTTCAGCAAGATACTTCGGAACTTTTGTTGGAAACTAGTGTCGACAATTCTCCATGCAGTGTGAAGTGTTCGAATTCATAAGAATACTCGAAATCCCCGATTTAGAGAAATCTTTCACAAACGTATGCGTAAAACAAAACGTTTTCTTCAACTAAGAAAAAATAGCAATGTCAGCATTTCAGCAGGTTTTCGCAAAGTCTTTTTTGCCTGGAAGACATTGCACTAAGATTTATTTTCTATTGATTCCATTGATGGGAATGTTATAGGCTAAAGAACACCCAACCCAGTGAACCAACAAACCTGTCTCTGGCGAAATGAAAGACACTAACTGCTATAACTGCTGATTAATTTTAAATTCTCCATTTCGACTAAGAGCTTTTTATTCCTTGTTTATTGATGCAAAAAAATACACTGTATAGATTTGAGATGATGGGATGAACATAAAGCTGAAACAAATTATCTAAAAGAGGGAGACTGGATTAATTGCGAAAGATTCCTTGGGACATGCGTTGTATATTGCGTATGTTGGTATTTTTGACTTCCTCGTTAACAGTAACTTATAAATGAAACTTCCATTAAATTTCTTCAAGAGTGCCTTATTGTCTCAAAATTCAGTATCTCTGTGCAGATACTCACTTCAGAATTGAACAAAGCTGAATTTATTATATAAAATTTCAAGTGGCAGATCGAGCAGTAATTGTGTATAAAATTGAAGTAATTTTGTTCCGGGCAGAAATTTGCTTACATTAAGAAAAGTAGCAGTATTACATTTTTAGGTTCCTCCTTTCGTTATATACAATGCTACAGTTTTAAAACATTATTTTTCGTCTTTCACTTTTCAGTTAAAATTATCAGTGAAATTCAGTTAATATCCATTGTGATCGTGGGCAAAGCAAACAAGGAAAGGTATCTTCACTCTGGATGCAGTGGTTAATGGGTAAAATTTGTCAGAAGCAAATATATAGAAATAAAATAGTTCGAAATAAGATTATTCTGGAAAATATAGGAATAATACTCCTATGAACGAATGTGACTTCAGATGGAGATTGCAAGAACGTAATAAAAACTCTCAACAAATTGAACAGCAAAATTTAGTTTTCGGGCATCTGTACTTCTTTGCATTTCAGAAAATTCGAAACTCTAAAAATGCATGTGCGTCTGTATGTAAGAGTATTACCTTGTTTATATATGTAATATACACATACATAGATAGACAGATAGATTTAAAATATATATTTTTAATACAGAAATTTTACTATCCTGGAAATTAAAAAAATATTTTAAATGTAAATTACGTTAAGAAAACATCGTGCAACTAAAAAGCATTTTGATCTATATGTTAAAGCAATTTGATGGAAATAATTAACCAGAAAAAAACTGCTTTTTAAGAGAAACTTCTTTTTAAGAGAAACTTTTTTCAAAGAGAAACTTTTTTCAAAGAGAAACTTTTTTTAAAGAGAAACTTCTTTTTAATTAAGAAAATCGGCATCTGGAACCCAACAGCTTTCGCATGTGTGGTTACAGCAAGAGAAAAATCGCAAATGATAAAAGAGACCAGTAAGAAAAATTTAAAGAAAAGCGATTTTTCGAAAAACAATAACTGACAAAATATATAAGGATAAAGGTCATAGAAGGATAAGATATAAGGATATAAGGATAAGATTTTGAAAAGAACAGACAGAGAGGAGTATACGTTTCAGGAGTTCTGTGATGTTTGTTTTCTGGATTTACGCTTTTACATGACTAGTATTCCTTTTTTTTATGATGTGATGACACATACCCTCAGTGCAATATAAGTTTTAAAAGAGAAGAATAAAATATTTAAGAAGCTAACATCGCTTGGAATTATGGCATTCCGGTTAAACATACTAATTACTCATATTTTATTGCTATAAGTATACACATTGGGGAATAATTATTTAAAATAATAAAATTGAGCAGTTAAATATTACTGCATATTATGCAGATCCACAAATTCTTATATAGGTGTTCAGATTGCTATTGCCCTTACTATCTGCTTAAATAGTACAAACACTCCCTTGAAAAAGTATCTACTTTTAAAATAGATTTCCCAAGCTAAGATAAAATGATGCTCAACTTTTAGTATCAAAATGATATCTCCTAAGCTAAGAGATTAATAATGTTCGCCGATTGTAGCGATGATCCGGAAATATCACACAAATACACATATACACGATCACATCGATGACATACACATACACATCCACGCCCTCATAGCGTACATACTTAGTATTGAATTGTAGGTTAAGGAGAGATAAGTATGACTAATGAATACTCATATGGGGTGTGACACAAAAAAAAGCGAGACTAGCTGTGTTCCTTGAAAGCCAAATGGTGTTCTAATGTCACCTAAAAGGTTGCAACTTTTAATTGCAATATCATGTTTCTAGACACGGTAGAAAGTTGGATAAATTACGCCCATTATGTGTTTGAAGACAATATGAAAGTACCACCCAGTGGCTTGGGTGGAGCTTTCGCAAAGAGCTAAATTGTACAAGCAAATAAACAGTATTGTGCATTATACACATTGATACAAAGTTTGCCTGAAAGGATTATGACTTTACAAAAATGCCATGAAATTTTTGAAGGCGAATGAAATTCCTTTTCACACTTATCTGGCGGAAAACGAAAAACCACTGAGAGTCACTTTGAAGAATCTCCCATATAATTTTGCATTTAGAACATTTGGGAGAATTATTCTTAAATTTAAGGAAAACTTAAATTTTGAGTTGTTTTATCTTTCTTTACTGATGTCACAATTTTCGCACACATCATAAACTTGCACAATTTAATGTCTGTGTCACAGAGCTTAGATGTATGATTTTAATTCAGCTGATGTAATGTTCTTCATTATCTAACTAAAAGATTGTTCCTGCTAAATCTATATGAGAACACTAAATTTAAATAGTGTTTGTGATACTGGTAAGCTACTTAACAGTTTACCTGGAGTGTAGACCTAAATTTAAGGGCCAAAATGAGAGGGTGATTGTGATATTGGTAAGATGCGTTAAAGTTTAATTGTAGTTTAGATTTACCAGATGTTGTACTTAAAGAAACTTTGTTTATAATTTTTTAAATTTAACTACAACCGAAAACGCTCATCTTGGTCATCCTATTTCTATGCCACCCAAAGGGGACGATGGTAAGAGACACTGACTGCAGTATCACTGGTATACGAATTCCAGTGAAGGCATATAGATATTTGTAAATGAGTAGTATGTTTGCAACATGAGAAAATCTATATATGCGACTAGCCGAAAATCCTCTCGAGAGGTTGGAGGTAGGGCAGTAGGGATGGGAGGCTTTCGGACACATTAATTTGGGGTGCTGTCCTTCAATGTAGCGGCGGAATTGAGGATAGTCAAACTGTTACATATATGCTCTCCAACGTACCTGTTTGCTAGGGACAGGGGCAAATTTGACTGCTTGACATAATGCATTTCGTTGGCTTGATCTGAAACACACAACAAAAATTAGTAACGAAATAAACTATTTTGATTGCAACAAACTATTGTTTCAGATTTGTATTAATATTCTGTTATAAACCACAAGAATGGCTTAATGAACGTTTATTTGCATTTTTATCAAGCTTGTTTTCTTATTACATTGCTACTAAGAGCAGAAATTCTTAAACAAGTTAAGGTAATTTACAATGTTAGCCGTTCGATTGAATGTTCACAGAGAGTTCAGGTTTGTAAGAAGGTTTAACCATCACTTGCAGATTAGGTTCCCGTGAAGTTTGCGCTTTGTCATATTAACAAAATGAATGTGTTTTCTGAGCGGATAATACAGCATTATAGAGTCCTTGATCCTTTTGACTGAAGCTGTGTTAAAAATTAATATTTCATAGGCGCACAAAAAAAAAAATAATTCTTTAAGCTAGTGGTGTAAACCTGGAGGCCGTCCAAGCAATCATATACACCCAGCGAATGCATTTTCCATTCTGTTAATTAGCATGATTATGTTACTAAGTATTATGGCAAGGATTTATAACAATTATAGGAATCAAACGTTTTTCAGTCTAATTTTATATTATTTTGATTATCATTAAAACCGAACATGAGTACCTCCTGTGGAAATCGACAAACTGTGATATTAAAGAAATTCAGAAATTTTAAGTTATGCATTTGGTTATTTATATGACCTGATATTTAAATCGTTGCAGAATATTTTATTTTCATAATTACGTTTTACGTTTACAGCTGCTTGTATACTGATGTTTGAAGAATCAGGGAACTTCAGGTATTATGACAACGCACACATTGACTACAGACATGTTGGCTAAAAAATATTAAATTTAAGCAAAACATATCTACTAATAAAATGCAGATCAATGTTTTTACACTCAAGTGTCCATACCTAATTGAAACACATGCATTACATGAGACTTGTAGAGGATAATAATATAAAACTATTAAAATTGAGATTTGGGTATTTTATAAATTTCACTATGTCTATAAATCTCACTAATGTCTTCTGTTTCTAAACTAATGCATGGTATTCTCGTTTACTGCTGTCGATCAAAATTAAGGTTAATATCTGATAGCTTTTTAAAAACGTCTATGAATACGCTTTACTAAAATAAATATGTGCTGCGTATACAGATTGGACTATTAAGGACTTGGGACAATTACTTCTTCAAATTTCTTCATACGTGACATGGAAACAGGTTTCGATTCGATGATGCCATGGATTTTTAAAAGTACAATTACAATTTGAGATTATAATTATTATGAAAATATTCATAACCATTTTTACTCACGAGTTTTTTCGTATAATCTTGCGGTATATAGAGATTTTAGAACTAAAAGACACATAAGTAAAACACTGCACCACGCACCAGCTGCTGAGGACAGTGGAGTTCATTCACGAAGGGTTTCGTAACAAAATGCTTACTGGCGCTTTATTTCTTGACATAGCCAAAGCATTTGATAGGACTTGGCATATAGGAATTATTATCAAGCTCATACGACTTGACGTTTCGGCCCATTTAATTCATATAATTAATTCGTACCTCACTAATAGATCTTTTTCTGTACGAGTTAATTCTTTCATTTCGGCACCCCGTCCTATACTAAGCGGCGTCCCCCAAGGGTCACTTTTAGGCCCAATTTTGTTCAACATTTTCATAAATGACATACCAAAATCACCTAGTATCACTCTTGCACTTTATGCAGATGATACGGCCATCCTAGCTCAACACACACGCCTTGAAAACTTGGTCCAAATCATTCAGAGATATCTCTCTAGCCTTGAGCACTGGCTCATCACTTGGAAAATAAAAATTAATGTTGCTAAATGTGCTGCTATGATATTCAAACGTAGCCCCCTCCCGTACCCTTCCATTAATATTAAATTCTTTGATGACTATGTTCCCTGGTCAAATTCTTACAAGTACCTAGGAGTTGTACTTGATTCAAAATTAACCTGGCGCCTTCACATTGAAAATGTTCTCAACAAAGCGAAAGGTGCTAGAGCCCAACTTTACCCATTTTTAGCTCGAAAGAGCAATCTGTCAATTAAAAACAAAATCCTTCTCTATACATCCATTATAAGACCTGTCTTTATGTATGCATGTACAATCTGGGGTACTGCTGCAAAAACTCATGTGAAAAAACTTCAATCTTTTCAAAGTAAAACCTTACGTATGGCCCTGAATGCAGCCTGGTACGTCCGTACAGATGTGATTCATTCGGACCTAAATATTAAACCTGTAGATTATCATATTAAAAAGCTTAGTCAAAATTTATTCCTCAAAATTGAACAGATTGATAACCGAGCACTTCAGCAGATTCCAGCATACGATCCTGCTATTCGCAGCTCACAGAAGAGACCGAGAGCCGTGATTGGAATATCCGTGCCCAATTTCGCAAGATACAGAACGAGATAAGGACCGAAACCCGCTTATTAAAACAAGCGGAGTGGAAAACATTCATTGAGTCCCTAACGACTGAAGACAAATCGATTTGGCGCGCAGCCGCCCGATTACGCAAACATAAAACATACATTCCGCCCCTTCAAACGGCCGATGGCGCGCAGATGGCCTACACTGACTCAGAAAAGGCAAATGTCATAGCTGACAGCCTTGCAACTCAATTCACAACAAACCACGACTCCTACTGTAACCGTCCGGTTACACAGGGGCGCATACAAGCACGGGTTAAAGATTTTCTATCACAACCTACCACACCAGAACTCAGGCCGACGGACCCTTCTGAAGTCATGGTTTTCATTGACAAACTGAAACCTGACAAGGCACCTGGCATAGATTCTATTTCGAATCGCATGATCAAAAACTTCCCCCCTATGTTTATCGTATGGATCACGGTCCTCATAAATTTAATGCTCAGGAGAAGCTATTTCCCCGACTGTTGGAAAATTGCAGCAGTCGTTCCCATTCCAAAACCGGGACAAAATTTAAACCTGCCCGTCAATTACAGACCCATCAGTCTGTTATCTTCTCTCTCTAAGATCTATGAATTTGTCTTACTTAATCGCCTGAATGAATTCTGTCGGGATAAAAATTTACTAATCCCGGAACAATTCGGCTTCCGACCTAAACACTCCACGGTACACCAGTTACTCCGTGTAGTGGAATTCATTCATGAAGGCTTTCGTAAGCGAGAGAGAACTGGAATTGTCTATCTAGACGTTGCCAAAGCCTTTGACAGGACTTGGCATGACGGGATTATTTACAAGCTCATGCGGCTTGGTTTTTCGGCTCATCTCATTAAAATTATTAACTCGTACTTGACCGGACGCAGTTTCCGCGTGCGAGTTAACCACGAATTCTCCTCTCCCCGCCCAATCTATGCTGGGGTGGCTCAAGGAAGTCTCCTCGCCCCCGCAATCTTTAACCTTTATGTAAATGATATTCCTAAGGCCCCAAATATCGATCTTGCATTATACGCAGACGATACAGCCATCATTTCTCAACACTCCAACACCCTCCAGGTAATCTCACAATTGCAGAGTTACCTTTCGACCTTAGAACTCTGGCTCGGTCTGTATAAAATCAAAATTAATGTCGCAAAATGTGCTGCCACCATGTTCATCCGAAGAAATATCCCAAATTTACCCAATTTAATGCTCTTCGGTGAACCTATTCCCTGGGTCTCTTCTTACAAATATCTAGGTGTTTTACTAGACTCAAAATTAACTTGGCAGCCTCACATCCGCAAAATCATAGCGGGTGCGACAGCTGTCAAGACCGCCCTACGCCCCCTCTTAGCTAGTCATAGCGACCTGTCAACTGATAACAAAATCTTGCTCTACAAATCAATGATTAGGCCGGTTCTTACGTATGCATGTCCCGTATGGGGCCCATGCGCACTGACTAACAGAAAACATGTCCAAATTTTTCAATCTAAAATGCTTCGGCAAATTCTAAAAGCTCCGTGGTATGTACGGAACGAAGAGATTCATAACGACCTCAAAATTATGCCCATTAATCGCTATATACAGCGACTTTCGGAAAAATTTTTCAAAAATATTCAACGTGTCGCTAATCCTGTGCTTCATATGCTACCCGTATACGATCCTGCAGTTGCTTCTTCCCGAAAGAGACCCAGAGCGGTACTCAATAGGGAATATTCGACTCTGCCTTTTAAACGGGCTAGATATGAGCACACCGATAACCACGTGAATAATTACCTCTCGTTCCTTAACCCCCCCCCGCCTCTAAAGTTCTTTAATGCACACGGCATTAACTCGAGGAACCTCTTTAACGTTTCTTTAACAAGAAACATCACAGTCAAATAGGACTGCTTTAACTTACTATCATCTTTCAACTAAAATAAAACTGAAAAAGTTCCCTCTAAAACTGAAAAATATTCTTTAAATTTTAACTTCTCTCTTCTTTTAAGAAGGAACTTTCCTAGGCGCTTAACAGCATCCTTTTTGGCTTTTAAAAACCGCAATGACTAGCGGTCAAAAATAAAGTGAAACTTCTCCCTCCCAGCTGATCACTGACTGAACCACTTTTTCGACCTGTAAACAGGTTTCCCCCTCCCCCCCCCACCTCGAAGAGCGCGCATCGGAATTCCCCTGCGTGCCCTTCATCTGACGTATGCCAAGAAAATGATTATCAAGGTTCAAGGAAACTTCACCTTTTATATTTCTAGTCAAAATTTTTATGGCTGCCCCTATCTAAATTATTCTGGCCCTTTTTCGGCGCAAAATTAAGACCTTCTGAGTTTTTTGCCTTTTTTTTTTGACTCAGTGTGAAGGCACTTACTCCAAGTCATTCGGCTTATCAAAATTTTTACCCTATTTGACAATACCCTCTTTCGGATGATTAAATTTCCTTTGAAGATGTGGAGGTAAAGGCGTAATTGCCTATGAACTCCGTAAATTGCACTTCCTTGATCCTTGATCCTTGAGCCGTGATTGGCCGAGAGTTTGGCATCTATTCGCCATCTAAAAGGGCAAGACACGCCCTCTCAACTTCAGTTCCAGCCCCCGCGCCACGAAGGAAGGACGTCTCTTCAGCGAGCTGCCATGTAATTGCTTATTTCATCCTCTGCTACTACTATCAAGATCTTCAAGCAAAGTTATCAATCTGTTTACTTAAGAATCACATCTCCCGCAGATTTCAAAGCTGCCTATGAATATTTTCATCGCGATCTCAATAATTATTTGCACTCTCCAACACAAGCCACATGCCAATGAGCCTATTAATCGTAAAATCTTTCCTATCCACTTTTTGCTTTAGTGTTTGTACTGTGTATAAAAAATTATAAAAAACCAAAAAAAGTATAAAATATAAAATACAAAAAAATTTTAAAACCCTAAAAACTTATAAAAAGATTATGATACTTAAGTTTTTATTTCTCTTCTCTATCCCTAAACTTTCTTGAGCCTGTGGCTCCCTCTAGTGTGCATCAAGTAAATCACTTATGCAAAATTTTTCCTATTTCTGCTCGCTTTTAGTAATTCTGATGTGGAGGTAGATGGTTTTGAACCATAGGAACTCCGAAATTTTTAAATCATTGGCAGACACATAAGTTACAAAACAAGAAACTGAAGCAATTCTTAAATGAAACTGCGTTGCCTGTTATAGGCAGAGCGGTGGCTTTGAAATAAATTATATATATATATATATATATATTGTTTTGCTTGGTTCTGTGTTAAATTTTTTTTTTTTTCCACTTATCTGTTTAACTCAAATCGTTCTAAAAGCGTAATGCACATGTTTCATTTACAGCGTGCTGAAGATCTTAATATTTTTGAAAAAGAACTGATTTGTGCTTTTAAAATCTGAATAATGTTTAATTGAGGAGCGATTTCAAAGAATGCTCCCCCGGAAAGAATTATAAGTTAAAATATTTAGCGGGCAAATAGCGGCCCGCGAAGACTTTCCTGTGGCCCGCCTAAGAATGTCAGAATATTTTGCTATGATTCGAGATTTCCTTCAAGTGCGCGATCAAAGATACACATAGCATTTCGCTATATATTTCTTCAAAGTTAGATACTCCGCATAACACTGTAGAATAAAGTGATCTCTGGATGTTTGACGTGTGAATGTCTGTGCACTTTTTTTATTTATATGTGCCCTTTTTGCATTTTTGTGAGAGCTCGTTTGCTGCGTTTAAGTGCTACGAAGTTTTTGGATTACCCTTGAATATTATTTCGGCCAGAGATAGTGAATTTCCGCAGTTGGGAAATACTTCGAATAGAGATAGAGTATATGAAAATGGCGCTAAGCATACTTCTTAGACCGATCCCTCGTGCTCTTCGCATGAACATGATATGTTCCTTGATTTGGAATCTTCAACGAATTTTTATGTGTGTGAGATTTTCCAGATATTTAGGTATATTTGAATAATAAGATATACGATGACATTTATTTGGATAAATTACTCACTGCGGATTTTTTCAAAGTCCGATACTTTTCCCAAGTAGCACGGCAACAACGTAACGACGTTGCAAACTCGTCGCGGATGTCGTTGCAAAAACGTTGCAATATGTCGTCTAGTCGCCTAGATCTCCGCTAACACCCCTGTTTTGCAAACGTTCCAAAGACGTCTTTATTATTTTGCAAATGAGGTTTTTATCGCATAGATGCCGTTATTGTGTCTTTCTTAGGTTATAATACGGTTGTGAAAGCATCCTACCACGACGTCTTAGCGACGCCTAAATGTTCGCAGTATTCGACCTTTTTGAAACAGTTGTGAAAACGTCGTTATTATGTCCATGTGTTACATATTGATTTACGTAGAAAAATAAGCTTAATAATTAACGTATTTTTCTTTTTCTTTTTTTTTTTTTTTTTTAAATTTTGTATTTCTTGTATTTTTCTAAAGTTTAAATATATTATCATTTCCTGAAAACCAGAAGATTATACATGTTTTTATTTTTAGAATAATTATGCATAATTAATAATAGCCTTAATTATTTTCAGTACTTTAAACTATATTTTTAAATAAGTTAAATTCCAAGTTACGATTATTTAATATTTCATTATTTTTGTTCTTAATCCTTTAGTATGTAAGTGAGAGTAATTATGAATGCGGTTATTATAAATATATAACATTAGTAGCAGTAAGAACCTTCGGGTGAAGTAATTACACTAATTCCGAGCTAAATTCCTACTTTTCAGCTCTGCCGCACGGACATTGAATTTTTATAACTTTCTGATGAGAGTAAAATTGTGACATGAGTAAAGAAGGATGGAACACCTCAAAATATTAGTTAAATGCTTCAATAATTATCACAAATGTTCTAAATGGAAAATTCGTTTTAGCTCATAGATCTTTTGCACTTATTTTTGAACCGAATGAAAATGAGTGATAGTGTTCTGATATTTAAAAAGTTCAAAGATTTAAATTAATCACAATATGCTTCGAAGAAATTTGGAGTAGAAAACTTTGAAATATATGATACCCATAAATTTAATTAATTTAACTTTTAAATTTGCAACTGTGTAGGGTTTATGTGTTGTTTTCAGGAGAATTTACAGTAAACCCTAAATGAAAGACTGCGTAGGGAATACTCGCTATTGAATGAAGTGAAATTTATTGTGGCAAGAAGCCAATTTTGCGGCTTAGTTAGTTGTGTGCGTTGTATAATTACATTATATATAAAGTAAGCACATTATATACCACAATAAAATGCCTGTGTCAGTATACATAATGACTATTCAAGGCATTATATATAATGACATATTAAATCGAGTAAGAAAACAAAAACGTTGGCTCTTTCCTGAGCAATGCGAGCAAGCTGATAGTCTTTCCCCTTCTGTAATAATGTTTTAATGTTACTTTTTAATTAACCAAGAAAGCTTATGTTAAATTTCAAAAAAAAAAAAAAAAAAAAAAAAAAAAAAAAAAAAAAAATAGATAAAAAAACAAAAAAAAAAAAAAAAAAATCCTAACGAAATAAGCATAAACGCCCTTTAAATAACAGGCGCACTTATAAAGAGCCGTAATTTCCAGTTTGTTTATTTCAATAAATCTCCAAAACGCAGAAGCACAAAACAGACACTAATGCCAGTATATGACGGTCAAATGTCGTTTGAATCAATCTATGTGAAAACAATTAACACTTAGCTCCATTTACTGGCTTTTAAAAATTCAAATAAATCGGTCCGTTTTAATGCAGCCTATACGCGACGCTAGGATCGTAGGAGCAGAATCGTTGCGTCTATACAGGATGCTGGGCTGGTAGGCGTGGAATCGTTGCGTCGCGTATACGCGACGCTGGTCCTGAATGGGTTAAAGTTATATACAAAAATAAACCCATCTATAAAAACTTCCAAAGTCAAATAAAGTAAAAGAAATTAATTAGACACCTTTTGAATATGTAGTTGAGAAAGAGCTCAAAATTTTCAAGTGAACTTTTATAATCAAATAAGCTAGAATGGCTCATCTGCGAATTTTGCATGAACAGAAACGTAGTGGTTTTCCAAGAAAAAGATGTTCAATGCTGATCTGGCTCTTCTTGATAATTGATGAATTAGATTTTGATTGCATTCCTTCACCAATTTGAATTTTTATGACAATTTCTATCAATAATTTTTCTCGTTTGAGATTTACTGGTTGTTTTTTACATATATATAGGCAATTTTGTATTTTACTGATATTCTCTTTCAATGCTTTTGAGTCTCTCTGGATATGGTTCTAAATTTATTAGTTCTTGTATATAGAGAGATAGGTACTATTAATATATAACATAGATAGATAAATATTGCTGCGTGCGTACGGGTTCGTAATATATTGAATGAACACAGGTACGTTGATTGGTTGATGAAATATATTTCTATCAAAGAAAACACATTAGATATCCGTATCTTTCCATGGAATTATTCCTACAACTCTCGATCATATCACAGAGTTCAATCAATGCTCGTATATTTCTGAAGAGGAAGCTAAGCCGGAGATAGTGAAACGTTGCGCTAACAGCTAACAACAACTGAGAGCAGATGCTCTCACCAGCCTTATATAGTTCGCACCTGACCACCGAGATAACTGTAATTCCTTTTCCTTCTCGAAATTACTGGAAGGCAATATCCGAGTCGAATTACGGTTGGAGGAAATATGGTGATATATTCGTTTACAATACCTACTACGGTGATACAGGGACCGGACCAAAATGTCATTAAATGCTGACCAAGTTGGGCGAGTTTTGGCGATTTTTGGTCAAATTACTGAGATACCCATTTCTTCATTACTAAATGGGCTTGCCTTTAAGGCAGATCTTACTGCTTTAGGTACTTCATGTTACATTACACAAAAGAAATTTTACAATTTTGCATGTAACTTCATTAAAATCATCTGTCTATGTAAAACATTTATAACAATTTATGTTTATTGCTGCGAAATGGCTAGTTACAAAGCGAGTCTAGGGTTCCCCGAGAGTTGCAAGAAAGGACAGAGTTGCCGGATTTGGCGCGAAATTGCCCATTTGGCGCCAGACCTGGCAATATGCCAAAGATGGAAAGAGAAGCTTCTAGAGCGAATTCTTACTGGTCTTCCGGAGTATCCATTCGTGGTGGTCTTTTCGAAGGTAGGTCAAAACCTATAAATATCCTGCCTTTACGCGGAGTAGCAGTTTACCGTGGAGAGTATCTTGAGTGTGTTGAGTTCGGTAGTAGTGCTTAGAGTTCAGAGATTAGCTTGAGAGCGATCGGCTGAGTTCGGAGTTGTACTTTAGCGCTTTGCCATTAAGCTGTCTTCACTGTTGCAGCCTGATAGCCTTAAGTCTGTATTGCTGATTATTTCAGCGTGTTTATCGTAGTTTTTCGGAGGCTGGAAACGTGTCTTTCGAACTCTCCTGTATAATACTGACGATTTTTGGTTCTTCATCAAAACATGTCGTCAATCACTGCCAATCCAGGAACCCTTAGAACGCAAGAATAGGTAGCATAGATAACGTAGAATGTAGAATGATAAATGCATAATGAAAAGCAAGGAGTTTGATTGCGTAGAACGTTGATCTATAAGGAATAGCAAACTTGGCAGACGAGGTGATTTAAATATTCCTCTTTACTATAAAAACATGTTGCATCTGCAAACAACTTCACACATTACTAGGGTTTATTACAAATTTTTACATTTCGGTAGCTTCGCAATAAGAAGAGAGCAGCAGTCGAGCTAGGCTGAAGTGCAGAAACCACGTGCAGTTGTGTTCAGGATGAAATCTTACGTTAGAATGAGTTAGCTCTCGTTTTAATGCATTCGATTAGATAATGATTACTGCCATAAAGTTATTTCTGGCTGCTTGAGTGTTAGTTCCATTTACATCACCAGTGGTATGTTACAGTAATAAAGGTTTAGACCTAAAATAACACATTTAGAAAAACGGTATCATCTTTTTAGAGCAGAAAGAGGAAATACTGTCTTCAAATTAAACATAAATGGACTATTGCTAATTTAAATTATAATTAATATTTACATATATTTTTTATTATACATTTATACATAATTTTAATAAGGTGTATGTAATACTAAGCCTATTATTTTTTAAATGTCAGTGCTTTTAAGAGAATTAAGATGAAACTCTGGGTTAACCCCAAAGATTAGAGGGGCTTTAACTAATTCAACACTTAGTAACCCTTACACCACGCTTCTAAGTTCTTTGTACTTTCCTGGACGATTTTATTTAATTCAGTGGCTATTTGCATTTTCACGTTCTTGGGGCAGATTAATGAACTGAGCAGAAGATTACAGAACTGATTAGCACAGTGATCTGCAAGCGACTCAGCTTTCTCAGTCTCGAAGTAAGCAATGCCGCGTTGGCCAGTTAAGGGCAGAATGTTGTTGTGGCATCTCTGAAGTTTGGAAGTGGCCTCGAAACCAGCGTTATAGTTAGTTCCCTGAGTGAGAAGATAGGCAAGTGACTCAGTCATTTTCAGCGCATTTGCTTGTAAGGAGCCTGACTTCGTGGTTAAGTTATTTAATCACTGTTTTGTCTTGTTGATCTCTAGCACGTTGTCATTGATTGTAAGCGAAATTACGCCTCTAATTGAGATTTTCGAGTTCTTTTCCGCAAATTTGTTTTTTAATTTCCGCCGATGTGCTATCTACCTTGATAGCATTTTTAAGTTGCAAGGTGAACTTCCTAACTTATCACCCGTATGTGGTGCTGGAATGAATAGAGGAATGATGTTTTAAAAAATCGACCGCATACGTCAATGAATATTTTGAACGATACTTTTATATATTAACGTGTAATCTTAAAATATGGGCAGACAATGACCAATGTTTAGAAGAAAAAAATAAATGTAAAAGCCAGCCGTATTTACACGTAAAACATGTAAGAACCTGCCAAAAAGTACTAGCGGTATTTTTTAACCATGATCACTGTCTTTTCCATGCCGCTGTGGAAGGTACGGCGGTTTCAGAGCCAAACATTAAAACAGTTTTCGAGTTTTAGTGAATATTCAGTTGTCGTGCAATTACCAAAACCGTTAGGTTTGTTAGGTAAAAATTTAAATTTTCTTTCTTTGCAGCCAAAGTGAAATGGGCCAAATGTTATGCACACAGTTTTATTCTCTTATTAAGTTGCTTGCCATTGACATTAGCGGAATGATTGCTGAGGATATGTTTTGGATGCCAAGTTCTTGCTATTGCAAATCGAGCCCTTCAGATACGCCAAGGAAACATTTCATTGGAATGGACATCTAAGTGTAAACAAGCCAACCACTGTACTGTTTCGAAAACTTGCTTTACAATTTGTGTTTGCAGAAATTGTGTACTTCATATGGTATGGAGTGGTTTCTGAGAGCTCTCAGTAATGTATCTTTGCTAACATTTCTACATAGAATTTATTCTATTTTGACATATTTATAGATTTTTGAACTAATAAATGTCTTCGCCGCAAAAGTTCTCAGTTTGGTTACCAACTTTCTGTCTTTGTGTAGCAATTATTGCCTTAACGTCTTTATTTGGGAGCATATTTTATTTAGTTTTTTATTATTACCTCATATCTATTTTTCATTTCGTATACATGTAAATATGCTACTTCACAAAAATGTAAATATGTTAGTCAGGTTATAAAGAAGAATTATGCTTGAAAATTCGTTGCTATGTATTTTTATGCCGCGATGTTTTGATAAATTTTGGTTATAGTATTAGACGATCGCGTTTAGAATATACATGATTTGCTGAAAGAAAGAAATCAACTATAACTTAACGCACATTTTTCTTTTTGTCAGTTTTCTTTCCTGTATACCTTTTACTTTGAACATCGCTATAATCCCTACATATATCACACTCTACCTGGAACTGTATTACGGAACAGATAAGAGCAAAGAAACATTTATTTCCTCTCAACATTAGTGTAAAACTAAAGTACCAAAGTATAATATTTTGGTCAATTTACTGACTTGAGAAAATGTCAGCATAATCGACCTTGACTATAACGATCTCACCTTAGTCGAGCAGTCTCGCGACATATTTATATAAATATTCAAAAAGGATGCTTCAATGTCATAAATGCTACCTTCGAACCATATATACCAAAATCAGTCCAAAACTTTGACGAATAATTTCATATACTGATTATGATTTTAATATAATTACATCACTTTACCATCATGATTATAACGTAAATCCTACGATAATCGCAATCCTGCTTTATTTCGCCTACTCACCACAAAAAAACTTGAAAATATTTCCGCTTTGCGGTTTTCTGGCATGGAGATAGGAAAGCCGGTTTCCACAACCTTCATATTCGTCCTCGAATCTTGGGATTCTAGCTTCGGTGCTCGACAAGTGTTTAGTCTGTCTGTGCCATACAGGCAATTCTGGTGTTTGCTTTGATTTAGTTGATTATAACGAAGCACACTTGCGCTATATGCCTAGGATGAAGGATGCCTTCGTGGAGAATCTGGCTAATATACACGTTACACATAGGAAAAACTCCGAAACCTGCTATGCAGTCAACCTATTCGCCTAGAATCGAAACCAGTTTGAAACTACCAGTGCTCAGCGATTTTACCCCTCCGCCACTGTTGGGCGACAACTGCTGTCGAGCCGAAATTCTTCTAGAGAGCGTGATCTTAGGTCTTGGGAATGTGGGAGAAAGTTGTAGAGTGCGTGGATAAAAATCAACGCGAAAAAGTTGCAACTAGTCGTGCATCCTTGACACGGAGGAAGAAACAAACCTCCTTCGACAGTTTTTTTAAACGATCTGCGGGTGGAAATGAGCAGAGCATGACGAAAATAGCGAAGACCAGTAACAAAAATTAAGCTCTTCCGTAGGCACTTCACTTTTTCTTTTAATTATGTTTTTATAGAATATGTATTTGTTATTTATAAATAAATGTTTCTTCTTGTTATTGATTCTTATTTAAAAACACTTAACAAACAACTGAGGTCTTGTTTTGGGATCTGGAACGGATTAATGGCATTTCCGTAAATTTCAATGGGGAAATTGTTTGAGATACGAGCAATTTGACATACGAGCAAGGTTACGAAACGGATTAAACTCGTATGTCGAGGTACCACTGTACGTAATTATATAATAGTTAGCAAGCAGATAGTAATAAATAATTTTTAAAGTCTGATGCTATCAATATATAAATTATGTTGACTAGTATAATTAATTTAGAATTATGCGCCTACATATAATAAGATGATGTATGTTACTACAGATACGTATTAATATATACATACGTAAGTCTGTGCATATATATGAAATCATAATTCGACTTAAACCAGTTAACAGTTAGAATTACTGAACAACCATGAAAGATTCCTCAAGAATGAAATATGGTGTAACAATAAACACTTAGTTTAGAAATTCTATTCTATTTTATATTGTTGTAAAAGTCATTGTAAGAGTGAAAATTCTTCATTCTGCCTTAATGCGATTTTTTGCGTTTAATGCGTTGTTTGGAGATTTTATGATCCAGAATTATATTGATGTGATATATTAATACTGCATTTGTAGATAAACGTTTTTGAGAAACGAGTCAAAGCGATTGATTTTTTGTGAAAATTTGGATTTATCCTTATTTTATTGACGTGCACCAGCACTGAATTGAGAATGGCTTGTGCTATGCTTCGATGGATGAAAAAGCGTTTGTAAGTAATGAATATTATGAAAGTTTCAGCATATTTAAATGAGTAGTATTAAAAAGTATATATTTACTAATATCATATATTAATACTTTATGGTAAATTTTTCATTATAAATCTCATGATAGTTTCATTTCTCATTCTATTGCATTTCTATAGCGGAACCTAAATTTTTTGGTTTACATATTGTAGATTGCATCAGTTTTGCCGCACAATTTATTCCTCGGTATGTTACTTGTAGTGTTATTAGAAATTCCATTATTTCTGTATTTTTTCTGCAATTGGTAGAATCTGATTAGGAAATTTATGTTTTTATTTCAAGATATATATGAAGTTGGTTATATCAAGTGTTAAATAAACGTTGTTATTCGGGCAATAGCGTTAGCTTTATCCAGATAGATAAATGCATTTCTTATTTCTTAAATACTCAAGACATAAAGACACACTCGGATAGGACAGGACAGGACAGGAACAAGTACAGGGGGCACCACGCCATCGCCATTGACAAAAATGGTATAGCCCCCATGTACTACCTCTTTGGACACAGGGGACCTGATTACAGTAAACATAGGACATAGCACTAACAACGTTTAGGACATAGCGCAACATACTGTTACAACATACTTCAACACATAGGACATAGCATTATCATACTATTACAGATTATTTACAATGCAAAACGTTATGTTCATACGACATAGCATTATCATACTATTACAGATTATTTACAATGCAAGAAGTTATGTTCATACGACATAGCATTATCATACTATTGCACACTCGGATAGTAGATTCACTCACTTTACGTTTTTTAAGGGTTATATATATATATACATTAAGGGCGTGTTCAAAACAACCATTGACAGGTAGTCTTGGCGTAATTCGGATTCATACCAAGATTATCCATTTCTCAAGGAATAATTATTGTTATTTTTGCTAAACCGTTTACGAAAATATAATTTTCCGAATGCTGAACTCTTATGCATGGAAAGGCAGATTTTAAGATATTTGTTTTGCAATTTGATGCAAAATTCGTATTTTTAAAACACTGATGTATATGTTGTTATTTTTATATTCTACCAGTATATAACATTATATAACATTCTTGTGTTATCACCATTTATAGATGTCGCTTGCTGTACAGCCTGCTGAATACATTTTACTTTCTAGCTATCTATAATTACATCGTGTTGTTTCGGTATGAACAGGGGCGAAGTATTCATCACTTAGATACATTTAAAGATAATTAATTAAATTTTTCTGATTTTTATATCTATAATATATAGGCAGGATTACTGATAAAAAATTTAAGAAAATAGTAAATGAAGAAGTAAATAGAAAAATTTCGTTCAGGTATTGTGAGATGCCATTATAAACTTCATATATTTTACTAGGGGGCTGTTGCCAAAGCAAAATCTTTACTATATATGTCTACGAGCTCTATGTATACAGTGTGTTGCTCAAAGTAAACTTCCTGCATTGTGAAGAGTACTACGTGCATGTCTTGATGCATTCATGCGAAGCTTGTTTTCTCGTACAAGCTCTGCCTCTTCGAACCGAAATTGTTCGTAATCTGCAGCGTCTTGAGTTGTTTATGCAGGTTCTTGAGCTGTTCTGGTATTTCCTGTCGAATCTTACGGTGACGCGGAGAGTCTTGTATCCTTCGTTTACTTGCAACGTATCTTCATCGCGCAACTTATCTTCATCGCGCATATTCTGTTGACATTCCACTTACCTAATGGGCCTCCGTTTCGCTTCGGCCTCCCTTTCCGGAGCACGCAGTGTTTCTTGGTTTTCTGAATGTCTTTTGTGTGTTCTACTAGTTTCTGATACAGTTTGAGCACGCGAAGTTTCTTGAGTTGCTGCTTGTCTGCTGGAACTCCTATTCGTTTCTTCTTCACTTTCTTGAATGTATAAGCTTTCTTGTCACTATGCTTGCCTGCTGAGTTTCTAGTTGTATCTTCTTTCATTTTTGAAGTACGCAAGTTTTCTTGTACTTGCCTGCTGAGTCTCCTAGTGTTTTTTACTTCATTTTTCTGTAGCTCGCTGTAACATTTGTGCTGTCTTCTTGTGTTCAAGCATTTTAGTAAATTGAAAAAAAAATTATGTAACTGTAGTAAAGAACATTGCATATAAATTACATTAAATACCTACAGAAGTTTAAACTTCTACTCAGAAAGGAACTATACAATAAAAGAAATTAAATTTTTATAAATAAAATTAGAATAGCATAAACTGCATAGAAGCATTTCATTATGAAGAAAATGTGTTCATTCTTTCAAGCAACCAGCGATTCGTAAATAAATTTTTCTTGCCAACTCAGGAAACAAAGACCTTTGACACTTCAGGTAATACATTAGAGTTTATGATTTAAATTTATTTCAATATAACAAATTTTCAAAATCTCAATAAAGGAATTAACGTAGCGATAGCATATCGTGTCACGTATCTAAAGGTGAAACATAAAAGTTGCCAAAAGCAGCTATTCATTTAAAATACTGACATAAACGAAAGATTTTCGGCATAGAATGACGTTATATGGAATCACGTGCTTTCTTCAACTTCAGAATATAACCGTAAATAATAATAACAATAAGTTTCACGTTAGGCAATACTATTTATTTCATATTTTTTTTTAACTTAAAAATTTCTCTTAAACAAACTCTACGATTTGAAAGTGAGAAGGGCCAACATTTTTCCAAGTAAAACATTTTGATGTCCAGTGCGCTAGACATCGGCCACTTGGAAAAATAAATACGAAAAATTAGCGTTTTCCGAAATTTTATATAATATCTCGAGTGATAGTCGGAGGAAGATAACAATAGTCGAAAAGTTTTACCAAGAATTTTTGAAATCCGAGGGTAACTCCTTCCAATCTCAAATTCCCCGTTCCGGAGATATGATAATACGAAGAAAAAAACAAAGAGGCAAAAATCCACAGATATTTATATTGTTGATTCCTGTTTATAATATTCAGTTTCCTTTAAAAACATTAAGCTTCATTTAAATAAAAGGAAATTAAATTCAGACATTTTTCCTAGCTTTCAAGCTTTTATTGTATTTTTAAATATTCTTTTTGTCAGAGTTGCGCAAGTTTTCCTCGGCGTCATTAGGAGCCGTAGGTCGAAGACATTTAAGAATCATTGCTGTAAATAATGATCATATGATATATTGCAATACATGTTCGATTGTTTTGTTGAGAATTTGAATGCAATTCATTATACATCAGCTACTATGCCCCTTTATGTAACGACAAAGATTATTTTCAATGATTATCCGATGCGAATGATTCTTTACAGTGATTATTCGATGACAATGATTATTTGCAACAAATATTAAAAGCTGATGACTATGATTACTTAAATAGAATATGCATGTCATTCGATGACAGCGATTATTTCCAAAGAATCTTCGATCATATCACGATTGTATATCGCTATACCCTTGGAGTTGGGGCCAGTTGGGAATTGTACTACTGCCGTGTAATTAAGCGTTTTAAATGACGTCAAAAAGTCACTGATCCAGATATTTTACTAGTAACTGCTGTGCATTGTGATCGAAACCGTTATTTAAATCTTCTGAATAAAATTTGGGATAATTCATTTTACATCAGAGAATAAAGCAATTTATAACACTAATTTCAACAAAACTACATGCATCGAATAACAAGAATTATATAAACGGAAGTATCAGTACAACAAATTGCTCTTTGCTGCTCCGCTTTTGTCCGACACTTGTTTTTCAGCTATCGTATCTACCCATTTGAAGATACCATGTGAAGAATACTTTTTTTAGTGTGTAAATTAATTACATGTATGTTATGTATATATATATGGAGATATTTTTTTGAATTAGAAAAGCACCAACTTCTTTTAACGAAACCAACCGAGACATTATCTCCAGTCCAATTTAATTTTTCAGCTAAATCATTTCTTAATTACAAAAGTTAATATTAATTTTCTTTGCAAAGGAGACTAGGTGTTGCTGGAAACAAATGAAATACCAAACAACATAAATTTATTGAAGTCAACAGCAGAAAACTGTTAAACAATTGATAGATCACTTCAATGAAATGTAATTGCATTTAAACGTATTAAATTGTTTTCAGCAGATGTTATAATCAGGAACATAGGAAGATCCGAAGAGATATTGTGCGTTTAAATACTTCTTTTGTTTTCGCTAATTTTTTATACTTTTCAGTTAACGTGTTAATCTGTGTTTTGAACGCATGGCCCGTTAAGTGAAGAAGTCTGTAGGAAGGCAATTTTTAATCCTGTGCGGAAATTGTCTAAATGGATGATCAGTCATCGACTCAGCATACGCAGCCATCAGGTTAAGATCCCAAACATTGATTAATTGCGCTCGACTGGAAATTTGATCAGCCTGATCAACGGAAGCCACCGTTTAAAAACATTTCTTGTTCTTAACAATATGCTTATTCACTTTTGTAAGATGATTAGATACTTATAATCACAGTTCCTTCACTTTCAATAATATATTTCATAAATTGTTGAAGTGCAGACACACACTTCATATTGTAGAAACACGTTTCTCTGGAATTTTTGATGCAAATCCTGGTTATTTTTTCTAAGAAGGGAAAGTAAGGGAGAGTGCCATTTATAAAGCTTAGGTTTTCCAGATTTGCAGGTTTTTCGCGCTCGCATTTTACGTGCTTCTTAAGAATCTCTGGAAATAAAATGGGAACTTTCCATGACTTGTTGCCTATCTAATTATAGAAAAAAATTTATTCTTTATGGGGATACTTGCGGGAGGTAACCGTCGAGCAATCTTCTTATATCTGCCTCGTCCTATCCTGTTTGTTATTTTATTAAAACGTATTTGGAAAATTTTTTCCTGATTGCATTGTTTGATTTGAGATGATAGATGTCAATCAGACCTTTTAATATGGCATCCTGAGCTGTTGGTGCCAGCAGCTTCATTTCCTATTATACCTGTATATTCTCATAATGGAATTTAGGCTAATAAGAGGAATATTCATTTCCATATTTATTGTTTTTAAAAGATTTTGAATAAGTAGAGATATTTTCTTCGTCGAACATTGAGCGTTTAAAAATCTTTGAAAATCTGTAAAAATGCTCGCAAACTATAACTTACTACTTTTGACAAAAAACGTATAAGTAATCATTTATTAAATTAATGAATTCAAACATATGAACATATATATTTAACAAAATAAAAATATTTCAGCGCAAATAATTATCGACGTATATTTGAAGAAGAAGAAGGAGAAGCAGGAATATACTACAGCGATCAACTACTAGAAGAATTGGATCCCCAATGTTTAAGATTGCAATACGTGTCGGAGACGTAAGTCTTTTCGGAAAAAATAATAAAACAAAACATAATGTTTCAGGTCCAGTTTAATTATACCTTTAATAATTTTTTGACAAAAACGCTGGTCTGGAAAATAATACGTTTTCAGATTTATAATTAATTAACTTAATGTTTTTTTCATTCCTTCATTACAAAAATATATTATAAATGTTTAAGATGGAAAATCCTATTGTGAAAAATTCAAATTTATTGTCATACCTTTTGATTATGAGGAAACGTTATTGCATTAACTAATGAAATATCTAAACAGAAAGCTAATATACAAAATACACGTGTTTAAACGGCCAGTTTGTAAAATTTGTGAATGAGAAGTTGTTATGAAGTTAGTTGTTGAATGTCAAATAGTTGATATAATTAGAGTAACAAAGACAAAAAGGACTTTATGTTTATAAATAATAATATATATGTATGTAAAACAAATTACGTAAACACTGAAATCCATCCTATACTCTATTCGGAACAAATCTAATATAAATTGTTCTCTTCATCTGTTTCTGTTAGACTATATATTTCTAGATTTACAGAGATTTAGAATATTATTTAGCACGAGTTTTGAGAATGTACTCATCAAACATAATAAAAATTTCCAGATTCCAACTTTTCATTGTAATTATTTTTTTAATATATAATATTAAATAATTTTGAATTAATAGAAAATTAAAAAATAAAAATTAATTAATTAAAATATATTTATGTAGATATATATATCCCCATCACATGATTTACATAAAGATGATGACCTAGCTAAGTGGGAATTTAAATTTCCTGAATCAAATATTTCTCTTACTAAGCCACAATGTTGTCGAACTATGCACATTTTTTCTATCTCTGTCACCGCTGACACGAAGTCGTGCTACTTTCTTCCTATTCCAACAATATGAGAAATATAAATATTCTAGAAATAGGTAGGTTTAGAATTTCAAATGAATTGGGGCCGCAAATGTGAATTGAAATAAATCTGAATATTTTATCTTATTCATCTGCCAAATTTGCTCTGTATTATAGATCAATATGTGCGATCAGAATTCCTAACATTAATTCACACACACACACATATACATATATATATATATATATATACGTTTATCGTATATATGTTATGGTGAAACGTCGAAATCTGGAGAATGTCGACTTTCACCGGTGAATGTCAACATTCACATAGTCGCTTGTTGTATGTCCGAAATATTTTCCAAATACTCTTATTTCTGACTTACACCGGTAAATGTCAACATTCACCATCTACTAATGGTGAATGTTGAACACATAAGAATATTATATTTTCTCCGTAATTCGGTCACGAAAAAACGCACTTAAATTAAGAACTTAAGAATATAAGAACTTAAAACACACTGTACATTCAAAATGAGAAAGGAAAATAATAGAAGTTTAAAACTTACAAAATTACGTGATTCAAATCTTATTTATTGCAAAAACTTAAACTCTTATGACACTTTCAATTGCACAAGAGGCCCTTGCTTTTACGACAGCATTTGTTTGTGGAACACTTCCTTTTGCAATGACAGCGTGTACATATACTCCTCTCTTTTCAACCTACACCAGAACACATCCGTGAGTGTCGACATACACCGGTGAGGGTCCGAATGTACAAGAATGTAATGCAATATTCGATCTTTCACCGACGTATTTGGTGAATGTTGACATTCTCCGGTGAAAGTCGACATTCTCCAATTTCGGTCTTTCACGGTAACATATATATATATATATATATATATATATATAAAGATTTTATATATATATATATATATGATTTTCCTTTTACAATTGAAATTTTATTCTTCATGATGATTTAACTCTAGTCCCCGTTAAAACATTATTAACATTTTGCTTTCAAATTACTTCAAAACATCTTTCGAAATATAACTTACCAGTATGGATTCACTCTTTTAAAATAATTCTACTTTAATTAAACTTAGGAGATAATATAATCAATTAATCAATATTGTTTAGGAAATAAATTATTATTAACTAACTTTGCAGCAATTGCGCAAGTAATTGTAACTTCTTTTCGCACTTAATGAATTTAAGATCATACAACATTGGATATGCTAAATAGCAGCTATTAGCGCTATTTATCTCTTGCCTAATGTACCCACTTTATATATTACCACCATTCTTCTTTCTTAATATTTTAATTTTTAAGTTTTATAAAGTTCTTATGCAAAAACTTTACTGTATTGAAGGTTAGCAGCCTCCTTACTTTTATATCTTGCTAGTTTATCTGAAATTGAAATCATTTAATGTCATTCCACTAGATGAAAAACTTGAAAATTTAACGCCATGCCTGCTACAGATAAACCCAAAATACAATTTTTATGAAAAACATTTAACTGTATTTACATGATTACATGCGGCACTTGACATATAAAATATATAGGACAGACTAAAAACAATCTTAACTTTCGAATCAATAACCATAGAGCTTAAATCAAAACATTCAACGCACAAAAAATAGCATTAAAATAAGTACACCATCACAACTCAATACAGCAGAATTAGAGCACTTTAAACACCATGACTTCAACTCTATTCAACTTCAGATACTAGATATAATACCCAATCACAAAACACGAATTTTTCAGGAATCTCTCTATATACTAAAACAACGTTCACTTTATCCATATGGACTTAACACTTATATACATAGTCATAGAGATACTTCTAAGAAGTCTATTTTCAGCCAATTTAAGCACTACAGCAACAAAACGCAGAGAGGAATAAGAGGAAGCAAAATAAAAAATAATGCGAGATTTTTATCCACTTTGGATACATTTGCATTGAAAAAACAATTGAAATGTTTCTTTGACTCAGACAACTTTCCCAAGAAACTTCTCAACTGTTACACTCCTGTACTAATAAATTCCTTATCAAACTAAAAAAATTCATTCAATAAAGCTACGACGACACACAAATCATTAAAGACATGATTCTCGATTTTAGTTTTTTCGGACTCTCTAATAGTCTCACTCAACGCAAAATTTATTTTAAAGTCAATTTTCTACATCCGCAGTTTGACAATATTCATTTCTCAAGAATCATCAGAGATTGTAAAGATTACTTCCCCGCAGTTGATACATTAACTATGGTTGCATTTAAATATCAAAGGACCTTAAGCAACTTGCTGACTAACCACCATGAAATAGATGAAACAGCAGAATGACATTGTAAGACACCAATTTACAGCAATTACGTGGATTCTCATCACCAGCGCATAATTACTGGCAACCTGAATATCATACAGAACCATCAACTTAAAACACTAATGAGTTATGGTACAAAATTTAGACCAGTCAGAAACATGACTACAAATTTCTGTTACAAGACTTTCGAAAACAACATCAACAAAGTTATAGTTAAAGCAAGCTATCAACTGAATTTACCCATAGATACCTTATAAAAATGGAAAGCCAAAATTCTTCAACGCATATCCACCGAAATCAGTCACCTCAAGTTTAAAAGTACACTGAATTGGTCGCAACTTACATCAGATATTAAAAAATTAAAACAGCTCTTTACTATTACAAAAATAGTTAAACAACTAATAACTTTAGCATTATATGAAAACAATTCTACGCAGAAATTATTCATAAAGAACTTCTCAACGCGACTACTTATCAATTAGCCAACCTTACAGAAACATCTATAATAAACAGGTTTAAAACTTTTCATAAGAAACTCAATATTACTTTCAATGCAAACTACAACAGATTTACTAATCTTTATGCGATTCCCAAATTCCATAAAACACAATTAAAATTCAGATTTATTGCTAATGGAACTAATAAATTACAAGAAAAATGTAGACTATTATTTTTCAATTCAACTTAATAAAATCTGTAAATTTATTTTCAATGATTGTAACACTAATCATAACAATCCTGGATCATTCATAATAACACTCCTGTCATTAATACTATTCAAACCATTAACATCCAAAACATTAATTGCTATGACTTTGAAAACTTATATACCTCACTTCCTCTAGAAGAAATCTATACCAGTCTACTTGATCTAACTAAACTCTTCCCTGATATGCTCAATATCATGACTCTTGACAAATGGGAAACCAACCTAAAATGCACACTTTTTCATAACTACATCAAGTTTCAAAATCAAATTTTTAAACAAGTCAGAGGATTGCCAATGGGCTTACATTCCAGCACCTCGATCTGTAATATCTTTTTATTTGTCAAAGACTTTAACTTCCAAAAAAATCTACAACCACAAGAGTTAAATTACTACAAACACACCTACAGATATATTGATGACCTTATTACAATTAATAATTTTGATAAAATTGAACACTCCGAGATTTATCCGAATTGTCTTACACTTAATAAAACTAATAATTCACAAAATAGCATAGACTTTCTAGATCTTCAAATCATTAACTACAAAAAAATTTTACTTTTCGACAAAACAAGAAACTTCAATTTCAGTACTAACAAATTAATAAATTGGAACTCCAACATATCCAAAAAAGTAATTAACAATACTATAATTAATCAAATACAACGAATTAAAATTATATGGACAGATACAATAGATTTACAACGCGAAATTTTGCTCCTTATTAAAATTCTCAAAAATAATCTAATACCCATTCAATTTATCAACCATTGCCTTAAAAGAGCAGGCGTTAAATACTCACCCTAAATCATGTAACTGATAGGGATATGATAATTTGTTCCTAAACCTGAGAAGGCGGTATAAGTTGGATGACTATCAGTTGAAGGATTTGTATATAGTGTAATTACTCAATTGTATATATTGTAAAAACCTAATTGTCTTCAGACTCATGCTGTTACTATACTGTTACTAAAAAAATGGGCCTATTTCATGACTTTAGTCTGTCTAATAGCTCTTGGACAGTGAAAAATTCCTTTTTTCCTTTCTTAAATTCTTAATCATTGCGACACGACAATTAGCCAGAAATTAATTAATTTCCATTCACTAGTATTTTCAAAAAAAATCTTAACAGACATTCTCCCTCAAATAAGAACTCCACATAATACATCCCTCAAGAATTCCGAGTCCAACCCACTACCATAAATTACTTCACCCAAGTCTTACCGACTGATATTATTCAAAGCCCCCACTGCCGCTAAGAATTTTCGGACACCCAACACTTATGAGTCAGACATGAAGAGAATACTTTGCCAACTCCCCCACTAGAAAGAATGTAAGTTACTTAATACCTTTTCTGGCCTTTATATCTTCATGTACATTCACTGTTCTTATTATATATTATTTTTTACATTTTTTTATATTACTTTATATTGTCTTTGATTTGTTTTTACAAACTTTGCATTATTTATCTTATTTTGTAATCTTCTATGTTTATTTCAACTTTACTTTGAATTCGATTTCATAATAACAATTTCCAATGTTTAATTTTTACAAATAATATAGAACTCAAAAGCATAAACATGAAGGAGTCGGGGACGGTTACTCGGGTTATATCGGCTTTCTCTACAGATTTTGCTTTTTACTCCAAATTGAATTTCCAATGTTTAATTTTTAAAAATAATATAGAACTCAAATGCATAAACATGAAGGTGTCGGGGACGGTTACTCGGGTTATATCGAATTTCTCTACAGATTTTGCTTTTTACTCCAAATTGAATTGACTAAATTGCTTCATAAGAATAAGTTCTTTGAGTATAAGCATTGGATCATAATCCCTTCTATTCGCGGAGATATTTGGCCTGACTAGAATTGCCGGTTCGGCTTTAACTTATAACTCGAGTAAAGACGAAACACCTTCGTATTTACGTATTTTTATCAATTATTGTTCGTTGAATGGGAGTTGGTTTGTTCCCATTGAAAAGTCAATTAATTTCCGATCAATGACAATGATTACATGGTTTTAATTTTCCTTTTACAATTGAAATTTTATTCTTCATGATGATTTAACTCTAGTCCCCATTATTAACATTTTGCATTTTGCTAAACATTATTAACATTATTAACCAAAAACATTATTAACATTTTGCTTTCAAATTACTTCAAAACATATTTCGAAATATAACTTACCAGTATGGATTCACTCTTTTAAAATAATTCTACTTTAATTAAACATAGGAGATAATATAATCAATTAATCAATATTGTTTAGGAAATAAATTATATATATATATAATCGTTTATTGCAATGCATGGTCGGAAACGCTTTCCTGGCGCTATAGTGACGAGAGACAACACAAGAAAAATAGGGTACGAACAGTGTAAAGATATTTCTTTATTATTCTTAGCGCAGCGAAAACTAAGAAATAAGAACAAAAACATTGGATTGTCATCAAAGAAAGTATTCGAAAGTTCCTTAGGAAAGTATCCTAAACATGGGTTTGGTAGGGGTAGTCCAGTGCATTGTTCAGCAAGATCACGAGACCTCACTTGCATTATCACTTCCGCTCGGGGTAATTCAACACATTCGTGCACGAAACCCCTGTTAGAAGTCCAACAGGAACTTGTGGCACATATCGTGGCAGCTGCTGGGAAAGTCCTGAGGATGCACAGTATTTTCCAGAACATCTTATGGTCGATGTGCGAGAGATGTGATACCTGCATCAGGGTGCAGGTCGTAATTTCGAACACCTTCTTTGAGGTCCATAAGTGTCTAATTTTGTTCCTATTTTTTAATTTCTCTTGTGCTAAGCATAATTGGTGTCCGTTCTTTCTTGTGTTTTGTGTTGTTTGTACCGGCCAGGAAAGTTGTTTCGGCCCTGTTTTGCCATTTCATTTTTCCTCGATGTCGTCTCTCTCATATATGTGCATAATTACTTATGACTCAAGTGTTGCTACTATATGATGAAATTTACAAACACGGTGTTTACAATGCTACATATTCCCATCCGAAAATATCTTTTTTTTTTCCTCTTGCCCTTCAAATAAGAAATGTGTGTCCTTCATTGTAAAATCTCCTGGAACTTTAATACTTCTTTTTTCGAGGACAATGTAGAAAATATTTCAGTATAGGCAGCTGTCAATATTCAAACATTACATTGTGAAAGCCATTAAAGTGATTTCGGCCATTAGCCGAAACGCTCAGAAAGGCTTAATTCGCATAAGGATTTAGGAAATACATTTTGAAAAACTTAGCAAATTTTCCTTCAATAAATTTAATGGAACAGGCAAAAGAAATTACAGGGAACAATAAATATAGGAGAAAACTGATATTTCTTTTCCTAATTTGTTTTACTGTGTTTGATTTCTTTCTTTCTTCCTGTATAAATAATTAAAACTTAAAGAATGTAACTGAAGAATGAGAATAAAATTTTCAATTGAAAACAAATGGTGGCAAAACTCCTAGTGCTGCTCTGCTGGACGACGAAATAGACCAGCAATATTTTCCGAATTTGGAATAACAAGAGAAAATTTGAAACCTGTGCAGCCAGCGATGCAAAGGGATTCTTCTGAGAGAAAGATGACTTAAATGAGGAAACTCGGAGATAATGTAATGATGTGTAAGGTTACCTCTACTGGGATAATAATAAGAAAAGGTTAAAATACAAAATACGTAAGTAAATTATACAAAAATTGAAGAAATTTAAAATATCTAGCAAGCGTAAGAAATAGTAATTGATTCAAAACCTAAATGAATCTAAAGCTCTCAAACTTATACTCGTTTAAATACAGGTTTTTCTGATTCAGAAAGAACGTTACGTGTATATCTTCTAAGATGCTTTTTCCATCCTTTTTTTTTTTTTTTGTAGTTGTTTCATTTTTGATTTCAGTTTCCTTTTTTTCTCCTATTTTGCAATTTTCCCCATTGTTTCCCTCTGTTTTTAAGCCACCTGTTTATTATTACTATTATTATTATTACAACTTATGTAAAAATTAAGTAAGGAAAAGTAAGGCACTGAAACTTTGCAAATTATCACACTCTACGTGAGATTCATGGTGGTCGCTTATTGCATACAAATCACGCCAAATTCTTTAACTTCTCTGCTTGGCTTTAGGTCCTTATAACGAAAACAACAAATTCGCCCTTTGTAGAAAAATATTCTGTCAGGCAATAAATCTACGGGGAGATTTTTCCCTATGAAACTGAGCCCAAAGTGTTATATAGTATCTAAATATTAAAGTGTTGTACATGTTAAACGTGATCGTCGTTGCATTACTTTCACTTTTTTACTACTGAAATAAAGATATACTGATTATTTTGTAGATTGGAAAACCCTCCTTGTGATCATGAAAAGGAGCAAAAACTGGAAACCGATAGAGAACTAGAAAAGAAGCGAGAACCGGAAAAGATGCAAGAACTGGAAAAGAAACAAGAACTGAATAAAAAGGAAGAACCGGAAAAGAAGGAGAAACTGCAAAAGAAGGAGAAACTGGAAAAGAAGCAAGAACTGGAAAAGAAACAAGAACTGAATAAAAAGGAAGAACCGGAAAAGAAGGAGAAACTGGAAAAGAAGCAAGAACTGAAAAACAAGAAAAAACTGGAATTGATACAAAAACTAGAAAACAAGCAAGAAGTGAAAAAGAAGCAAAAGCTGGAAAAGATACAAAAACTAGAAAAGAAGCAAGAACCGGAGAAGATACAAGAACTGGAAAAGAAGCAAGAACTGAAAACGAAGCAAGAGCAGGAAGCGAAGCAAAAAATGGAAAAGAAGCAAGAACTGAAAATGAAACAAGAGCAGAAAAAGAAGCAAAAACTGGAAAAGAAGGAAGAACTGAAAAACAAACAAAAACTGGAGAAGCAACAGAAACTAGAAAAGAAGCAAGAACTGAAAAAGAAGCAAACACTGGAATGGATTCAAAAACTAGAAAAGAAAGAAGAACTGAAAAACAAGAAAAAACTGGAAGAGATACAAAAACTAGAAAAGAAAGAAGAACTGAAAATGGAGAAACTACTAGAAGAGATGCAAAAACAAGTGAACAAAGAAGAACTGAAAAGGCAGAAGGAACTGGAAAAAATGCAAAAACTAAAAAACAAAGAAGAACTGAAAAAGCAAAAAAAGAAGCAAAAAGTGGAAAAAAAGGAAGAACTGAAAAACAAACAAAACTGGAGAAGCAACAGAAACTAGAAAAGAAGCAAGAACTGAAAAAGAAGCAAACACTGGAATGGATTCAAAAACTAGAAAAGAAAGAAGAACTGAAAAACAAGAAAAAACTGGAAGAGATACAAAAACTAGAAAAGAAAGAAGAACTGAAAATAGAGAAACAACAGGAAGAGATACAAAAACAAGTGAACAAAGAAGAACTGAAAAGGCAGAAGAAACTGGAAAAAATGCAAAAACTAAAAAACAAAGAAGAACTGAAAAAGAAGAAGAAACTGGAAAAAATGCAAAAAATGGAAAAGAAGCAAGAGCCGGAAAAGATGCCAGAACTGGAAAGATAGATGAGTCAGAAAAGACGCAATACCTGGAAAAGAAGCAAAAAACGGAAAATAATCCAAATCTGCAAAACCAGCAGGAACCGGAAAAGAACTGTCAAACCCGAAAAGGAAACCGGATGAACTGCGAAAAGAGCCAGAACTGGATAACGACTGTAGAACGATTGATTTAATGACCAAACGAAGCAAGACCCGAAAAAGAAAAATAGAACAAATAAATCATATACCACTGCAAATAATACCACTGCAAGCATTAAATATCAACGTCAAAAGAATAAACACCTTTCTTCAAGGAAGCTTTGCAATACATTGTCATAAGCCAGAAGGTATAGAAAAAATCAGCTATAACCTCATTGCCAAAACAGTTGCAAAAGATATAGTTAACGTAAAACTTCCGGAAGCCACAATACCAAAATGCACAATTCATAATACTCCAAAAAATTTCAACTCTGATGAACTGATTCAAATTATAGCCCAAGAAACATAATCAAATATTTCCCACCTAAGACCTTTATTTAAACTGAATTATCAAAATAATATCGATAAATGGATCATAAAATGTCACGGTCAAACTTTCCAAAATTTTATGAGTAAAAAACAAATATATATTGGATGGCGCACCAATAAAATAACCGAGTTTATCGGTGTACGCAGATGTCAAGTCTATCAGGATTTCTCTCATAAGACAAACCAACCAAAATGCTCATTCTACGGCGGAAAATATGTTTCTTGCTGTTATTCCCAAACTCCGTACTGCATAATCTGTTGGATTAACAATAAAAAGTATGAAACAAAATTTGACTGTAAACATCCAGCTTTAGCTATTTCCTGGTCCACATATCAAACAGAAGTTAGACGAGTAAAATCCAATACATATTATCAACAATAATGCAAGATCCTGCAGACTATCTATAGACCCTTTCCATCAATAAAAAGAATAACAATGGCATCCGCTTTCTCAAAATAAATCTTCAAAGAGCAAAGACCGCCACCGACCAACTATGTCAGTATCAAGTAGATTATCTGGCAGATTTTATTATAAATCAAGAACATTATTGCATCACTGGCAAATTAGGAAGAAGTCCAAATAACTGGGCAATTATTCAACGTCATGCTTCAACGGGTGTTTTATCTCCTCGTACAGCCATATTCATTCCAAACAATAAATGGAATTCTACAATAATTATTAATACTCGAGATATAATCACAATTTCAATCAATACTAATGCATCTCAGCTTCTTATTACTAGTATCTATATATCTCCGTCAAAAATCCAAATCAAACCTTATCCATACTAAATGAAATCTTACAACAATAATAATAGTCCGCATGTTTTTTGTGGAGACTTTAACTCGCAAAGTACTTAATGGGGATACTTACAAACCGATCACAGAGGAAGAATACTTGAAGAATTTTTAAATGCAAACAATCTCATTCTACATAATCATTTTACTGACCGACCTACCTTTGATAATACCTACAATAATTATTGGACTGATCTTCTTATTTCTACAACACATCTTGATAATAAAATTAACAACAGATCAATACTAGATGAACATACCGAATCTTATAACAAATATATCTCTTTTGATATAACTGAATATACGTCCTTTACTGCACTTACCAGATTTAAAATCAATAATAACAAAAAAAAAGAAATTTCAACAAAAGTTCAATCCAATTTCAAATGACTTTCTAAATGCTATTATTCTGTGTACAACCAAAACAGAACTTAATAATATTACCAAGGAACTTATCAGAAAGTTTCAAGATACCTACGAACGTACCTTCTTCAAAAGATCATCAATACCCATTATAAAAATCAACTGGTGACGAAAGAACTCCGCTAAGTCAAACACAAAACACGAGCATTACGAAGAAAACTGAAATCATCGCAAACTAATGAAGAACGACTCAACCTACTTCAAAAATACAAAAAACGAAAAGCCCCATATAAAAAGCAAATAATGTCTGCAAAGCTTTAAGCATGGTGCAACTATTGTTCAAACAACCAGTATACGTATGGCTCATTGTACAAAATTGAAACCAACAAAATCTTCCACCCAACGCAACTTACAGTCACTAATAGGGGAAATAATGATAAAAATGTTACGAAGATCACTTTAGAAAACATTCTAGATGTTATTCTACCAAAAGAAAACATATATGATGATTTAACTGAACAAAGATTAATTCGTTGTAATCTACTTCCAAGAAAATGATAACACATTTACAGCCATGGAACTCAATCTATTTATTAAAAAACTCAATAACGAAAATGCTCCTGGACCAGATAGAATCTGCTATCAAATTATACATAAAAGTAATCCTAAGCTAATTCTAATCTGCAATAAATGTCTCCAACTTGGTATTTTTCAAGACTGCTATAAAACAAGACAAAACATACTCTTCCTCAAAAAGAACAAAGCTCATGAAAATCCTAATTCCTATCGGCCAATTAACCTTCTACCATCCCTTGGAGAAAATCTGAAAGTTGTATTATAGGAAGACTTGAATACCATTTTCACCATCATAAATTCATTAATGAAAATCAGTGTGGATTTAGGCAGCAAAAATCTACCATTCATGCAACCAGTGCAGTCCTAAACCAAATCCATGTTAATAAAATCAATAACCTACACTCCGCAATAATCAGCTTAGGTCTCAAATCAGCCTTTGATTCATTATGGCGGCCCTCAATTAAAGAAGCACTTAGAAATATTGAATGTACTTATAATATCTATTAAATTATCAATAATTTCCTTGATAATCGGCATAGTCTCATTTTATATAATAATTCTTTAATCAGAAGAAAACAAGTTCGTGGAGGTTCACAAGGCGCATGTATAAGCGCAGAATTATGGAATATTACATTTAATAAAATTATAAAAAGTGCTTGGCTTCCTTTTGCTAAAATTACTGCTTTCGCCGATGATGTCGCATTTGTTATGAGTGGAAGGTCCCATTTAATCCTTCGAAGAAATTGTCAAGAAATAATAGCCATATTCCAGCAAGAATGCAAGAAAATTAAACTTGAAATTTCATCCTCCAAATCTAGAATCATGACAAATAATAAACCTGGACAAAATCTTACTAAGCAACTTTCTGTTAAAATAAATGGCGAAAAAAATCAAGCATACTAAATTCTTTTCTATTACTTTTAGATCTTCCCGTTGCTTCAAAAACTACCTTATATTCACCTAACTGATTTTCTCATCAATTCGTCGACACATTCTTTTGTGACTTTTAAAGGTCATAGATTTATTGTTAGGTAACAGAATTTCAAATTTAAAGGATGGTGGCAATTCATATCGGCCATCGGAAAGAAAATTTAATATCTCTTTGAATTGCTTAACTGTGTTGGTGTGAGCAAGTTCTAGTTTAACATCTTCGGTTGGGTCTGTTATGTCAATGGCATCTAAATTCCAGAGTTCGGTTACACAAGATTAGAGGAATGCAACGACACTATATTGTTGAACAAATTATTTTCCAGTAATGCTAGAATAGTAGCTGAAGTAGATTTTTCAGATAAGCTGTTTACTTTACCAATCACAGTGTATCCGAATTCAGTCGCCACTACAGACACACCCGAGTGCAGTTTCAGAGAGCTGCCAGCAATAATGTCCCCGATGGCATCTGCTCCTAAAAGTAATTCAATGTTATATTCCTTAGCTTGCAAATCAGACAAGGTGATATTTCTACCTTTTAATTTAGGGTATTGTGATCAACTATTTTTGGAACAGATTCGCATATTTTGTTATGAGTAAGTACTTCAAAGTTATGTTCATACGTTCCCTCAAAATTTCTTAAATTAACATCAAACACTAAATGGCAATTAGGACTTGTCTCTCTCTCCCCAAGAATGGTTTGTTTCTATTTGGGACGCAGTTGCAAAAACGTGATGACCCTTTCTGAAAGATAAGATTATGTGAACTACTGTCGAAAATCGTACGAACTGTAAGTTGTGTACCTTCGAAAACTATTTTTAAATCAAATGTTTGCAAATACACATTTTTATTAACAGTTGGCTGATTAGACAATGCATTACTTGAAAAAACAGTACTTTCAGTTTCATTTCGCTTTACAGTTTCGCTATTAGAGCACATATTGGTATAGTGAAATTTATACACATGTTAAACATTTTACTTTTTTTCTGAAGGCCTGTGAGCTATGTCCAACTCGTAGGCGGCGAAAATAGACAGGCGTTTGCACCAAAGGCTTTAGTTTATCTTCTAAACACATTTTGCGAGCAGAAAAACATTCGGCAGAATTGTGGGATTTCTAACAAAAAATACAACCTAAATTCCGCCTACCTGTATTGCCTTGGAAATTTACGAAGGCAGCAGCTGTAGAGCAATAGGGAACATCAGAATGTGGACGTGAATGAGCAGAAAGGGAAGCTCCCGACCCGGCTACGTGCGAGCTTAATCCTTTCCTCCCTTTGCACTTGGTTTCGAAGAAAGCACAAACGTTTATCCAAAGAGCGCGCACTATCTTGCTGGGACGAAGCATCATCCATTGAACAGTTTCTGGTAAGCAGGACTCAACAAGTGGCTCCAAAAATTCAGCAAACTCTTCCTTAGTTCTACCTTTGAGCTTTCGAGGGCCATGAGCTTGCTCTCAAGTAAATCATAAAGTTCAGCTAAATCTCATTTAATCCGACCAGCAGCATTTTTCGTTACTATGGAAAATGGATCCCGTACATAAATCTGAACCAAACCATCATTAAATCAAACCATCTTTAAAACTTTCGTTTTCAATCTTCTGAGCTATATCTGGGCGACTAATATCTGTAACCTAAATGCGATTTTATTCTAAATCTGCACCCTAAATACGACTGAGCTATTTCTGTACCCTAAACGCGACTTTCGTTTTGCTTTCAAAATTTTGGTATCCGTACTTAACGAAAAATAAAATCGCGGACTCTATGTTCTCGAGATTCAATATATTGCAACCCACTAGGTTACAAAGTGCACGTTACAGTTGAAATAATCGGAGCACGGATCATTCAATGTCGAGATCTTTTTCGATATTTCACACAAGTGGAAATGTTACATTACTCTAATTTATACATAGACATAAAAAGGGATTTCCCCGTTTTGTTCGCAGAAAAGAAAAAAATGATAATAATGAAAACTAATCGAGTCACAAGCCTCTCTCCTTCTGTCGAATCCTCCGAGCAGATCATCCGTAATTATGGCAAAGCACACGAGAGCTATCTGCCTAAAGGGAGGGATGCCTTCGTGGAGGACTTTCTAAGGGAAACTGGCTCGTATGCACGTTACACATGGGGAAAACCACGAAAACGCCCATGCAGCCATCCCGTTCGCGGGATTTGAACCTTTAAATTTGCATCCGAGTTTTTATTTTAAATTAATTTTACGAAACACTCGTTGAAGTAGCACTCGTTCATAGTAATCTCATTCCTAAATATTTTATTTCTAAATCTTTGCTTCTGTCAAATTTTTCCTATTCACCACTGCATCGATACTGAAGGTAGCTTTTCTTATTTGTTTCCGCTCGACCACAATGTTTAGTGACTGAATTTCACTGACAGTTTTAGTTGAAATGGGAAGGAATAAAAATAATGCTTTAAAACTGCAATACGAGAGGAGGAAACTGGAAAGTGTAATAGTACTAGCTATTTCACTTTGTAAGAAAATTTTATCCCGGAATAAAACTACATCAATTTTCTACACAATTCCTGCTCGCTCTGCCACTTAGAATTTTGCATAAAAAATTCAGGTTTGCTGAATTATGCAATAAATAACTGCACCGGGATCCTGAATTTGGGAATAGTAAAGCATTCTTAAAGAAATTTAGTAGGAGTTTCATCTGTAAATTCAATGTCAGCGAAAATGTCAAAAATACGCTAGTAAACGGAAGTAGGCCGTTTGCAACACATCTCCCAAGGAATCTTTCACTGTTTATTCGGCTTCCCTCTTTCATGTAATTTTATTCAGACTTATGTTCATCCCATCATCTCTAATCTACACAGTTTAATTTTTCAGCGTCAATAAGCAAGGAAGAACAAGCACGGAGTCTAAATCGTGGGAGTGGAGAGTTCAAAATTAAGCAACTTTTATAGCAATTTATTGTCTGCCTTCTTCCTTTTCGCCATCGACACAACAGCTGGTTCACTGGGTTACGTGCTCATTAGCCTTCTTAATCCCCGTAAATGGAACAATAAAAAACTGGAGCTTGGTGCAATGTCCTCCGGGAAAGAACGTTTCGCAATAAAACGTTCAAATTGCTGAAATTTTTACTTCATGAAGCCGGTCTGGTTTACCCATATTTTTGAGAAAAATTTCCTTAGATAAGAATTTCGGAAGTTTCTTATAAGTTCACACATGTAACACTAAAAGGAGAAATGTCGGCACTCACCTTTCCAAAAAGTTCGGATATATGTTACATAAAATTAGTAATCACGGAAAAACATTTTCTCCACACCAAGACATTACAAAACCACCGCTTTACATCTAAGAAGCAATGCAGTTTCATTCAAAAAAGTAAAACAATTAAACTTAGAAACTAAATGTGTCCTGAGCAAGAAAGAGACAAACTTTTATACCGTATAGGCGGACGAGAAAACTGGTATGCAATAAGCGGGCAATACTTTCTATATATAGAGTACAAGATTTGTTTATTTAATATTAAAATACAATGCGTCTACGCTGTCTTCAGAAATTCCCTGTGTTGCCATCTACGGCTTTATATTCTTCGACTACAGATATTCACGGACACTTTACTTAAATTACCGTATTGGGTTTGGGGTGAGCATGGATATAATAACTATAAAAATATGCATTCTCAGAAATAAAAGCAATGCAATTGTAGAGCCATATACTAAGGCAAAAGTTTTGTTATTAACTGCAAAGGAAAATTAAATATTTATATTAAAATATCAAACGTGTGGATGTTGATGTAAACAGCGGCATAAAATCTTGTTTATAAAAACCTATAATATTGATAATTTCCTATAAAGGAACACTACTAATATAGTAGTGTCGTTTCGATGACATCGATTTATTGCATCATCATCTAGTTTCTGATAAAGTTCAGTTGAAGTGGAAAAATTAGAACACCATGAAATGAAAAAGAACAATGCCTGGTTTCCTATTTGTGAATTTCGATATGAGAAATGAAAATTAAATGTTAATTTTATCGGAGTCAGAGAAATGTTTAGCATTTTCTTAAATTCTTGACACTTCATTCGATCTTATCAAATCTATTTCAAAAAATTTTAATGAAATAATATAAGTTCCCATACAAAAGTTTTAAAAAAGATCATTAAAGGAAAAATAATTAAAAACATGCATTTTCGACTGGTAAGCAATCTCTTTCTTTCATGATTCGGCTTATTATGAAAAATGAAAACAAATTTAAACTATTTAACAGTACCTTAATAAACGTAAAAATTTAAAATATCGACTTAGTAGCCTAAACGATAAAATGAATTTAACAAATATTAATTCTCCTTTTCTACAAACATTTATAAAATAGCATCTCTGAAGGCTACTAATTTTTCCAAGAGCACTCGATACGTATAATTCTAATGTTGATCTTTGCAAGGCTCCTCTCTAAATGCGCTGTGGCTCTAAAAATATTTATTAAGTATTACGAAACCCATATTAATTTGGATATCAGACTTGCAAGTCAAGAAATACTCTTGTGAAACTGAAAGAGCCCTTTCCTGAAGAAACACTTTCATACCAAAAATCTTTTCGTATATTTCCGAAATTACTTAACTTATTGGTAAAATGTTTGCGAGTCGTTTGACACAAGGGACTGTTTAAATGATTAAATGCATTCTTGCACTGTTTACGAATTCTGCTTGTACAGATTGGATATTATACATACAACAATAGCTAATAACAGTTAATAAAGGAAATTTACCATTTCAAATATAAAAGTCAAAACATTCTCAACCTCGCCTGTAGCCTAATCACCTCCTCCGTAATTACACGTAATTTGGTGTCATCTCTTTTTGCGATTGAATCATTCTCTTTTTGCGATTGAATTCTCTACAATAGCTTTTTTTTGTTAATTTTGCAGTTGTTTCGCATATTGTACTTATTACCCCAAAATGGACGTTTATCTTGAACGGGATATCAGTCTCGAAACGACAGTTTGATTCGAAACATTTAAATGCGCTGTATCAGTTTTCAGATTATTCCCACCAAATATTATCGCACTGTATTTTATTTAAAGGAATTCAATAAGAAGAATCTGCGTGGATGTATGTAGGTTTTCCGCACTGTGAAGAAACAACTGTTCCGATAACCATCAGATTTAGAGTAGCGCTGCCCTTCACCCCAGCAAGGCCCCATGGAAAGCCGAATTTGGAATTATTACCTATTTCATATTTTGTAAAACAAATTTTTTATTAACAAACCCAGCGAGCAGTGGCAACACTGTACCGAATAAAACATTTTTATTTCCAGCACGCGAGACCGTTTATCGGATATTCTAAATTTATGCTGCTGTGAAATATATTGTAATTTTGTAGTTGAATCCAATTTTAGGTGGTTTAAGAGGCAAAAAGTATCATATTTAATAAATAAAGTAAACGCACAGAGTGTTAATATTAAGAAGGCAAAATAAGTTTTTAAAGCCATCTTAGTAAGAAAACTGAGCGTTGAGGTGATTAGCTGAAAAACGACTGAAAAGAAAAATGAAAAAAAAAAAAAAAATATATGCCACCAGTTAAGACTGCATCGCGATTTTTAAACGCATGTTTTTTTATTTTTTTTTTTTTTTTGCAATTTAAAAGTAAGGTATTTCTATTAAAAAAAATTAGCTAAATATTAAGCTAGCCCAAAGGCTGCAGAGAAATTATTAACGCGAAGTTCACTGAATCATATACGAGGAGGACAAGTACTATTGCCAAGAATATACAACAATAACGACAGACTGCTATCGTAGAATTCGAACTGGTAATGTGTCCTTCAGCAAGCCGTACACGTTCTAATCTAAAACCTCCCTTAATACTATTTTTTTCTACCTCATTTAAATACGCACGAACTAAGGTTTACATTTTGACAGGGAAGAGGTAAGAGAGAACTCACAGTAAAGATGCGTAACCATAAAATACCTGGTAAATTAAAATGAATAAATATTTTACAACTTTCATCTATTTTACCGAATCCCATGTCGACAAAGTGACTATATCTAACAGATTATGTTCTATCGTTTACAGATTAGGTCAAAAGTTTTCTTTGATGTAGAAAAAATTAGCTCTTGATTTAATGATTGACTTCAGTTTTTTCTTCTTTCCGAGAATCTGACAATTTCCATTTTCAGACAGCCATTTGGGTTCAGAATTACATTGGATTGCCCATGCCACCAGATCTGTAATAAAAGTTTCCCGGAAAATTACGTTTGTTTCAACGATATTATATCTTGCCAATTTATATACATCCAGCTTCATTTATTTCACGCTCTGATATAACTTCCGAGAAGTGAGTATCTAACTGCTACTGTTGATTTCATGAGTAAATACGTTTAGGTCATATTTTGAGCTTGCTTTATTTCATGCTCTAAAGCCAATATACCAAAATATGAAAATGATGGAAGATTTTTCATCACCCAGTCCAATTAAACCAGTTATTACATTTTCTGTAAATGGTTACAAAGAAGTTATCTTTCGATTCTTGTCCTTCATTCGCTCGTTGCTTTCTACATTTCTTTAACTCATACAGATATTAATTTAAAGTGACCGCAACATATATTAAAAAATCGAGCGCATACGTCAATGAATATTTTGAACGATACTTTTATATATTAACGTGTAATCTTAAAATATGGGCAGACAATGACCAATGTTTAGAAGAAAAAAATAAATGTAAAAGCCAGCCGTATTTACACGTAAATCATGTAAGAACCTGCCAAAAAGTACTAGCGGTATTTTTTAACAATGATCACTGTCTTTTCCACGCCGTTGTGGAAGGTACGGCGGTTTCAGAGGCAAACATTAAAACAGTTTTCGAGTTTTAGTGAATATTTAGTTGTCATGCAATTACCAAAACCGTTAGGTTTGTTAGGTAAACATTTAAATTTTCTTTCTTTGCAGTCAAAGTGAAATGGGCCAAATGTTATGCATACAGTTTTATTCTCTTATTAAGTTGCTTGCCATTGACATTAGCGGAATGATTGCTGAGGATATGTTTTGGATGCCAAGTTCTTGCTATTGCAAATCGAGCCCTTCAAATACGCCATGGAAACATTTCATTGCAATGGACATCTAAGTGTAAACAAGCCAACCACTGTACTGTTTCGAAAACTTGTTTTACAATTTGTGTTTGCAGGCTCTCAGTAATGTATTGTTGCGTGCGTACGAGTTCGTTATGAAATGAATGCACAAGTCCGATGAAAAATGAACAAAAATTTATTATTATCACAACAAAAATGCTTACATTTTCTCAAATTATCATTCAGTATTACAATATCTCACAGTAGTTATCTTTTAACTACTCAAATGTCCAGTAGAACGTAATTCAAAACAGCTAAAGAACGCTAATCCGCGAATTCGCTACAATCAACAAGAGTAGTTTTCTAAACAACAACAAACTTAGTAACTACTGCGAACTGAGATGTTTGCCTCCTTTTATAAGATTTTAAAATCACGCGCTAGAATTTTCCAGTACTTTCTCGAAATCAAAAAGAGATATTTATTTATTTAATGCACGCGCTCTTGTATTTTCAATTTTCCTGCTTAGCTTTCTTTTAATATTCGTCACGCGCTGCACTGCGCGAGAAATAAAACCATTTAATTTATAACTGAACTAACATTAGCTTTTTAAATACCAAATTCGTAACACTGCCCCCTTCCCAAGGACTGCACGTCCCGGGCAGTACAATCCCTGGACAGGAAGCTAAACTTACAACTGTGGCATACATGCATTAATAAGCATTACATTACAATAATGAACAACATGAACAATAAATGCAATAAATAAAACAAATCAAATGCTATCAAATACAAATCAAATACTAAATACAAATCAAATCAAATATACATTTAAAAACAAAAAGGACCATGGTCTTATACTATTTACAATTATTTACATTACGTACTATGGCCATAGTAATGAGCTAACCTGTCGTAATGAACGACTTTAGAGTTCGAAGGTTTTTTAGGTTTAGAGTTCGAAGACTTACGAATCCGAACCACGATGTCATTCAGCCTATTTAGGACTGTGTACGGGCCATCCCAAGGTGACTGTAATTTCGGACAAAGTCCTTTCCGTCGAGTCGGATTCCACAACCACACCTTGTCTCCTTCGTGGAATTGATGTTCAGTAACTCTTGTGTCGTAGCGGGTCTTAATCTTCTCTGTCGCCAATTTGACTCTCTCTCGTGCAAAGTTGTGCATCACTTCAAACCGCGCCTGGAGATCTTGAATATATTCCTCAGACGATGAAGGAGAATCCGGAGGGCGTCCAAACAATAGATCACAAGGCAGACGAAGGTCACGACCGAAGACCATCTGTGATGGGGAATAGCCGGTAGTCTCGTGAACAGCACTGCGGTAAGCCAGTAAAAAGAGTGGTAATTTCTTGTCCCAGTCCTGCTGGCTTCTGGAAACCACTAATGAGAGGTTATTAAGGATGGTTCGATTGAACCTCTCTACCATGCCGTCCGACTGGGGATGTAATGGCGTCGTTTGGGTTTTGTCAATGCCGAGTAGTTTGCATAGTTCTTTGATTACTACCGAGGTAAAATTCCTTCCCTGATCGGAATGTAACTGAAGAGGCACCCCGAACCTGGAAATCCAGTGCTGTATCATCACCTCAGCTACTGTAACAGCCTCTTGATCAGGAATAGGATACGCTTCAGGCCACTTGGTGAAGTAATCAATGACAACGAGTATGTATTTGTTACCATCAGCAGTTCGTGGCAGAGGTCCCACGTCTTCCCATCATCCGACTCGAATTTCCGGTATAAGACGCCGTTTCGAATGTGAAGTGAATCCCAGAGTGCCCAGTATTGTTTTGTTGTAGGACTACAGATAGAAATGTCCTGCCATGTAGGTTTTCTGTTTGATGAGTCTATTAAATCAAGTATGGGTTTAATGTCACGGTCTTCCAGCTGGTCTTTCCTGACTTCATCATCACTCCACGGGTCTCGATCAGCCGATGTTGATGTTGTAATTTGTCTTGCGACCGGAGTCAGCAGCTCGTATTTCGCTTCCACCCTGGAACAATATCGGCAGCTTTCTGGCAAAGGTCTTCTAGACAGGGCGTCGGCGTTCCCGTGTGATGATCCCTTTCGATGACGGATAGTGATGTCATATTCTTGCAGTCTCTGTATCCACCTGGCTATTTGACCCTCAAGATTCTTAAAATTTAAAAGCCAGGCTAATGATGCATGGTCCGTGCGGAGGAGGAGTTTTCTGCCGTATAGATAATGATGAAAATGTTCTACAGCTTTGACTATGGCGAGCAACTCTTTCCTGGTGACACAGTAATTCCTCTCCGGTTTAGACCAGCACTTGCTCCAGTACGCTACTACACGTTCTTGGCCGTCTATTTCTTAGGACAAAACCGCACCGACACTGTCATTGCTCGCGTCCGTGTCGAGAATAAATGGTCTGTCGAGCTGAGGATACGTCAGGATTGGAGCAGATGTTAAAGCTTCCTTTAAGTTGTTAAATGCATCCTCGCATTCTTTTGTCCACAAGAACGTTTGCTTGCTCTCTGTCAGCTTGTGAAGGGGTCTTGCGATGGAAGAAAAGTCCTTCACGAATCTCCTATAGTAGGTGCAAAGCCCTAGGAAGCTTCTCAGCTGATGGACATTTTCGGGACGTGTCCTGGATTTAACCGCTGATATCTTTTCAGGATCCGTGCGTACACCTTCTGCAGAGATGACATGTCCCAGATAAGTCACTTCCTTTCGGAACAATTTGCATTTAGCGGGGCTCAGCTTCAGATTGGCTTTTTTCAGTTTCTGAAGCACCTTCCTAAAATTTTCTAAATGTTCTTCAAAACTCTTTCCGACGATGATGATGTCGTCCAGGTATATCAGGCAGGCTTCGTAGGAAAGGCCTTTCAAAACAGTCTCCATAAGACGTTCGAATGTTGCCGGCGCATTACACAGTCCAAACGGCATCGCCTTTAATTGCCAAAGCCCTTGTCCCGTAGTAAATGCCGTCTTTTCTCGGTCATCAGGGTGTATTTCTACCTGCCAATACCCACTCTTTAAATCAAGTGTTGAGAACCACTTGCTTCCAGAAAGAGTGTCCAAAATGTCGTCAATTCTAGGAAGAGGGTAACTGTCTTTCTTCGTAACCTCATTCAACCGGCGATAGTCAACGCAAAATCTTGTTGAGCCGTCTTTCTTTCTGACAAGAACGATGGGAGATGCCCATGGACTTGCTGAAGGCTCGATAACATCGCTTTCTTCCATATCCTTTAAAAGTGTTCGTACCTCTTCCTGTTTAGCAAACGGTAGGCGTCTTGGATGTTGCTTGATCGGGTGATGATCGCCTGTATCGATTCTATGTTGCGTCAAACTAGTTCGACCCACGTCAGAAGACGAGCGGGAGAAAACAACTTGAAGATCTTTAATGACGCGATCGGCAGCATTCTTCTCTTCATCGTTTAATTGCGCATTCTGCAATAACTCCGATGTAATGCTCTCTGAGGACACGGGTTCTGGGATGTTGCTCTTTCTTTCAACGCTGGTTACTGGAGTACATGCTGCAACCACGTCGCCTTTCTTAATAACTCTCGCCTTCTCAGTTACATTGGCAACTCTCACAGGAATAACCATTCTCGATAAGTCGACGAGTGTTGAGGCTACTAGTACTCCTTTCGGGGTATTAGAGTTATTGGGATATTCTATGATGCCGTAGCGAAAATCTCTGTTTTCGGCTATAGATCCAGGGAGTAAAATTTCTGTTCTTGCCGGTATTGTGATATTGTCTTGTGCTATGATTCTGTGGACAGATTTAACTTCTTCATTATTAATTCCAAATAACGTTATGTCCTCAGACGCAGAATGCAATTCATTATTTTTAAAGTCCAAGGAAAAATTATATTTCCTTAAAAAGTCTAATCCGGGTATGCAAGGATCTGTAACGTCTGCTACATATGCTATGTGATGGTAAGCGGCACTTCCAAACCTGATATTAACGTTCACTTTCCCCGCGATATCGATCTTCTCACCGGACACAGTCTGGAGGGTAACGCAGGGCGGCGTCCAGATAAGTTTGCTTCCCAATTGTTGAGCCAAATCTTTTCGGATGATGGTAACGTTGGCTCCTGTATCTATTGTCATATTGCAGGGAACTCCATTAATATGTCCTATTACAAAAAGTCCATTACTGCCGCCTCTCACTGCAGAAATCTGAAGCGCTTTAAACTGGGGCTTTTCATTATCTGGCAACCTCCGCCCCACGAGATGGCCACTAATTAGTTTCCCTGCTGCTTGCTAGGAGCGGTCTTAACATCCGTGCCCTGGGGTGTTCTGAAGTTTCGTCGTATGTGTCCTTCAGCACCGCAGTTCCAGCACTTAACGGTCGGTTTCTTATCACCAATATTCCGTCTCAAGGCGTTGAGTTGTCTAGTTAAATCGTCTAGACGAGCAGTGACTTGATTCTCTGGCTGCTGGACTTGAGCAGCTCTCACGGGGTGGCGGTCTCGACGAGTGGCTTGCTGGGCTGCCTCGAATTTCATGGCGTACACTAAAGCACTTTTCAAATCTTTAACATCCGCCATTCGTAGAGCCTTCTGTATTTCGGGATCCCGGATGCCATCGATAAAGTACTGCAGGGACAGGATTTCCCTCGTTTCTCTCGGGCACTCCGTAAAGGCGAGGTGGGACAGCTTTTCAACATCTGTGGCGAGTTCCTGGAGTGATTCGGTGGGCTTCTGTTGACGGGATTTTAATTGAAGCCTGCTGTAGTCTTTTAAACATTTCTCGCCAAAGCGCAGTTCCAATGCGCCGGATAAAGCTTCGAAGTCAAGTCTTTGGTTTTCTGGAAGCGTCTGCAGGATATCTGCTGCGTCTGCTCTCAGAGAAGCGGCGAGATGGCAGGCCTTAGTTTGGGAATCCCATCCATTCGCATCCTAAACGATAGAAAATTGTGTTTTATACACTTGCCAGGATGTATTCCCATCATATGTGGATATCTTCAGAGATGGACGAGCAGGCATCGGTAAGAATTTAAAACCCTCAGAATTGCTTCTTTCGTTCGCTATGCTCTTCTTTAAAGTGTCAACTTCTTTCGCAACGGCTGAAACCCTATCATCAATTTGTTGCTCGACGGCAGAAACTCGCTCTTCTATATGGTCTTTTACAGAAGGAACTCTTTCTTCTATTTCTTCTTTCACCGAAGAAACTCTTTCTTCAATTTGACCTTTTACGGAAGAAACCTTTTCTTCAATTTGCCCAACTTTATTTTCAACCACATCTATTCTGCCTTCCATAGCATCGAATTTGGTTTCCATTATGCAGGCAATTTCTCTTTTCATTTCGTATTGACTTTTTTCAATCTTTACTTGTACGGCTTTTATTTCGTCTTTAAAAGTTAATTGACCAGCTTGAATGGCCTTTATCTCTTCCTTAACGGATTCTTGTCCCGCTTCAATCCTTTCCTGATTAGATTTCATATCTTCTTTCAACGAGGTAAAGGCTGAGATCAACTGCCTTAATTGCTCTTCCATCGCTCTTGTTATTGGCATTCAAATCCCACTTCTGACACCAAAAATTGTTGCGTGCGTACGAGTTCGTTATGAAATGAATGCACAAGTCCGATGAAAAATGAACAAAAATTTATTATTATCACAACAAAAATGCTTACATTTTCTCAAATTATCATGCAGTATTACAATATCTCACAGTAGTTATCTTTTAACTACTCAAATGTCCAATAGAACGTAATTCAAAACAGCTAAAGAACGCTAATCCGCGAATTCGCTACAATCAACAAGAGCAGTTTTCTAAACAACAACAAACTAAGCAACTACTTCGAACTGAGACGTTTTCCTCCTTTTATAAGATTTTAAAATCACGCGCTAGAATTTTCCAGTACTTTCTCGAAATCAAAAAGAGATATTTATTTATTTAATGCACGCCATCTTGTATTTTCAATTTTCCTGCTTAGCTTTCTTTTAATATTCGTCACTCCCTGCACTGCGCGAGAAATAAAACCATTTAATTTATAATTGAAGTAACATTAGCTTTTTAAATACCAAATTCGTAACAGTATCTTTGCTAACATTTCTACATAGAATTTATTCTATTTTGACATATTTATAGATTTTTGAACTAATAAATTGTCTTCGCCGCAAAAGTTCTCAGTTTAGTTACCAACTTTCTGTCTTTGTGTAGCAATTATTGCCTTAACGTCTTTATTTGGGAGCATATTTTATTTAGTTTTTTATTATTACCTCATATCTATTTTTCATTTCGTATACATGTAAATATGCTACTTCACAAAAATGTAAATATGTTAGTCAGTTTATAAAAAAAAATTATGCTTGAAAATTCGTTGCTATGTATTTTTATGCCGCGATGTTTCGATAAATTTTGGTTATAGTATTAGACGATCGCGTTTAGAATATACATGATTTGCTGAAAGAAAGAAATCAACTATAACTTAAGGCACATTTTTCTTTTTGTCACTTTTCTTTCCTGTATACCTTTTACTTTGAACATCGCTATAATCCCTACATATATCACACTCTACCTGGAACTCTATTACGGAACAGATAAGAGCAAAGAAACATTTATTTCCTCTCAACATTAGTGTAAAACTAAAGTACCAAAGTATAATACTTTGGTCAATTTACTGACTTGAGAAAATGTCAGCATAATCGACCTTGCCTATAACGATCTCACCTTAGTTGAGCAGTCTCGCGACATATTTATATAAATATTCAAAAAGGATGCTTCAATGTCATAAATGCTACCTTCGAACCATATATACCAAAATCATTCCAAAACTTTGACGAATAATTTCATATACTGGTCATGATTTTAATATAATTACATCACTTTACCATCATGATTATAACGTAAATCCTACGATAATCGTAATCCTGCTTTATTTCGCCTACTCACCACAAAAAACTTGAAAATATTTTCCGCTTAGCGGTTTTCTGGCATGGAGATAGGAAAGCCGGTTTCCACAACCTTCGTATTCGTCCTCGAATCTTAGGATTCTAGCTTCGGTGCTCGACAAGTGTTTAGTCTGTCTGTGCCACACAGGCAATTCTGGTGTTTGGTTTGATTTAGTTGATTATAACGAAGCACACTTGCGCTATCTGCCTAGGATGAAGGATGCCTTCGTGGAGAACATTCTAAGGGAATCTGGCTAATATACACGTTACACATAGGAAAAACTCCGAAACCTCCCATGCAGTCAACCTATTCGCCTAGAATCGAAACCAGTTTGAAACTACCAGTGCTCAGCGATTTTACCCCTCCGCCACTGTTGGGCGACAACTGCTGTCGAGCCGAAATTCTTCTAGAGAGCGTGATCTTAGGTCTTGGGAATGTGGGAGAAAGTTGTAGAGTACGTGGATAAAAATCAACGCGCGAAAATGTTGCAACTAGTCGTGCATCCTTGACACGGAGGAAGAAACAAACCTCCTTCGACAGTTTTTTAAACGATCTGCGGGTGAAAATGAGCAGAGCATGACGAAAAAAGCGAAGACCAGAGACAAAAATTAAGCGCTTCCGTAGGCACTTCACTTTTTCTTTTAATTATGTTTTTATAGAATATGTATTTGTTATTTATAAATAATTGTTTCTTCTTGTTTTTGAATAAGAAAATACATATTTCTTATTCGAAAACACTTAACAAAAACAACTGAGGTCGTGATTTGAGAGCTGGCACAGATTAATGGCATTTCGAATTATTTCAATGGGGAAAATTGCTTTGAGATACGAGCAAGGTTACGAAACGAATTAAACTCGTATGTCGAGGTACCACTGTACGTAATTATATAATAGTTAGCAAGCAGATAGTAATAAATAATTTTTAAAGTCTGATGCTATCAATATATAAATTATGTTGACTAGTATAATTAATTTAGAATTATGCGCCTACATATAATAAGATGATGTATTTTACTACAGATACGTATTAATATATACATATATAAGTCTGTGCATATATATGAAATCATAATTCGATTTAAACCAGTTAACAGTTAGAATTACTGAACAACCATGAAAGATTCCTCAAGAATGAAATATGGTGTAACAATGAACACTTAGTTTAGAAATTAGATTCTATTGTATATTGTTGTAAAAGCCATTGTAAGAGTGAAAATTCTTCATTCTGCCTTAATGCAATTTTTTGCGTTTAATGCGTTGTTTGGAGATTTTATGATCCAGAATTATATTAATGTGATATATTAATACTGCATTTGTAGATAAACGTTTTTGAGAAACGAGTCAAAGCGATTGATTTTTTGTGAAAATTTGGATTTATCCTTATTTTATTGACGTGCACCAGCACTGAATTGAGAATGGCTTGTGCTATGCTTCGATGGATGAAAAAGCGTTTGTAAGTAATGAATATTATGAAAGTTTCAGCATATTTAAATGAGTAGTATTAAAAGTATATATTTACTAATACCATATATTAATACTTTATGGTAAATTTTTCATTATAAATCTCATCATAGTTTCATTTCTCATTCTATTGCATTTCTATAGCGGAACCTAAATTTTTTGGTTTACATATTGTAGATTGCATCAGTTTTGCCGCGCAATTTATTCCTCGGTATGTTACTTGTAGTGTTATTAGAAATTCCATTATTTCTGTCTTTTTTCTGCAATTGGTAGAATCTGATTAGGAAATTTATGTTTTTCTTTCAAGATGTATATGAAATTGGTTATATCAAGTGTTAAATAAACGTTGTTATTCGGGCAATAGCGTTAGCTTTATCCAGATTGATAAATGCATTTCTTATTTCTTAAAATCTCAAGACATAAAGACACACTCGGATAGGACAGGACAGGACAGGAACAAGTACAGGGGGCACCACGCCATCGCCATTGACAAAAATGGTATAGCCCCCATGTACTAGCTCTCTGGACACAGGGGACCTGATTACAGTAAACATAGGACATAGCACTAACAACGTTTAGGACATAGCGCAACTTACTGTTACAACATACTTCAACACATAGGACATAGCATTATCATAATATTACAGATTATTTACAATGCAAGAAGTTATGTTCATAGGACATAGCATTATCATACTATTACAGATTATTTACAATGCAAAACGTTATGTTCATACGACATAGCATTATCATAATATTACAGATTATTTACAATGCAAGAAGTTATGTTCATACGACATAGCATTATCATACTATTACACACTCGGATAGTAGATTCACTCACTTTACGTTTTTTAAGGGTTATATATATATACATTTAGGGCGTGTTCAAAACAACCATTGACGGGTAGTCTTGGCGTAATTCGGATTCATACCAAGATTATCCATTTCTCAAGGCAATAATTTTTGTTATTTTTGCTAAACCGTTTACGAAAATATAATTTTCCGAATGCTGAACTCTTATGCATGAAAAGGCAGATTTTAAGATATTTGTTTTGCAATTTGATGCAAAATTCGTATTTTTAAAACACTGATGTATATGTTCTTATTTTAAAACTCGGCCAGTATATAACATTAAATACCATTCTTGTGTTATCACCATTTATACATGTCGCTTGCTGTACAGCCTGCTGAATACATTTTACTTTCTAGCTATCTACAATTACATCGTGTTGTTTCGGTATGAACAGGGGCGAAGTTTTCATTACTTAGATACATTTAAAGATAATTAATTAAATTTTTCTGATTTTGATATCTATAATAGATAGACAGGATTACTGATAAAAAATTTAAGAAAATAGTAAATGAAGAAGTAAATAGAAAAATTTCGTTCAGGTATTGTGAGATACCAATATAAACTTCATACATTTTACTAGGGGGGTGTTGCCAAAGCAAAATCTTTACTATATATGTCTACCAGTTCTATGTATACAGTGTGTTGCTCAAAGTAAACTTCCTGCATTGTGAAGAGTACTTAATGCGTTCTTGCGAAGCTTGTTTTCTCGTACAAGCTCTGCCTCTTCGAACCGAAATTGTTCGTAATCTGCAGCGTCTTGAGTTGTTTATGCAGGTTCTTGAGCTGTTCTGGTATTTCCTGTCGAATCTTACGGTGACGCGGAGAGTCTTGTATCCTTCGTTTACTTGCAACGTATCTTCATCGCGCAACTTATCTTCATCGCTTCTCTTCATCGCGCATATTCTGTTGACGTTCCACTTATCTAATGGGCCTCCGTTTCGCTTCGGCTTCCCTTTCCGAAGCACGCAGTGTTTCTTGGTTTTCTGAATGTCTTTTGTGTGTTCTACTAGTTTCTGATACAGTTTTAGCACGCGAAGTTTCTTGAGTTGCTGCTTGTCTGCTGGAACTCCTATTCGTTTCTTCTTCACTTTCTTGAATGTGTAAGCTTTCTTGTCACTATGCTTGCCTGCTGAGTTTCTAGTTGTATTTTCATTCATTTTTGAAGCTCGCAAGTTTTCTTGTACTTGCCTGCTGAGTTTCCCAGTGTTTCTTACTTCATTTTTATGTAGCTCGCTGTAACATTTGTGCTGTCTTCTTGCGTTCAGGCATTTTAGTAAATTAAAAAAAAAATTATGTAACTGTAGTAAAGTAACATTGCATCTAAATTACGTTAAATACCTACAGAAGTTTAAACTTCTACTCAGAAAGGAACTATACAATAAAAGAAATTAAATTTTTGTAAATAAAATTAGAATAGCATAAACTGCATAGAAACATTTCATTATGAAGAAAATGTATTCATTCTTTCCAAGCAACCAGCGATTCGTAAATAAATTTTTCTTGCCAACTCAGGAAACAAAGACCTTTGACACTTCAGGTAATACATTAGAGTTTATGATTTAAATTTATTTCAATATAACAAAATTTCAAAATCTCAATAAAGGAATTAACGTAGCGATAGCATATCGTGTCACGTATCCAAAAGTGAAACATAAAAGTTGCCAAAAGCAGCTATTCATTTAAAATACTGATATTAACGAAAGATTTTCGACATACAATGACGTTATATTCAGTTTCCTTTAAAAACATTAAGCTTCATTTAAACAAAAGGAAATTAAATTCAGACATTTTTCCTAGCTTTCAAGCTTTTATTGTATTTTAAAATCTTCTTTTTGTCACAATTGCGCAAGTTTTTCTCGGCGTCATTAGGAGCCGTAGGTCGAAATCATTTAAGAATCATTCCTGTAAATAATGATCATATGATAAATTGCAATACATATTCGATTGTTTTATTGAGAATTTGAGTACAATTCTTTATACATCAGCTATTATGCCCCTTTATGTAACGACAAAGATTATTTTCAATGATTATCCGATGAGAATAATTCTTTACAATGATTATTCGATGACAATGATTATTTGCAACGAATATTAAAAGCTGATGACTATGATTACTTAAATAGAATATGCATGTCATTCGATGACAGCGATTATTTCCAAAGAATCTTCGATCATGTCACTATTGTATATCGCTATACCCCTGGGTTTGGGGCCGGTTGGGAATTGTACTACGGCCCTGTAATTAAGCGTTTTAAATGACGTCAAAAAGTCACCGATCCAGATATTTTACTAGTAACTGCTGTGTATTGTGATCGAAACCGTTATTTAAATCTTCTGAATAAAATTTGGGATAATTCATTTTACATCAGAGAATAAAGCAATTTGTAACACGAATTTCAACAAAACTACATGCATCGAATAACAAGAATTATATAAACGGAAGTATCAGTACAACAAATCGCTCTTTGCAGCTCCGCTTTAGTCCGACACTTGTTTTTCAGCTATCGTATCTACCCATTTGAAGATACCATGTGAAGAATACTTTTTTTAAGTGTGTAAATTAATTACATGTATGTTATGTATATATATGGAGATATTTTTTGAATTAGGAAAGCACCAACTTCTTTTAACGAAAACAACCGAGACATTATCTCCAGTCCAATTTAATTTTTCATCTAAATCATTTCTTAATTACAAAAGTTAATATTAATTTTCTTTGCAAAGGAGACTAGGTGTTGCTGGAAACAAATGAAATACCAAACATTATTAAATTTATTGAAGTCAACAGCAGAAAACTGTTAAACATTTAATAGATCACTTCAATGAAATGTAGTTGCATTTAAACGTATTAAATTGTTTTCAGCAGATGTAATAATCAGGAACATAGGAAGATCCGAAGAGATATTGTGCGTTTAAATACTTTTTTTGTTTTCGCTAATTTTTTTATACATTTCAGTTAACGTGTAAATCTGAGTTTTGAACGCATGGCCCGTTAAGTGAAGAAGTCTGTAGGAAGGCAATTTTTAATCCTGTGCGGAAATTGTCCAAATGAATGATCAGTCATCGACTCAGCATACGCAGCCATCAGGTTGAGATCCCAAACATTGATTAATTGCGCTCGACTGGAAATTTCATCAGCATGGTCAACGGAAGCCACCGTTTAAAAAATTTTCTTGTTCTTAAATATATGCTTATTCACTTTTGTAATATGATTAGATACTTATAATCACAGTTCCTTCACTTTCAATAATATATTTCATAAATTGTTGAAGTGCAGACACACACTTCATATTGTAGAAACACGTTTCTCTGGAATTTTTGATGCAAATCCTGGTTATTTTTTCTAAGAAGGGAAAGTAAGGGAGAGTGCCATTTATAAAGCTTAGGTTTTCCAGATTTGCAGGTTCTTCGCGCTCGCATTTTACGTGCTTCTTAAGAATCTCTGGTAATAAAATGGGAACTTTCCATGACTTGTTGCCAATCTAATTGGAGAAAAAAATTTATTCTTTATAGGGATACTTGCGGGAGGTAACCGTCGAGCAATCTTCTTGTATCTGTCTCGTCCCATCCTGTTTGTTATTTTATTAAAACGTGTTTGGAAAATTTTTTCCTGATTGCATGGTTTGATTTGAGATGATAGATGTCAATCAGACCTTTTAATATGGCATCCTGAGCTGTTGGTGCCAGCAGCTTCATTTCCTTTTATACCTGTATATTCTCATAATGGAATTTAGGCTAATAAGAGGAATATTCATTTCCATATTTATTGTTTTTAAAAGATTTTGAATAAGTAAAGATATTTTCTTCGTGGAACATTGAGCGTTTAAAAATCTTTGACAATCTGTAAAAATGCTCGCAAACTGTAACTTACTACTTTTGACAAAAAACGTATAAGTAATCATTTATTAAATTAATGAATTCAAACATATGAACATATATATTTAACAAAATAAAAATATTTCAGCGCAAATAATTATCGACGTATATTTGAAGAAGAAGAAGGAGAAACAGGAATATACTACAGCGATCAACTACTAGAAGAATTGGATCCCCAATGTTTAAGATTGCAATACGTGTCGGAGACGTAAGTCTTTTCGGAAAAAATAATAAAACAAAACATAATGTTTCAGGTCCAGTTTAATTATATTTTTAATAATTTTTTGACAAAAACGCTGGTCTGGAAAATAATACGTTTTCGGATTTATAATGCTTAATGTTTTTTTCATTCCTTCATTACAAAAATATATTATAAATGTTTAAGATGGAAAATCCTATTGTGAAGAATTCAAATTTATTGTCATACCTTTTGATTATGAGGAAACGTTATTGCATTAACTAATGAAATATCTAAACAGAAAGCTAATATACAAAATACACGTGTTTAAACGGCCAGTTTGTAAAATTTGTGAATGAGAAGTTGTTATGAAGTTAGTTGTTGAATGTCAAATAGTTGATATAATTAGAGTAACAAAGACAAAAAGGACTTTATGTTTATAAATAATAATATATATGTATGTAAAACAAATTACGTAAACACTGAAATCCATCCTATACTCTATTCGGAACAAATCTAATATAAATTGTTCTCTTCATCTGTTTCTGTTAGACTATATATTTCTAGATTTACAGAGATTTAGAATATTATTTAGCTCGAGTTTTGAGAATGTACTCATCAAACATAATAAAAATTTCCAGATTCCAACTTTTCATTGTAATTATTTTTTTAATATATAATATTAAATAATTTTGAATTAATAGAAAATTAAAAAATAAAAATTAATTAATTAAAATATATTTATGTAGATATATATATCCCCATCACATGATTTACATAAAGATGATGACCTAGTTAAGTGGGAATTTAAATTTCCTGAATCAAATATTTCTCTTACTAAGCCACAATGTTGTCGAACTATGCACATTTTTTCTATCTCTGTCACCGCTGACACGAAGTCGTGCTACTTTCTTCCTATTCCAACAATATGAGAAATATAAATATTCTAGAAATAGGTAGGTTTAGAATTTCAAATGAATTGGGGCCGCAAATGTGAATTGAAATAAATCTGAATATTTTACCTTATTCATCTGCCAAATTTGCTCTGTATTATAGATCAATATGTGCGATCAGAATTCCTAACATTAATTCACACACACACACATATACATATATATCTATATATATACGTTTATCGTATATATGTTATGGTGAAACGCCCAAATCTGGAGAATGTCGACTTTCACCGGTGAATGTCAACATTCACATAGTCGCTTGTTGTATGTCCGAAATATTTTCCAAATACTCTTATTTCTGACTTACACCGGTAAATGTCAACATTCACCATCTACTAATGGTGAAAGTTGAACACATAAGAATATTATATTTTCTCCGTAATTCGGTCACGAAAAAACGCACTTAAATTAAGAACTTAAGAATATAAGAACTTAAAACACACTGTACATTCAAAATGAGAAAGGAAAATAATAGAAGTTTAAAACTTACAAAATTACGTGATTCAAATCTTATTTATTGCAAAAACTTAAACTCTTATGACACTTTCAATTGCACAAAAGGCCCTTGCTTTTACGACAGCATTTATTTGTGGAACACTTCCTTTTGCAATGACAGCGTGTACATATACTCCTCTCTTTTTAACCTACACCAGAACACATCCGTGAGTGTCGACATACACCGGTGAGGGTCCGAATGTACAAGAATGTAATGCAATATTCGATCTTTCACCGACGTATTTGGTGAATGTTGACATTCTCCGGTGAAAGTCGACATTCTCCAATTTCGGTCTTTCACAGTAACATATATATATATATATATATATATATATATAAAGATTTTATTTATATATATATATATATATATATATATATGATTTTCCTTTTACAATTGAAATTTTATTCTTCATGATGATTTAACTCTAGTCCCCGTTAAAACATTATTAACATTTTGCTTTCAAATTACTTCAAAACATCTTTCGAAATATAACTTACCAGTATGGATTCACTCTTTTAAAATAATTCTACTTTAATTAAACTTAGGAGATAATATAATCAATTAATCAATATTGTTTAGGAAATAAATTATTATTAACTAACTTTGCAGCAATTGCGCAAGTAATTGTAACTTCTTTTCGCACTTAATGAATTTAAGATCATACAACATTGGATATGCTAAATAGCAGGTATTAGCGCTATTTATCTCTTGCCTAATGTACCCACTTTATATATTACCACCATTCTTCTTTCTTAATATTTTAATTTTTAAGTTTTATAAAGTTCTTATGCAAAAACTTTACTGTATTGAAGGTTAGCAGCCTCCTTACTTTTATATCTTGCTAGTTTATCTGAAATTGAAATCATTTAATGTCATTCCACTAGATGAAAAACTTGAAAATTTAACGCCATGCCTGCTACAGATAAACCCAAAATACAATTTTTATGAAAAACATTTAACTGTATTTACATGATTACATGCGGCACTTGACATATAAAATATATAGGACAGACTAAAAACAATCTTAACTTTCGAATCAATAACCATAGAGCTTAAATCAAAACATTCAACGCACAAAAAATAGCATTAAAATAAGTACACCATCACAACTCAATACAGCAGAATTAGAGCACTTTAAACACCATGACTTCAACTCTATTCAACTTCAGATACTAGATATAATACCCAATCACAAAACACGAATTTTTCAGGAATCTCTCTATATACTAAAACAACGTTCACTTTATCCATATGGACTTAACACTTATATACATAGTCATAGAGATACTTCTAAGAAGTCTATTTTCAGCCAATTTAAGCACTACAGCAACAAAACGCAGAGAGGAATAAGAGGAAGCAAAATAAAAAATAATGCGAGATTTTTATCCACTTTGGATACATTTGCATTGAAAAAACAATTGAAATGTTTCTTTGACTCAGACAACTTTCCCAAGAAACTTCTCAACTGTTACACTCCTGTACTAATAAATTCCTTATCAAACTAAAAAAATTCATTCAATAAAGCTACGACGACACACAAATCATTAAAGACATGATTCTCGATTTTAGTTTTTTCGGACTCTCTAATAGTCTCACTCAACGCAAAATTTATTTTAAAGTCAATTTTCTACATCCGCAGTTTGACAATATTCATTTCTCAAGAATCATCAGAGATTGTAAAGATTACTTCCCCGCAGTTGATACATTAACTATGGTTGCATTTAAATATCAAAGGACCTTAAGCAACTTGCTGACTAACCACCATGAAATAGATGAAACAGCAGAATGACATTGTAAGACACCAATTTACAGCAATTACGTGGATTCTCATCACCAGCGCATAATTACTGGCAACCTGAATATCATACAGAACCATCAACTTAAAACACTAATGAGTTATGGTACAAAATTTAGACCAGTCAGAAACATGACTACAAATTTCTGTTACAAGACTTTCGAAAACAACATCAACAAAGTTATAGTTAAAGCAAGCTATCAACTGAATTTACCCATAGATACCTTATAAAAATGGAAAGCCAAAATTCTTCAACGCATATCCACCGAAATCAGTCACCTCAAGTTTAAAAGTACACTGAATTGGTCGCAACTTACATCAGATATCAAAAAATTAAAACAGCTCTTTACTATTACAAAAATAGTTAAACAACTAATAACTTTAGCATTATATGAAAACAATTCTACGCAGAAATTATTCATAAAGAACTTCTCAACGCGACTACTTATCAATTAGCCAACCTTACAGAAACATCTATAATAAACAGGTTTAAAACTTTTCATAAGAAACTCAATATTACTTTCAATGCAAACTACAACAGATTTACTAATCTTTATGCGATTCCCAAATTCCATAAAACACAATTAAAATTCAGATTTATTGCTAATGGAACTAATAAATTACAAGAAAAATGTAGACTATTATTTTTCAATTCAACTTAATAAAATCTGTAAATTTATTTTCAATGATTGTAACACTAATCATAACAATCCTGGATCATTCATAATAACACTCCTGTTATTAATACTATTCAAACCATTAACATCCAAAACATTAATTGCTATGACTTTGAAAACTTATATACCTCACTTCCTCTAGAAGAAATCTATACCAGTCTACTTGATCTAACTAAACTCTTCCCTGATATGCTCAATATCATGACTCTTGACAAATGGGAAACCTACCTAAAATGCACACTTTTTCATAACTACATCAAGTTTCAAAATCAAATTTTTAAACAAGTCAGAGGATTGCCAATGGGCTTACATTCCAGCACCTCGATCTGTAATATCTTTTTATTTGTCAAAGACTTTAACTTCCAAAAAAATCTACAACCACAAGAGTTAAATTACTACAAACACACCTACAGATATATTGATGACCTTATTACAATTAATAATTTTGATAAAATTGAACACTCCGAGATTTATCCGAATTGTCTTACACTTAATAAAACTAATAATTCACAAAATAGCATAGACTTTCTAGATCTTCAAATCATTAACTACAAAAAAATTTTACTTTTCGACAAAACAAGAAACTTCAATTTCAGTACTAACAAATTAATAAATTGGAACTCCAACATATCCAAAAAAGTAATTAACAATACTATAATTAATCAAATACAACGAATTAAAATTATATGGACAGATACAATAGATTTACAACGCGAAATTTTGCTCCTTATTAAAATTCTCAAAAATAATCTAATACCCATTCAATTTATCAACCATTGCCTTAAAAGAGCAGGCGTTAAATACTCACCCTAAATCATGTAACTGATAGGGATATGATAATTTGTTCCTAAACCTGAGAAGGCGGTATAAGTTGGATGACTATCAGTTGAAGGATTTGTATATAGTGTAATTACTCAATTGTATATATTGTAAAAACCTAATTGTCTTCAGACTCATGCTGTTACTATACTGTTACTAAAAAAATGGGCCTATTTCATGACTTTAGTCTGTCTAATAGCTCTTGGACAGTGAAAAATTCCTTTTTTCCTTTCTTAAATTCTTAATCATTGCGACACGACAATTAGCCAGAAATTAATTAATTTCCATTCACTAGTATTTTCAAAAAAAATCTTAACAGACATTCTCCCTCAAATAAGAACTCCACATAATACATCCCTCAAGAATTCCGAGTCCAACCCACTACCATAAATTACTTCACCCAAGTCTTACCGACTGATATTATTCAAAGCCCCCACTGCCGCTAAGAATTTTCGGACACCCAACACTTATGAGTCAGACATGAAGAGAATACTTTGCCAACTCCCCCACTAGAAAGAATGTAAGTTACTTAATACCTTTTCTGGCCTTTATATCTTCATGTACATTCACTGTTCTTATTATATATTATTTTTTACATTTTTTTATATTACTTTATATTGTCTTTGATTTGTTTTTACAAACTTTGCATTATTTATCTTATTTTGTAATCTTCTATGTTTATTTCAACTTTACTTTGAATTCGATTTCATAATAACAATTTCCAATGTTTAATTTTTACAAATAATATAGAACTCAAAAGCATAAACATGAAGTAGTCGGGGACGGTTACTCGGGTTATATCGGCTTTCTCTACAGATTTTGCTTTTTACTCCAAATTGAATTTCCAATGTTTAATTTTTAAAAATAATATAGAACTCAAATGCATAAACATGAAGGTGTCGGGGACGGTTACTCGGGTTATATCGAATTTCTCTACAGATTTTGCTTTTTACTCCAAATTGAATTGACTAAATTGCTTCATAAGAATAAGTTCTTTGAGTATAAGCATTGGATCATAATCCCTTCTATTCGCGGAGATATTTGGCCTGACTAGAATTGCCGGTTCGGCTTTAACTTATAACTCGAGTAAAGACGAAACACCTTCGTATTTACGTATTTTTATCAATTATTGTTCGTTGAATGGGAGTTGGTTTGTTCCCATTGAAAAGTCAATTAATTTCCGATCAATGACAATGATTACATGGTTTTAATTTTCCTTTTACAATTGAAATTTTATTCTTCATGATGATTTAACTCTAGTCCCCATTATTAACATTTTGCATTTTGCTAAACATTATTAACATTATTAACCAAAAACATTATTAACATTTTGCTTTCAAATTACTTCAAAACATATTTCGAAATATAACTTACCAGTATGGATTCACTCTTTTAAAATAATTCTACTTTAATTAAACATAGGAGATAATATAATCAATTAATCAATATTGTTTAGGAAATAAATTATATATATATATAATCGTTTATTGCAATGCATGGTCGGAAACGCTTTCCTGGCGCTATAGTGACGAGAGACAACACAAGAAAAATAGGGTACGAACAGTGTAAAGATATTTCTTTATTATTCTTAGCGCAGCGAAAACTAAGAAATAAGAACAAAAACATTGGATTGTCATCAAAGAAAGTATTCGAAAGTTCCTTAGGAAAGTATCCTAAACATGGGTTTGGTAGGGGTAGTCCAGTGCATTGTTCAGCAAGATCACGAGACCTCACTTGCATTATCACTTCCGCTCGGGGTAATTCAACACATTCGTGCACGAAACCCCTGTTAGAAGTCCAACAGGAACTTGTGGCACATATCGTGGCAGCTGCTGGGAAAGTCCTGAGGATGCACAGTATTTTCCAGAACATCTTATGGTCGATGTGCGAGAGATGTGATACCTGCATCAGGGTGCAGGTCGTAATTTCGAACACCTTCTTTGAGGTCCATAAGTGTCTAATTTTGTTCCTATTTTTTAATTTCTCTTGTGCTAAGCATAATTGGTGTCCGTTCTTTCTTGTGTTTTGTGTTGTTTGTACCGGCCAGGAAAGTTGTTTCGGCCCTGTTTTGCCATTTCATTTTTCCTCGATGTCGTCTCTCTCATATATGTGCATAATTACTTATGACTCAAGTGTTGCTACTATATGATGAAATTTACAAACACGGTGTTTACAATGCTACATATTCCCATCCGAAAATATCTTTTTTTTTTCCTCTTGCCCTTCAAATAAGAAATGTGTGTCCTTCATTGTAAAATCTCCTGGAACTTTAATACTTCTTTTTTCGAGGACAATGTAGAAAATATTTCAGTATAGGCAGCTGTCAATATTTAAACATTACATTGTGAAAGCCATTAAAGTGATTTCGGCCATTAGCCGAAACGCTCAGAAAGGCTTAATTCGCATAAGGATTTAGGAAATACATTTTGAAAAACTTAGCAAATTTTCCTTCAATAAATTTAATGGAACAGGCAAAAGAAATTACAGGGAACAATAAATATAGGAGAAAACTGATATTTCTTTTCCTAATTTGTTTTACTGTGTTTGATTTCTTTCTTTCTTCCTGTATAAATAATTAAAACTTAAAGAATGTAACTGAAGAATGAGAATAAAATTTTCAATTGAAAACAAATGGTGGCAAAACTCCTAGTGCTGCTCTGCTGGACGACGAAATAGACCAGCAATATTTTCCGAATTTGGAATAACAAGAGAAAATTTGAAACCTGTGCAGCCAGCGATACAAAGGGATTCTTCTGAGAGAAAGATGACTTAAATGAGGAAACTCGGAGATAATGTAATGATGTGTAAGGTTACCTCTACTGGAATAATAATAAGAAAAGGTTAAAATACAAAATACTTAAGTAAATTATACAAAAATTGAAGAAATTTAAAATATCTAGCAAGCGTAAGAAATAGTAATTGATTCAAAACCTAAATGAATCTAAAGCTCTCAAACTTATACTCGTTTAAATACAGGTTTTTCTGATTCAGAAAGAACGTTACGTGTATATCTTCTAAGATGCTTTTTCCATCCTTTTTTTTTTTTTTTTTTGTAGTTGTTTCATTTTTGATTTCAGTTTCCTTTCTTTCTCCTATTTTGCAATTTTCCCCATTGTTTCCCTCTGTTTTTAAGCCACCTGTTTATTATTACTATTATTATTATTACAACTTATGTAAAAATTAAGTAAGGAAAAGTAAGGCACTGAAACTTTGCAAATTATCACACTCTACGTGAGATTCATGGTGGTCGCTTATTGCATACAAATCACGCCAAATTCTTTAACTTCTCTGCTTGGCTTTAGGTCCTTATAACGAAAACAACAAATTCGCCCTTTGTAGAAAAATATTCTGTCAGGCAATAAATCTACGGGGAGATTTTTCCCTATGAAACTGAGCCCAAAGTGTTATATAGTATCTAAATATTAAAGTGTTGTACATGTTAAACGTGATCGTCGTTGCATTACTTTCACTTTTTTACTACTGAAATAAAGATATACTGATTATTTTGTAGATTGGAAAACCCTCCTTGTGATCATGAAAAGGAGCAAAAACTGGAAACCGAGAGAGAACTAGAAAAGAAGCGAGAACCGGAAAAGATGCAAGAACTGGAAAAGAAACAAGAACTGAATAAAAAGGAAGAACTGGAAAAGAAGGAGAAACTGCAAAAGAAGGAGAAACTGGAAAAGAAGCAAGAACTGGAAAAGAAACAAGAACTGAATAAAAAGGAAGAACCGGAAAAGAAGGAGAAACTGGAAAAGAAGCAAGAACTGAAAAACAAGAAAAAACTGGAATTGATACAAAAACTAGAAAAGAAGCAAGAAGTGAAAAAGAAGCAAAAACTGGAAAAGATACAAAAACTAGAAAAGAAGCAAGAACCGGAGAAGATACAAGAACTGGAAAAGAAGCAAGAACTGAAAACGAAGCAAGAGCAGGAAGCGAAGCAAAAAATGGAAAAGAAGCAAGAACTGAAAATGAAACAAGAGCAGAAAAAGAAGCAAAAACTGGAAAAGAAGGAAGAACTGAAAAACAAACAAAAACTGGAGAAGCAACAGAAACTAGAAAAGAAGCAAGAACTGAAAAAGAAGCAAACACTGGAATGGATTCAAAAACTAGAAAAGAAAGAAGAACTGAAAAACAAGAAAAAACTGGAAGAGATACAAAAACTAGAAAAGAAAGAAGAACTGAAAATGGAGAAACTACTAGAAGAGATGCAAAAACAAGTGAACAAAGAAGAACTGAAAAGGCAGAAGGAACTGGAAAAAATGCAAAAACTAAAAAACAAAGAAGAACTGAAAAAGCAAAAAAAGAAGCAAAAAGTGGAAAAAAAGGAAGAACTGAAAAACAAACAAAAACTGGAGAAGCAACAGAAACTAGAAAAGAAGCAAGAACTGAAAAAGAAGCAAACACTGGAATGGATTCAAAAACTAGAAAAGAAAGAAGAACTGAAAAACAAGAAAAAACTGGAAGAGATACAAAAACTAGAAAAGAAAGAAGAACTGAAAATAGAGAAACAACAGGAAGAGATACAAAAACAAGTGAACAAAGAAGAACTGAAAAGGCAGAAGAAACTGGAAAAAATGCAAAAACTAAAAAACAAAGAAGAACTGAAAAAGAAGAAGAAACTGGAAAAAATGCAAAAAATGGAAAAGAAGCAAGAGCCGGAAAAGATGCCAGAACTGGAAAGATAGATGAGTCAGAAAAGACGCAATACCTGGAAAAGAAGCAAAAAACGGAAAATAATCCAAATCTGCAAAACCAGCAGGAACCGGAAAAGAACTGTCAAACCCGAAAAGGAAACCGGATGAACTGCGAAAAGAGCCAGAACTGGATAACGACTGTAGAACGATTGATTTAATGACCAAACGAAGCAAGACCCGAAAAAGAAAAATAGAACAAATAAATCATATACCACTGCAAATAATACCACTGCAAGCATTAAATATCAACGTCAAAAGAATAAACACCTTTCTTCAAGGAAGCTTTGCAATACATTGTCATAAGCCAGAAGGTATAGAAAAAATCAGCTATAACCTCATTGCCAAAACAGTTGCAAAAGATATAGTTAACGTAAAACTTCCGGAAGCCACAATACCAAAATGCACAATTCATAATACTCCAAAAAATTTCAACTCTGATGAACTGATTCAAATTATAGCCCAAGAAACATAATCAAATATTTCCCACCTAAGACCTTTATTTAAACTGAATTATCAAAATAATATCGATAAATGGATCATAAAATGTCACGGTCAAACTTTCCAAAATTTTATGAGTAAAAAACAAATATATATTGGATGGCGCACCAATAAAATAACCGAGTTTATCGGTGTACGCAGATGTCAAGTCTATCAGGATTTCTCTCATAAGACAAACCAACCAAAATGCTCATTCTACGGCGGAAAATATGTTTCTTGCTGTTATTCCCAAACTCCGTACTGCATAATCTGTTGGATTAACAATAAAAAGTATGAAACAAAATTTGACTGTAAACATCCAGCTTTAGCTATTTCCTGGTCCACATATCAAACAGAAGTTAGACGAGTAAAGTCCAATACATATTATCAACAATAATGCAAGATCCTGCAGACTATCTATAGACCCTTTCCATCAATAAAAAGAATAACAATGGCATCCGCTTTCTCAAAATAAATCTTCAAAGAGCAAAGACCGCCACCGACCAACTATGTCAGTATCAAGTAGATTATCTGGCAGATTTTATTATAAATCAAGAACATTATTGCATCACTGGCAAATTAGGAAGAAGTCCAAATAACTGGGCAATTATTCAACGTCATGCTTCAACGGGTGTTTTATCTCCTCGTACAGCCATATTCATTCCAAACAATAAATGGAATTCTACAATAATTATTAATACTCGAGATATAATCACAATTTCAATCAATACTAATGCATCTCAGCTTCTTATTACTAGTATCTATATATCTCCGTCAAAAATCCAAATCAAACCTTATCCATACTAAATGAAATCTTACAACAATAATAATAGTCCGCATGTTTTTTGTGGAGACTTTAACTCGCAAAGTACTTAATGGGGATACTTACAAACCGATCACAGAGGAAGAATACTTGAAGAATTTTTAAATGCAAACAATCTCATTCTACATAATCATTTTACTGACCGACCTACCTTTGATAATACCTACAATAATTATTGGACTGATCTTCTTATTTCTACAACACATCTTGATAATAAAATTAACAACAGATCAATACTAGATGAACATACCGAATCTTATAACAAATATATCTCTTTTGATATAACTGAATATACGTCCTTTACTGCACTTACCAGATTTAAAATCAATAATAACAAAAAAAAAGAAATTTCAACAAAAGTTCAATCCAATTTCAAATGACTTTCTAAATGCTATTATTCTGTGTACAACCAAAACAGAACTTAATAATATTACCAAGGAACTTATCAGAAAGTTTCAAGATACCTACGAACGTACCTTCTTCAAAAGATCATCAATACCCATTATAAAAATCAACTGGTGACGAAAGAACTCCGCTAAGTCAAACACAAAACACGAGCATTACGAAGAAAACTGAAATCATCGCAAACTAATGAAGAACGACTCAACCTACTTCAAAAATACAAAAAACGAAAAGCCCCATATAAAAAGCAAATAATGTCTGCAAAGCTTTAAGCATGGTGCAACTATTGTTCAAACAACCAGTATACGTATGGCTCATTGTACAAAATTGAAACCAACAAAATCTTCCACCCAACGCAACTTACAGTCACTAATAGGGGAAATAATGATAAAAATGTTACGAAGATCACTTTAGAAAACATTCTAGATGTTATTCTACCAAAAGAAAACATATATGATGATTTAACTGAACAAAGATTAATTCGTTGTAATCTACTTCCAAGAAAATGATAACACATTTACAGCCATGGAACTCAATCTATTTATTAAAAAACTCAATAACGAAAATGCTCCTGGACCAGATAGAATCTGCTATCAAATTATACATAAAAGTAATCCTAAGCTAATTCTAATCTGCAATAAATGTCTCCAACTTGGTATTTTTCAAGACTGCTATAAAACAAGACAAAACATACTCTTCCTCAAAAAGAACAAAGCTCATGAAAATCCTAATTCCTATCGGCCAATTAACCTTCTACCATCCCTTGGAGAAAATCTGAAAGTTGTATTATAGGAAGACTTGAATACCATTTTCACCATCATAAATTCATTAATGAAAATCAGTGTGGATTTAGGCAGCAAAAATCTACCATTCATGCAACCAGTGCAGTCCTAAACCAAATCCATGTTAATAAAATCAATAACCTACACTCCGCAATAATCAGCTTAGGTCTCAAATCAGCCTTTGATTCATTATGGCGGCCCTCAATTAAAGAAGCACTTAGAAATATTGAATGTACTTATAATATCTATTAAATTATCAATAATTTCCTTGATAATCGGCATAGTCTCATTTTATATAATAATTCTTTAATCAGAAGAAAACAAGTTCGTGGAGGTTCACAAGGCGCATGTATAAGCGCAGAATTATGGAATATTACATTTAATAAAATTATAAAAAGTGCTTGGCTTCCTTTTGCTAAAATTACTGCTTTCGCCGATGATGTCGCATTTGTTATGAGTGGAAGGTCCCATTTAATCCTTCGAAGAAATTGTCAAGAAATAATAGCCATATTCCAGCAAGAATGCAAGAAAATTAAACTTGAAATTTCATCCTCCAAATCTAGAATCATGACAAATAATAAACCTGGACAAAATCTTACTAAGCAACTTTCTGTTAAAATAAATGGCGAAAAAAATCAAGCATACTAAATTCTTTTCTATTACTTTTAGATCTTCCCGTTGCTTCAAAAACTACCTTATATTCACCTAACTGATTTTCTCATCAATTCGTCGACACATTCTTTTGTGACTTTTAAAGGTCATAGATTTATTGTTAGGTAACAGAATTTCAAATTTAAAGGATGGTGGCAATTCATATCGGCCATCGGAAAGAAAATTTAATATCTCTTTGAATTGCTTAACTGTGTTGGTGTGAGCAAGTTCTAGTTTAACATCTTCGGTTGGGTCTGTTATGTCAATGGCATCTAAATTCCAGAGTTCGGTTACACAAGATTAGAGGAATGCAACGACACTATATTGTTGAACAAATTATTTTCCAGTAATGCTAGAATAGTAGCTGAAGTAGATTTTTCAGATAAGCTGTTTACTTTACCAATCACAGTGTATCCGAATTCAGTCGCCACTACAGACACACCCGAGTGCAGTTTCAGAGAGCTGCCAGCAATAATGTCCCCGATGGCATCTGCTCCTAAAAGTAATTCAATGTTATATTCCTTAGCTTGCAAATCAGACAAGGTGATATTTCTACCTTTTAATTTAGGGTATTGTGATCAACTATTTTTGGAACAGATTCGCATATTTTGTTATGAGTAAGTACTTCAAAGTTATGTTCATACGTTCCCTCAAAATTTCTTAAATTAACATCAAACACTAAATGGCAATTAGGACTTGTCTCTCTCTCCCCAAGAATGGTTTGTTTCTATTTGGGACGCAGTTGCAAAAACGTGATGACCCTTTCTGAAAGATAAGATTATGTGAACTACTGTCGAAAATCGTACGAACTGTAAGTTGTGTACCTTCGAAAACTATTTTTAAATCAAATGTTTGCAAATACACATTTTTATTAACAGTTGGCTGATTAGACAATGCATTACTTGAAAAAACAGTACTTTCAGTTTCATTTCGCTTTACAGTTTCGCTATTAGAGCACATATTGGTATAGTGAAATTTATACACATGTTAAACATTTTACTTTTTTTCTGAAGGCCTGTGAGCTATGTCCAACTCGTAGGCGGCGAAAATAGACAGGCGTTTGCACCAAAGGCTTTAGTTTATCTTCTAAACACATTTTGCGAGCAGAAAAACATTCGGCAGAATTGTGGGATTTCTAACAAAAAATACAACCTAAATTCCGCCTACCTGTATTGCCTTGGAAATTTACGATGGCAGCAGCTGTAGAGCAATAGGGAACATCAGAATGTGGACGTGAATGAGCAGAAAGGGAAGCTCCCGACCCGGCTACGTGCGAGCTTAATCCTTTCCTCCCTTTGCACTTGGTTTCGAAGAAAGCACAAACGTTTATCCAAAGAGCGCGCACTATCTTGCTGGGACGAAGCATCATCCATTGAACAGTTTCTGGTAAGCAGGACTCAACAAGTGGCTCCAAAAATTCAGCAAACTCTTCCTTAGTTCTACCTTTGAGCTTTCGAGGGCCATGAGCTTGCTCTCAAGTAAATCATAAAGTTCAGCTAAATCTCATTTAATCCGACCAGCAGCATTTTTCGTTACTATGGAAAATGGATCCCGTACATAAATCTGAACCAAACCATCATTAAATCAAACCATCTTTAAAACTTTCGTTTTCAATCTTCTGAGCTATATCTGGGCGACTAATATCTGTAACCTAAATGCGATTTTATTCTAAATCTGCACCCTAAATACGACTGAGCTATTTCTGTACCCTAAACGCGACTTTCGTTTTGCTTTCAAAATTTTGGTATCCGTACTTAACGAAAAATAAAATCGCGGACTCTATGTTCTCGAGATTCAATATATTGCAACCCACTAGGTTACAAAGTGCACGTTACAGTTGAAATAATCGGAGCACGGATCATTCAATGTCGAGATCTTTTTCGATATTTCACACAAGTGGAAATGTTACATTACTCTAATTTATACATAGACATAAAAAGGGATTTCCCCGTTTTGTTCGCAGAAAAGAAAAAAATGATAATAATGAAAACTAATCGAGTCACAAGCCTCTCTCCTTCTGTCGAATCCTCCGAGCAGATCATCCGTAATTATGGCAAAGCACACGAGAGCTATCTGCCTAAAGGGAGGGATGCCTTCGTGGAGGACTTTCTAAGGGAAACTGGCTCGTATGCACGTTACACATGGGGAAAACCACGAAAACGCCCATGCAGCCAGCCCGTTCGCGGGATTTGAACCTTTAAATTTGCATCCGAGTTTTTATTTTAAATTAATTTTACGAAACACTCGTTGAAGTAGCACTCGTTCATAGTAATCTCATTCCTAAATATTTTATTTCTAAATCTTTGCTTCTGTCAAATTTTTCCTATTCACCACTGCATCGATACTGAAGGTAGCTTTTCTTATTTGTTTCCGCTCGACCACAATGTTTAGTGACTGAATTTCACTGACAGTTTTAGTTGAAATGGGAAGGAATAAAAATAATGCTTTAAAACTGCAATACGAGAGGAGGAAACTGGAAAGTGTAATAGTACTAGCTATTTCACTTTGTAAGAAAATTTTATCCCGGAATAAAACTACATCAATTTTCTACACAATTCCTGCTCGCTCTGCCACTTAGAATTTTGCATAAAAAATTCAGGTTTGCTGAATTATGCAATAAATAACTGCACCGGGATCCTGAATTTGGGAATAGTAAAGCATTCTTAAAGAAATTTAGTAGGAGTTTCATCTGTAAATTCAATGTCAGCGAAAATGTCAAAAATACGCTAGTAAACGGAAGTAGGCCGTTTGCAACACATCTCCCAAGGAATCTTTCACTGTTTATTCGGCTTCCCTCTTTCATGTAATTTTATTCAGACTTATGTTCATCCCATCATCTCTAATCTACACAGTTTAATTTTTCAGCGTCAATAAGCAAGGAAGAACAAGCACGGAGTCTAAATCGTGGGAGTGGAGAGTTCAAAATTAAGCAACTTTTATAGCAATTTATTGTCTGCCTTCTTCCTTTTCGCCATCGACACAACAGCTGGTTCACTGGGTTACGTGCTCATTAGCCTTCTTAATCCCCGTAAATGGAACAATAAAAAACTGGAGCTTGGTGCAATGTCCTCCGGGAAAGAACGTTTCGCAATAAAACGTTCAAATTGCTGAATTTTTTACTTCATGAAGCCGGTCTGGTTTACCCATATTTTTACCATATATAAAAATTTCCTTAGATAAGAATTTCGGAAGTTTCTTATAAGTTCACACATGTAACACTAAAAGGAGAAATGTCGGCACTCACCTTTCCAAAAAGTTCGGATATATGTTACATAAAATTAGTAATCACGGAAAAACATTTTCTCCACACCAAGACATTACAAAACCACCGCTTTACATCTAAGAAGCAATGCAGTTTCATTCAAAAAAGTAAAACAATTAAACTTAGAAACTAAATGTGTCCTGAGCAAGAAAGAGACAAACTTTTATACCGTATAGGCGGACGAGAAAACTGGTATGCAATAAGCGGGCAATACTTTCTATATATAGAGTACAAGATTTGTTTATTTAATATTAAAATACAATGCGTCTACGCTGTCTTCAGAAATTCCCTGTGTTGCCATCTACGGCTTTATATTCTTCGACTACAGATATTCACGGACACTTTACTTAAATTACCGTATTGGGTTTGGGGTGAGCATGGATATAATAACTATAAAAATATGCATTCTCAGAAATAAAAGCAATGCAATTGTAGAGCCATATACTAAGGCAAAAGTTTTGTTATTAACTGCAAAGGAAAATTAAATATTTATATTAAAATATCAAACGTGTGGATGTTGATGTAAACAGCGGCATAAAATCTTGTTTATAAAAACCTATAATATTGATAATTTCCTATAAAGGAACACTACTAATATAGTAGTGTCGTTTCGATGACATCGATTTATTGCATCATCATCTAGTTTCTGATAAAGTTCAGTTGAAGTGGAAAAATTAGAACACCATGAAATGAAAAAGAACAATGCCTGGTTTCCTATTTGTGAATTTTGATATGAGAAATGAAAATTAAATGTTAATTTTATCGGAGTCAGAGAAATGTTTAGCATTTTCTTAAATTCTTGACACTTCATTCGATCTTATCAAATCTATTTCAAAAAATTTTAATGAAATAATATAAGTTCCCATACAAAAGTTTTAAAAAAGATCATTAAAGGAAAAATAATTAAAAACATGCATTTTCGACTGGTAAGCAATCTCTTTCTTTCATGATTCGGCTTATTATGAAAAATGAAAACAAATTTAAACTATTTAACAGTACCTTAATAAACGTAAAAATTTAAAATATCGACTTAGTAGCCTAAACGATAAAATGAATTTAACAAATATTAATTCTCCTTTTCTACAAACATTTATAAAATAGCATCTCTGAAGGCTACTAATTTTTCCAAGAGCACTCGATACGTATAATTCTAATGTTGATCTTTGCAAGGCTCCTCTCTAAATGCGCTGTGGCTCTAAAAATATTTATTAAGTATTACGAAACCCATATTAATTTGGATATCAGACTTGTAAGTCAAGAAATACTCTTGTGAAACTGAAAGAGCCCTTTCCTGAAGAAACACTTTCATACCAAAAATCTTTTCGTATATTTCCGAAATTACTTAACTTATTGGTAAAATGTTTGCGAGTCGTTTGACACAAGGGACTGTTTAAATGATTAAATGCATTCTTGCACTGTTTACGAATTCTGCTTGTACAGATTGGATATTATACATACAACAATAGCTAATAACCGTTAATAAAGGAAATTTACCATTTCAAATATAAAAGTCAAAACATTCTCAACCTCGCCTGTAGCCTAATCACCTCCTCCGTAATTACACGTAATTTGGTGTCATCTCTTTTTGCGATTGAATCATTCTCTTTTTGCGATTGAATTCTCTACAATAGCTTTTTTTTGTTAATTTTGCAGTTGTTTCGCATATTGTACTTATTACCCCAAAATGGACGTTTATCTTGAACGGGATATCAGTCTCGAAACGACAGTTTGATTCGAAACATTTAAATGCGCTGTATCAGTTTTCAGATTATTCCCACCAAATATTATCGCACTGTATTTTATTTAAAGGAATTCAATAAGAAGAATCTGCGTGGATGTATGTAGGTTTTCTGCACTGTGAAGAAACAACTGTTCCGATAACCATCAGATTTAGAGTAGCGCTGCCCTTCACCCCAGCAAGGCCCCATGGAAAGCCGAATTTGGAATTATTACCTATTTCATATTTTGTAAAACAAATTTTTTATTAACAAACCCAGCGAGCAGTGGCAACACTGTACCGAATAAAACATTTTTATTTCCAGCACGCGAGACCGTTTATCGGATATTCTAAATTTATGCTGCTGTGAAATATATTGTAATTTTGTAGTTGAATCCAATTTTAGGTGGTTTAAGAGGCAAAAAGTATCATATTTAATAAATAAAGTAAACGCACAGAGTGTTAATATTAAGAAGGCAAAATAAGTTTTTAAAGCCATCTTAGTAAGAAAACTGAGCGTTGAGGTGATTAGCTGAAAAACGACTGAATAGAAAAATGAAAAAAAAAAAATATATATATATATATATGCCACCAGTTAAGACTGCATCGCGATTTTTAAACGCATGTTTTTTTATTTTTTTTTTTTTTTTGCAATTTAAAAGTAAGGTATTTCTATTAAAAAAAATTAGCTAAATATTAAGCTAGCCCAAAGGCTGCAGAGAAATTATTAACGCGAAGTTCACTGAATCATATACGAGGAGGACAAGTACTATTGCCAAGAATATACAACAATAACGACAGACTGCTATCGTAGAATTCGAACTGGTAATGTGTCCTTCAGCAAGCCGTACACGTTCTAATCTAAAACCTCCCTTAATACTACCTTTTTCTACCTCATTTAAATACGCACGAACTAAGGTTTACATTTTGACAGGGAAGAGGTAAGAGAGAACTCACAGTAAAGATGCGTAACCATAAAATACCTGGTAAATTAAAATGAATAAATATTTTACAACTTTCATCTATTTTACCGAATCCCATGTCGACAAAGTGACTATATCTAACAGATTATGTTCTATCGTTTACAGATTAGGTCAAAAGTTTTCTTTGATGTAGAAAAAATTAGCTCTTGATTTAATGATTGACTTCAGTTTTTTCTTCTTTCCGAGAATCTGACAATTTCCATTTTCAGACAGCCATTTGGGTTCAGAATTACATTGGATTGCCCATGCCACCAGATCTGTAATAAAAGTTTCCCGGAAAATTACGTTTGTTTCAACGATATTATATCTCGCCAATTTATATACATCCAGCTTCATTTATTTCACGCTCTGATATAACTTCCGAGAAGTGAGTATCTAACTGCTACTGTTGATTTCATGAGTAAATACGTTTAGGTCATATTTTGAGCTTGCTTTATTTCATGCTCTAAAGCCAATATACCAAAATATGAAAATGATGGAAGATTTTTCATCACCCAGTCCAATTAAACCAGTTATTACATTTTCTGTAAATGGTTACAAAGAAGTTATCTTTCGATTCTTGTCCTTCATTCGCTCGTTGCTTTCTACATTTCTTTAACTCATACAGATATTAATTTAAAGTGACCGCAACATATATTAAAAAATCGAGCGCATACGTCAATGAATATTTTGAACGATACTTTTATATATTAACGTGTAATCTTAAAATATGGGCAGACAATGACCAATGTTTAGAAGAAAAAAATAAATGTAAAAGCCAGCCGTATTTACACGTAAATCATGTAAGAACCTGCCAAAAAGTACTAGCGGTATTTTTTAACAATGATCACTGTCTTTTCCACGCCGTTGTGGAAGGTACGGCGGTTTCAGAGCCAAACATTAAAACAGTTTTCGAGTTTTAGTGAATATTTAGTTGTCATGCAATTACCAAAACCGTTAGGTTTGTTAGGTAAACATTTAAATTTTCTTTCTTTGCAGTCAAAGTGAAATGGGCCAAATGTTATGCATACAGTTTTATTCTCTTATTAAGTTGCTTGCCATTGACATTAGCGGAATGATTGCTGAGGATATGTTTTGGATGCCAAGTTCTTGCTATTGCAAATCGAGCCCTTCAAATACGCCATGGAAACATTTCATTGCAATGGACATCTAAGTGTAAACAAGCCAACCACTGTACTGTTTCGAAAACTTGTTTTACAATTTGTGTTTGCAGGCTCTCAGTAATGTATTGTTGCGTGCGTACGAGTTCGTTATGAAATGAATGCACAAGTCCGATGAAAAATGAACAAAAATTTATTATTATCACAACAAAAATGCTTACATTTTCTCAAATTATCATTCAGTATTACAATATCTCACAGTAGTTATCTTTTAACTACTCAAATGTCCAGTAGAACGTAATTCAAAACAGCTAAAGAACGCTAATCCGCGAATTCGCTACAATCAACAAGAGTAGTTTTCTAAACAACAACAAACTTAGTAACTACTGCGAACTGAGATGTTTGCCTCCTTTTATAAGATTTTAAAATCACGCGCTAGAATTTTCCAGTACTTTCTCGAAATCAAAAAGAGATATTTATTTATTTAATGCACGCGCTCTTGTATTTTCAATTTTCCTGCTTAGCTTTCTTTTAATATTCGTCACGCGCTGCACTGCGCGAGAAATAAAACCATTTAATTTATAACTGAACTAACATTAGCTTTTTAAATACCAAATTCGTAACACTGCCCCCTTCCCAAGGACTGCACGTCCCGGGCAGTACAATCCCTGGACAGGAAGCTAAACTTACAACTGTGGCATACATGCATTAATAAGCATTACATTACAATAATGAACAACATGAACAATAAATGCAATAAATAAAACAAATCAAATGCTATCAAATACAAATCAAATACTAAATACAAATCAAATCAAATATACATTTAAAAACAAAAAGGACCATGGTCTTATACTATTTACAATTATTTACATTACGTACTATGGCCATAGTAATGAGCTAACCTGTCGTAATGAACGACTTTAGAGTTCGAAGGTTTTTTAGGTTTAGAGTTCGAAGACTTACGAATCCGAACCACGATGTCATTCAGCCTATTTAGGACTGTGTACGGGCCATCCCAAGGTGACTGTAATTTCGGACAAAGTCCTTTCCGTCGAGTCGGATTCCACAACCACACCTTGTCTCCTTCGTGGAATTGATGTTCAGTAACTCTTGTGTCGTAGCGGGTCTTAATCTTCTCTGTCGCCAATTTGACTCTCTCTCGTGCAAAGTTGTGCATCACTTCAAACCGCGCCTGGAGATCTTGAATATATTCCTCAGACGATGAAGGAGAATCCGGAGGGCGTCCAAACAATAGATCACAAGGCAGACGAAGGTCACGACCGAAGACCATCTGTGATGGGGAATAGCCGGTAGTCTCGTGAACAGCACTGCGGTAAGCCAGTAAAAAGAGTGGTAATTTCTTGTCCCAGTCCTGCTGGCTTCTGGAAACCACTAATGAGAGGTTATTAAGGATGGTTCGATTGAACCTCTCTACCATGCCGTCCGACTGGGGATGTAATGGCGTCGTTTGGGTTTTGTCAATGCCGAGTAGTTTGCATAGTTCTTTGATTACTACCGAGGTAAAATTCCTTCCCTGATCGGAATGTAACTGAAGAGGCACCCCGAACCTGGAAATCCAGTGCTGTATCATCACCTCAGCTACTGTAACAGCCTCTTGATCAGGAATAGGATACGCTTCAGGCCACTTGGTGAAGTAATCAATGACAACGAGTATGTATTTGTTACCATCAGCAGTTCGTGGCAGAGGTCCCACGTCTTCCCATCATCCGACTCGAATTTCCGGTATAAGACGCCGTTTCGAATGTGAAGTGAATCCCAGAGTGCCCAGTATTGTTTTGTTGTAGGACTACAGATAGAAATGTCCTGCCATGTAGGTTTTCTGTTTGATGAGTCTATTAAATCAAGTATGGGTTTAATGTCACGGTCTTCCAGCTGGTCTTTCCTGACTTCATCATCACTCCACGGGTCTCGATCAGCCGATGTTGATGTTGTAATTTGTCTTGCGACCGGAGTCAGCAGCTCGTATTTCGCTTCCACCCTGGAACAATATCGGCAGCTTTCTGGCAAAGGTCTTCTAGACAGGGCGTCGGCGTTCCCGTGTGATGATCCCTTTCGATGACGGATAGTGATGTCATATTCTTGCAGTCTCTGTATCCACCTGGCTATTTGACCCTCAAGATTCTTAAAATTTAAAAGCCAGGCTAATGATGCATGGTCCGTGCGGAGGAGGAGTTTTCTGCCGTATAGATAATGATGAAAATGTTCTACAGCTTTGACTATGGCGAGCAACTCTTTCCTGGTGACACAGTAATTCCTCTCCGGTTTAGACCAGCACTTGCTCCAGTACGCTACTACACGTTCTTGGCCGTCTATTTCTTAGGACAAAACCGCACCGACACTGTCATTGCTCGCGTCCGTGTCGAGAATAAATGGTCTGTCGAGCTGAGGATACGTCAGGATTGGAGCAGATGTTAAAGCTTCCTTTAAGTTGTTAAATGCATCCTCGCATTCTTTTGTCCACAAGAACGTTTGCTTGCTCTCTGTCAGCTTGTGAAGGGGTCTTGCGATGGAAGAAAAGTCCTTCACGAATCTCCTATAGTAGGTGCAAAGCCCTAGGAAGCTTCTCAGCTGATGGACATTTTCGGGACGTGTCCTGGATTTAACCGCTGATATCTTTTCAGGATCCGTGCGTACACCTTCTGCAGAGATGACATGTCCCAGATAAGTCACTTCCTTTCGGAACAATTTGCATTTAGCGGGGCTCAGCTTCAGATTGGCTTTTTTCAGTTTCTGAAGCACCTTCCTAAAATTTTCTAAATGTTCTTCAAAACTCTTTCCGACGATGATGATGTCGTCCAGGTATATCAGGCAGGCTTCGTAGGAAAGGCCTTTCAAAACAGTCTCCATAAGACGTTCGAATGTTGCCGGCGCATTACACAGTCCAAACGGCATCGCCTTGAATTGCCAAAGCCCTTGTCCCGTAGTAAATGCCGTCTTTTCTCGGTCATCAGGGTGTATTTCTACCTGCCAATACCCACTCTTTAAATCAAGTGTTGAGAACCACTTGCTTCCAGAAAGAGTGTCCAAAATGTCGTCAATTCTAGGAAGAGGGTAACTGTCTTTCTTCGTAACCTCATTCAACCGGCGATAGTCAACGCAAAATCTTGTTGAGCCGTCTTTCTTTCTGACAAGAACGATGGGAGATGCCCATGGACTTGCTGAAGGCTCGATAACATCGCTTTCTTCCATATCCTTTAAAAGTGTTCGTACCTCTTCCTGTTTAGCAAACGGTAGGCGTCTTGGATGTTGCTTGATCGGGTGATGATCGCCTGTATCGATTCTATGTTGCGTCAAACTAGTTCGACCCACGTCAGAAGACGAGCGGGAGAAAACAACTTGAAGATCTTTAATGACGCGATCGGCAGCATTCTTCTCTTCATCGTTTAATTGCGCATTCTGCAATAACTCCGATGTAATGCTCTCTGAGGACACGGGTTCTGGGATGTTGCTCTTTCTTTCAACGCTGGTTACTGGAGTACATGCTGCAACCACGTCGCCTTTCTTAATAACTCTCGCCTTCTCAGTTACATTGGCAACTCTCACAGGAATAACCATTCTCGATAAGTCGACGAGTGTTGAGGCTACTAGTACTCCTTTCGGGGTATTAGAGTTATTGGGATATTCTATGATGCCGTAGCGAAAATCTCTGTTTTCGGCTATAGATCCAGGGAGTAAAATTTCTGTTCTTGCCGGTATTGTGATATTGTCTTGTGCTATGATTCTGTGGACAGATTTAACTTCTTCATTATTAATTCCAAATAACGTTATGTCCTCAGACGCAGAATGCAATTCATTATTTTTAAAGTCCAAGGAAAAATTATATTTCCTTAAAAAGTCTAATCCGGGTATGCAAGGATCTGTAACGTCTGCTACATATGCTATGTGATGGTAAGCGGCACTTCCAAACCTGATATTAACGTTCACTTTCCCCGCGATATCGATCTTCTCACCGGACACAGTCTGGAGGGTAACGCAGGGCGGCGTCCAGATAAGTTTGCTTCCCAATTGTTGAGCCAAATCTTTTCGGATGATGGTAACGTTGGCTCCTGTATCTATTGTCATATTGCAGGGAACTCCATTAATATGTCCTATTACAAAAAGTCCATTACTGCCGCCTCTCACTGCAGAAATCTGAAGCGCTTTAAACTGGGGCTTTTCATTATCTGGCAACCTCCGCCCCACGAGATGGCCACTAATTAGTTTCCCTGCTGCTTGCTAGGAGCGGTCTTAACATCCGTGCCCTGGGGTGTTCTGAAGTTTCGTCGTATGTGTCCTTCAGCACCGCAGTTCCAGCACTTAACGGTCGGTTTCTTATCACCAATATTCCGTCTCAAGGCGTTGAGTTGTCTAGTTAAATCGTCTAGACGAGCAGTGACTTGATTCTCTGGCTGCTGGACTTGAGCAGCTCTCACGGGGTGGCGGTCTCGACGAGTGGCTTGCTGGGCTGCCTCGAATTTCATGGCGTACACTAAAGCACTTTTCAAATCTTTAACATCCGCCATTCGTAGAGCCTTCTGTATTTCGGGATCCCGGATGCCATCGATAAAGTACTGCAGGGACAGGATTTCCCTCGTTTCTCTCGGGCACTCCGTAAAGGCGAGGTGGGACAGCTTTTCAACATCTGTGGCGAGTTCCTGGAGTGATTCGGTGGGCTTCTGTTGACGGGATTTTAATTGAAGCCTGCTGTAGTCTTTTAAACATTTCTCGCCAAAGCGCAGTTCCAATGCGCCGGATAAAGCTTCGAAGTCAAGTCTTTGGTTTTCTGGAAGCGTCTGCAGGATATCTGCTGCGTCTGCTCTCAGAGAAGCGGCGAGATGGCAGGCCTTAGTTTGGGAATCCCATCCATTCGCATCCTAAACGATAGAAAATTGTGTTTTATACACTTGCCAGGATGTATTCCCATCATATGTGGATATCTTCAGAGATGGACGAGCAGGCATCGGTAAGAATTTAAAACCCTCAGAATTGCTTCTTTCGTTCGCTATGCTCTTCTTTAAAGTGTCAACTTCTTTCGCAACGGCTGAAACCCTATCATCAATTTGTTGCTCGACGGCAGAAACTCGCTCTTCTATATGGTCTTTTACAGAAGGAACTCTTTCTTCTATTTCTTCTTTCACCGAAGAAACTCTTTCTTCAATTTGACCTTTTACGGAAGAAACCTTTTCTTCAATTTGCCCAACTTTATTTTCAACCACATCTATTCTGCCTTCCATAGCATCGAATTTGGTTTCCATTATGCAGGCAATTTCTCTTTTCATTTCGTATTGACTTTTTTCAATCTTTACTTGTACGGCTTTTATTTCGTCTTTAAAAGTTAATTGACCAGCTTGAATGGCCTTTATCTCTTCCTTAACGGATTCTTGTCCCGCTTCAATCCTTTCCTGATTAGATTTCATATCTTCTTTCAACGAGGTAAAGGCTGAGATCAACTGCCTTAATTGCTCTTCCATCGCTCTTGTTATTGGCATTCAAATCCCACTTCTGACACCAAAAATTGTTGCGTGCGTACGAGTTCGTTATGAAATGAATGCACAAGTCCGATGAAAAATGAACAAAAATTTATTATTATCACAACAAAAATGCTTACATTTTCTCAAATTATCATGCAGTATTACAATATCTCACAGTAGTTATCTTTTAACTACTCAAATGTCCAATAGAACGTAATTCAAAACAGCTAAAGAACGCTAATCCGCGAATTCGCTACAATCAACAAGAGCAGTTTTCTAAACAACAACAAACTAAGCAACTACTTCGAACTGAGACGTTTTCCTCCTTTTATAAGATTTTAAAATCACGCGCTAGAATTTTCCAGTACTTTCTCGAAATCAAAAAGAGATATTTATTTATTTAATGCACGCCATCTTGTATTTTCAATTTTCCTGCTTAGCTTTCTTTTAATATTCGTCACTCCCTGCACTGCGCGAGAAATAAAACCATTTAATTTATAATTGAAGTAACATTAGCTTTTTAAATACCAAATTCGTAACAGTATCTTTGCTAACATTTCTACATAGAATTTATTCTATTTTGACATATTTATAGATTTTTGAACTAATAAATTGTCTTCGCCGCAAAAGTTCTCAGTTTAGTTACCAACTTTCTGTCTTTGTGTAGCAATTATTGCCTTAACGTCTTTATTTGGGAGCATATTTTATTTAGTTTTTTATTATTACCTCATATCTATTTTTCATTTCGTATACATGTAAATATGCTACTTCACAAAAATGTAAATATGTTAGTCAGTTTATAAAAAAAAATTATGCTTGAAAATTCGTTGCTATGTATTTTTATGCCGCGATGTTTCGATAAATTTTGGTTATAGTATTAGACGATCGCGTTTAGAATATACATGATTTGCTGAAAGAAAGAAATCAACTATAACTTAAGGCACATTTTTCTTTTTGTCACTTTTCTTTCCTGTATACCTTTTACTTTGAACATCGCTATAATCCCTACATATATCACACTCTACCTGGAACTCTATTACGGAACAGATAAGAGCAAAGAAACATTTATTTCCTCTCAACATTAGTGTAAAACTAAAGTACCAAAGTATAATACTTTGGTCAATTTACTGACTTGAGAAAATGTCAGCATAATCGACCTTGCCTATAACGATCTCACCTTAGTTGAGCAGTCTCGCGACATATTTATATAAATATTCAAAAAGGATGCTTCAATGTCATAAATGCTACCTTCGAACCATATATACCAAAATCATTCCAAAACTTTGACGAATAATTTCATATACTGGTCATGATTTTAATATAATTACATCACTTTACCATCATGATTATAACGTAAATCCTACGATAATCGTAATCCTGCTTTATTTCGCCTACTCACCACAAAAAACTTGAAAATATTTTCCGCTTAGCGGTTTTCTGGCATGGAGATAGGAAAGCCGGTTTCCACAACCTTCGTATTCGTCCTCGAATCTTAGGATTCTAGCTTCGGTGCTCGACAAGTGTTTAGTCTGTCTGTGCCACACAGGCAATTCTGGTGTTTGGTTTGATTTAGTTGATTATAACGAAGCACACTTGCGCTATCTGCCTAGGATGAAGGATGCCTTCGTGGAGAACATTCTAAGGGAATCTGGCTAATATACACGTTACACATAGGAAAAACTCCGAAACCTCCCATGCAGTCAACCTATTCGCCTAGAATCGAAACCAGTTTGAAACTACCAGTGCTCAGCGATTTTACCCCTCCGCCACTGTTGGGCGACAACTGCTGTCGAGCCGAAATTCTTCTAGAGAGCGTGATCTTAGGTCTTGGGAATGTGGGAGAAAGTTGTAGAGTACGTGGATAAAAATCAACGCGCGAAAATGTTGCAACTAGTCGTGCATCCTTGACACGGAGGAAGAAACAAACCTCCTTCGACAGTTTTTTAAACGATCTGCGGGTGAAAATGAGCAGAGCATGACGAAAAAAGCGAAGACCAGAGACAAAAATTAAGCGCTTCCGTAGGCACTTCACTTTTTCTTTTAATTATGTTTTTATAGAATATGTATTTGTTATTTATAAATAATTGTTTCTTCTTGTTTTTGAATAAGAAAATACATATTTCTTATTCGAAAACACTTAACAAAAACAACTGAGGTCGTGATTTGAGAGCTGGCACAGATTAATGGCATTTCGAATTATTTCAATGGGGAAAATTGCTTTGAGATACGAGCAAGGTTACGAAACGAATTAAACTCGTATGTCGAGGTACCACTGTACGTAATTATATAATAGTTAGCAAGCAGATAGTAATAAATAATTTTTAAAGTCTGATGCTATCAATATATAAATTATGTTGACTAGTATAATTAATTTAGAATTATGCGCCTACATATAATAAGATGATGTATTTTACTACAGATACGTATTAATATATACATATATAAGTCTGTGCATATATATGAAATCATAATTCGATTTAAACCAGTTAACAGTTAGAATTACTGAACAACCATGAAAGATTCCTCAAGAATGAAATATGGTGTAACAATGAACACTTAGTTTAGAAATTAGATTCTATTGTATATTGTTGTAAAAGCCATTGTAAGAGTGAAAATTCTTCATTCTGCCTTAATGCAATTTTTTGCGTTTAATGCGTTGTTTGGAGATTTTATGATCCAGAATTATATTAATGTGATATATTAATACTGCATTTGTAGATAAACGTTTTTGAGAAACGAGTCAAAGCGATTGATTTTTTGTGAAAATTTGGATTTATCCTTATTTTATTGACGTGCACCAGCACTGAATTGAGAATGGCTTGTGCTATGCTTCGATGGATGAAAAAGCGTTTGTAAGTAATGAATATTATGAAAGTTTCAGCATATTTAAATGAGTAGTATTAAAAGTATATATTTACTAATACCATATATTAATACTTTATGGTAAATTTTTCATTATAAATCTCATCATAGTTTCATTTCTCATTCTATTGCATTTCTATAGCGGAACCTAAATTTTTTGGTTTACATATTGTAGATTGCATCAGTTTTGCCGCGCAATTTATTCCTCGGTATGTTACTTGTAGTGTTATTAGAAATTCCATTATTTCTGTCTTTTTTCTGCAATTGGTAGAATCTGATTAGGAAATTTATGTTTTTCTTTCAAGATGTATATGAAATTGGTTATATCAAGTGTTAAATAAACGTTGTTATTCGGGCAATAGCGTTAGCTTTATCCAGATTGATAAATGCATTTCTTATTTCTTAAAATCTCAAGACATAAAGACACACTCGGATAGGACAGGAACAAGTACAGGGGGCACCACGCCATCGCCATTGACAAAAATGGTATAGCCCCCATGTACTAGCTCTCTGGACACAGGGGACCTGATTACAGTAAACATAGGACATAGCACTAACAACGTTTAGGACATAGCGCAACTTACTGTTACAACATACTTCAACACATAGGACATAGCATTATCATAATATTACAGATTATTTACAATGCAAGAAGTTATGTTCATAGGACATAGCATTATCATACTATTACAGATTATTTACAATGCAAAACGTTATGTTCATACGACATAGCATTATCATAATATTACAGATTATTTACAATGCAAGAAGTTATGTTCATACGACATAGCATTATCATACTATTACACACTCGGATAGTAGATTCACTCACTTTACGTTTTATAAGGGTTATATATATATACATTTAGGGCGTGTTCAAAACAACCATTGACGGGTAGTCTTGGCGTAATTCGGATTCATACCAAGATTATCCATTTCTCAAGGCAATAATTTTTGTTATTTTTGCTAAACCGTTTACGAAAATATAATTTTCCGAATGCTGAACTCTTATGCATGAAAAGGCAGATTTTAAGATATTTGTTTTGCAATTTGATGCAAAATTCGTATTTTTAAAACACTGATGTATATGTTCTTATTTTAAAACTCGGCCAGTATATAACATTAAATACCATTCTTGTGTTATCACCATTTATACATGTCGCTTGCTGTACAGCCTGCTGAATACATTTTACTTTCTAGCTATCTACAATTACATCGTGTTGTTTCGGTATGAACAGGGGCGAAGTTTTCATTACTTAGATACATTTAAAGATAATTAATTAAATTTTTCTGATTTTGATATCTATAATAGATAGACAGGATTACTGATAAAAATTTTAAGAAAATAGTAAATGAAGAAGTAAATAGAAAAATTTCGTTCAGGTATTGTGAGATACCAATATAAACTTCATACATTTTACTAGGGGGGTGTTGCCAAAGCAAAATCTTTACTATATATGTCTACCAGTTCTATGTATACAGTGTGTTGCTCAAAGTAAACTTCCTGCATTGTGAAGAGTACTTAATGCGTTCTTGCGAAGCTTGTTTTCTCGTACAAGCTCTGCCTCTTCGAACCGAAATTGTTCGTAATCTGCAGCGTCTTGAGTTGTTTATGCAGGTTCTTGAGCTGTTCTGGTATTTCCTGTCGAATCTTACGGTGACGCGGAGAGTCTTGTATCCTTCGTTTACTTGCAACGTATCTTCATCGCGCAACTTATCTTCATCGCTTCTCTTCATCGCGCATATTCTGTTGACGTTCCACTTATCTAATGGGCCTCCGTTTCGCTTCGGCTTCCCTTTCCGAAGCACGCAGTGTTTCTTGGTTTTCTGAATGTCTTTTGTGTGTTCTACTAGTTTCTGATACAGTTTTAGCACGCGAAGTTTCTTGAGTTGCTGCTTGTCTGCTGGAACTCCTATTCGTTTCTTCTTCACTTTCTTGAATGTGTAAGCTTTCTTGTCACTATGCTTGCCTGCTGAGTTTCTAGTTGTATTTTCATTCATTTTTGAAGCTCGCAAGTTTTCTTGTACTTGCCTGCTGAGTTTCCCAGTGTTTCTTACTTCATTTTTACGTAGCTCGCTGTAACATTTGTGCTGTCTTCTTGCGTTCAGGCATTTTAGTAAATTAAAAAAAAAATTATTTAACTGTAGTAAAGTAACATTGCATCTAAATTACGTTAAATACCTACAGAAGTTTAAACTTCTACTCAGAAAGGAACTATACAATAAAAGAAATTAAATTTTTATAAATAAAATTAGAATAGCATAAACTGCATAGAAACATTTCATTATGAAGAAAATGTATTCATTCTTTCCAAGCAACCAGCGATTCGTAAATAAATTTTTCTTGCCGACTCAGGAAACAAAGACCTTTGACACTTCAGGTAATACATTAGAGTTTATGATTTAAATTTATTTCAATATAACAAAATTTCAAAATCTCAATAAAGGAATTAACGTAGCGATAGCATATCGTGTCACGTATCCAAAGGTGAAACATAAAAGTTGCCAAAAGCAGCTATTCATTTAAAATACTGATATTAACGAAAGATTTTCGACATACAATGACGTTATATTCAGTTTCCTTTAAAAACATTAAGCTTCATTTAAACAAAAGGAAATTAAATTCAGACATTTTTCCTAGCTTTCAAGCTTTTATTGTGTTTTAAAATCTTCTTTTTGTCACAGTTGCGCAAGTTTTTCTCGGCGTCATTAGGAGCCGTAGGTCGAAATCATTTAAGAATCATTCCTGTAAATAATGATCATATGATAAATTGCAATACATATTCGATTGTTTTATTGAGAATTTGAGTACAATTCTTTATACATCAGCTATTACGCCACTTTATGTAACGACAAAGATTATTTTCAATGATTATCCGATGAGAATAATTCTTTACAATGATTATTCGATGACAATGATTATTTGCAACGAATATTAAAAGCTGATGACTATGATTACTTAAATAGAATATGCATGTCATTCGATGACAGCGATTATTTCCAAAGAATCTTCGATCATGTCACTATTGTATATCGCTATACCCCTGGGTTTGGGGCCGGTTGGGAATTGTACTACGGCCCTGTAATTAAGCGTTTTAAATGACGTCAAAAAGTCACTGATCCAGATATTTTACTAGTAACTGCTGTGTATTGTGATCGAAACCGTTATTTAAATCTTCTGAATAAAATTTGGGATAATTCATTTTACATCAGAGAATAAAGCAATTTGTAACACGAATTTCAACAAAACTACATGCATCGAATAACAAGAATTATATAAACGGAAGTATCAGTACAACAAATCGCTCTTTGCAGCTCCGCTTTAGTCCGACACTTGTTTTTCAGCTATCGTATCTACCCATTTGAAGATACCATGTGAAGAATACTTTTTTTAAGTGTGTAAATTAATTACATGTATGTTATGTATATATATGGAGATATTTTTTGAATTAGGAAAGCACCAACTTCTTTTAACGAAAACAACCGAGACATTATCTCCAGTCCAATTTAATTTTTCATCTAAATCATTTCTTAATTACAAAAGTTAATATTAATTTTCTTTGCAAAGGAGACTAGGTGTTGCTGGAAACAAATGAAATACCAAACATTATTAAATTTATTGAAGTCAACAGCAGAAAACTGTTAAACATTTAATAGATCACTTCAATGAAATGTAGTTGCATTTAAACGTATTAAATTGTTTTCAGCAGATGTAATAATCAGGAACATAGGAAGATCCGAAGAGATATTGTGCGTTTAAATACTTTTTTTGTTTTCGCTAATTTTTTTATACATTTCAGTTAACGTGTAAATCTGTGTTTTGAACGCATGGCCCGTTAAGTGAAGAAGTCTGTAGGAAGGCAATTTTTAATCCTGTGCGGAAATTGTCCAAATGAATGATCAGTCATCGACTCAGCATACGCAGCCATCAGGTTGAGATCCCAAACATTGATTAATTGCGCTCGACTGGAAATTTCATCAGCATGGTCAACGGAAGCCACCGTTTAAAAAATTTTCTTGTTCTTAAATATATGCTTATTCACTTTTGTAATATGATTAGATACTTATAATCACAGTTCCTTCACTTTCAATAATATATTTCATAAATTGTTGAAGTGCAGACACACACTTCATATTGTAGAAACACGTTTCTCTGGAATTTTTGATGCAAATCCTGGTTATTTTTTCTAAGAAGGGAAAGTAAGGGAGAGTGCCATTTATAAAGCTTAGGTTTTCCAGATTTGCAGGTTTTTCACGCTCGCATTTTACGTGCTTCTTAAGAATCTCTGGTAATAAAATGGGAACTTTCCATGACTTGTTGCCAATCTAATTGGAGAAAAAAATTTATTCTTTATAGGGATACTTGCGGGAGGTAACCGTCGAGCAATCTTCTTGTATCTGTCTCGTCCCATCCTGTTTGTTATTTTATTAAAACGTGTTTGGAAAATTTTTTCCTGATTGCATGGTTTGATTTGAGATGATAGATGACAATCAGACCTTTTAATATGGCATCCTGAGCTGTTGGTGCCAGCAGCTTCATTTCCTATTATACCTGTATATTCTCATAATGGAATTTAGGCTAATAAGAGGAATATTCATTTCCATATTTATTGTTTTTAAAAGATTTTGAATAAGTAAAGATATTTTCTTCGTGGAACATTGAGCGTTTAAAAATCTTTGACAATCTGTAAAAATGCTCGCAAACTGTAACTTACTACTTTTGACAAAAAACGTATAAGTAATCATTTATTAAATTAATGAATTCAAACATATGAACATATATATTTAACAAAATAAAAATATTTCAGCGCAAATAATTATCGACGTATATTTGAAGAAGAAGAAGAAGAAGCAGGAATATACTACAGCGATCAACTACTAGAAGAATTGGATCCCCAATGTTTAAGATTGCAATACGTGTCGGAGACGTAAGTCTTTTCGGAAAAAATAATAAAACAAAACATAATGTTTCAGGTCCAGTTTAATTATACCTTTAATAATTTTTTGACAAAAACGCTGGTCTGGAAAATAATACGTTTTCAGATTTATAATTAATTAACTTAATGTTTTTTTCATTCCTTCATTACAAAAATATATTATAAATGTTTAAGATGGAAAATCCTATTGTGCAGAATTCAAATTTATTGTCATACCTTTTGATTATGAGGAAACGTTATTGCATTAACTAATGAAATATCTAAACAGAAAGCTAATATACAAAATACACGTGTTTAAACGGCCAGTTTGTAAAATTTGTGAATGAGAAGTTGTTATGAAGTTAGTTGTTGAATGTCAAATAGTTGATATAATTAGAGTAACAAAGACAAAAAGGACTTTATGTTTATAAATAATAATATATATGTATGTAAAACAAATTACGTAAACACTGAAATCCATCCTATACTCTATTCGGAACAAATCTAATATAAATTGTTCTCTTCATCTGTTTCTGTTAGACTATATATTTCTAGATTTACAGAGATTTAGAATATTATTTAGCTCGAGTTTTGAGAATGTACTCATCAAACATAATAAAAATTTCCAGATTCCAACTTTTCATTGTAATTATTTTTTTAATATATAATATTAAATAATTTTGAATTAATAGAAAATTAAAAAATAAAAATTAATTAATTAAAATATATTTATGTAGATATATATATCCCCATCACATGATTTACATAAAGATGATGACCTAGCTAAGTGGGAATTTAAATTTCCTGAATCAAATATTTCTCTTACTAAGCCACAATGTTGTCGAACTATGCACATTTTTTCTATCTCTGTCACCGCTGACACGAAGTCGTGCTACTTTCTTCCTATTCCAACAATATGAGAAATATAAATATTCTAGAAATAGGTAGGTTTAGAATTTCAAATGAATTGGGGCCGCAAATGTGAATTGAAATAAATCTGAATATTTTACCTTATTCATCTGCCAAATTTGCTCTGTATTATAGATCAATATGTGCGATCAGAATTCCTAACATTAATTCACACACACACACATATACATATATATCTATATATATACGTTTATCGTATATATGTTATGGTGAAACGCCGAAATCTGGAGAATGTCGACTTTCACCGGTGAATGTCAACATTCACATAGTCGCTTGTTGTATGTCCGAAATATTTTCCAAATACTCTTATTTCTGACTTACACCGGTAAATGTCAACATTCACCATCTACTAATGGTGAATGTTGAACACATAAGAATATTATATTTTCTCCGTAATTCGGTCACGAAAAAACGCACTTAAATTAAGAACTTAAGAATATAAGAACTTAAAACACACTGTACATTCAAAATGAGAAAGGAAAATAATAGAAGTTTAAAACTTACAAAATTACGTGATTCAAATCTTATTTATTGCAAAAACTTAAACTCTTATGACACTTTCAATTGCACAAGAGGCCCTTGCTTTTACGACAGCATTTATTTGTGGAACACTTCCTTTTGCAATGACAGCGTGTACATATACTCCTCTCTTTTCAACCTACACCAGAACACATCCGTGAGTGTCGACATACACCGGTGAGGGTCCGAATGTACAAGAATGTAATGCAATATTCGATCTTTCACCGACGTATTTGGTGAATGTTGACATTCTCCGGTGAAAGTCGACATTCTCCAATTTCGGTCTTTCACAGTAACATATATATATATATATATATATATATATATGATTTTCCTTTTACAATTGAAATTTTATTCTTCATGATGATTTAACTCTAGTCCCCGTTAAAACATTATTAACATTTTGCTTTCAAATTACTTCAAAACATCTTTCGAAATATAACTTACCAGTATGGATTCACTCTTTTAAAATAATTCTACTTTAATTAAACTTAGGAGATAATATAATCAATTAATCAATATTGTTTAGGAAATAAATTATTATTAACTAACTTTGCAGCAATTGCGCAAGTAATTGTAACTTCTTTTCGCACTTAATGAATTTAAGATCATACAACATTGGATATGCTAAATAGCAGCTATTAGCGCTATTTATCTTTTGCCTAATGTACCCACTTTATATATTACCACCATTCTTCTTTCTTAATATTTTAATTTTTAAGTTTTATAAAGTTCTTATACAAAAACTTTACTGTATTGAAGGTTAGCAGCCTCCTTACTTTTATATCTTGCTAGTTTATCTGAAATTGAAATCATTTAATGTCATTCCACTAGATGAAAAACTTGAAAATTTAACGCCATGCCTGCTACAGATAAACCCAAAATACAATTTTTATGAAAAACATTTAACTGTATTTACATGATTACATGCGGCACTTGACATATAAAATATATAGGACAGACTAAAAACAATCTTAACTTTCGAATCAATAACCATAGAGCTTAAATCAAAACATTCAACGCACAAAAAATAGCATTAAAATAAGTACATCATCACAACTCAATACAGCAGAATTAGAGCACTTTAAACACCATGACTTCAACTCTATTCAACTTCAGATACTAGATATAATACCCAATCACAAAACACGAATTTTTCAGGAATCTCTCTATATACTAAAACAACGTTCACTTTATCCATATGGACTTAACACTTATATACATAGTCATAGAGATACTTCTAAGAAGTCTATTTTCAGCCAATTTAAGCACTACAGCAACAAAACGCAGAGAGGAATAAGAGGAAGCAAAATAAAAAATAATGCGAGATTTTTATCCACTTTGGATACATTTGCATTGAAAAAACAATTGAAATGTTTCTTTGACTCAGACAACTTTCCCAAGAAACTTCTCAACTGTTACACTCCTGTACTAATAAATTCCTTATCAAACTAAAAAAATTCATTCAATAAAGCTACGACGACACACAAATCATTAAAGACATGATTCTCGATTTTAGTTTTTTCGGACTCTCTAATAGTCTCACTCAACGCAAAATTTATTTTAAAGTCAATTTTCTACATCCGCAGTTTGACAATATTCATTTCTCAAGAATCATCAGAGATTGTAAAGATTACTTCCCCGCAGTTGATACATTAACTATGGTTGCATTTAAATATCAAAGGACCTTAAGCAACTTGCTGACTAACCACCATGAAATAGATGAAACAGCAGAATGACATTGTAAGACACCAATTTACAGCAATTACGTGGATTCTCATCACCAGCGCATAATTACTGGCAACCTGAATATCATACAGAACCATCAACTTAAAACACTAATGAGTTATGGTACAAAATTTAGACCAGTCAGAAACATGACTACAAATTTCTGTTACAAGACTTTCGAAAACAACATCAACAAAGTTATAGTTAAAGCAAGCTATCAACTGAATTTACCCATAGATACCTTATAAAAATGGAAAGCCAAAATTCTTCAACGCATATCCACCGAAATCAGTCACCTCAAGTTTAAAAGTACACTGAATTGGTCGCAACTTACATCAGATATTAAAAAATTAAAACAGCTCTTTACTATTACAAAAATAGTTAAACAACTAATAACTTTAGCATTATATGAAAACAATTCTACGCAGAAATTATTCATAAAGAACTTCTCAACGCGACTACTTATCAATTAGCCAACCTTACAGAAACATCTATAATAAACAGGTTTAAAACTTTTCATAAGAAACTCAATATTACTTTCAATGCAAACTACAACAGATTTACTAATCTTTATGCGATTCCCAAATTCCATAAAACACAATTAAAATTCAGATTTATTGCTAATGGAACTAATAAATTACAAGAAAAATGTAGACTATTATTTTTCAATTCAACTTAATAAAATCTGTAAATTTATTTTCAATGATTGTAACACTAATCATAACAATCCTGGATCATTCATAATAACACTCCTGTCATTAATACTATTCAAACCATTAACATCCAAAACATTAATTGCTATGACTTTGAAAACTTATATACCTCACTTCCTCTAGAAGAAATCTATACCAGTCTACTTGATCTAACTAAACTCTTCCCTGATATGCTCAATATCATGACTCTTGACAAATGGGAAACCTACCTAAAATGCACACTTTTTCATAACTACATCAAGTTTCAAAATCAAATTTTTAAACAAGTCAGAGGATTGCCAATGGGCTTACATTCCAGCACCTCGATCTGTAATATCTTTTTATTTGTCAAAGACTTTAACTTCCAAAAAAATCTACAACCACAAGAGTTAAATTACTACAAACACACCTACAGATATATTGATGACCTTATTACAATTAATAATTTTGATAAAATTGAACACTCCGAGATTTATCCGAATTGTCTTACACTTAATAAAACTAATAATTCACAAAATAGCATAGACTTTCTAGATCTTCAAATCATTAACTACAAAAAAATTTTACTTTTTGACAAAACAAGAAACTTCAATTTCAGTACTAACAAATTAATAAATTGGAACTCCAACATATCCAAAAAAGTAATTAACAATACTATAATTAATCAAATACAACGAATTAAAATTATATGGACAGATACAATAGATTTACAACGCGAAATTTTGCTCCTTATTAAAATTCTCAAAAATAATCTAATACCCATTCAATTTATCAACCATTGCCTTAAAAGAGCAGGCGTTAAATACTCACCCTAAATCATGTAACTGATAGGGATATGATAATTTGTTCCTAAACCTGAGAAGGCGGTATAAGTTGGATGACTATCAGTTGAAGGATTTGTATATAGTGTAATTACTCAATTGTATATATTGTAAAAACCTAATTGTCTTCAGACTCATGCTGTTACTATACTGTTACTAAAAAAATGGGCCTATTTCATGACTTTAGTCTGTCTAATAGCTCTTGGACAGTGAAAAATTCCTTTTTTCCTTTCTTAAATTCTTAATCATTGCGACACGACAATTAGCCAGAAATTAATTAATTTCCATTCACTAGTATTTTCAAAAAAATCTTAACAGACATTCTCCCTCAAATAAGAACTCCACATAATACATCCCTCAAGAATTCCGAGTCCAACCCACTACCATAAATTACTTCACCCAAGTCTTACCGACTGATATTATTCAAAGCCCCCACTGCCGCTAAGAATTTTCGGACACCCAACACTTATGAGTCAGACATGAAGAGAATACTTTGCCAACTCCCCCACTAGAAAGAATGTAAGTTACTTAATACCTTTTCTGGCCTTTATATCTTCATGTACATTCACTGTTCTTATTATATATTATTTTTTACATTTTTTTATATTACTTTATATTGTCTTTGATTTGTTTTTACAAACTTTGCATTATTTATCTTATTTTGTAATCTTCTATGTTTATTTCAACTTTACTTTGAATTCGATTTCATAATAACAATTTCCAATGTTTAATTTTTACAAATAATATAGAACTCAAAAGCATAAACATGAAGGAGTCGGGGACGGTTACTCGGGTTATATCGGCTTTCTCTACAGATTTTGCTTTTTACTCCAAATTGAATTTCCAATGTTTAATTTTTAAAAATAATATAGAACTCAAATGCATAAACATGAAGGTGTCGGGGACGGTTACTCGGGTTATATCGAATTTCTCTACAGATTTTGCTTTTTACTCCAAATTGAATTGACTAAATTGCTTCATAAGAATAAGTTCTTTGAGTATAAGCATTGGATCATAATCCCTTCTATTCGCGGAGATATTTGGCCTGACTAGAATTGCCGGTTCGGCTTTAACTTATAACTCGAGTAAAGACGAAACACCTTCGTATTTACGTATTTTTATCAATTATTGTTCGTTGAATGGGAGTTGGTTTGTTCCCATTGAAAAGTCAATTAATTTCCGATTAATGACAATGATTACATGGTTTTAATTTTCCTTTTACAATTGAAATTTTATTCTTCATGATGATTTAACTCTAGTCCCCATTATTAACATTTTGCATTTTGCTAAACATTATTAACATTATTAACCAAAAACATTATTAACAGTTTGCTTTCAAATTACTTCAAAACATATTTCGAAATATAACTTACCAGTATGGATTCACTCTTTTAAAATAATTCTACTTTAATTAAACATAGGAGATAATATAATCAATTAATCAATATTGTTTAGGAAATAAATTATATATATATATAATCGTTTATTGCAATGCATGGTCGGAAACGCTTTCCTGGCGCTATAGTGACGAGAGACAACACAAGAAAAATAGGGTACGAACAGTGTAAAGATATTTCTTTATTATTCTTAGCGCAGCGAAAACTAAGAAATAAGAACAAAAACATTGGATTGTCATCAAAGAAAGTATTCGAAAGTTCCTTAGGAAAGTATCCTAAACATGGGTTTGGTAGGGGTAGTCCAGTGCATTGTTCAGCAAGATCACGAGACCTCACTTGCATTATCACTTCCGCTCGGGGTAATTCAACACATTCGTGCACGAAACCCCTGTTAGAAGTCCAACAGGAACTTGTGGCACATATCGTGGTAGCTGCTGGGAAAGTCCTGAGGATGCACAGTATTTTCCAGAACATCTTATGGTCGATGTGTGAGAGATGTGATACCTGCATCAGGGTGCAGGTCGTAATTTCGAACACCTTCTTTGAGGTCCATAAGTGTCTAATTTTGTTCCTATTTTTTAATTTCTCTTGTGCTAAGCATAATTGGTGTCCGTTCTTTCTTGTGTTTTGTGTTGTTTGTACCGGCCAGGAAAGTTGTTTCGGCCCTGTTTTGCCATTTCATTTTTCCTCGATGTCGTCTCTCTCATATATGTGCATAATTACTTATGACTCAAGTGTTGCTACTATATGATGAAATTTACAAGCACGGTGTTTACAATGCTACATATTCCCATCCGAAAATATCTTTTTTTTTCCTCTTGCCCTTCAAATAAGAAATGTGTGTCCTTCATTGTAAAATCTCCTGGAACTTTAATACTTCTTTTTTCGAGGACAATGGAGAAAATATTTCAGTATAGGCAGCTGTCAATATTCAAACATTACATTGTGAAAGCCATTAAAGTGATTTCGGCCATTAGCCGAAACGCTCAGAAAGGCTTAATTCGCATAAGGATTTAGGAAATACATTTTGAAAAACTTAGCAAATTTTCCTTCAATAAATTTAATGGAACAGGCAAAAGAAATTACAGGGAACAATAAATATAGGAGAAAACAGATATTTCTTTTCCTAATTTGAGTCCTGCAAGAAACTTTTAAGGATTTCAAAATCATTTGGATTATAGTATTTTTTCACCTGGTCGGGACTTGCTTTACAGATTTCCCCTCTCTCGTTCTTAAGATATAAGACTACTCCTTTGATTTCCTGAATTACATAGGGGCCTTCAAACTTTGGAGCTAGCTTTGCCGTAAAATTGTCTGGGGCACTTGATAAAGAAAATTTCCGCTTCAATACTTTATCCCCAACTTTAAAATCTGCTTCACGGCGTTTTCTATCGTAATATAGTTTCTGCCTATTTCTTGCCGTATCCGAGCTTTTAAGCGCCTGATCAATCAACTTTTGCACATCTTTTTTTTTAAAACTCCTGCTCTCTTTGTTGCACAAAGAATAATTTATCTAAAGGCGTAATTAATTTTCGGCCTAAGAATAATTCTGCTGAAGTTTTTCCCGTAGTATCATGATGTGCCGTTCTTAAAGCATAAGCTAATTCATTTATGTAGCCATCCCAGCGCTTGTGATGTGTGCTCACGTAACTGCGAATTATTTTTACTATGTTTTTATTAACTCTTTCTGCTATGTTAGCCTGTGGTCTATACGGAACCATTTTGATATGGCGTATGCCAAGTCCATTGCATATGTTTTCAAATATTTGACTAATGAATTGTTTTCCGTTATCGCTAATGACTTGCACCGTATTTTAAAATGTACCGTATTTTAAAATACGGTGCACCGTATTTTAAAATGTATCTGTGTAAGAATGCATCTGCGACTGTTTTGGCTGACGCGCGTTTAAGAGGAACAATTTCTATCCATTTTGAAAAATGATCTACTATTACTAAAAGAAAACGATTTTTATTTAACTCGCTCTGGGGGAACGGACCAAGAAGATCTATGCCTAAAATTTCATTCGGAAATGTAGCGCGAATGCTATTTAAGTACCCGGCCGGGCTGTAATTAATATCATTTATTAACTGACATTGATTGCAGGACCTGACATACGCCGTTACTATTTTGTATAATTGCGAGAAATATACCGCCTCGCGTACCCTTTTTAAAGTCTTTCTGACCCCTAGGTGGCCCGCTGTTTTTGCTTCGTGCAACTCCTTCAAAATGCTTAATCGAAGCGAGGCTGGGATGACTGGCTTATACTCAAGATTTTCGTTTGTTGTTTTCGTATAGAATAATAAATTATCTATTCTTTCACAGTTTTTTGCTCTATTTCTTATCGCATCGATATCTGTATGCTCAAAGCTTTCGGGGTCTTTCAAATAAGCATAGATATTTCCAAATTCAGGATCAGCTTTCAGTTCAGTAATAACCGTATCTCTAGAATCTAAAATTTTTGAAGTCAACACAGCGCATTTAAGTTCATTTCCTTCATCGTCCAGTTTTATACGAGAAAATGCGTCAGCTACATTGTTTTCCTTACCCGGTTTCTATTTTATTGTGATATTATATTCTTGGAGTATTAAAGCCCATCTTATTAACCTGGGCGCTAGGTTTTTCCCCGAGTAAAGTCTACCAACAGCCACATGATCCGAAAAGACTGTTACTGGCAATTTGCCGAAATAAACTCGAAATTTGTGTACAGCCATTAATACGGCTAATGTTTCTCTTTCTGTAGCTGTATAATTCCTTTGTGTCTGATTCAACGTTTTACTAAAAAATGCCAGCGGATGGTTATTTTGCATAAGAACCGCACCCACCGCATAGTCTGACGCATCTGCTGCAATTTCCAGGTTTTCGTCCCCCTCAGGGAATTTTAAAACAGGGGCATTAATAAGCGCTTCTTTTAATCTTTCAAAAGCTGTGTTAGCTTCCGCTGTCCACGTAAATTTCCCCTTTTTTCTTTTGATTACTAAGAGTGGTTCAACAATATTAGCGAAATCTTTTATGAAAGATCGATAGTAAGAACATAACCCAAGGAAGGAAGAAAGTTTCTTGGCGGTGTTGGGCGGTGGGAAATTCTTAATAGCTTTTATTTTTGAATCTTGCGTTTCTATACCCTTTTGCGAAATTTTATAACCGAGATATTTAAGTTTCTTAGTTGCGAACTTGCATTTTGAGGCGTTAATTGTAAGACCGGCCTCTTTTAATAATTTAAAAACTTGTTCTAAATCATTAATATGTTGTTCCAACGTACTACTCGTTATAATTATATCATCTAGATAAATTAAAGTTGACTTTCCTAGGACAGGCTTTAGAACAATGTCCATAGTTCTCTGGAATGTTGATGGGGCCCCACACAACCCAAAAGGCATGCGTAAAAATGCATAAGTGCCCGATTTTGTTATAAACGCAGTTTTATGTATATCTTTGGGTCTCATAGCTATTTGATAGTAGCCAGACGTTAAGTCCAAAGTAGACATATATCTTGTCGATTTGATCTGTCTAATGATCTCGTCTATAACCGGCAAAGGGTAAACTGGAAATTTGGTAATATTATTTAGTTTTCTGTAATCAATAGCAAACCTCCAAGCCCTTTTATCCGAAGGAGGAAACTCGTTCTTTTTCCTACATAGTACGACTGGACTCGCGTACTCACTATTTATGGGCGTTATTATTTTATTCTTTAACATCTCCTGAATATGTTCTTCGATGATTAAGTCTTTTTGTTTGTCATAACGGTATGGTTTAGTCCTACACGGTTTTTCGGCATTTAATTGAATCTTGTGCGTCACTATTTGGCAGTTTCCTGGTTTTTCTGAAAACAAATGAGAAAAATTACTCACCACTTGCTGTATTGCTTTACTTTCATGGTCATTCAGATGGCTAAGTTCCAATTGCGGTGTCTCCACAGGTTCCACCACCCTCTGGTCCATCTCCAACACCACGGAACTATCTTGAAAATTTAATTTGGCCCTCGCGGCCCTTAAAAACTCCATACCTAAAATAAGAGAGTATTGCAGATCTTTCACCACAAAAATTAATACTTTGAGACTTTCCTCTTTTACCTGTAAGTTTAATGATAATTTCCCGATGCAGTGACATGTTTTTCCTTGCGCCGCTATAATTCCCGTATTTCTGGTTTTAAATAATCGTATCCTATAAAAATTCTTTTTGAAGAAATTTTCACTCATAAAATTTCCTTCTGCTCCTGTATCGATGAGGGCTTCTACTGGTACATCGCCAACAAGGACTTGTATAATTGGTAGCTGTGAGTTTTTTACGATGACCGTATTTAAATGTCTATTTGAGGGTTTTTTTTAAACTTCCGGGGTCTGGACCCTCCCTTTCACAGGCCCCTCTACTCGTTTAAAGCTTTCCTTTCAATCTGTGTCTTCTGGGTACGCGGATGCTTATTTTCAAATTTTCTTTTTGGGCCTTGACCTTCGAGTTTCGATGCGTTAGCTTGATAGCTTTTTCCCCCATAAGAGCGATTTCCATTTCTGGTTTCCTCCTTTGAAGATTTCCTTCGGGTAGTTTGAGAATATGTTTCCCCTCTCGCTTTTTCCTCTATTCTGCGATTTTGAAACTTCACCGCCAATTCGAAAAGTTCCTGCAATGTGCTTGGGTTTCTAATTTCAAAGTAGTCTTGAACAGCGGGTAACAATCTTGGTAATATTATTTCAATAATCTCCGCATCGGGTTTCTTTCCATACAGCATATCCGTTAGCTTGATTTTTCGTAGAATAAAGTCCGTCAATTCTGCTGTATCTTGTTGATAGAAACTATATAGTTCGGCTTCCAGCCGTGCGCGATCTTTCACTATGGGGAAGGCCTTTACTAACGATTTTTTGAAATTTTCAAATATATATGTCTGGCTTCCAACTTCCCCTAATAAAAATTTGCCTATGTTTTTCCACCATAGCGCGGCCTGTCCTCTTAGTGCTGATGAGGCGATGGCAACTTTTTGTCTTTCGGGAACAGGGTAGAGCTGAAAGTGGTTTTCTAGACCTTCTAGAAATACCGCCACCGAATTTTTTCCGTCGAAATGGACGTTTGGCTTGATTGACGCTCTCAAAGTCTGGACCAGGTATCCAAATCCTTCTAACTGGCTTGTCATTTCTTGGTGTTGTCCAGCGGCTTCCATCCAGTTTTCGGCCATTTCAGTTCGATAATTGTTCAGGCGCCAATGTAACGTTGCGCGCCTCCAACTTGCACGCAACCAAGGGGGGACTGTGAAAACAGGATAAAACACAGAGTCTTGTAAAGGGTTTAAGTCCCTTTTTATTCAACGTAATAAATTACAATTGCGTGCTCTTAACGCTTACAGACGGCGCCAACTCGGCGGTCAAATAAAAATAATAACCTGAAAAGAACTTAAAGACAAGACTCTAACTACGAGGCTCTCTAAAATAACTAACTCACCGCGTTTTACAATACCGCTGCTAATTCAGCAGACTTGAAGCTCACTTGAACGATTAACACTACTTCTCGCCAAGCACATAGGCCGAAACGCGGGGTTCTTCAATTTCTCGCTAACTACCTCCGCGCTCGTGAAGTAAGAATATCACACACCGAACTCGTTTCCATCCTATTTAAATCATAATACTTCCGCTGATAATTTGAATCCTTGCGCGTTCTACTCAAATTTACATATTCTGGCATTGGCAGTTCTAGGGGAAAATAAGGCTTGACAGGAAAGATAGTTTAAACTTAAAATAAATGTTAGTTAAAACAAATATAAACCCTATAAGCATTTAGCTGGCCCTAGACAAAATTTGAATTGGGGTCTTACAGATTGCTTCTAATGAAATCTTACGTAATGTCACTTAATCTTTTTTAATAAGTAGAATGCAATAATATTTATGTAATAAGATTTTTTTTTTATATCGTGGTATAATAAAAGTATATAAAAAATATACAATTAATTGTTATAAATCAACCTTTAAAAATTTAATTATTTTTATTTTGAATTTTTTTTTCGGAAAATTGATTAACATCTTTGCAAACGTACGGCTAACGACTTGTGTCAAAAGCCAGGCATTTGTAAATAAGTAAATAGATATATCATCTCAGACTAGCCGTTCGAGAATATCTTTTTTTTTTTTTTTTTTTTTTTTTTTTAACCCTACAGCAAGCATTGCTAAGGACCTCAGACTTTCCTGTCGTAAAAAATTTCTTAAATAATTAACTGGTTTTTAAATCTCTCTCTTGTTGCGTTACTTACTGGTAGAGTTAAGTAAATTTTTAGCATTGCTTCAGTATTAAGAAAAGAAGATGCAGTGTTGTTAGTTATTAGAAAATGGTGCATATCAATTATGTTTTGGCAATTTTTTCCCCGCCATTAAAAGAAATTGCGGCAGCTCATCGTCTAGTTATTCAACAACAATGCTATTTCAGTTTTTGTCGTCAATTTTTTTTTCTATAATCTGACACATTCTTTAAATCTTGAAACCCTGCCAAACACTATTGAAACATGTTGTTTTTTTAAATATTTTTTGTATTTCACATCAATTTCGTTACAGAATTTGTCACAAATCACAAAGAATGTACTTATTTGAAAATCTTCTTGACAAATGAAAATGATTTCTTCATTTGTTTGAATTTCACTAGAAAGTTATTTCCGTTTTTTTTAGGCCTTTCTAATATGCTAGCGTAAATTTGAATCCGCTATTACTAATGCTTCATTTTCAGTATCTTTATGTTTATCCCTAAATCATTGATATATATATTACTAGCAGCTTTGCTGCCAGCCTTCGTCTGGCTTTTAAATGTACCGGAAAAATGGCTGAAGGGAACACCAAACGTTAAATTTAAAACCTGCGTACAATTTTACTCTGCAGAACAACTTCATAAAATAAAGTTATTACGTATACCAAAATTACAATGAAATAAGCAATATCCCTTAATACAAATATCAATTATCCTAATAAATAAATTAACCAACTTCCCTTTGCAAAATCTTAAGAACTCAAATGGTATAAAGGAGATTAAGAACTTCGTTTCCTAAAAAAATCACTCAAAACTTTTCAGTATCTTAAAAGCAGTGAAATGAGCAATAAATAACATAAAAGAATACAAAAAATAAAAAATTCTGAAAAGCAAAGTATAATTAATGATATTTTATCTTATATTTTCAAGAGAAAAAAATTACAATGAAACAAGCTATGTCCCTTAATACAAATATTAATTATCCTAATAAAAATGAATCAACTTTCCGTTGAAGGAAAAAAATCATGGAAAACTTTTCTATAGCTTACAAACAGTGAAATAAGCAAAAAATAACATAAAAGCAACTCAAACAACGTAAAATTTCGAGCAGAATTTTACTCTGCAGAACAACTTTTTCAAAAAAAAAAAAAAATCAGTAAAAATGCATTATATATATATATATATATATATATAAATGACAATGAAATATGCCAATCTCTTAAAAACAGTGACATAAGAAATACGATGAAAAATTGTTGCCAAACCCATATTTCTAAAAGAATGAAACTATTCAAAATGATGCGATTTCATCAGAAATCTATCAACAACAATTAAGACAGGAAAATTGTTACCAAAATCACATTTTTAAAGATGTGAGATGTGAGAAGTGTACTCGGAAGCTTCATTTAAAAAATTCTTTAAAAATACAAAATATTATTATTTTTCCAAAATTCTTTTTGTAAAAGCAGTCGCAAGGATAAAAGTTTAACGTGTCCAAAAATCAAAGAAAAATAAACTGTTCATTTTTAAAAATAAACTATTTTAGAAAAAGTGCCGTTGAAAAGTGTTAAGCTCCCTTTATTAAATAAATTCGTATTGAATCGATTTATTGAAACACGAAATTTATTTTAAGTTCGTAAAATAGCTAAGTGCCTACGTTTCATGACGATGTGAAAGTGGAGTGTGTAGAGTAAAATCTCGCTTTCCTATAGCCCAATATGTCTCAAAATGACGCGATTTCGTCACTAAACATAAAATTAAAAAAATTCGAATTCGAATTTCGAAAAAATCGCTTCGAGGTGCACTGGCTCTTTTCTAGATGCACCTATGTGTACCAAATTTCGTAATCGTGGGTCTATTAGCTTACGCGCAGCGCGAACGAAAGACACACACACAGAGACAGACTCTTTCTTTTATTATATGTAGAGACGATGAGTTTTGACTACAAAGCTAAGTAATGCAGGTCATTAAATTATTACTAGGATCTTGTATAAATTTGTTGGGTGAATTCATCCTTGTCAGTATTTCATCCCAAATAACAGTCATTATAGAACCATGGAGGTAGGAAGTAAAAGAAGAGCCCCTAACCGGTTCCATTCCCCTTGCACTGCTTTGAAGCAGTGGTAGTCCCCTCTTTGGAGACCACACATGCAGTGACTATGGGTTTTGACATAATTGGATGTAAACATTTTGTAATTGCATCGTAAATGTACGTATGAAATATATATATTTTCTTTTTATAGAATATTTCAGTAAGTGTGTTAAAAGAATGCATTTTCAAACAACATTTCGCTCTGAACGGAAATTAAATGCAGAATTTAAATGCTTTTCCCAGAATACTTTTCTGGGAACAGTTTATTTTGAATGGAATATTTTCACAAATTTTCCTTATTTACCTAAAAAAAAAAAAAAAAAAAAAAAAAAAAAAAAAAAAAAAAAAAAAAAAAAAAAAAAAAAAAAAAATTAAGGTGATTCGATTTTATTCGTTTAAGGGTTACAAAAATTAAGATCAAAGTTTATTGTCTTATTAATATCAAAATTACGCATTATTTCTTCTCTATTTACAGAGCTTCTTCCTGAAATGCTTTCTCAAATGTGAGGTGATTTTTTAGCATTTGAGGCATCTTTTAAATCAAAAATCGGAGTCAGTTTATAATTAATGCTCTGTTCGGTTCATTTAAATTAGAGCACCTTTTACTTTATTAGTAAAATACATTAAACATTGGTACTGATTACCATGTACTTAACTTTCTATGAATATTCCTGAAAGAGAATAAAAAATGGATATTTTTAAATATTGTTTAAAACTTGTAATTGAGTTATTCTAAAATGTAAGGGAATAATAATAATTCTTTTAATACTTATCAAATTTTTTTAGTCTTAATTTCAACAATACATGTTCCAAAAATTCTTCTTGATTATTTCTTTAAGTTACGCATTTGTTTTTAAGTTTTGTCTTTAAGTTACGCATAGAATTTGCTTTACAACACTTTTCAACATATTGCTTTCCAGTACGAGCAATTCATGCTTAAACAGTTTTATAAACGTATTTGTCAACAGAATTTCATTTTATGTTAACAACTAAATCAAAATCGTAAAAACAACCTTGTATTTAGCATAAGTATATTGAAGCACTCAATCGATTTCTAGGGCAGCTAAAGGTCCCTCCTCATCAGGAGAAAGAAATACCTAGAAAGAAGAAAAATAAAGGAGAAGGAGTCTCAGAAACACGAGGTCCTTATCAGCACTGCACGTGGTTATAACAAGAGTTACACTGGCCGCCTACTTTTCCTGAGCCAGGCTATCTGATCAAACATGTAACACAAAGGACAAAAAAATTAGCGAAGTTAAAAATAGGGAGCGAGGGGCAACTGCACCTTCACGCTCAAAATCTGAACTTCGAATAATGGAAAGCAACCACTGAACGGATTTTTATACCCTCTGGTAGTACCAAACGCGAGTAGGTAACGCCATCTATCAGCAAAAATAGTAACTGAATTAAGATAGTAGAATTTTAAAGGCATTAGGAAGGACTGGATTGGACTTGAAATCATTAACTAAGTATACTAAATCTTTGTGAATATGAAAAGCCTCAAGAAAATCCAATTTACGTATGGAAGAAGCCTTTTGGATAATTTTTGCAGACCCAAAGTCAAAATTATGGTTAAATGTTCAACTGTGATGCTCTATTGAAGACTTGTTAATTTCGCCTTTTCTGACATAAGATAAATGTTCCTTGATACGAAACTTCAACGCTCTTTTTGTTTGGCCAAAATATCTTAAACCACACTGACACGATATACTATAAATTCCCCAAGAATTCAAGACAGAAACGCAATCTTTTAGAATCGAAGGGTGAATTTTATTAATAGGGCAGAAACCGACTTGAAAATTGAATTTCTGGAGAATCCGTGCAACTTTATAGCTAACAGAAGGATAAAATGGAAGCACGACAAGGTCATTAATATTATTTCTAACAGTGGAATGTCTTCTTTGATGGGAATCTGAAAATTTTTTAACGGCTTTATCAATAATCACGGGAGAAAATCCACGGTCAATCGCAACTGCTCTCAAATAATTAAGTTCATTGGTAAGCAAAGATTCAGAGGAATAAACTTTAAGCGCACGGAATACATATTAGTAAAAAGAAGCCATTTTTTGCTTAACAGGGTGGCATGACTTGGCATGAGGTGGTAAACAAACTGCAAAGTGTTATTAGTTAATTAGGTGGCGGATTGTATCCTTTTGCGTTTCGGAAATTTTGGAGAATTTAAAGGCTTTCTCTATAGGGGCGATGATTTGAGGAATTGAAGGTTTAGATGTCTTTGAAAAGTTGAAATTACATTTTAATACTCGTACTTTTAACTGATCCTCCGAAAGATTCCTATTGGAGATATTAACGATGGGGTTAACGTTTACAGTGCGAAGATAGGTGGACTATTTGACTAGATAGGTGGGACTATTTGACTGGTGTGTGAGCTTAAGGAATTTAGAACTAAGCACATTTTTATGCCTTTGACAAACGGTATCTGTTCTAGACCAGGATGTATGTTCAAATGAGGAACGATTTTCAATTGAATTAGGAATTTTTAAATGGAGGTAATATAATTCAAATTCAAATTTAGATAAACGTTTGCGCGTGTCCCTTATAATATGACGAAGAAGTGCCAATTTGAATTTATGCAAAATTTTTGAAACGTGAACGGAAGCTTTAAGGCTACATTTCACATGTATAAATTTGGGAATGATATTTTGATGTTTGCATTTAAGTAGAAACTGTAGATGGTTCAAGAATTTTATACGTTTAAGGCGTAACTTACAAAATCGGTTCCTGTCAGTGGACATATTGTGAAAAGGGTACAAGCAAGAAACCAGTGAACAAAAGAAATATAATTCCGAAAATCCAAAAAAGGAATTACTTATAACATGAAAAACCAATAAGTAATGAAGACAATTTTCATCAACATATGACAAAAACATTTCAAAAGGAGAGAAACATCCAATACTGAAAACCAATAGCCACGTGGAAAGAAGCAACGAAAGTCAAAATCGCGCACGTGGTATTTGGTCCTTTCAGGGTGGGAGAAGGTAATTATATTTAAACAAAAAGAATATCTCGAAGATTTTTATATCTCGATGAGATTTTCTCTAAGGCCTGAGAGAGTTTCTGTATGCTCATTGCATTCTTAGAACGACGGGTCCGTGACACTTAGCCGAAAACCACTTAGCCGATGGGACACTTAACCGACACCAGTTAGCCGACAGGACATTTAGCCGACACGGACACTTAGCCTACAGGACATTTAGCCGACACGGACACTTAGTCGACAGATCATTTAGCCGACACGGACAGTTAGCCGACAAGACATTTAGCCGACAAGGACAGTTAGCCGACAGGACATTTAGCTGACACGAACAGTTAGCCGACACAGAGAGTTAGCCCACAGGACGTTTAGCCGACAGGACATTTAGCCGACAAGGACACTTAGCCGACAGGACATTTAGCAGACACGGACAGTTAGCCGACACAGAGAGTTAGCTGTCAAGATATTTAGAGCTAAGGGACACTTACCTGTCAAGACATTTAGTCAACAGGTTACTAAGCCGACAGTTTTTTTCAAGCGTAATTCTTGTATAAATTTCTTTACTTTAGTAAACGGTTTAACTGACACGTACCCAAAAATTATTTAAACTATGAATTACAAAATTTCTCGACTACTCCACAAGTTCAATATATAAGTCGGAGAATAAACGTTTTTCACCTATCAGTAAAATTCATTTTTCGATTCTTAAAGATCTCATATGTGCTATTAATTATTGTGTTAATTTAGCATTGTTTGATATGTATCGTGCTGTTTGGTGTACATTGGCCAAATTGAAAAAGCGCTGAAATTTCTCGAAAATGAATAAAACAAAACCTTAAAGAATATTTTACTTCTAAATTAAACATTATGCACTAGTTTAGGGCTATAAACATTCACCTAAGTAAGTATTTTAAGCGAGAGGCGGGGTTAATAAAATGTTACAGAATTTTTATCTCAAGAATGGTGGCATGAACTGCAAATTATAGAGGTCATATATAATTTATACCTTTGCTTGTCTTAAAAATTCACTTTTTTAAAATTGTTTTTAATAACAAAATAAAATATATTTGCTAAACTAACCCTCACCACTATATGTTTCCATAAAAAGTATAATTCAAGGATAACAATAATTTTTATTGCATTGCATTTTGCGCATTTTTTTCCAGCGTAATTCTTGTATAAATTTCTTCCCTTTAGTAAAACGGTAAAAATTCTAAACGCAAAACTTATGAACTTATTTTTGTGTACAAATAAAGTAAAATTAAATAATACTGATAGCATATGATGCTTTGAAACAAATAAGGTAAAATTAAACAAGATCTGATAATTTTCTTTGGTTTTATGAGCATTGTCAAGCAGTAGTTTTTTAAATTATTATAACATAACAAGACGAGATCATTTATTTGATTATATGATCATTAATTATTAACATTACAAGATGATTATTTATTTTAGCAATTCATAAAATTCGGAGAATAAACGTTTTGAGTGTAATGAGGGAAAAAAAAAGATAAACTCTGGAAGCACTCAGCAATATAATTTTATATTACGCCCAAAGGAGCGTTTTTGTAACGCTTTGCGTATTACCTTTATTTATTAAACATCATGTTCTTCGCAAGTAAACCACATAAAATTCAATTCAAGAACAATATAAAAAAATATTTGAAAAGGACATATCTTTAGAATTTCCGCGTTGGAGATAAAAATGTTACTTTCTGTACAGGGTTGCCATTGCTTGCTTTGAACTCGTTGAGTTTGCTAATCAAAACTTTTTTAAAGTTACAAAATATGAAATGGATTAAAACAAATTCGAAATTAGGCCTTGCAGGTGCCCATGTTCGGGTGGAGGATTACGTTATTCAAAATTTTATGGTTCTAAATTCTGTTAATTTTTTCACAGTGCGAGAGAAACATACATGCATTCATCCAGATTATTCATTATTTAATTTCTTTAAATATAATACAGGGCGATAATATTTGGTAGCAACAGTTTGCAAAGTGAAACGGACATTTATAGTGAAACAAATCAAAATACTGTTTCGAAACTAATAGCTTTTCTGAGTTGCCGCCTCTTTGGGCTGATAAAATAAATTAACAATAAATAAGAAAACTTATGAAGAACTAGACATAAATTTAAAAAAATAATCACTATAAAATACTAGCACAATTAATTATTACAGTCAAATACAATTTTTAACTTTATAATAAATGCATAAAAATTATTAAAGTGTTAAAAGTGTTAATCACTATGATGTATTATGAAATATTATTGAAATAAAACTTCTTTGTATAATATTATGCTTTAATATTCAGATATAATTTTAAAAAAGCAGTACAAATAAGAATTTTAAGCAAAAACTTTCAAAAATCCCTTTTTTCAATTTTAGTATATTTTACTTATTTATACCAATAAAAGCATAAAAATTGTAAGAGAAAATTTTTTGCTTGAATTTTTCTATTAGTTTAGATTTAAAATATTATTTTTTAAAAGAAGGAGATACAAATTTCCTTACAGCATAGGAAAAGCTACAAAAATATCCAGACCTGAAAGCATGCAACAGCTTTATAATTATTTAGAACATAAATTATGCTGATAAACATGCTAAATTTTTAAAAATCTATCTCAGTTTCAAAAATAAAGATATCTAAAAATTCTAATTTGTGAAATGAGGTGCTATCACCAGCTTTTTCTTGAAAAGTACACGCGCTACATATTCCTCCGGATATGGGCAAGGTGACAGCCGGCAATACGCCAAGGCAAGGGAGAAAACCCATTTGGGTTGGTCTATTTCTTATAAGGTCCATGGATACATATCAAACAATGCTAAATTAACACAATAATTAAAAGTATATATGAGATCTTTAAGAATCGAAAAATGAATTTTACTGATAGTGAAAAAGTAACTTAAATATTGAACTTATGGTGTGGCGTGGTGGTGTATTTAATTATGGCACAGCACACTAGGGCTATCTGCCTAAGGGGAGTGATGCCTTCGTGGAGGACTTTCTAAGGGAAACTGGCTCGTATACACATGGGCAAAACCACGAAAACACCCATGCAGCCAGCCCGTTCGCGGGATTCGAACCTCAGACCGAATTACCAGTGTTTAGCGACTTTACCGCTCGGCCGCTGGTGGGCCTCCTTGAACTTATGGAGAAGTCGAGAAATTTTGTAATTGATAGTAAGTTTGAATAATTATTGGGCACGTGTGAGCTAAACGTTACTGTTAAATGTTGTGTCCTGCGGATTAAATGTGTTGACAGTTAAGTGTCCCGTAGCTAAATGTCTTGACGGCTAACTCTCTGTTTCAGCAAAATGTCCTGTCGGCTAAATGTCCTGTCAGCTAAGTATCCTTGTCGGCTAAGTGTCTTGTCGGCTAACTGTTCGTGTCGGCTAAATGACCTGTCAGTTAAGTGTCCGTGTCGGCTAAATGGCCTTTCGGCTAAGTGTCCGTGTCGGTTAAATGTCCTGTCGGCTATATGTCCTGTCGGTTAAGTGTCCCTGTGGGCTAAATGTCCTGTCGGCTAAATGTCTTGTCGGCTAACTGGTGTCGGTTAAGTGTCCTGTCGGCTAAGTGGTTGTCGGCTAAGTGTCCGCGACCGTAGAACGACATAGAAAGGACTGAAACGAATATAAAAGAGGGAGACACCACAGTCTTGTACAATGAGAGAGTATAATCTTCTACGTAGATTCTCATGGACTATACAAGATACGTTTTTTCATCGTCAAGGTTCACCTGATCAGATTTCTCAGTAATATTTCCAACAGAGTTTCAGCCCGCGTTTCAGTCCGAAGTGAACTGAGATATGGGAACCAATTTCCCTTAGATTTGTCTTTCATTTCTCATGAAAGCCCGAAATATAACATTTCTCAATGTATGCTACCCAGGTTCCCTTTGGAAGAATAAATGGAATTTCTTTGAGGACTACCCTGAAAGAAAAAGACACAGAAAGAGACATACCGAGCTGTGTCTTTACAAAATGTTAGAAAGGTTAAAAAATGATACTTACTATAACCATATTTAATGTTATTACATTGATTATTATAACCATGAATCACAGATTTTCGTTTTCTGACTGAAATTTTTTTCTTCTTCTCCCGAACAATTTTTCGCGTAGGCGAACTCTAATTTCCTTCAGACTTTAGGAGAAAAACAAAAACCAGGCCATGTTTTTCCAACCCGAATGATCTTTAGGATTTTTGCCGAAAGAGGTAATTATGTTTATGATTCTTTATTCATCAACACACACACGTACACAGAGAAGTAATCCATATTCGACCAACCGTTTACAAAAGTACTTCAATGGAGTTTATTTGAAGAGCAGTTAATCCTGCGTGATGTATCAGAATGGAAAGCTTTAAAGCATGCATAGACCTACGCAGACCACTTTCTAAGGCACTCAACTCATAGCCTACACAAACAATCCTTGAACACAGAACTCGGCTGCTTGTGGACCTACTCTACAGAGAGAGAGATGATACCCGTTTGGTTTACAGAAATGCCCTAATGGAATTTCTTTGAAGAATAACCAATCCACCCTGAAACTGAATGGACCTGCTGAAATTGTAGAAGAGCTCAATGGGTAAGACACAGAAATAAATGTACCTAGGTGTGCTCAATGGGTAAGCCTTAGAAAGAGACATACGGAGGTGTGTCTTTCGGAGTAATGTAATATATCAGGGGTGACTAAACTTCATGTCAGTAGCAAATGCATATTGGAATTCAGGAAAGCTACAACTAGATTTTCCAAAAGCAACATCATATTTACATAATTTTAAAAGTAATGAAACAGATTTCAATCGGGAAAAAATATCTGATTCTATATAATTATTTAATGATAACTTGCCTTCAACGTGTGATGATTTCTCGTCTTTTTTTTTTTTTTTTTTTTTTTTGTCTGATTACATCATGGTTCGGTAAAAAGTACTCTTTGTCAGTTTTTAAATATTCCGACACAACCGCAATAACTTTTCGTAAAAGTTGATTTATCATAGTATTGTAATGATCATGAGATTTCTATTACTTTTAAAATCTGCACTACGGGACTCAAATCATCCTTTTGTTTATATAAAATTATCCCGAAATTCGCCTGCCGGAATTCTCGAAATTTTCCTAAGGTAACTTCGTTTCTAAGTTGTCACCATCGTCATATTTATTAGAAATTTTCAGAGCTTTCCATTGTCATAAATTTCGCATCGGCTCTGACGTCCAATCGACATCTAAATTGTTTAAAACTTGCATCAAATTAAGTATAATATTAAACGTTTCTGATACATTATATGCGTTTTCCGTTCCTCTCACAGACCATCCTAATTTCCTGCTGCTAATTATTGAGAAATTCGGCAGACTTTTTTCGTAAAGCATCCACAAGCATCCCTTTATCAGTTCATAAAAAAGGCATTCACAAGGAATTTTAGCTTCTAAAGGTTTTCTTTGAAAACTTTTTTTGAAGTAACCAGCACACTATTTTAATTTATTTTTTAATGTTTTATTTTTAATGTCTTAACTTTCTTAAGTAACAAGAAATAAAATTATTATATTTGGACATTCATAAGCTTAAGTTTACAAATAACTTTCTAAAAGGAAATGAATAGCATTAACGACTTTCTTTTGAACATAAAAAAAAAGTATCACAATAAACCTGACGGTTATCGGCCGATCAGTTTTTAGAGACATTAAGATTTTTTGGAAGCCGAAGAGATGAAAAATGAGCAATTGCCTTCCCCGGGAAGCGAACCACGGACCTCTGGAATAACGGCCCAGCGTGCAGGACCACAACACCACGATGGCAAGCTAGGAAAGTGGGAGAAATACCTTATAAGTTTGCTACCAGCGCTAGGAAAAATCTATGAAAGGATTATTTTATTACGCATGCAACCTTATCTTAATTTACTACCACCTGAACAATTTGGTTTTTAAGCCAAGCTTTCGACGACCAAGCAACTAGTGCGAGATTACGGAGTTTGCAGGCTCAGCGCTCCATAATAAACAGTGTGTTGCTCTCCTCATTCTGGACGTGGAGAAAGCTTTTGACCACGTCTGGCATGAGGGACTTATCTCAAAATTTCCTGTCACTTTCATAGAGAGCTATTAATTACGATACATTCATTCATCACGAACAGGGATTTTTTTGTTTGTGTAAATGGTGCTGGCTCCTACAAAAGATTTTCAGAAATACCCCACAACAACTCTAATTTGGCTTGCAATGCAGATGACACCGTGTTAGCTATAAAATCTGCAAATGTAAATCACGCAGTCAAAAAACTTCAAGATCTTATTCCTTCTATTGAACAGTGGTGTGCACAATAGAAAATCCAAATGTCTCAAAGTCTCAAAGTCACAGCTCTTGATCATTCGGAAACGCAAAAGGAACGCTCCGATCAAAAAACAAATTTCTTTATTCAACGAAATTGTTCCAATAGTTTTCAAAGACAAATAAATACCTTGGTGTTTCATTTACTTGGACACATCATGTTAATAATGAGGGTGACAGGACGCTTAGAATCCTCAAATGCTTACACCCAATTATTGGGAAATACTCTTCACTGGACCCGAACAAGAAGAGACTTATTTACCTTTCCGTTATCAGACCAGTCATGACTCACGCTTTGCCGGCATGGACAACTATCTCCGATAAGGAACTTAAGAAGCTTAAAGTGAGGCAAAACAGATATCTTCGCATTATTACAAATGCCATTTCTATGTGCGTAACAAATGTCTTCACGACGACCATAAGATCGAACAGTCGGCGAAGTTTCTCAGAAAACTGAATGAACGCTGCTATCAGGAAGCACAAGAATGTAATATAATGAAGCACTTTGAACTTTTCAGCTAGGAGATTCTTCATGAGGACCGCCATCTTCGTCCTTTGGCAGCTTTCATGCTTACCGATAACCAAAATCTTCCTACATAAAACTCTATTGCGCTTTCGCATCTGTGCTCTGTCCAAAATCTCTGCTGAATATGTGTTTATAGCATGATTTTGACTTCATCCTCATCACTCATTTAATGAAAAGCAAATGGTTGTAAATATTGTGTATATAGTCTTTCAGTCTGTGAGAAAAATTTTTATTTTATGTATTTTATCTTGTCTCCAGGACTCACTTCGGCATTTTTTTCCTTGCATGGCTGCATGAAACAACCAAATGAAGATAGCTGGTATACAACTTGCAGTTTTGCAAGCTAGACGCTTCGGCAACGGCAAACGGAACGGAACGAATACTAAAGAAATTTTAGTTTACCATATTCCATACATATATTTTATTTGCATAAAAGCCATACCATAAGAGCCTATTGTATGCAAAAAATTTCAGTCTAAGTTTAACTATTATGCTTTTAATATTATGCGTTGTCATCTACATTATTTTCGATTTAGTATTAACTGATTGCTTTCATATTATTTAATTATAAGTTTATCTTTGATGTGATTATAATTATGAACAGTCATCAGTATTTTTTATGGGAAATGATTATTAATTTACTATCGTATTCCCGTCATTTTCGATTTGGCGCCATGTCACGGTTATTAACAGCGCCATGCTACTTTAATTACTTTTTCAACAAAAACATTTTGTGACAATTTCTTATTCTTCATATTTCATCATCATTTTAAATTTCTGTTGTTATATTCGTTTATTTTTCTATTTTATTGTAAAAATTAAAAAGTGGAAACTTGTTTGGTAACTTTGAAGTTTAATAAGGGAAGTATATGATTTTGGGAAGGGAGGGGGCTTTTATTCAGAATGGCAATGGTCGGCGCGTGATTTTGAAGTTAAACGGGATGCCTTCTAAGAGAATGGGTAATGTCGCAATAAATACTACTTCCTCCTCTCAAATTTGTTCCTAATACTTAAGGATCATTCATAGTAACCATACAATACGGAAATCAAATAAATTTCATGCACGGATGTCAAAAATGTGCGCGACGAAAAATGCGATGTATTTTCCAGTGCTGTACAGGCGCAGTGTGTGCTAATTCATGTAATCGTAGCCGCGGGGCAAAATATCGGTCCCCATATAAACAAATACACTTGCTTTAAATATCTTAGGCGTAATGCATCTGAGGAGTTATTATTATATAAGCGTGTCTTGAATTACATTACTAGAACCTATTCCTCGTTCAAATTTCCCAGTCTTGCACTGTGCAAATGGCGCGTCTTTTAAGAATTAATGGGAAATAAGGTATTCGTGGCAGAGGAATCGAAACTTTTTTTTGTTTATAATCATTACCTAGTATTTATATTCGAATATTTATAACTTTGAAGATGGTGGGTTGTTTTCATATTACTAATTTGTCTTGCGATTTGTTGTGAAATTTTTTGATTGCTGTTTGTTTACATTTTAAGAAATATGACATAGTCGCATTTGCGATGTATCGCGACAAGAAATTAATTTTTATCCAAATTAAAGCCCATATTTTATTATTTCTGTGATTTCATTGTACTGCCATGCATTATTTAAAATCACTGCTTTTGTATTGGCAGAACTGTAATTAAGAAAGTATATTAATGTTGTTTATCCTTTTGATTTCATACTTTCAAATTGATAACATTATTTTTCTTGAGAACTACTTTATAATATTAATCTGTTTCATTTTTATTTTATCAGGCCTTTTTCTTCGTGTGCATTATCTTTGATATAAAGGATTATGTATTCTATAGTCATTATACATCAGTGCATTAATTTTTGTATCTTCTCCAATATAATTAAGTAAAATTTCATGCTTATTGATACTGCACGAGTTTTAATGTTTTTATAAGTGTTTTACTTGTATGCAAGGTAAGTTGATGTTTGCAATGCATATTTAATTTTAAAAAAATAATTATAAGTGACATCTGTGGATTCTTATGAATTTTGTATTTGGAAGTTTTACAGATCGTTTTTAGCAATTACTTTGTTTTTAAATTATTAAAACTGAAATTTAAGTATGAATTTGAGATGGATATTGAAGTATCATTCTAAAGTTACATGTTAGAAGTAATTACATATTCTTACAGCAGTGGAGAAATGCATTAAAATCTGAATTGTGTTGTAAATTTGAATGCATGGTTATTTTCCTCCCTTAATGTGTATTTTGTTTCACCAAAGAGTGAATGCTTATTCCATTTCAAAAACAAAGGCTTTAATTTTGTATTAAACTGTTTCTTTCCTGTGTTTACATATTAGCAATCATTATTGCTTGCACACTTATCTTCCATGATATAGGCAATTCATTTTCTTATGTGCATATGTAGATTCTTTGGAATAGGTTGCCATGGTGAAGAGTTTATAAACTGTTTAGGTTAAAATTTTTCTGTTGTTTTTGTTGTACTAAATTAGGTATGGTACTTTGCTGTTATTGGGGCTGAATTCAGGAGTGCAAAATACATACATACGTACATCCGATTGCAATAACAGAAAAGTACCTGAGATCTTATATTTATCTGAACAGAAGATAATAAAATCTCAGTAAGATTTGTTGTTTTAAGGCAGAGTTGGTAATTATAAAAAAACAGGTTATTTCTAATGCAATTAATGATTAAGACTGTAGAGTGTTGTATGATAAGTACAAAATAAAGAGAAGCCATCATAAATTATCACTGGATGTTATTACGTGAATATAAAATATATTTTGATTGTCCTTTTTTTAATATGTACATTTGTACAATATGCCATCATATCAGTGGCCAGTAAGGAAACATGAATGTAATTATATTTTAGTCTATAATTGGATAATTGCTTTTCAAGTATTGTTATTTTTTATTCTAAATTAATATTGCCAAATAAGTTGCATTATCCTGGTAAAGCACATCTACTTGTTATGCGGATGCAATTTAATTTTCTTTGTTATATTAATAGCTTTCAAATTTATACCATGATATAAAAATTAGTATAGGAGTTTTAATGATGTGGTACATTACGAGAGAATTTCACTCATGTATTTAAAAATAGGGATTTTGATGTAGGAAATAACACGTTAGTTGTTATGTATTTAAAATTATCTGTTAGTTAAATGATAAATACAGTAACAAGTAAGTACAGAATTAAGTCGGGTATCATTTATAAGTCAGGTAAATCTTACAGGCTGTTAGTGATTTAATGTAAGAACTAAGACATTTATCATGTTTATGTATTTGACTCTTAGCTGGTAGAGCTCTCAATAGTGGCAGAGCTAAGGAGGCAAGAGGGTTATCTGTCCCTAGGCGCACCATCCGAGGGATACCAAATTTATGTTATGAAATTTTAGGATGAAATGTTCTTGGCAAACAGGAAGGGGGCATGAAATCATCAGCTGCCTTAGCATTTTCAAAGCACTGGAAATAGTACCTATGGCTCAGGCTATCAATAATTGGTAATCGTGGTAAGCTTTGAGCGAGATATATAAACAGATCGTATAAAATACCCTAAAATTTATTATTTTTTAAATGTGTTAATGTACAAAGATATTTTCTATCACATTGACTGAAGATATCAAAGAAACTGTTATTAACAACGTAATCTGTCTGTCTTATTTAGAAATTAAATTTTTAATTTCTTATTTTTGAAGGATTTATAGTATTTTAGATATCTATTATAATAAGCATAGATATGTATAGGATTTCTGTCAAATCAGTTTTGGTAACTTCCTAGCTGACAAATTTTTTCATACTTTTAACCACTTTAGAAAGCCATCTCAGAAAAACATATATATATATATAATAAAATTAAACGGAAAAGCTGGAACTTAAATGATAGATTATAAATTTTGCCCTGAAGGCTTTCAATATTATTTAGTAAATGAAGTAATTATATATATATAATTTATCATTAGAAAACTTTTGAGTACCACCTCCAAGGAACAGAAATTCAGTTGAAACCATAAATTATTATAATAAATATGTTTTTATACAGTATTTTAATTAGTATTTTAAATTATAAATATATATATATATATAAAGACATAAAGTAAGAAATTTAAAACTAATGTTTTAAAAAAAATTATTTTGTAATTTTATATACACTCACTTCCAAAAGTTAAGCACGGAGAGGAAAATAATAATTTCCGGAAGCCAATCAGAATTGAAGAGGATGCAATTTGCTGCAGAGGTGGATGGAAGTATGCAAATATGTTAGGTAACTAACAGCCAATCGCGCTTTCATGTCAAGAAATGTGCAAAATCACCAGTTTATAAGAAGCCAGCTTTATGAAGGGTTACAGAAGTTGATTGTAAGTGCTAATGGAAGGTGTTTAAAACTTTCATACAATTTGTTTTCAAGATATACGTGTTTCTATGACTTCCAGAAGACGAATGGAAGATTCTGAGCGCTGCCGTGCTGTGGGGCACATTGAAGCAGGGCAGTCGATCACAGATGTTGCTCTTTTCTTCCGTGTTCATCATTCTGTAATGTCACATTTATGGAAACAATTCCAAACCACACAGACAGTTGTTCAAAGAACCGTAGCCAGTCGCCCAAGGGTTACAACCCCCGCGAAAGATCGATATATTACTATTGTAGCCAAGCGGAATCACAGAGCGACCTCCACACGTGTGACATCTATGGTTACAGCGTCCATTCGTAAGGCGATATCTGCAGCTACTATATGCCGAAGAGTACATATGAGTGGACTGTATACCCGGGTACCTCGAGTTTTTGTTCCTCTATTCGTCCAATCAAAAAAAAAGAAAAAAATACGACGGGTGGTGCTGGGAAAATGTCAATTGGAATGTGTTTGACTGGGGCAATGTCATGTTTATTGATGAGTCAAGATTTGCTCTGGAGCCAGACGACAAGCGTATAAGAATATGGCGTGAACAACGAACACGCAATCAGTCCCGAAACATCACTGAACATCACGCATTCCGAGGTAGAAGCATTATGGCTTGGGCAGGGATTTCATTAGGATACCGTACCGACCTGCACACCTTTAAATGGGGTTGTTTGACGGCTGTCCGGTATTGAGATGAAGTCTTAGAACCCATTGTGAGATTGTACGCTGCAGCGGTTGGCCTTACTTTAGTTTTAATGGACAATAACGCATGTCCCCATAGAGCTGACATCATCGATGACTACCTGGAGAGTGAAGGGATTGTGCGTATGGTGTGGCCAGCATATTCGCCCGACCTTAATCCCATTGAAAATCTTTGGGATGCTCTTGGCCGTGCTGTATCTTCACGTTTCCCACCTCCAGCCGCTCTTATTGAGCTGGAAACTGCTCTACAAGAATGGTGATTGCTTAATTCTGCAATTGTTGACCACCTAATTGAAAGCATGGTCACAAGATGTAAACTTTGTATACAGATGAGGGAGATCATATACCCTATTAATGTTCTTTTTTTTTTTCATTTTATGCTGTTTATTTTCACTTTATACATAATTCTGTTTAAGTCTCCAGTATGTCATTATCTGATAACTTACAAAAATTTAATATTTTTCATTTCTGTATTTAATTGTTGATTTTGTTTTATGCATTAATATATATGCTACTTGCCTGCCGAATTTTGTGTCAATCAAAGCAGTACAGTCAAAAGTCTTTAATCCGGACTCGTCGGGACTTCGGCGATTCCTGATTATCAATTTTTCCGGATTATAGATCATCAGTTTAAATCTGGTAAGATTGCATGCAGAAATTATAAAATTAAAAATATGAAACCATAATTTATGAAATTAAAGAGCAATTATGATCTAAAGGGTATCAAAATTTACAAAAATAAGCTTAATATTTATTTGTTTACTTTATTAAACGTTTCTTTCAACGCGCGCATGCGTAAAGCATACATTACGCATAGTTGAAATTAGAAAATTGCAACCAGAAAACTGTTTGATGGGTACTCGTGATATTTATAATGACGAGGAATTTGATTTAAATCATATCAAAGATGGAATACATCGAGATGAAATACTACATTTAGTAAGGAATTATAAGCTGAATAAAATAAAAACATCTGCCCTGAAGATAAGGATAGTACCGACAGATCAACTTCCATTTCATTGCACACCACGACATTCCCTCCCCAGCAGAGCAGCGTGAAATTGATAAACAGATTTCGGAATGGTTAGAGAAACAAAGGATATGCCCTTATCCATTTTTTTTTTTTTTTTTTTTTTTTTTTTTTTGCGGCCATTCCACTTTTTGTTTGATGGACATCAAAACATACTTTTGCTTTGTAGATCCTTTACATATTAGTAAATATGTATCGGAAATTCTATTTGACATAATCGAAAGTTCAAGCTTACTTTTATAAAATTGCTGTAACAGTCTGCAAAAAATAATTAGCCGGATCCAATTCGAAGATTAAGGAACAACGCAATCTGCAACATTAACTGAAATAGATAATTTTAGCTTTGCTTATACCGTCCGTTATAAAATAAGCGCGCATGCGTAAACGTATTATGTGCATGCGCTCATGCATATGCACATGCGGGAAAGCATTATGCGTTGATGCATGCGCAGAAAGTTTGTACCTTTGAGGTCTGAATTATAGATCATTCCGGATTATGGGTGTCCGAATTAACGACTTTTGACTGTATTTGTTGATTTTTTTTGCATTTTACATCTTTGTGCTTAACTTTTGAAAGTGAGTGTATATAAAATTCCAATGACTAAGTAAGAGTAAAGTAAATAGTAAATTCAAGGCCTGTAGATATATATAACATTTAAATTTTAACTATGCATTCTTTACCTGTTGGTGGGTATTACTGTGTTTATTTAACTTTACTAATCTTCAACCTTCCAGCACATGCACATGTGCAACAGTTATGACAAATTGAGGTTTTAATGCACATTTTTCGCGTATCAAAGTTGAGACGTCTGAAAGTAATTTCTATTCATCCTTTCAACCCTTCCCCACATCATGGAGTGTGTGAACAGGAAGTTATTTGACTTCTTTTTTAACTGGGCTTTTGTGCTACATAGCAGCTTTTTCATAAAATTTATGACACATGCTTGGTCGTGTTTTAAAATTCGGAAAATATTTTTTCCTCAAATATTTTGTAATTTTGTGTTATTAATTGCCATGTATTATTTTAATTTGAATAAATTTGGCTCTGTAAATTTTATATCGGTTTTCATGGCAAAAAAAAATATGGGCAACCAGCTGATTTTGCTCGGATTCTTCAAGAATTATCTGATGAAGAAAGGAAGACAAGGAAACCTTTGGATGGGAGAACAAGAGCGATTTACATTTTTTATTTTCTTTCCATTCATTATTTTCTTTTATTTTTATTTTTTAGAAATAAATAAAAACACTAAAGTTAGTTTAAAATGCATTTTTGTAACCAGTAAGAAGTGAATTTCCTTGCAAAAGTAAGTAATGCTAAACTTAAATTTTTTCCTACCAAGGTGTTTTCCTTTTTTATTGTCTATACTTGTCTTTGGTGACTATTAAAATTAGCTTCGATTTTAAAATATAATTAAATAATAAATTAAAAATTTTCTTTAATGAAATACATCATTTCATTTCCATCTCACTAACATAAGAACTTAAAAATAATTTACTTATACAGTCAAAAGTCATTAATCCGGACTCGTTGGGACTTCGGAGATTCCGGATTATAGATCATCAGTTTAAATCAGGTAAGATGGCATGCAGAAATTATAAAATTAAAGATATGAAACCGTAATTTATGAAATAAAGAACGATTATGATTTAAAGGGTATCAAAATTAACAAAAAAGAAAAAAAAAGCTTAATATTTATTTGTTTACTTATTTGTTACATTTCTTTCAATGTAAGTTGTTTAAGTTGCTTCGTTTTTTATGTAATAATACTTTCTCTTTAATTCTATAAACAGACATAATTTCTTGTTCAGTTACGAAGTTCCGCTGTTCAAGTCCTATAATTGCTGTGTCGAGAATACCGACTAATTTGTCAATCGAAATTTTTTCGTTTTCAATAACATCTGTGTCACTTTCTTCGCTATTGGAAGCAAATTATAATGACGAGGAATTTGATTTAAATCATATCAAAGACGGAGTACATCGAGATGAAATACTACATTTAGTAAGGAATTATAAGCCAAATGAAATAAAAACATCTGCCCTGAAGCTAAGGATAGTGCTGACTGATCAATTTTCAATTCATTGCGCGCTGCGTCGTTTCCATCCCCCCGCAGAGCAGCGTAAAATTGATAGACAGATATTTCGGAATGATTAGACAATCAAAGGATATGCCTTTATCCATTTTTTGCAGCAATTCCACTTTCTGTTTAATAAACTTCGAAACATACTTTCGCTTTGTAGATCCTTTACATATTAGTAAATATATATCGAAAATTCTATTTGACATAATCGAAAGTTCAAGCTTACTTTTATAAAATTGCTCTAACGGTCTGCAAAAAATAATAAGCCGGATCCAATTCGAAGATTACGGAACAACGCAATCTGCAACATTAACTGAATTAGATAATTTTAGCTTAGCTTATACCGTCCGTTATACATTAAACGCTCATGCGCACACGCATATTCGCAGGCGTAAAGGTCTTATGCGGATGTGTAAGCGCCTATGCACGCGGCGCATGCGCAGAAAGTTTGTAGCTTTGAGGTCCGGATTATGGGTTTCCGAATTAATGACTTTTGACTGTATTTGAATGTGATATCATTTGTATTTTACAATAATAAGATTAATATTTTATTTCTTAAATTTATTATGAATGTTCACTAATTTCTGTCGTTTTTCGTGCCAAAAACAGTAAAATAACGGATGTCGTAAAAAATACGACGTGCGCTTGCTCATGTAAAATTGCCAAGTGCACGTGCTGGAAGGTTAAATTCAGATAAACAATACTGAATATGTTTAGAATGTTTGTATTTCATTATTTAAAATGTGTTAATTAAATCACTGTAGAACGTGCATAGTAAATATATGTTTTATTTATTATAATTATTTTATATTTATTGTAATTATATCATATTTATTATAAATGTTTATTTGTTCATTTAAATTTTCTACTGATCGAAAAATAAATTTGTGGAGTCTTTGGATCATATTGGAATTTTTACAAAATGGCTTTTGAATAATTTTAGATTTGAATGGCAATATGATAACAGTTTATAGTTTAGACACAATAACACGCCGAATTAATACTAATTCAGAAGTCAAACAACAAAAATCAGCGTTATACCTACAAAATTTTCACAGGACTAGTTTCGATGGTTTTACCGAACCATCATCTTCAGCTACAAAACCGCAAATGAACAAGATATATTTTAACTGCTTGATTAATAATGTTGGGTGAAAAGCCCCTGTCAATAGGTACTGCTTTTAAATAATTTAGTTCTTCATCAAAGGCTAGTTTGGAGGAGCAAACTTGAAGAGCACGGAAAACATAGGAATAAAATGAAGCTAACTTTTGTTTAGTCGGATGACATGATTTAAAGTGTGGTGGAAGGCAAACTGATGAAGGTTTACGGTAAACTGTAGTACTGAAGTTGGATGTGTTACGTGTAACCAGAATGTCGACAAACGGAAGAGAATTGCAAGTCTCAAGTTCAAAAGTGAACTGAATAGCAGGATCAATAGAATTCATTGTTGAAAGAACTTTATTTAAATCATCTTTATTACCTTCAAACAGGGTAAAAGTATCGTCTACATAGCGGAACCATGCCGGGAAGTTTAAAGTTTCAAACAATTTTGATTCATAATAATGCATGTAGATATCAGCCAGGATGGGACTGAGGGGGCTTCCCATGGCTAATCCCTCAGTTTGCTTGTAATATTTATTTTGGAAAACAAAATGTGTTTGTTTCAAACAGAGTTGAGTGAGAGAAATTAGCTCATCAATTTCGATGCAAGAGAAATGAAATTCGCGAAGTCTGGTTTCTAGACATCTTAATGCACCCTCCACTGGGACATTGGTGAATAATGATTTTACATCAAAAGAAACCATGAGTAAATTACTAGGAGAAATGTTTTTAACCTTTTTTACAAACTCTATTGAATTTTTTATGGTGTAAATGTTATTGTCTAATAGAGTGGAAAATCTAGAAACTAAATATTTAGCTAAAGGATACGAGGCAGTACCTAAATTTGATACAATAGGGCGGAAAGGAATACCACTTTTATGAATTTTGGGAAGAGCATATAATCTGGCACAATTCGCAACAGATGGGATAAGCGAATGTTTTAAGTTGCTTGAAATGATTTGCGAAGATTTGATCGCAGTTTTTATTTTGGATAAGTCCGAAGGTGAAGGATCTTTAGGGATCGGATTATATGGTCCTCCGTTTAAGAGTTTAGAACATATCTTGTTCATTTGCGGTTTTGCAGCTGAAGATGATGGTTCGGTAAAACCATCGAAACTAGTCCTGTGAAAATTTTGTAGGTATAACGCTGATTTTTGTTGTTTGACTTCTGAATTAGTTTATAGTTTGTTTCCAAAAACTTTTCTGAGCTGACGTTCGTAATTGAAAAATATCAAAGTTTTAATTCATCCTTTGAAATTTCAGTAGGAAATTTTACTGAAATTTAATGAAATTCAAATGCAGTTCACATAAGATGCATAAAAATAATTGAAGTTATTTTTTTTTCTTTTCTGTGGGTTGAAAGGAAATACAAGGTAGTTATAATTGAAATAACCTTACTCAGACTGTAGAGTCATTGGGATTTTTATGAAGCAGTAGTCATGAAAAATAAGCAATGTCCTTGGACCTATCAAATACGTGCTGAGTGTGCTGACCATTACTCCTTGAAGGCATGCTAAGAATGCGGGAGAAATACTTTAAATATTCCTTTTTAAAGGGCAACTGGGGATTAGGAGACCCAGTTGCCAAATCCTGGTGGTAGAGAATCATCATCCACCACCTTCTTTAGTTCGGGTGCCACTGTAGAGTCATTAGGATTTTTATGAAGCAGGAGTCATGAAAAATGAGCAGTGCCCTTGCTGGGACTCAAATCTCAGATCTCTCAAACATGTGCTGACCATTACACCACAAAGGCATGCTAAGAAGGCGACCTTATAGGAGAACACAGAGCTCATTTTGGTTCACTATTTTATTGAAACTTTGTATAATATGTTACATGGACCATTGAAAGGGGAAAAAAAATGCATAAATAATAGTTGAAATTTTGACCATTGCAAGAGCACTTTTCATGTAAAAGAAAAATGAAAGGATGTTATGCAAATTAGGAACTCTTTCAAATGGCTGTAGTCAGTGCTGTAAAATTATTCTTCATTATGCCTGACAAGAAAGATCGAGCTTCACTAGTCAGGTTGTTTTATCAGAAATACAGAACAGTAAAAGCTTGAGTATTCAGAAACCTTGGGAAATGTCATTCCGGATAGCTGAATGTATAAAAAACGGAATTCATATTAGAAAAGTCTAATGCAAATTATAAAAACAGTCATCTTATTTGTTATCAGTTTGAATATCAAAAGCCCACTCTTAAAAATTAAGATTTAAAGAAAAAACTGTATTTCAGTCTTACAAAAGCCAACCTATTTCGTAGGTCTCATCCCATTATGAAATCTTGCCGAACATGAAAGTTGGTAGAGATGTCACCAGTTAGTTAAGCAGAAGTATAAATGAAATACAGTACAAAGTCTTTAATCCGTACCTCAAAGCTACAAACTTTCTGCACATGCGTAGCGTTTATACATGCGCATAATACGTTTACGCATGCACGTTTAATAAGCTAAGCTAAAATTATCTAATTATCTATTTCAGTTAATGTTGCAGATTGCATTGTTCCTTGGATCTGGCTTATTATTTTTTGCAGACTGTTACAGCAATTTTATAAAAAGTAAGCTTGAATTTTCGATTATGTCAAAAAGAGTGTCAAATTCTGGAGCTGCCACAGGATCTACAAAGCGAAAGCATGTTTCGATGTCCATCAAACAAAAAGTGTTATTGCTGCAAAAAATGGATAAAGGCGTGAAGAAAGTGACAGAGAGTTAGTGAAAACGAAAAAAAATTTCGATTGATAAATTATTATTAAAAATCAGTATTCTCGGCACAGCAATTACAGGATTTGAACAGCGGAACTTTGTAACTGAACAAGAAATTATGTCTGTTTATAGAATTAAAGAGAAAGTTAGCACATAATATGAAGCAACTTATACAACTTGCATTGAAAGAAATGTTTAATAAAGTAAACAAATAAATATTAAGCTTTTTTTATTGTAAATTTTGATACCCTTTAGACCATAAATGCTCTTTATTTCATAAATTATGGTTTCATATTTTTAATTGTATAATTTCTGCATGCCATCTTACCAGTTTTAAATTGATGATTTGTAATCCAGAAAAACCCCTAATCCGGAATCGCCGAAGTCCCGACGAGTCCGGTTTAAAGACTTTGTACTGTATTGTTCTTTATTTAATTTAGTTAGATAATAAAAAGATACAAATTACAGATATAGCATATAAAAAACTTAAATCACATATCATAATTTTTCATGTTACGTTGCCATTGTTTACATATTTTTGGTCATGGCTTTCTTTGATGCTTGCTTTCCTGTAAGTTTGAAAATATTTCACTTCATACAGTCATAAATATTAATTTTTTTTAAATGCTAGAAGAAAATAGAACTGAAATCATTCTTTTTAAAAATTAAAGTTTATAGAGAGGTAATCGAATTTGAAGTTAATTGGTAAATACATATTTACGGGTACTCCTTGGCGATTTTTGGTGGTACAGGGATACCGAGTTTCTGCAATTCTTTGACTTAAGCCAAAATAACAGGACAAAGAATTGCACATACTCGGTATCCATGTACACATCGACCTATTTTCACTTCAAAAAGCATCAGAGAATTGCTCAAACTTACCATTGCACACTCCCTTGACTTTGTCCATGTACACATCGAACTATATTCACTTAAAAAGTCAAAGGAGCAGCCTACAAAAAAAAATATATATATATATATATATATATATATATATAATCTCAATAAACTACATTTTAAATCAAACAATGAAGTAACATAAAAAAGGAAATTCATCTTTGCACTACACAAAGGAAATCTCCACTAACCTTATTTACGAATTAACATGTCTTCAATCAAACAAAACTCCTTAACAGCATCCAAAAACTTCCTAAAATTATCTGAACTAGAATCTGTATACTGGCGTCGCCACGTAAATTCACAAAATAGGAGTAAAAAATGTCCTCCGTAGCACCGTTATCGCCCGAGGTTTGACCATACACATTTCCTTGCTACAAACAGGGCACATAATAATGGCTACTAAGTAAACTTTCATTTACACATCACTCAAGTAATGCTCTTTTCCCCTTTCTTTCCAAATCGTACTACAACTTCAAATTAATCTTACCACATTCAGCCATTTTACCGTCTAAACCACAAAACAAGCAGTATACTTCATAACCATCACAACACCACAAGCTCTTATAAATTTACCACAATCATGCAACTGATTACGTCATAATAGCATTTCCATAACCTTCAACTACTCAGGCTACCGTAAATGAAACAACAACTTTGCGAGTTGTTGTTTCAAGGTAATACAAGGTGTAGCCTACTCTCTATAACCAGGAAATTAAAATGAACTTATTTATTATTATTATTACTTGTGTTGTGACACCATACTTAATCATTATTGGCATTAAATCATACTATTCAGCTAGACTTTGTATAGCTAAATTATATGTATATTAATAGTATTTTGAGCTCTATTATGTCATTACAAATCTCTTGTGTGTTAAATGTTTCCCTGAAGATTGTTTTCTAAAATTCTAAAATATTCGAGTTAGTTCAATGCCGGATAGTTGGGCTTTTGGTGTGATAGTTTAGTAATAGTTTCTGTGAGAATAGCAATGTTTGAAACACTTGTGGAAAAACAGCTGTATAAAAAATATTAAAAAAAAGTACTTTTCCGTCATATTGGTGCCACAAAAAACACTTAAAAGGTGTAGTAACATGCCGAAGATAGCAACAATGGATCTGCCAAGTCATGTCTCTTTTATAAGTGAAATTCAGCCAAATATTCACGTGCTCTGAGTTGCAGCCTTTTTTAAGAACTGCACAAAAAATAATGTGATAGATGACGTTCTCCGTATACACTATTTGACTAGAAGTATTTTTTATAGTTTGAAAAAAAAAAAAAAGAAAGGAAATGGATTTTAGAATCTGGTATTTACCTGAAGTTGAAGAGGAGGTAGTAAAATTGCTACAGTATAAAGGTGGTCGTGGTAGGTGAAGATTTTGTAAAAGTAATCATGAAATGGTGTTATGTTTTACCAATTATGGTACACCAAAATGCCTTGCAACCTTAGATCGTGCTGAGAAAAAACAGATGCCAGATCTCACGCTTGGTTTGAAGCATCGCACCAAAATTTCCTTATAACCATAAAACTTATCTACTGTTGGTGCCCATGAACTGACCTTAGTTGAGTTTTGTAATCTGCAATTAAAAATTAACCACAATACCGTTAGCAAGTGGAACAGTTATATGCGGTAGGTTTGCGCTAACACTTTGTTGTGTAGACCTAAAGTTAAAATTGATGGAAATGACAGAATAGTGGAGGTTGGTGAAAGTCTTTTTATGAGAAGAAAAAGTAATGGTGGATGTGTTTTTCTTCCACAGTGGATTTTTGGAGGCACGTGTGCAGAAACAAAATGTTTTCTTGTAGCTGTTTCAGATTGCTTTGTTAAAACTTGACTTGGCACGACTGAAAAAAATGTCACAGAGGGTAATACATACAATTTTTTTAATTTCTGGAAAGCATACAAAACAGAGGATTTAAAAGAAACAGGCATTGATCATCTTGCTGTTAACTACAGATACAGTTTCGTAGACCGAAACACTGGATATCACATGCAAACAGTTGAAAGAATGTGGGGCAGTACAAAATGGCATAATAAATGCCAACGTGGCACCTCATGCCACCATCTGGAATCAGACTTAGAGTTTATGTTGCAACAATTACATAAAAAAAAAAAAAAAAAAAAAAAAAAATTTAAATGTTGCTAGACATCTCTAAATTCATAGACCTTGTTCAAATTTAAATTGTATTTCATTTAGAATGTGTTTAAAATTTATTAATTCTGTTATGTAAAAAATATCTTATGTTTTTTGTGACACCTGCATAATGGTACAAAAAACACAAAAACTATATACTAATTTGAACAGAATGGGCTGTTGGGTTACTGCTATTAAAAAAGACAAAAACAGATTTATTTGATGAAAATGTGAATGAAGTCACTGGTGTAATTTACAAAGCATGCTATTCCCAACATTTCTCAACAAGTTCTCAGGCAGGGTCACAATATTAGTCTATCCTTCGTTCTACATTATGAAAAGTTTTGAATTAAAGTAGTAACTATGCAAGATTCACATAGTGCAAAGGCTGTGCCCTTAAAATCCACATCAGTGCAGTGATATTGCTTGCTGATTTCTTGTTAGATTAGCCAATGGTAATGCATTGCGTTGGAACATTTTGTGGTTAATCTAGGCATATTGTGCCTTAGCCAAAGCAGTGAATACTCAGAATTGTCACGTAATGGATACTGTAAACCCCGATGTTGTGCATAAACAGACTCAGCGTTATTAGTATGTAACTGTAGGTTATTCCTGCCCACCTTTTTTTGAGGAGAATACATTTCCAGGACCCTTAATAGGTGAATTGTTACTACAAACTCTGGCTGCAGCAAGTCATTCCTGCTTTACAAGCGTAAGAATGTTTAGAGACTATTGTTTTCATGCAAGATGATGCAGCACTCCATATTAGCAGACTGAGAGTGACAGTAGCTTTAAGAAATTTTTCGAATGCCTCGTTCTCTGGACTTGAATCTTTGCAAGTTTTGGTTGTGGGGACTCCTAAATATTGCATCTGTGAAGGAAGCATATGGACTATGCCTGAACTGAAAGCAACATTCTGTGTTACAGCAATTGTTATATTGTATATTTCAGTGTTATAGTGTAACGCTGTGTATTCTAGCAGTTTCGCAAGAAAACCTTCGGCACTACTGTTGAACATTGCTGTAACATGCTTTCAACATGTGATTGAGGCAAACATAATGAGCATTGAACTGATGTTATGATTAAAAATATTTTTATTTTTCCAATTTTTGTTTCTTGTTCTTTATGTCCTATATTTTTTCATCTGCTGGTTGAAATTTGAACTGTTATTTTTGTATAAAAGTTCAAAGTTTTTCTTCTCTGTAGTCCATATATTGCAAGTACAGTACAAAGTCTGAAATCTGGAGTGATCTAAAATCTGAATCACTGACAACCTATTTTTTTTTTTTTTTTTTTTTTTTTTAATTTTAAAATACTTACGCTTACACATTTGATATTTTTTCATAATAAAACATGTTGAGAGTCCTGATTCTTAATTTCAATTCAGCACTGTCGCCAGCCTTGCGAATTATTATTGATTTTTTTTTGCTTTCATCATTGCATGACTGACAACACATTGCAGTTTCAGAAATAACTCACACAGTGATGTCTAAGCATTTTAAAAAATGTTTTTCATTTTTAAAATGTAATGTCTAAGTATTTTAATGTTAGTAATTGAATACCGAAGAGCGTGGTAACCTTTTATATTGATATTAGCTTGACGATGATTACAGACTTCAGCCAACTCAGTTGACAAGAAGAAATTTTTTTTCCATATGCAAAAAATAGATTTTTAAAGTGATACTCATGGGCCAAAAGATTACATTTAGTGCTGTTAAAATTGAGAATAACTTTTTTTTATTAAGCCCAGGACTGGTGCACCAGGCTTGTGAATGCACCTGATGGCAGAATTTTGACAGAATTTTTTTTTTTTTCATATGCAAAAAAATAGATTTTGTAAGTGATACTCATGGACCAAAAGATTACATTTAGTGCTGTTTAAATTGAGAATAATTTTTTTTTATTAAGCCCAGGACTGATTCACCAGGCTGGTGTGAATGCACCTGGTAGCAGAATTTATTGCAGGCAAAATTTTTAGAATTCAGAGAAGGACAAAACAATAAAATAATGGGATGGTAAAATGCTTAGAATTTAAGGAAGGTACTAGTAAGCAAAATTTTAGAATTTGGGGAGGTGCTTAGCAGCAGAATTTCGAACCCGCAGAGACTGTACCAAGCCGCAAAATGTCTAGCAGCAGTTCTGGAGAAGCCTTTATTTAGTATGTGAATTTATTTGGGACACAGATAATTATAACAAATAACTAATATAATTCAGGCTTAATTTAATCAGCATGGGATAGAAACAAGACAAAATTTAATGGAACTGCAGGTGTTTAGATTTGAAGGATTTCGGATATTGCAAATAAAAAGCAAAAATTTCCAGTTAATGGAATTAGTGAAGAAATGTAATAATATAATAAATGAAGATGACAAAGCAGTTTTTAATTTTAAATTTTAATGACAACACCCTAATCATTAGTCTAATGAATGGCAAAATCCTAACAATCCTAAAGCCTAACAAATGGCAATCATAAATCCTAACAATATTAGTGAAGAAAGTGACAGGGAGGTTCCTGAGAATGAAAAAATCTTGATTGACAACTTAACAGTAGTTTCAACGCGAATTACAGGACTTAAACATGTAACTTTGTAACTAATTATGTCTATGTATGGAATTAAAGAAAAAATGTTAGCACAAAGAAAAAGGAAACAAATTAAACAACTTGCATCGAAAGAGGTGTTTAATACAGCAAAGAAATAAATACTTTTCTTTTTTGTAAATTTTGATTCTCATAGGGTCATATATGTTTTATTATTTCATAAATCACTATTTTATATTATTAATTTTATAATTTTCACATATCATTTTACTAGATTTAATCTGATAATCTAATATCCACAATTATCAGAGTTCCAATGAGTCTGGATCTCTTACTTTGTACTGTACTAAGTTTCAGTGAAATATGTCATTGTGAACAACCTTTACATAAGTTTGAATAGGGTCACTTTAATTATAATCTCTCTATATGATTAAAGGTACGTAAGATATTTGATTATGATGGTTTAAATGTTACTAATTATAAAAGGCAAGCTCTAATTCATTTTGCATGATAAAAAGCAGTGATAAAAACCTTTTATCAACTGGCTGGTGTTCATACTGTATTGTAAATAGGCTAGTTTGAGTTTCCTTTAATAACTTATAGCTTTCTTTTTGATAATGCTGTATTGATATACAAATATAAGATCATTTCCCATATCGGATAATGTAACATTCTTGAAATTGTTTTACATAAAGGAAAATATATATATATATATATATACAAGGCTTCACATGTATGAGCTTGATATGTTGAATATATTCCTGAGGTAAAGGGCCATAGTTAAGATACTGATTTACAAAACTGAAGATATGTTAGTAAGGTAATGTAATTTTTTCTATATTATAGACGTAACTGATGTTAATTATATTTCATATAAAGTAGATTTGACGTAAATATTTTTAAGTAATAACCTCATAATTCAATATTTTCCTTTAAAAGTTATTTAAACAAAAAGGTAATTTCATCTTCTTTTGTGTTTTGTTTATATGGTTCTAGTTTGTGTTGCATAAAATAGGAACATACACATATTAAACCAGGATCTTGTCTCCACCCCAAAAGAAACTGAAAAAAAGGGGAGATATTCTAAAAATTCTCATTGATTTTGCTGTTAATAATAATTAAGGTTTAGAGATATGACCAAATTAATATAATTAAATATTTATCAATTAATAGTCAAGTATATGAATAAAATGTAGAAATGAAGAATTCTGTTTTTTTTTTTTTTTTTTTTTTTTTTTTTTTCAGACATAGAAGAATTCTTTTGATGTTTCATTCCATCATATTTATATCCTCCCATCATAAAAATTAATTTTGAAATATAAAAATCATTTCGTCTTGCTCAAATAAATTATAATTTAATGAACTGTAATTTTAAATGAAAATAATTAGTTTTTTCATTTTTATTTCTCTAATTAAGTAATGATTAGAATAAAAATTACTTCAGCAAGTTAAATATTTTAATAGAAAACTTTTAATTGAAAATTGGAATTGAATGAAATATTCTGGTTTCCTTTGCAACAGTTGGTTTTTATTTTATTGTGACACTTCACTTTCTTTAATCTGATCTCTGTTGACATAGATATATTATGATGAGACACTGTCTATAGTGTCTAATCACAGTGATGATTGGTCGTACAAATTAGCACAGCATATTTTGTTAATTGAGGATTCTAAATGATATCATTAGTCAAGAAGAAGGTGCAACAAAGACCCAATGTTCTGATTTCTTAAAGAAAGGAACACAAAATTACAGTGTGAAATAAAACATATTTTGTTCCTGTTTCTAATTTTAATTTTTAAAATTTAAAATTGAAAGAATGAATAAAATGCTAAATGTTTTAAATACTATAGAAAGATTTGAAGTTTCCTTGAAAGTGACAGCCAGGGATAGTCTCTTTTTGTGTCTGCAGAAATCAGGCTCTGACTGTATAAAATGCCATACCTTGAGTTAATGATGAATAAATATATTTTCTTTTAATGCAGAAATTGAGGCATAAGTCATAATTTATTGTAATATATTGTTTAAATGTTAAGTTGTGTTTGTAAGGTTGATATGATTTTTAGAAGCGCATGCATGTTAAATGGGTATGGTTTTTAAAAAGGTTTTGTAAGAAAAAGGCCTTTTATTCAGGTAGTATGGTAGTACCTCCTATAAGGTGACTCATCCGAACAATGCACAATTCTGTTGGTCATTTTAAATAGGGACCTTAATGTATTTACCTCTTAATTAAGGTACACACTATTTAAGGCATACTGAAAATCAGCTTTTCAAAAATAAGATAGAAGTAGAAAAATAAATAAAAATAGAAATACTCTTTCTTAGTAATCTTTCGAGATTTCAAAGGCAAATTTGTGCTCAGTGAAAGATAGTTTTGTGACAAAGGAACAATAAAATAAAAGGGTAATCCTTTTCTTGAAAACTGCTTTTCAGTTGGGAAAAAGCAAGTTGTGGTGGAATCAAACGTATATTTCACATTCATAGAATTCAAAATCCAGTGATTCTTGCTACAGTTCTCAGTAGATGAAAGAAACAGTATCAGCAAGTTGTGAAGCAATCCAAGTTAGGACCAATGGAAAAGAAAATATGGCGAGATGATTAGGCCACCTGCTGAAGAATAGGAATCGCAGAATGTGTTAAGAGTGAAAACCTCTATTATTATTAGCTATTGCTAGGACTGGGGAGCCAAAGAAGTGCAGTTTTGTACTTGTGTGTTATTTTGTTATGTGTTTGTATCATGTGTTATAGTATTACTCATGTACATGCGTTATTTATCATGGCTTCAAAAAGGAAAAGATAAGCATTAAAATAGATGGTTGATTAAATTTACCTCTTAATAACTGAAACAAATATGCAAAGTATAATGTTAGAATGACAGTAACAGAAACTGAGATGCTTAGTTTGAGAAATTTAGAGCAGACATTTCGTAAAAACCAAGTAAGTCATGAGCAAAAGAATAGAGTAGAAATAAAATTGCTTTGGATTACTAATATAAATGAACATTCCAAGAATGTAAAATTTAGAAAAACTGACACATGTGAAATTGATACATTAGTATTCTACTGGCTTTGTTCTGTAAGAGCAAACAATATTTCTGTAAGTAGAGTATTATTGCAAGAAAAGGAAAAAGAAGTTACAGAAAGTCTTGGACTACAGAACTCCAAAGCATTAATTGGTTGGTTAGACGAATTTAAGCAAAGACATAATATTACTTTTGAGACTATCTGTGGTAAAGAAAAATCAGTAGATGTGCAATATGTAACAGATGATATAAAAAAGTTAAATAAGTTTGTAAAGGACATGTGGCTAAAAACATCTACAGTGCAAATTAAACTGGATTGTTTTATCAAATCTTGCCAAATAAAACTCTATGCTTCAAAGGAGATAAGTGCTGTGGTGGTAAAAGCTCCAAGAATTTTCTCACTGTATTAATTTGTTGTAACATGGAATGAGAGTTTGAACAACCACTTGTAACTGGAAAGTCCAAAAAACTGAGATGCTTCAAACAGATCAGTCCATTGGTATCACAATAAAAAATCATGGATGATGCAAAGTATAATGTTAGAATGACAGTGCTGTTGATAAGACAGTGGAAAAAAAAAATCATTCTTTTATTTACTTATTCTTTTAGCCTTTCATGCATTAGCATTCTGTTACTGACAAAACTTCAAAAGTATATTCTAGGCTGGATAACTATATGTGGCATTGTGGTTAAAATTTTCTTTAATTCTCTCTCCTAAACTAGAAAGAGAGAAATTGTGGTGGAATTGTTTTGCAGAAGTTAAAACTTACAATTAAATGGTAACCTATTTTTATTCCTGTGGTTTGGTCAAATTTTTGGCATTTGAGCTTAATTTATTAAATAAATTTTAAAAAACAAACTAATTGTAAAGCAGTTTTAAATTATCATTAAGCATGCGAGTGTAAAATTTTAAATTAAGCAAAAAAGCAAAGGTGAAGGTCCGTCTTTTAAATGATCTTCCACAAAGACATCACTCCCTTTAGGCAAAGAGCACTCATGTGCTTTGCCAAATCAAAATTAACAAAATCTGAGACTTCAGCATGGCTAATCTTAACATTTTTCTTTCCTCGTTGTCCTCAGGATCACTGCAGTTTTTATTGTTCAAATCTATGCCATGAATGATTTCTTTATAACTTGGAAAATTTAGTTCACTGTTTTCATTAATTTATTTCAAAATGTCATCCTTTTATTTTTTTAAATATGCTTATGAATTATTTGTTAGTTAATGTTGCTTTCATTTTTAACACACGCAAACCACATTTTATGCCAGAATGTGCATTGGGAAGAGAGCGAATGACCCATTACTGATGAGAAAGCCTAAAAGTTAAACCACTGATAAAATTCATGAATGTTACCAATTTTTGCTGTACTTTTTTCTGGTATTTACACATTAACATGACCACCTTGGCATTATTTGGCAATTTTTTACAGATGAAAAGGAAAATGTTACTTATCGAGTGCAAGTGGGGGATTTCCATGACCTTTTTTTTTAGAAAGCTTTTCAAACTATTGATATTTATTGTAAATCAGTAAATATTATCGACATATGAAAATAAAGCATACTTTAGCAATTTAAAATACAAATTTGAATTATTAAACAATGATTATGCATTAAAAAAATTAAGCACATTTTTCTTGAAATCTTTCTGTATTTTTTTTTGCACTATTCTTCTCCTAAAGTACACAGCAATCTGTTTTTGCTTAAAAAAATCCAAGTATTGCGGAGACTTGGCTTCATGCAAACCTCAGCAACAGCGGCTATTGAAAAAACCCATTTCCTCGTTGTTACCTTTAGAAAAATTTCACCAAAATTCTGTATTCTTGCAGAAGCTAAAAAAAAATAGTTTGAAAAGCTAATTTCTCCCATTGCTGACAAATTTCACAAGCTCATATTTTAAAACTAACTTAAAAGTAAAAAATATCACAATTTGTTTATTAAATTAAAAACTGTTGGAACTTGAGATACAAAAGAGAACACACATGAAAATGAAGGCATTGCTTAACTGAATGACTAGTATGTGCATGGTTGTCAGAGTTTACACACTCAGGAAATTTGAACACTTCTAAAGTGGTTATGTTTATCAATATTTAATTAAATATTTTAAATTCTTTCTTCTTTTGCTAATTTCACTTTATAATTTTGTTAAACTTTAATGCTGAGAAAATCTTCAGGTAAGGAAGAAAAATTTTATTTATCGAAGTACTTTTAGGTAACTTTAAATTACATACTGATGTGTAGATAAACTTGGTAATAACCATTTATAGGTATAAAACAAAATTAAATAGTAATAGTTTTGATATCGAATCATTGTGATTGGTTAAATCATTTATGTAAGCACTTGCACTAGCAGGGTTATGTAATGTGGTATAGCATAGATTAATTTGGAAATGATGCAGTTGAGAGGGATTTAATATAAGCAGTTACTATTTTTTGAACAGAAGAGGGAAAGAGCTAAATAAAAAAGTAATGTTTAAGAATTGTTGCAAATTACAAGTAGAATTTTGATTTATGTATTTATTTATCTTGTATATAATTTTTACTTTTTGAAAAGAAAGCGTCCTTTATTAGGATTATTCAAAATGCATTGAGATTTTTCATAATAGCAGTATTAATCTAAAATTAAAATATGTATAATTTTATGTATTTGCTGCATGCTGAATTTTGCTTTCAGCTGGTGTAGGTGGTTTATCTTATGATGTTTTATATAAATTAAACCAATTATCTTATTATGTTGACTTTATTATAATCTATACTTATCTATCAGTGTGCAAACTGGTTAAAGTGCAGATTTCTTGTGTTTGAGAGAGAGCTTTTGGTGCTTTTTTTAACCTCCCACTTGCTTACATTATTTATCAGCTTTAGCTTTGACAAGCTGTATTTACTCTGCCAAATACTTAGGATGGATTCAAAACTTATTTAGGTGTATGCTAATTCCGTTTCACATTTTAATTTGACAGCATCTTGTTCTGCATTTTAACTGCTACAACTGCTACAAGTTGCAGAGATTTGTCAGTGTTTTATTTGGTACTCTTCTGTTATTGGGACTGGATTCAGAAATGCATGTATGTATTGTGTACATATATATATATATATGTATAGATGTATGTGTTCATGTATGTGTATACGCACATACATGCACACGTCATACATAGGCATATTTCTGAATCCGGTCCCCTTTTATTTTTTCAGTTATATGTAGTTGTTTAGTTGACATATTAATAAATATATCTTACTTTAAAACTTCAATTTGATTTGGCGTTATGGTAGTATAAAGGTAAAATGGAGTACAGTTCATTGTTTATCTTTAATAGTTTGGCTTTCAAGTGGTTTGGCCTTTTTAAAGTAATATAGAACCATACAAATTTTATTAAAATATAGAAATAAATTCCTATTTGAGAAAGGAATATATTTAAAGCTATTCCTTAAAATTTTCTTTTAAATGGAAAAATTGTATAAACTCCCCCTCCCCCTACTAATAAAAGAAACCAGCTCTCAGTTCACTTTTCACTTGAACCATAAGTAACTGTATGTCAAAGAGAAATCTTGTACTTTTATTTACATATTCTAGTGTTAAAAAATCTGATATGCATTTTTTTTTATAATAAAGATTAGTAGCTTTTGCAGTAAGTTTTGTATAGTTTCAAAAAGCTGTCATGCAGTTGCAAACTTTTTTTTCATTAGGCTACAGAATATCTTCCAGATATGTGCCTTGATTTTTCAAAACACTGTGCAAATCCTAGAAGAGAAACATTTTGAACATCAACTGAAAGCACGCAATTCCCGAAACTATTTAATTATGGAGCAAATTACAGTGGGTAAGAAATTGTCTAATATTCAGATTTATAAATTATTTTATTTTGTACAACTGACCTAAGAAATGCCTTTCGGAAAACTTTTGTATCTGAAATAGTCTTTTTCTTTATTTTGGTGTTCATTATATATAAACATGATTAAAATATATTAACCGAGTTACAAAGTGCAGTGGATGCAGTTTCAGAACCACTTCTAGTCACATTTGTGCCTTTCCAATAATGCTAAAATGATAAAATTTATGATAGAGAGATGTTTCCGCAGGACAACAAGCAAGAGCAGCTTAAGATTTTTTCTGAATGAATTGGTTTCAGTTCAGTTTATCCATATCAATTAAATGTTTCATCTATTTAAATATATTAAAAAAATATTAGTACAGTCAAAAGTCGTTAGTCCGGACTCGTCGGGACTTCGGCGATTCCGGATTTTCGATTTTTCCGGATTATAGATCATCAGTTTAAATCTGGTAAGATGGCATGCAGAAATTACAAAATTAAAAATATGAAACCATAATTTATGAAATAAAGAACAATTATGATCTAAAGGGTATCAAAATTTACAAAAAGAAAAAGCTTAATATTTATTTGTTTACTTTATTAAACATTTCTTTCAATGTCAATTGTTTAATTTGCTCCATTTCATGTGATAATACTTTCTCTTTAATTCTATTAAACAGACATAATTCCTTGTTTAGTTACGAAGTTCCGCTGTTTAAGTTCTATAATTGCTGTGTCGAGAGTACCGACTAATTTGTCAATCGAAATTTTTTCGTTTTCAGTTACCTTTGAGTCACTTTCTTCACTATCGGAGACGAATTATAATGACGAGGAACTTGATTTAAATCATATCAAAGACGGAGTACATCAAGATGAAATACTACACTTAGTAAGGAATTATAAGCCAAATAAAATAAAAACATCTGCCCTGAAGATAAGGATAGTGCTGACAGATCAACTTCCAATCCGTGGCGTGAAATTGATAAACAGATTTCGGATTTCAAAACATACTTTCGCTTTGCAGATACAAATTACATTTTAGTAAATATATATCGGAAATTCTATTTGACATAATCGAAAGTTCAAGCTTACTTTTATGAAATTGCTCTAACAGTCCGCAAAAAATAATAAGCCGGATCCAATTCAAAGATTAAGGAACAACGCAATCTGCAACATTAACTGAATTAAATAATTTTTGCTTAGATTATACCGTCCGTTACACATTAAACGCGCATGCGCAAAAACATATTCGCAGCCGTAAAGGTCTTATGCGCACTCGTAAACGCCTGTGCGCATGCGTGAACGCGACGCATGCGCAGAAAGTTTGCAGCTTTGAGGGCCGGATTATAGATCATTCTGGATTATGGGTGTCCGAATTAACTACTTTTGACTGTATAACCAAACTTATCGTAAACAAAAGACTCACTTGGCCTTTTTAATTAGTTTTAATGAACAAAACAATTAAGATAAAACATTACAATTAAGGGCATTATAATTATGCATTTAAGTTACAAAGTAAATCTCGAGGAAACAGCATGCTTAGTTCTTGACTCTAGTATACCGACTGAAAGCTATTGTCCTTTTTTTGGCCGGTGTTTCTTCCGGCGGCCGCTAGGTGACGCTTATTGAGCCATGGGCTTAGAGACTCCCCCTCTGGCTCGTACGACGTCTCGGCAAAGAGCCAGAAATAGGTTTCTTTGGACTGCAAATAGGATGTAACTTCACTCATACTCTGTCACCTGGTTCATAAGAAGCCTTTTGACGTCAACGACCATAATATTTTTTTTGCTTGTCATATTCTTCATTCAATTGGGATGATTCATCAGCAACATTGCATCAGAATGATTCCCTTCAAGCTTTATTGAATCAAGATGATTCATGGCACAGCATAGAATTAGGATGATTTATATAAAACTTCATAGAATGAAGATGATTCCCTCCATACTTCATTGAATCGAGATGATTCTTTTCAAACTTCTTTAAATCAGGATGGTTCATCAACAGCATAGAATTGGGATGATTCTCTTCAGACCTCATTGAATCAGGATGATTCATTCAAACATTTCTGAATCGGGATGATTCACTTCAAACTTTGTTGAATCGGGGCGATTCTTTTCAAACTTCATTGAATCTGATGATTCTTTTCAAATTTCATTGAATCAGGAGGATTCTTTTCATACTTTCATTGAATCAGAATGATTCATCAAACAGCATAGAATCAGGATGATTCTCTTCATACTTCATGGAATCGGTATGATTCACTCAAAATTCCATATAATCAGGAGGATTCTCTTCACACTTTACTGAATTGGGATGATTCTTTCCAAAACCCCATAGAATCAGAATGATTCTTTTCATACTTCTTGGAATCGGGATGATTCACTTGCAACTTCATTGAATTGGGATGATTCCTCACACGGCATATAATCAGGATGATTCTCCTCATACTTCATTGAATCGGGATGATTCTTTTCAAACTTCTTTAAATCAGGATGGTTCATCAACAGCATAGAATTGGGATGATTCTCTTCAGACCTCATTGAATCAGGATGATTCATTCAAACATTTCTGTATCGGGATGATTCACTTCAAACTTTGTTGAATCGGGGCGATTCTTTTCAAACTTCATTGAATCTGATGATTCTTTTCAAATTTCATTGAATCAGGAGGATTCTTTTCATACTTTCATTGAATCAGAATGATTCATCAAACAGCATAGAATCAGGATTATTCTCTTCATACTTCATGGAATCGGTATGATTCACTCAAAATTCCATATAATCAGGATGATTCTCTTCACACTTTACTGAATTGGGATGATTCTTTCCAAAACCCCATAGAATCAGGATGATTCTCTTCATACTTCTTGGAATCGGGATGATTCACTTGCAACTTCATTGAATTGGGATGTTTCCTCACACGGCATATAATCAGAATGATTCTCCTCGTACTTCATGGAATCGGGATGATTCACTCAAAACTTCAGAGAATCGTTCACTTGAAACTTCATTGAATCAGGATGATTCATTCAACAGCCCAGAATCAGGATGATTCTTTTCAAACCTTTAATGAATTTGGATGATTCATTCAACAATACAGAATCGGATGATTCATTCAACAATACAGATTCAGGATGATTCTCTTCATACTTTACTGAATTGGGATGATTCATTCAACAGTATAGAATCAGGATGATTCTAAAAAAGTTCACTACATGGGGTTGGCTCTCCCCCTGGTTCGACGCAATTCTCTTGAATTTTTGCAATAAGCGATTTAGTTGAGTACGCCGTTTTGTAGGCAGATGTTTACCTTCGTCACTTTGAAGATTCACTAAAGTGGATGTTTCAAAACTTAAGCTTAATTGGAAACTTATAGAATTTTTGTCTACGTGTGTAGTTAGCTCTTTGAGTTGAATCACTTTCAAATTATCTGAGAATGGCACAACCAGTTCTGTGACTAACACTTGTACATGCTTTTTTCTGGTTAGTCCCTAAAATTCACATTATTGTACTTTCAATGTCTGTTGAAAAGTTCAATATTTGTTTGAAGAAAAATTATATATTTAGAAATTTCATGAATTTCTTAATTACCCTTAACAATTATATAATATTTGAAAAACAACATCGAACAAAATCATTAACTTTGTAATGATTACTTTGTAAACGAAACTAACATTTTACAAAGATTGCTACACTTGCCAATGGACAATAAAATGCACAAATTTAGTAAACATAAAATCCCCGAAAATAGAATTTAACTTTGATGAATGTTCTACAGTCAAAAGTCGTTAATCCGGACTCGTCGGGACTTCGGCGATTCCGGATTATCGATTTTTCCAGATTTATAGATCATCAGTTTAAATCTGGTAAGATGGCATGCAGAAATTACAAAATTAAAAATATGAAACCGTAATTTATGAAATAAAGAACAATTATGATCTAAAGGGTATCAAAATTTACAAAAAGAAAAAGCTTAATATTTATTTGTTTACTTTATTAAACATTTCCTTCAATGTAAGTTGCTTCGTTTCATGTAATAACACTTTCTCTTTAATTCTATTAAACAGACATAATTTCTTGTTTAGTTACAAAGTTCCGCTGTTCAAGTCCTATAATTGCTGTGTTGAGAATACCGACTAATTTGTCAATCGAAATGTTTTTGTTTTCAATAACCTCTGGGTCACTTTCTTCACTATCGGAAGGGAATTATAATGAGGAGGAACTTGATTTAAATCATATCAAAGACGGAGTATATCGAGATGAAATACTACACTTAGTACCGAATTATAAACCAAATAAAATAAAAACATCTGCTCTGAAGATAAGGATAGTGCTGACAGATCAACTTCCAATCCGCAGCGTGAAATTGATAAACAGATTTCGGATTTCAAAACATACTTTCGCTTTGTAGATACAAATTACCTAATAGTAAATATATATCGGAAATTCTATTTGACATAATCTTTCTAATCTATCATAATCTAATAATGATGTTTCTGCCCCCCCCTCTACTGCAGAGCAGCGTGAAATTGATAAACAGATTTCGGATTTCAAAACATACTTTCGCTTTGTAGTAAATATATATCGGAAATTCTATTTGACATAATCGAAAGTTCAAGCTTACTTTTATAAAATTGCTCTAACAGTCTGCAAAAAATAATAAGCCGGATCCAATTCGAAGATTAAGGAACAACGCTATCTGCAACATTAACTGAATTAGATAACTTTAGCTTAGCGTATAATTCCGTTACACATTAAACGCACATGCGCACAAACATATTCGCAGTTGTAAGGGTCTTATGCGCTCTTGTAAACGCCTGTGCGCATGCGTGAACGCGACGCATGCGCAGAAAGTTTGTAGCTTTGAGGTCCGGATTATGGGTGTCCGAATTAACGACTTTTGACTGTATTAGTAATGCCTATGATGTCTACCAAATTCTAAGTGCTTTAAGAAATTAATTTTCGTCTATAGTTTTCTTTGGAAAACACAATTAGATGTATAAGTTGCTCTCAGATATTATGAAATAATAATTTAAAAATTTGATAAACACACAATTCCAAAATGCAGGGAGTTTTAGAATACCTTTTCAGAATACTGGCAACTAAAGTATTAATTCAGAAGAAGTATTCTTATTGAATAAAAACAAAACATTAGTGGCATGGTTTATATAATATACTAGATAAAACCCTTTTCACTTTTTAATCATTTCTATTCTCAAAGAGGACAAAAAGTATCCATTAATATTATTCATAAAATAAAGTAAAACAAAGCACACAACTCATTCATTGATAGCTATACAGTTATAAAATCTTAAAAGAATTATGCACACCGGAAACATATATCAATCAGAATAAAAATAACATTTTGCCACGTAAACAATTTTCGTTCAGAACCGAAACAAAATTTTACTTGTGTTGGCTTCGAATGAAAACAAAATTAATCTTCAATTAGAACATAGAATTAAAACTCTGGAAATTAAAATAGAAATCAATTAGTTAAACAATGTAAGACAATATAAATTCTTAAAGTGCAACATATTTAAAACGAAACACCTAGAGCTTATATATACTTTATATATGATTTTGTTTCATTTTTAACGACACATTCCATTCCATATTATTAAAGTATTAACAACATTATAATTAGAATTTTATATTGCTTAAGTGAAAATCTGTTATAATCTTATTAAGTTAAATGCTTATTAAGTAAAAATCTCTTATCTGTTATCTTCAGCAGAAGGGGGGGGAGATGAAACCAGTACTTCATACGTTTTCCAAAATTAATTTCGGGTGAAGATGAAACCGATACTTTATTCAATTTCAAAATAATCTTCGAGTGAGGGCTTTGCTGGTGGAAGTAGTACCTAAAACCTGGAAAAGAATATGAGTCAATGGCCTGGAGTCTAAACTAAACATTGTTTTTCTCAACTGGATAAATCATTCGAGCCCCACGTTGGGTGCCAAATATAACCAAACTTACCATAAACAAAAGACTCACTTGACCATTTTAAATAGTTTTAATTAACAAAACACAATTAAGGACATTATAATTACACATTTAAGTTACAAAGTAAATCCCGGGGAAACAGCATGCGTAGTTCTTGACTCCAGTACACAGACTGAAAGCTATTGTCTTTTTTTGGCCGATGTTTCTTTCGGCAGCCGCTAGGTGGCACTCGTTGAGCTGTGGGGTTACATTAGGAGTATTAGTGTAACTCTTCATTAATATCTGGCCATTAAAAAGGCTTATTGAAATTTTTGCTGATTCTGAATTATAGAAAACTCAGAAACTTCTGACTGAATTGGAATTCGGTGACAGGAAAGCATTCTGTCATTTAATTCCAATATTATCATATTCATTCTTTTGGAGAACTTGTAGTTAAGTGATTTAAAAGGCATCCTTAACTTTTTGTTTTGTTGCTGTTGTTTACATTTTACTGGCATCGAGTAACAGGGCTATATTTCTGATTTGAAACAATGTTTCAGGCAGCAAAAGGATTTAAGAAAGAGGATTTGTTGTATGTTGTAGAAGAAATTGGTGTGAAAATACTTCAGAAGATCGCAATAATGGAACTGAAAGAAATTATATTGCTGAGTAAACAGTATTTGGAAGATCCACAGTTCGTTACAGATTTTTTGCTAACGATTGCTAGTGAACGAAGACAAAAACAAATAGAATATGAAGAACAGGAAAAGTTAAGGCGACACAAACTGGCATTGGCGTGAATTCATGCAAAATCGCCAATGGCAGGTGAGTCTCAAAACTCTGTTACCTCTCACCAGTTCTAAAAAGAAAAATCAATTTACCAAAATTAGAGTTTAGGCAGTTTAGTCTCTGCCATTCGGGAGTCAATTCCAACAAATTCATGATGATGAAGACATTGCAAATGAAATTAAATTTTAGTACCTTGTTCAGGCTACTGTAAGTGGATTCAGAGCACGAGAAGTTGTAGAAAGCTTTCTGCCAACTATGCCAAAGCAGTTGATAGTCTAAAAACTTGGTTTGGAAGAGATGAACTTTTGGTAGAGGTTTATGTTTGAGAATTGTTAACACTGCTAATTTTGGTCTACAAGTATGGAAAAAAAAAAAAAAAAACCTGTGACATTTCTATGTGATAAACTCAAATCATATTATCTTAGAGCATTAGAGACACTGGGAGTGACTACTGTCAAATGTGCTTCACTACTTTATCGTATGGTTGGATCTTCTTTAAGAAAAGAGGAGGCATTTGACCGCAGGAAGAGTGCTTACGGCTGCCAGTTTACTTACTACATCTTCAATGGATGTGAAGAGAATTTTTTTTTCCGTGGAAAAACCCAAGCAGAGACTGTTTTTCTGCTCAAAACACGAGCAGAGTATTTTAGAGATAAGCAATGCTGTTTAGCATGCGTGACAGATGGACATCCAGTTCATAAGTGCAGAGTGCTTCTGAAATGTGTAGTATGTTTTTTAGTATGTGGTAAAAACATGTGCCACTTATATGTGATACTTTAGATCAGGAGTGGCCAACCTTTACGGGAAGACTGCCTCTAAAAAAGTAAGTTGTGCATGCCACTTCCAAGTTTTCCAACATATTAAAAAATATAAAAAGGTAAAAAAATGTTATTTATAGGCTGATTATTGGATTTTAATGCAAAAACCACATTTTTATTATGTTAGTCTGAGTAGCAAACAGTTAAAAAATAATATAATAAATAAAACGAACGTACAAACTAGGGTTTTATTGTTGTTAAACATTTGGTACTCTTCTGTTTTGCCGGCGCAGGCGATGAAATCGCCAATAATGGTACAACTGATGCCAAACGGAATATCCTCGCTTGTAACCTTTTACACCTCATTTTTCAAAACAAGTCGCAGACATTTCTTATCAGATTGATTGTTTCTTTCAATACTGGCATATAATTACATAGAATTTTTACCAGATAGTTGAGTTTTATGCTGTAAGGCCACTCGCAGTAATTAAGTCAACTAAGATGTCATCACACCGCTCACCCGAAGGCGAAAGTATAAAAAAGGCAAAGTCAAGGGTTAAATTCATCAATTCTAATGAGAATGCTCAAGCAAAATAAAGCACTGCGGTTTTACATAAGCTATTCGTATGAATTGAAGTAATTCTTATATTTAAACTTGTATTCCAAATTAAGATTTAACTTGAAATTAATGTAGATAATTACTGAATTAGATTTTTGTAGCGTAGTTTACGTGAGATGAGATCACTTGTGGTAATGTGATTCGAACCGGCGAATCAGAATGTTGAACTATGAAAGCATAGTAAATTCTTAAACTAATGTTATTTTACAAATTTATTGTCTTTATTTATTGGCGTTTTACAAAATTTTAAACAATATTAAAATTTTTATGCCTTCAACATTAAAAATTCTTAGAACTAGCATTTATTAAAATTTTTTATGTGTATACTGTATGTTGTCACCAATAAAGTCTTCTTGGCGAGATTTGCGGCGGCGAAACGGAAAAGTACCAAACATTTTTAAAGGTTCAGTCAGTTAGGTTATGTATAAAATAAAAATGAATAATTTGAAAGACTTAATTATTAATAACTATTAAGCAGTCGATACATACTTAATGTAGTTTTTGAATATGTAGTTTTCTTTTAACAAGTCATGTATATTAGGATTAGTTCTTGAAGATGCTAACAAAATGTTATAGTTGCATATCAGTTAATCCTGAACTATATTTTGATTTTATTGTGTTCATAATAGAAAACATTTTATTCACATAATATGTTGATCCAAACCTACAGCAGTATTGTGATGGAGTGTCGCTATAGTGAAATAAACTTAAAGTAAAATTCAAAGAGCTAAATATATATATATATATATACGGAGTTGACTCTTGACGGAGTTGACACAGACGATATTATTATTTTTTTCAAAAAGTCCGAGTGTGTAGTAGCCTGAGTCAAGGAACTAACTTTAGTGAAAGAGTGTAAGATTCCATGGAGACTTGTCTCAGGTCTATTTGAAGGCTGCCGAATAAATCTACACTGTTTCTATGATGCCAGTGAAGTTTCCTCTGCTGCTTGTATTTTCTTACGTTCTGACTTTAATGAGAAGATTTCAGTCAAGTTAGTAACGAGTAAGTCAAGCGTGGCAAATACCAAAGAGATTATAATTCCTAGATTAGAACTGTTGGGAGCATTGATCTGATCAAGACAATAAGGTCAGGTAGTAGAAAGACTTGAATTGAAAGACAATACAATGTATTTTTGGACTGCTTCAACTGTTCCTTTAACTTGAATCAAAAGAGAGAGTTCTTGAAATACATTTGTAAGAAACAGAGTCATAGAAATAAGAAAGAATACCTACCCGAATGACTGGCATTTTGTGCCAGGGTATATGAATCTAGCAGGTTTGCCTTCAGGAGGTTGTGGTGCTAAGAATTTATTGAAAAGCTAATGGTGGGAAGGTCCAGAATGATTATGGAAGTCACAGGAATTCTGGCCGTCAAGAGAAAAACCAAGTCATTGATGAAAATTTGGTTGAATCGGAGGAGAGAAGAACGATAGTCAGTAATGTGGAGCATAGATCAGTTAACTTCACTGACAATTTACTTTATTTCTCGAAATATAAGAAGATTCTTTGAATGCTTACCTGGATACTTCGTTTCATTAAAAACTGCCGACAAAAAGAAAAATTTAAGAAAACTAAGCTGAGCTTAAAACTGCTTGCTAAAATTAATTCAGCAGGAAAGTTTTGCCGGAAGAAAAATGAAAATCTTGAAAAACATGCAGACTTTCAGAGATGAAAATGATATTGTTCGATATAGAACAAAGCTTCTTTTGGGAGATGAAGAGGAAAATTTCAAGTGCCTCATTTTATTGGCCAGAAGCCATGAGATTATTCATCGATTGGTAAGGCAGAAGCATTGTGAACTACAACATGCACGACTTCCAACTCTGATTGCCAATTTAAGAGAAGATTACTGGATTATTTCGATCAATAGATTAGCAAAACAAGTTAGCTTTAATTGTATTTCATGTAAAAGATTCGAAGCCTAACAAACCGACACAATCACATTTTGCACCTCTTCCTAGGGACAGAATAAAGGCTGCTGCAGTTTTTGAAGCTTCAGGGATTGATCTCGCAGCTTGTATTTATGTTCTGGTGAAAAGAAATGGATTGTACTTTTTAGATGTGCCATTTAGAGGGCACATCTAGTTAATTACTTACTAGTTAATTACATCTAGTTAATTACTAACTTGAATTAGTTAATTACCTGTCCACAGAAGTTTTTATTATGGCTTTAAGAAGATTCTTTGCTCGAAGAGCTAGAGTAAATATAATCTACACTGATAATAGTACAAACTTCATTGATTCAAATTTAGATTGGGAGATGATCATTTCATTTTCCACTATCAAGAAAATCAATTGGAATTTTAACCTTCCAACAGCCGCATGGTGGGGAGGATGGTAGGAGCACATGATTAGAATATTGAAAGAGATGCTAAGAAGAATTTTGGGCAGAAAAAGTCTTGACTATGAAGAGTTGGAAACTTATTTTATGGGACTGCGGAGCTACAATAAACTCTAAGCTTCTTTCATATATTGAAGACAATTCCGAAGGTCTGAAGCCATCAACTCCTGCTTGTTTCTTACAAAGTATTCCTAACAGTGAAACAATTGATTTAGACGAAATTGACAGTAAAAGCCTAAATATAAGATTGTATTTTGAACAAAAATTAAGGCAGGATTTAAGAATGAGATTTCGGAATGAGTATTTAGCAATGTTGAGTCATAAAGGATTATTCATTTATGGCAAAGCACACGAGGGCTATCTGTCTAAAGGGAGGAATGCCTTCGTGGAGGACTTTCTAAGGGAAACTGGCTCGTATACACGTTACACATGGGGAAAACGCCCATGCAGCCAGCCCGTTCGTGGGATTCGAACCTCGGACCATACTACCAATGTTCAGCGTCTTTACCACTCGACCGCTGGTGGGCTGAGTCATAAACGTAAGAGTTGGGGAAGTTGTTCTAGAAACTGATGGCAAGTGTATCAGCTGGCCTTTAGGAATCGTCATTGAAGTCTTTTCTGGAGCAGATGGGCACTCAAGAGTCTCCAGAGTGAGAACAGCTGATGGAGAGAAGTTGAGACCATTCCAAAGATTTTATTCATTAGAAATCAACTGTTCAGAAAAGTTACCAATCATTGCTCAAAATACTCAAAGGGCTGAAAGTGCCTCTATGAAGACTCCGCTACGCCCTGCAACTAATGATTCAGATTCCAGTGAAGATGATGATTCATCAAAGTCCCAGATTTTGTCACTAGAGCTGTTCGACATGTTAAAATCCCCAATAGACTTGATTTATAAGTTTTGTTGCAATTTATAGGTATTCTATGAATTGCAAGGTGGGAGGTTGTTTGAGTAATATCAGCTACAACTCCGTTTAAGATTTTATGTTTTGAAAATAAGCTCTATCATTTTTGTAAATATACTGCTTCTAAATTTTGTAAATATGTGCAATTAAAGTATTTTTTCATATTAAATCCATAGTTATCTTCGAATCTTTTAAAACTCATATTGATATGAAGTTGACAAGTCTTGCATTAATTATTGCAACTAAACAAGTCATTGCAACTAAACAAATTGCAACTAGTCATTGCAACTAAACAAAATCTTTAAATATGTTAAGTTATGTGTAATGTTGACTTTTTCAAGGTTGAGATGGTGCAGTTGTGTGGATTTTGGGAAACTAGTATATATGATTTTCAATAAAAGTAAGTGTAAGTCACATTGTAAATGAAAATATAATTTTAGTATTATGATTGTCCAGTAATATACATTAATAATGTAGTTAAATGTAATGGTCTTTGTTCACATATGCATTTAATATATATATGCATATTAATTTTTCTTTTTCTTTTTCCAGACCTTTCACCAAAAGGAGATATGGATCTGAATGAGTCAAGCCTATCATTTATTTCCAGCTTATCATCTGGTAAAGATGAGGATTCAGTTATTTTACCTGATACTGTGAATGTGGATGTCAATAATCACATCATTAAAGGAAATATGATGAAAGCTGATTCAGTAGATTGTGCGCAAGATATATTCAGCATAGCCTTTGATAAAACTGGCTTAAATGCAGAGCAAACTGATAGTTTAATGAACACTTTATCCTCTGTAGAAAGTACTGCCAATTTACAAGACTTTGCTATTGTAAATAATTCTGATCTGACAACAAGTGTTGTGCAAACCACCACCTCTAATTTTATCACTTCAGTACCCTGTACTAAAACTGCTGATTTACCATCAGCAAAAGTTAATGTTTCAAATCTAAATAAACCTGGTGCAACTCAAGTTCTTATTTTTCAAAAACCACCTGGGAACTTATCTACTATGCTTGTTGGAACCAAAAGTGTTCCTGTTGCATCAGCATCAAATGTTGCTATTGTACAGACTTCAACAGGTGTTGCAAGTGGTACCAAAATTTTAACATTACCAACTCTAAACACTTCAGGAAATGTGATTAATGCAGTAAATCCAACATCTGCAGTGAAAACTAATGATGTTAAAATTTTATTAAGTCAGGTGCCAGGAACAGCATCATCTTTTGTAACTGCTAAACCTCTTGTTTCAACAAGTAATGCCAATTCAGGGCTTCAGGGTCCTTTAAAGCGGGCAGTAACTCCATCAACCAGTGGGCAGATGTTTACAAAAGTTATCATCACTAACAATACATCGTCCAATCAGTCACTGGTAACACCTGTTCCAGTGTCAGCTACTGCTACGACACCTATTGCTGGAACTCAGCCACAATCGATTTTATTAGCAAGTCCAAATAAAACATATACACTTTCCAGAAATTTAGTAAATATCAGTAGTTCTCAACAGATTCTCAAAGCAGTTCCGGGTACACCTCCAAAACAGGTATGTTAAAGAATAAAATTGCTTTTTATATGAAAGGTATTTTATTTCATTAATGCTGGTAAAGATTTTATTTCAGTGGCATATCTTGTATTCAACATCTGGGCTATCACAGCTCCTTCTTTTCAATCAATTAATGTTTTTAAAAACTATACATGTGTAAAAAACTATACATGTATAAACTATACATGTATATACTTGAATAAACTTTTTTTTTTTTTTATAAATTTAATTAATGGTGAGCTTAAAAAGTTTTAAGAACACTTTACTTACTTAAATGAGTTATACATATTCGAGTAAATATTAAAATTCAGATGGTACTTTGTGATTATATTCGCCCTCATCAAAAAGTTGGAACCTTGTTGCTAACTTTGGAGAAAAATATTTGTTAATGTATCTTTATGTCTAGTTTAGTTCAGCAATGCATCCAATACCACCAATTTTTTTTAACGTTATTTTTCTATGCAGGACAGGCACATTTTTCAGTTTTTGTGCTGTTATTTTTTTCATGTACACAGCAATCACTTTTCTCTAAAAAATATATCGGAGAATTACACAACCTTGACACCAAAATCCTAAAATGAGAAGGAAAAGAGAAATGTACGATGCCTTTAATTGAGTTACATTATGTTGTATGTGGTATTACTGTTGTATGCAGAAAGCCGAATCCAAGATCTCGACAAAGACAATTAAAACTGGTGAAAATGTAGGTGTGGAAAGGCATTTGGGGGATGATGCATAAATACTTTTGGGAGACATTGTGGATTGTTGCATAAATACTTATTGGCAACAAAGTGCAACATCATTAGTATTTTTCAATGAAGGTGCATATAATCAGATAATACCATTCAGATTTATCAAAAAAATTGTTAAATTAAAAATGTTAAGAACCTACCAAATTCCGTGACTGAATGTAATAATTAGATTTCATGTACATTGTAATGTTTTTATAAGTTGAGATCTTGGATTCTATATAATTTCTAAATGCACATTTTTAATTCAAGACATGAAACAAACAAATTAAATAATCTTAATGAAGTAATGGTATTTCCATCAATTTTTTTCATTGTCCAAATTGTTATTTTCTTCTATATATTTTAAGTTAGATTAGTTTTGTGTGTGTAGGTGAGAGAGAGAGTGTGCATGTGTATGTGTGTGAAGAATGGTTGACAGTGAGTATGTTAAATTACTGGAACGGTCTTATTCCTGTTTCAGTTGAAAGAAAACTTTATATTAAACTTTATATCATAGACAAGAATTTGTTATTTATAAGTCTTTTTTTCAATGGGAGAAAGTGTAGATCACATAAAAAATAACATCACATTAAAAAAAAAAAAAGGAGTTAACTTAAATATCATATTAGATCCATACAATGCAAAGCTAGAAGCCAAAAGGGGAGAAAAGTACTTTTGCACTTTGTAAGATTTGGTTGAATCTTCACTTTTCTTTGTAAAAACACTTTTCATAGTGTTAAATGAGTCCCTCCTTCCTTTTACATTGTTTTATCCAAAACTTGCTCAGTGGTTAGTTTTCATAGCAGGTAGTAAAGATAAAAGGCCTAAATTACAACTGAGTTCTTTATTTAAATGAAAACATGCCAGCACTACAGATTTTTAAATATCAAATTATTTTACCCTATTATTTTGCTTATAATTAAATTATGGTAATTATCAGCATTATAGTATATCTTTGTTTAACATCCAGCCTAGCTACACTAGAATATATGCCAATGATTTAACTCTCATTTGCAATTTATGTATGAGCAGATTGATATATTTTAAACACTTTTGTGCCCTCTTTCTTGTATAATTTATGCATAAACATCACATCTTCTTAACAATTTTGTGTTTTGCTAGCGGCTGAGCAATTAAAATCACTGAATACTGGTGTTTTAACATGGGTTCAAACCAGGCAAACAGGCTGGCTGCATGGTTGTTTTTTATATTTTTTTCCCATATTCAACTGGAATATGAGCCAGTTTCCCTCCATGAAGACATTCCTTCTGTTAGGCAGATAGCCCTCATGTGTTCTGCCAAATTCAAATAAATGAATGTAACCTTTAACATTTTTGTATCGACGTAGTGTAAATACACATATTTCCTTTTTTGTTTTTGGCCATCTCTCTTTTAGCTTCATTAGTAATAAAGTTGCAAAATGTTGAGCGCTTTCTAATTAGCTGTACTGCCACGAAAAGTATCAGCTCATTGTTGACTATGTGAATTTTCAAAAAATGCTCATTTCTTTACCTTCGGTTAATGTTGTGTAAGTGCTTCCTGTCCATTAATAATTATAAAAAGAAGTATTTTTTGCTTGCATATGCATATATTGGAAAGGCAGTTCTACTTAATGTTGAAACCGTGGAGTACGATAATCAGAAAACACCAAAAAGTGCTGCTCTTATTAAATTATTATTAAATAGCAATTCTATTATTTAATTTTAATCTTCTTTTGGGCAGGATTAATGGGCTGTCAAGTTATTATACTGTTATCGATTTTCAACCGGTGAAAATAAGAGAAAAATAGGTGGTACGCAAATAAGCAAAATGTTTTTAACTATTAATTTCAAAAATCTCGTGAAGAAAAAGAACAACTGATAGAAATATCATTTCATTGAACTATAACTGAAGATTTCTTGTTGACATTGGGCTGAACCGAAAAAAAGGAATTTAAAGGCATTTCAAATAAAGCTATTAAATTTTTATTGCCATTTTGTACAAACTTATTTGTGTGACCTATATTTACCAATTTTCTTCCATGTTATATTTGAAAAATAAAGACAGATTAAAATCAAAAGTGGATCCTAATTTACAGTTAAAACTAAGTGAAATTAGACTAGCCATAAACAAATTCATCTCTCTTAAACAGGCTGAAATTCCACAGCAAATTTTAGAATAAAAATATTATAACTTAAATTTTGAGAATTAAAATAGTAACCAATTTTTAATCTAATATTTTTTATGTGTGCATATTTAATACAAATAGCCAATAGGTTGTGCAAATCACAATATATATTTAGTATTTCTATTTAGAAACTAAAAAATAATCATTGTAAAGTGTAGTCTTGGTACTAAGGATTTTCAGTTTTTGTTTAAGTGGTACGTGTTAGTCAAACGGTTGAGAAAAGCTAGTATAACTCATTCATTTTTATAAGCAGAACAATTATTACCTATGTTGCCAGTATGCATTTTACATAAATACATTTGCAGTATTACTTTTATGATTCAAAAATTTAGTAATGCATTTTTTTCTATATCCCCTCTGTCATTCATAGACTGTTTTATTTTGTTATAAATATTTAAAATATAATCCAAAGTAAGAAACTTGCAAAATGATATTTTTTATATCAATGAAATTTGATAAATTTAATTTTAACATAAAGTGACATTTTTACTGCCTAATAACTGTTTTTAAAATGCAAATATTAACCACTTGCACTAAAAAGACGTGCCACGCATGTCCAGATGCTTTTGTCTCAAAGCCGCGAGTGACGTGAACACCATGTCGATAGGCTTTATCGCAAAAATGAAAATAATGTGGTGCACACGTCGCCTAACAACGAGATTGTTTATTTCTCAAGTTACTGCTCTGGATTGCACTCGCAGACGCGGAGCAGCGTAAATGAGACACTTTGCCGCTTGTTATATTGTAGAGCATGGCACGGCAACCGTGAAGTTTAGTCGTAGCGCAAATGGTTAATACTAATGTTTTAAATAAGTTTTATTAAAATAAAAAATATTATGAAGCATCATATGATTAAAATTTTTATCCTTTACAGTATGTGTTATCTCCAGTCAAACCCACACAGAAACTGGCATATGCACCAATTACGTATTCAAGATCGCCAAGAAGAATTGCTCCAGCTACAAATGCTGCTGTATCTACTGTAAATTCTGGTGCAAAAGTAGCTGCTGTTATGTGTCCAACAACAGTTACGTCAGGAATTTCTGGTGTTAAAATGTCTGTCCCTCAATCACCTACTAAGGTTATTCTTAAACCGGTCCCTCAGGTGAGTTTCTTATATTACTGTAATTTTTTTTTATCTTTGAAAATTTTGTTTCAGTTTAAATATTTATCCCCAGGGTGCTGTTGAAGCTCTCTTTTGTGTCTGTATCACATTTCAAATTGTAGTCACCAAATGTTATCACCAATGCTCCCTCAAATTTCTGAGTACCGATATACAGCTTTTTTTTTATTGCAAGAATTGTTTGTGCAGTTTTTATTTTTTGCTCTTGCTTTTATATTTAAATTAATTCTAATTTAATAACAATTACTTTTTTCAGAAACGCATATATTTTAAAAGAGTATTTATTCATTATAAAAAGCCCACCAGCAGCCGAGCGGTAAAGTCACTGAACACTGGTAGTTCGGTCCGAGGTTCGAATCCCGCAAATGGGCTGGCTGCATGGGCGTTTTCGTGGATTTCCCCATGTGTCCCCAGTTTCCTTTAGAAAGTCCTCCACGAAGGCATCCCTCCGCTTAGGCAGATAGCCCTCGAGGCTTTGCCATAATCACACACTATTCATTATAAAAAGTAATAAATTGTTATATATGTAAACATAGCAACTTTATTTACTAGTATATATATATAGCTCTAATAGTAATATCGTATACGCCCATGCAATGTCTGCACTTTTTAACTAAAATTACATCACTAGAATGCAGGTGTGGACATTACACAGATCATTCAAATGTCATGCTTTTTCTCGGGAGTAATTTTGGGTGCAAATTTCATTGCAAACAGCCAAGTTAAGTTCTAAATGGAAGAAAATGGCATAAGTAATAAAAGTATCAAATTTAAAGTTGTCTAATAGCTGCCTAAAATTTACAAACTCACTTTTTCCCTTTCACATATATAATATAAATTACCCTGCTTACGTTATCAATACTACCTCTATATTGTCACACAGGAACACAATATAGAGGCACAAATTAACCAACACTTGCAATTTTAATCTTTACTTTTTCACAAATTAAATAAGCGTTGGTTCTTTTAATATCTTGCACACATTATTAAAAAAAAAAATGTTCTGATGCACTGTATGAAAATCCATTTCGTTTCATCATTTGCCGCAATCAGCCTTGACTCCCCTTGAATTGCGATGTAAGAATGTCTTCTCATGCCACAGCAAGTGCTCTTATTTGGCACATTTCTCGTGTTACTTCATACCTTTGAGTATACTTATCACGAACATACGCAACTACTTTTTTCCTAAGTTTAGAAACTTGCATATCGAACCACGAAACACACGTCTTGTTTAGTTCTTTGCCGCCAGTTGATCATGCTGTTTGCTCCAATTTACACACTTTTCGTCCACCTTATACAGTCAAAAGTCTTTAATCCGGACTCGTCGGGACTTCGGCGATTCCGGATTATCGATTTTTCCGGCTTATAGATAATTAGTTTAAATCTGGTAAGATGGCATGCAGAAATTATAAAATTTAAAATATGAAACCGTAATTTATAAAATAATGAGCAATTATGATCTAAAGGGTATCAAAATTTACAAAAAAAGAAGCTTAATATTTATTTGTTTACTTTATTAAACATTTCTTTCAGCGTGCGCATGCATAAAGCATACCTTACGCATAGCCGAAATTAGAAAATTGCAACCAGAAAACTATTTGATTTGTATTCGTGATATTTATAATGATGAGGAATTTGATTTAAATCATATCAAAGACGGAGTACATCGAGATTAAATACTACATTTAGTAAGGAATTATAAGCCGAATAAAATAAAAACATCTGCCCTAAAGATAACGATAGTGCTGACAAATCAACTTCCAGTTTATTGCGCGCCGCGCCGGCCCCCCCCCCCCCCCACGCAGAGCAGCGTGAAATTGATAAACAGATTTCTGAACCGTTAGATAAAAAAAGGATATGCCTTTATCCATTTTTTATAGGAATTCGTTTTTTGTTTGATGGACATCGAAGCATACTTTTGTTTTCTAGATCCTTTGGGAGCTCCAGCATCGGAAATTCTATTTGACATAATCGAAAGTTCAAGCTTATTTTTATAAAATTGCTCTTACAGTCTGCAAAAAATAATAAGCCGGATCCAATTCGAAGATTAAGGAACAACGCAATCATCAACATTAACTGAAATAGATCATTTTAGCTTATACCGTCCGTTTTACATTAAACGCGCACACGAAAAAGTATTCTGTGCTTGTGCAGACACATATGCGCAGTCGTAAATGTCTTGCGCGCACGCGTAAAACGCCTATGGGCATGCGTCAATGCGGCGCATGCGCAGAAAGATTTTAGCTTTGAGGTCTGGATTATAGATCATTCCGGATTATGGGTGTCCGAATTAACGACTTTTGACTGTATACTCTTGCTGCTGCTCTTTTTTCCATTTTCCTGCACAAATTCTACAACTTTCAGTTTAAAAGCCGCTGTATACCTGCTGTATTTTCACATTTCAAGCGCGCTACTTGCTAACTACACGAATTCCAAATGATATTATGAATGAAAGAGAAAGCTTGAAATATGCGAATGCTCCCAGGAGAAAGGAGGGGAAAGTAATTTCATTACAAAACACTATTTTCTGGAAGCTAGTGTGGTGAACACCTGTTTGGAACTGCCCTCATTTATTTTCACTTCTGCCGAGTGAATTTCTAGTTCCGATGTTATGACTGTAAATAATAGTTTGCTTCAGAATGCAAAGAAAGTTTCTGCTTTCCATCCTGGTGCAAACCAAACACACAATAAATGCATATTCTTTCTTTAAAGATATTTATTGACTAACGTTATTGACAAAAGGGAAAAAGGCAATGTTAAAAAAACTAAATTTTAAAGTAAGAAATTCTTTAGTTTTTGATGTGCAGACATTGTGCGGATCACTTTTTTTACATAAATTTTATCTGTAAAGTTGGGGTACATGAGCGTATGCAGTAATGTTCAGATTTTTAAAAAAATGCTATGTTTATATAAGTATATATTAAATCTTTTCTCTTCTGTCTTTAAAATGTAACGATTCAGCATATGCACGATCCAAATTTATACTGTGTTTTCACTATTTAAATGCAATTTTATTCGCATTAACGTGTCTAAGTGATGATGTTTCAAACAATTTCTGTATTTTATTGAGGGGGGTGGTGGAAAGCACAAAACTGCGTGCAAACACACAACACTGTATCAGGAATTCTAAGCATATGCGGCTGTTAATAATTTTGTGATTTTGCTGTTGAATTTTATATATCGTAAGTGCGAAGAAAGCAGTGTTTAGCAGTAAAGCTTAAAAGACAAAAAAAGAAAAGTTGTGTTAGCAGGAGTGAGTCCAAGAGTAGATCAGTAAACTGCAAGCTTAGCTACAGCATAAAAAAACCTTAACAAACTCTGTGGTGCAACATTAAAGTTTGAATATTTTCAGATTTTCTCCCTGACCCTCTTAATTGTCTTTGTTATATCTTTTTCTGTGTTTTCGATTTTTCACTTTGTATAATTTAATTATCGTGACTAACTTCCCATCTTTTAATTCATTTTTGTATATACAGGGAGCAGAAATGTTATAGTGTACAGTGCAGTTATTTGAAAACAGGTGGCAAATAAAATCATTATATGAGTCTTGTATATCTATTATTTGACTTATTTAGTTCTACGCATTGTTACAGTTGTTTTAGTTACTGTCTTTTCTCTGTTATTCTCTAAAGTGGGGGCCTTCAACCAATGGTCTGCGTGCCACGAGTGGCCTACTGAAGGTATTTTAGTGGCCCCACATTTGAAATTGAAAAGTTTTGATTTCAAGAAAAATTGCCTTGTCAGCTTTTTGTCGTAAAAAAAAAATCATTTTCTCTTATTCTTGATGTTTAAAACATTTTATTGACATGCCTGATATTATTTGAGATAAAATTTTCTAAAAATGACGAGTTTTTCAAACATCTCGCTTTATCTTATGTAATATTAAAAATTTGACTATGCATAAAATCTGAATTCCATAAAAAGGGGAGATTCTTATCTTTGTTGTAAAAGTGGTTAATTTCATTCGGTCTAAAGGACTTAAACACAGACAATTTCGACAGTTCTCGAGTGATTTGGAAGCTGAATATTTTGATGTTGTGTATAACGTGGAGGTATGTTGTTGAGCCGAGGAAAGATGCTTCAGCATGTGTTTTCTTTGAAGAGTGAAATTGAACACTTTATTGAATCTAAAGAGAAATCTATTCGTGAGTTCAGTGATGAAAAATTGTAGAGAAACTTTGCATTTATTGTCGATATTACAGGTCATTTCAACTACTGCTTACTAAAAAAACATCTACTTGTTTCATAATCTTTATTACTTTGTGAAAGCTTTTGAGACAAAATTAATCCTGTGGAAAAGTAATTTGCTAAATACAAATTCCACTCACTTTCAAAAATTGTTGGAGGGTGTGAAGAACTCTACAATATGGAATTCAAATAATTTGTACAATGCATTTCAAAGTTGAAAGATGAATTCAAAAAGCAGATTTTCCGATTTTCGTGAAAATGAAATGCTCATGAGAATGTCACCATTTTCAGTGGACGTCGGAAGTATTTCACCCAAACTTCAATAAGAATTGTAAAGAACGCTCCTGAACTCTCTACTAGAAAGACCTATGCTGCTCTCGACTAGAGAGAACTTTGTTAGCACTACGAGTACTATAATTCATTTTAATACCTATTTTAAAGAACTGTGAATGGCAACGACGTAACTGAGTAATGCGCATGTGCAAAGAGGAGAAGAGACGCCTGTCAGAGGGAGTTTTGGGAAGCTCCGCAGGCGAGCTGAGGTGTGGAGACTTTGTTCGTCGAGTGATGATGAATGCCATCTTCGTTAACGTCTCTGATCGTGTCACCAGCTCGGATATCTACTATAGTTTTCTAAATGTATTAATTAAATGTTGTATCTGTGTTATGTTGTGTGAATAAAAGTGATGCATCACCACTACCAGTGTTGATTCCGTTCCCACTGAAGCATCCACGACGTCACAGACGAAAGAAATAAAAATTGGAGGTTCCACCGAGATCTGTGTGACAAGAGACCAGGTATGTGTTCTCCACAATATTCATTTCCAGGCCTGAAGTGTATAATAATGTAGTTATTTATTACTTATTCGGAAAATCAATTTCCAAAGCAGAAGTAGCACGTCAGTGCATATGAGTTTAAGCAATATGTTTGGTTTATAGTATATCTAGCAAGATATTTTTCTTTTGTGGTATATTCGGGAAAACATTTTCGCATTAACACGTAGCACATCAGTACAATTTATAGCACGTCAGTGCATAAGAGTTTTTTTTTTAAACAATCAAAGTGTTGCATTTATATATCTAACGAGATATTTTTCTTTTGTATGATAATGGCAAAAATCCATTCCCGTAAATAAACAGCACATCGGTGTATTTATGTTTAACGTTTCGTTATAAATTGGTGTGATAGAATCAGAACTGTTTATTTTGTGTATATGTGAAAGCACATCAGTGCAATATTGCAATTTTCATTTCTAAGTCATTAGAAGAAAATTTATGTTAAGTTGTTGAAGATATTAAAAACTTGTTACTTTGGTTTTCTCATGAAAGCACACCAGGGCTGTATTTTAATATATGATGTTTTTTCTGATGAGTAGAATGTTAAATTTTATCATTTCATTGTATAAAAATTTAAGCTTTGAGCAGTAAAGAAATGTTCTAATAGTGTTCTGATTTAAACCTGCGCCTATCGAATTTACGTAGTAATTGCTTTGGCCATGTGGTTGCCAACGGAAGTAGCTGTCATGGAAAACGATAGTTAATTAAAGGTGTTTATATTTATTGGCGCCACTCTGGTTTTTTTCTGTCTGGCTGTACTAAATGAAAAGAATTTGTTATTATTTTTTTATACGAAATATTCAGTAAGGATGTTTATTCGCTTTATGTTTGAATGGAAATAAATTCAAAATGATTAATGCGTTTATTAACCTTTTATTTTTATGTGCCTAATTTTGTAAGAAAGAAGAAAAGTTAGTGTTTTTATATCTCTGATATATTTTTATGTGTATTATTTATGAACAACTATTTGAGTTCTTATTTGTTTTGAAAAATTATTTTTGTGAAAATGGCATTTTTGGGGAAAGCTAAGAAAAGGGATCTATTCCTTGTCGCTTCAGAACTTGGGGAAATAGCTTTAGAAGATATGAAAGTGATAGATTTAAAACATTTAATAACAAATAGTAAAAATTATGAGGAAGAATTTGTTAAAAATTTGTTAGAAAATATTATGACTGATAGGATAGAAAAGGAAAACTGAGAGAAGCAAACAAGAGCAAAAGAACTATAGTTAGAACAGGAAGCTAGGGAGAGGAAATTTCAGATAATACAACAAAATAAAGAAATTGAAAAGCAACAGTTAGAACTAGAATGCCTTAAAGCAAGACAGAACACTGAATCTGCTAAACCTGCAGGTGAAACGGTATTTAATCAGAATTTTCAGAAACTTATGCCCAAGTTTAATTTAAAAACTGATGATATTAGTTTATTCTTAGAACTTTTTGAAAGGCAAGCTAAAGTTTTAAAATTGCCCAAGGATCAATGGGTGTCATATCCCATTGGTGTTCTTCCGGTTGAGGTAAATAATATAATTGCTAGGGAGCCTGAAGAACAGGCTAGAGATTACCAACATATTAAAGAATTACTACTTAAAAGATTTAAGTTAAGTGCGGAGAAGTTTCGGCAACTTCTTGTTAAGCCTCAGAAAAATCCGGATTCTACGTGGTACGATTTTTATCACGAAATTAAGACATTTTTAGATGGGTTGCTCAAGGGATTAAAAATCGAAACATTTGAGCAACTCAAGGATTTAATGTTGGTAGATCAGATTAAAAGACGCACGCCTAATGAGTTTAAGGAACATTTTATAGATGAATGGGCCACGATCACTTCATCAAAACATTTGGTGGGTAAAATAGAGGAATTTGAAGATGCGAAAAAGACGATGGTTGGGAAAACGAAATTGGGTGAACTGAAAACGAAAACATCGGGTAGACAAATGGGTGTTTTTCAGTCCACTGGTAACGTTTTCAAAAATAGAAAAAACCCTCAAGGCACACAATTTAAAAAAGATGATGATGCACGCAATGTTGGGAAAAGGTTGGACTCGAACTTTGATAGGAGAAAAAGACTCCAGTGCTATGGATGTGGATCTTTTGACCATTTACGTCCTCAGTGCCCCAAACTCAAAAGGCAGATTTGTATCGGATAAGCGGGAGATCAGAAAAGAATCTGTTAGATCCCTATACGTTAAATGGAAGAGTGAATAGTTTTGAAGTACTTATTCTAAGAGATACAGGAGCAACGGTAGATATTATTTGTCAGAAATATGTAGACAGAGATAGAATGAAGGGAGAACGTGTGTGGGTTCGACATTTGTTGGGTGATCATATGACTTGTTTACCTGTTGCTGAAGTAGATATTGAATGCGATTTGGGTACAGTAACCACCAAAGCAGCTGTTATAGGAGACCACTTAGACCAAGGACAATATATATTAGGCAACCAGACAGCAGCTCTTCTCAGAGGAACTGAGAAAAATTATTCGTCGTATGTCGGGAATGTTAATGCGGTCGTTACTCGATATCAAGCACGACAATTTAAGGAAGCGGAAAATTTAAGTGAGACGAATCAAAGTTCTGAGCAGAATGAGTTAGAACTGGAAGAGGAGGACGATGCTCATGAGAAGTCTGAAAACAGAGAGATATTGCCTCCTGTCGACCTTTGTGTCCCCATAAGTCCTGCTATTCAAATAGACTCAAGTACTTTTATTGATGAACAACAAAAAAGTAAAGAACTTGCGCCTTTATTAGAACTAGTAAAAAGCGGAAGTAAAACAAGTTATGGGATTAAAAATGGGGTTTTAGTAAAAAAGAAGGTAAATAAGTTAGGAGGAGAAGAACATTTAATTGTTGTTCCAGAAAACCTCAGAGAGCAAATTAAAGCAATTTGTCATGAAGGACCTTCAGATCACTTAGGAGTTCTGAAAACAAAAGACCGGTTACTAAGACATTTTTTCTGGCCAAATTGTTATAAAGACATTGAGGAATTCGTTAAAACATGCAACTCTGTCAACGTGTAGGAAAAGCAAGTGACAAAAAGAAAGCACCGTTGGTAATGGTACCTGTGATATCTGAAGTCTTTAGAAGGTTAATGCAGATGCTTGCGGACCTATGCCTACATCTACTGAAGGTAATAAATATCTTATTACAGTTATGTGCTTAGCATCTAAATATCCTGATGCCGTCCCGGTACCGGATATAATGTGAAAATCTGTTGTAAGTGCACTCTTGCAGGTATTTAGTCGGATGGGCTTTCCAAGGGAGGTTCAAACTGATCAAGGGAAATCTTTTATGAGTCGCTTAACCGTTGAATTTTTGAAGAGGTTTGGTATAAAAATTTCCAGAAGTTCGGTTTACCACCCCCAGAGCAATCCTGTGGAACGGTTATATAGGTCAATAAAAAGGGTCTTAAAGGTATTATGTATTGAAGCTGCCCCAAATTGGGAAGTACAAGTACCTACCGCTCTCTTTGCTCTGCGAACAGTAACGCATGATAGTACAGGATTTAGTCCAGCTGAATTAGTGTACGGGACCAACCTCAGAACACCTGTCGCATTATTGTATGAGAAATGGTTAGATCCTCAGGAAAAAGAAGATACCGTAATAGAATATGTTTTCGAATTAATCAATAGGCTAAAGAAAAGTAAAGAATTAGCTACAGAGAAAATGGAAGAGGTGAGGGACAAAAGGAAGAAATGGTATGACAAAAATGCCGTGAAAAGGGAATTCCAGCCAAGAGATTCCATATTAGTATTAGCAGTGAATCAACCACATAAACTCGCTCCTCAGTGGAAAGGACCGGGAAAAATAGAGAAAAGATTATCAGAAACAAACTATGTGGTTAGTTTTGAAGGGAATCAGGAAGGGAATAAAGTGTATCACATCAATATGTTAAAACCTTATCATAAGAGACCTGAATTTTTGAATATGGTGCTCCTTGACAACGAGGAGATAGTTGAACCCTCGGAATTAGAGGAGGATTTTCCTTATATGTTAACCGACCACAATGTGTTTGATTTTAATGAAATAATAGCAAAAGATAATCTTAAAGAAAGACTTAGTGATGAACAAATCCTGCAGTTGGGAAAGTTGTTGGTAAAGTTTTCTGCTATATTTTCGAATATTCCAGGGAAAACAAATTTAGTCTAACATGATATCGAACTAATCAGTGGCAAACGCATACAGCACAAGCCTTATAGAATGACAAATCGAGAGAATGAAATTCTTAAAGTCGAGATTGAAAAAATGTTAAAATACAAGATTATTGAACCAGGACCCTCTGAGTATGCTTCACCCATGATCCTTGTTGAAGCACCAGGTAGGGATCCTAGGCCATGTATTGATTACAGAAAGTTAAACGAAATAACGCGTACTGAGTACTACCCAATCCCCAATATAGAGCAACGTGTTGAAACTGTTGCAGCAGCCAAATTTATCACCTTGATAGACTTAACTAAAGGTTATTGGCAAATTCCGCTGACCCCTAGAGCGCAGAAAATTGCTGCATTTGCTACAAATTTTGGTGTATATAGGCCTTTGCGCATGCCATTTGGGCTTAAAAATGCGCCTTATTATTTTAGTAAAATGATGAGCGAAATATTGTGCAGATGTGAGAAATATGCTACCCCTTATTTAAATGATATTGCTATTTTTTCTGAAACGTGGGAGGACCATTTACAAAATTTACATGAAATTTTAGAAAGAATAAGAAAAGCCAATTTAACTATTAAACCCTCTAAGTGCAAGTTTGCACAAGAAGAAGTGCAATATCTCGGTCACATAGTAGGTCGAGGAAAACGTTCTCCAGCAGAACTAAAAATCGAAGCGGTTCAAAATTTTCCTGTTCCCACAACTAAAACTGAGATTAGAGCTTTTTTAGAGTTAGCTGGATACTACAGACAATATATACCTATGTTTTCTGCTATAGCCACACCTTTGACAGATTTGCTAAAAGGGAATAACAAAAAGGGTAAAATTGTTTGGAATGATGAATGTAATGAATCATTCAAATCGTTAAAAGAAAAGCTGTCTAGTAGGCCTGTGCTACATGCACCCGATTTTTCTAAACCATTTATACTACAGGCAGACACATCAGATCAAGGATATGCTGTTGTTTTAGTCCAGAAGGATGATAAAGGAAAAGAACATCCCATATTGTATCTCAGTAAAATATTTACTGATAGTGAGCGGAAGTATTCCACCACTGAAAAAGAGTGTGTCGCAATTCTGTATGGAATAAAAAAATTGAAAGGGTATATAGATGGGCAGACTAAATTTTCCATTCAAACAGACCATAATCCCCTAGTATGGCTAAAAAATAATGCAGGTAGAAATGGTCGATTATTACGCTGGGCCTTAGCCTTACAATCTTATAATTTTACGATACATCATAAAAAGGGAAGTGACAACTTAAATGTAGACTGCTTAAGTAGAAACTCTGTACATGCCAGTTAAATAGACTAGTTATTTCTTTTAAGTTGTCTTGTTATTTCATTATGTATATTGTATTTTTTTTAAAAAAATTCATACTATATAGTAAATTGTTAGCTTTATTCTTAAAGACAAAAATTTTTGTTTTGGTTTTTCATATATTGTATGTGTATTTTTAAATGTGTTCTTTTTATGATGGCCTGGTAATGAGAGTGGAGAGCCTTTGTAAAAGTGTGGTTTAAAATTAACTGGTAAAATGTTGAACAATCATATTGAAACCAGAAACTGTGAACTTAAAAAAGAAAAAAAGAAAAAAAAAAAAAAAAAAGTTTTACTTCTCCTGTGTCCGGAGAAACAAAAACTGGAGGCTGAAAGTTTTACTTCCTCTGTGTCCGAGGAAAACAAAATCTGGAGGCGGAAGGAGTTAGTCTGTAAAGAACACTCCTGAACTTTCTGCTAGAAAGACCTATGATGTTCTCGAATAGAGAGAACTTCGTTAGCACTACGAGTACTATAATTCATTTTAATACCTATTTTAAAGAACTGTGAATGGCAACGACGTAACTGAGTAATGCGCATGTGCAAAGAGGAGAAGAGACTTCTGTGAGACGCCTGTCAGAGAGAGTTTTGGGAAGCTCCGCCAGCGAGCTGAGGTGTGGGGACTTTGTTCGTCGAGTGATGACGAGTGCCATCTTCATTAACGTCTCTGATCGTGTCACCAGCCCGGATATCTACTATAGTTTTCTAAATGTATTAATTAAATGTTGTATCTGTGTTATGTTGTGTGAATTAAAGTGATGCATCACCACTACCAGTGTTGATTCCGTTCCCACTGAAGCATCCACGACGTCACAGAATTGATAGATTTATAGTGTAACTGCAGTAACATGCAAGTTTCTTGAAAATCCAGCATTAATTGATTTTTATTCCAAGTACGGTGACCAAAGAAAAGTATCCAAGAATTTGATAACATGCACTCTTCATGTTTTCTCTAACTTTAGCAGTACCTACATATGTCAACAACGTTTTAATCAAATGAAAATCCTAAAATCAAAAACAAGAACACGATTTGACAGACAGACATTTGAAGGAAACTTTACGAATTGCAACAACACAGGTTAAACATGATATTGAAGCTTTAATCAAGCAAAAATATTGTCAAATTTCACATTAAAATTAAAGTAATTACAATCTCCCACTAGTAATGTAAGTTTTTTTATTCTAAATGCATTATGTAAAATCGTTCTGTACAATCATCTTTATATTTTTTTCATAGTTAAAAATGTTGCAAAAGATTTTATTTCGATTTCCATTTGACTTTTGGGAACCAGTATATATTTACAAATATGTAACACTGTCTCTTTGCTTAAAATCAGTTGTAATCTTGCAAAACAAACCTCCCCTTTTTCATACAAATTTTTTTACTGCACTACTTTTTGACAGACATGTGGCCCGCGGATCTTTGTGAATTTATTGATGTGGAATTTATTGATGTGGCTCTCAAGCGAGAAAGGTTGAAGATCCCTACTCTAAAGTAATATTTGAAAATCATTGATAATGAATTTGTGTGATTTTAATTTAAATAATATTTTTTATTTATGCAGACTGTTTTGAAACCGTTAATTAGTGGAAGCAATACAAACTCAATATCTGGCACTTTCACAAGTGTTGCTAGTTCAGCTGTTACACCTATACAGCAAACTACTGTACCTGTATCTTCTGGACCTGCACCTCAAACAGCTTTGCAAGTTCCAGGAAGTAAATTTCACTATGTGAGACTTGTGAGTGCACCTACGACTTCAACTACTACAACAATGGGTAAAGTACATGTTTTTTAAGCACACAAATCTTTAAGTTCAGAATTTTTTAAAATTTTACAATTCATTCTTTCATTTATGTATCATTGATAAGCAATGTTATTGTAGTGTTATTGCTATTTTATTGTAGTGTTGATTTTATTTATAACTAAGAATATGTATCAAGAAAATTAAAATAATCATATATTATCCAGTGTTAATTCACAGTGTAAATGCAGAAATTTTTTTTAATTGTAAAGATTCATCCAGAAAATTCTGTGGTTTTTTTGCAAAATGAAGCAGTACAAAAAACATAAAAAAATTCAAAAAATCACATAACCATCAATTTGTTGTATGATTTTTTTCCATCTCTTCAGCAGCTAAAAAATTCCTTTTTTAAAAACATCATTAGGTTTTTTCAAAAAAACGTTATAGAGATGGTATTTATCAGTCTCTAAAGAAATGAACTCCATGCCAATCAAAGAATTTTGATGTGTCCAGAAGAGATTAAAATCCAAAGATGCAAGGTCTAGTGAATATAGAGGGTGACACAAAACATCTCAGCTATATTCAGTAAGTTCTTGTCTGACATTTATCAAAATGTGAAGTCGAGCATTATCGTGAATGAAGATAACATCTCAACAATTAGGCAGTTCTGGGGGCTTTGCTTCAATTTCTGCTTTTAAAACTGCCATTTGAAAACAGTATCTTTCCAAGTTTATAATCTGATTTAGTGACAGCAACTCCTAATATAAAATTTATTTATAGTCTGACCATATGAAAGCCCCTCTTGATGGTACTAAATGGGATTCTACTAACCGAGTTTTTTTCTTGTAACATTATTGCACCACTTCTCTACTCCAGTAATGACCCGTTAGAAAAGAAGCTTTATTTCTTTTCAACAAATAATACATGGCGAACCTCAAGTAAGCATATATGCTGTTTTAAGATATGGGGTACCCATACATCGAAGCAGTTTACGTACCATATTTTCTACAAATGGTGATGTACCATACTTTTTAAGCATGTAGTCTGTCTAATAGTTCCTCAACTGCATTGTGGTGGTGTTTCAGCAATAGTGTCTTTTAATAGTCCTTGCTTACATAGGGTAGACAACTGTCCTAAAACTATTCAGAGCTGGCATTATTTTCAATGCTGAAATTTTCAAGCTTAAATTTCTGAACCACCTTTAAGCTATGTCACCAGGACCAGCACTTTTGTTCATGTATAGCACAAATTTTACAAGGAATCTGACTATCAGTTTGTTTTCCTTTTTAACCGTTTCTCGATGGCGCTCCTTTGTTTAAGACGCTCGTGCAGGACAAAGGGAATCGAAGGCAGTTTTGCATCGCTAAGCCTAATTTTATTTAAAAAAATCAGAAAAAAAAGTTTAACTTCTAGCATCATAATTTTTGGTATCATTTTAGATTATTACTTGAGCTCTTATATTTGTTAAAATTAGAATTTAATAACCTTTTTTCTTTATTTTACATGAAAATATATTAAAAATATTGCTTTTCTTGTAAAATAATTTTCAGGAGCTCTATTCAAATTATTCCAAAGTTTTAATTGATAGAATCATCAATAAAGTTTAAAATTAATAAAAAAATACAATAAAGACTATTTAACAGTAAGAAGTAACAGAATTTAAAATGAAGACTGAGTGTAGTAAGTCTCGAAGCATGGAGAAGTATCATTTTTTAACGCTTAGAAATATATCACATTCTAACTCTTCAGAAAATGAATCACCACTCTCATCTGTGTTAGTAAATGTTTCATTAACCATACGACTTTATTCTTGTTTTGAAAAATAGCGCCTTCACGCCATAATAGACTGGGGGCGAGGCTTTCCGAAATAAAAGGAGAAGAACCAAAATATGTCTGGGGGCAATGCAAAATGTAATAGAGCCCCCTAAAAGACCGTACATTTCAGAGGAAAAAATAGAATAAAAAAAGGAATTGGATATAAATCAGACACGCCACAATGTTTATACAGTCAAATACCAAAAATCCACCAACTCCTGAAATCCACGTTGTCTCTCGGAATATAAACATTCAGTTTATAGGTTCTGGAAACCGCAACATTGAGTGCGAAATATCAAAGAAAAAAATACTTACTGAATAATGACGTCATAATTACAGAATAATAATGAGTCATAACAGAAATACCAAATTATTGACATCATAATAAAAGTTTTTTTCACCGCTAATTTGCATTAGAGGATAACGGAATATAAACATTCAGTTTATAGGTTCTGGAAACCGCAACATTGAGTGTAAAATATCGAAGAAAAAAATACTTACTGAATAATGATGTTATAATTACCGAATAATAATGAGTCATAACAGAAATACCAAATTATTGACATCATAATAAAAGTTTTTTTCACCGCTAATTTGCATTAGAGGATTAAGTAATTGCAGTAGAGGATTAATTAGTAAGAAAGCAGACGATTCACTCAACTCTTCTTTCAAATTCACGATTCACGTTATACTTTCTGAGCTTTGTTATTTCACGAGATTATTTAGTGGTGCCTTTTATTATCCGGATATTTTGTGGATAAATTAAGAATATTTTAAATTTCAGCCCTTTTTAATACAATGACAGATAAGAAACGCACTCATGATTTTACTGCTTGGAACGTTGAAAAACGTAAACACGTTGCATTGACGGTAATACAAAAAGTGCAAATTCTGCAAAAGATGGAGACAGGTGCTACTCCTCAGTTTATAGCAGAATTGTTTGGAATTGCGATTCGATTGTGTATGATATACAGAAAAATAAAGAAAAGCTGTTGAAATTTATTAGCAACAGTGATTCTAACACCGGAATTCGAAACCGCAAATCTGTGCATGAGGCGAAATCAGCAAACCTCGATGCTGTGTATATATATTACAATGAATAATATAATCAATTTATATATGTAATAATAATTTAATGCATATAATAAGTTATTGCAATAATGTTTATAATAGTTTAATTAAATGTATCTAATACGCCTTATTTATTTTGCACTTTTACTCTGAATATTATGATTTATCTTTTCTGTCCTGAAATTCGTAAAATCACAAAACCGTGCAACCTCTGGTCCCAAGCTTTGCGGATTTCTGGAATTCTACTGTATTAGCATGCTGCGATTTAAAGAGTCCACCTCTGTTTATGCTTTCCCTTCCCCCCCACCACCACCACCTTCGCAACAGTTAATGAGTAAAATACGAAAATCAGGCAGAATCAGGGGCGTAGCTAGAGGGGGACATCTGTCCCCGGGTGCAGAATCCAAGGGGCGCCAAACTGATGTTACGACATTTTAGAATTAAATGTTTTCCACCCTTGGCAAGCAGTAGGGCGCACGAAATCTTCAGTTGTCCCTGGGTGCTGAAAACCCTAGCTACGACTCTGGGCAGAATATATCAGACTCAAGGTCAGGAACCTAAACTGTGTTCATTTCAAAAGTAATGGACATAGGATGCCATCTAGTGGTCTTCAGAAAAACGTTCCAGCTTAAAATGCGTATATGCATCACCCGTCCTCTGAATGCAATCTCTAGTGATGCATGGATAGGACGCCCGGCTGTAAGAGATGATCTTAAGGAATGCGTATCTGTCCTGAAAGGGTTAAAGCAGAAGAGCATTATATAACAGAAATGAACTTCTTAGTTCTCCATTCTTAGCACTTCATTGAAACAAAAATGATGCTTCAATACATGCCAGAATTGCACAGTGTGAGCAGAAAATACTGTATTGTTGTGTGCGTACGGGTTCATAATAGATTGAATGCAGAAGTCCGATTAAATAAAGTTAATAAAATTTATTCTTTTCACAAGAAATATAACAAAGCTGGAATTTGCCTCAGAGATATTCATACAGTATCACACAATGTAATCAGTAGTTATGCTTTAAACTATTCAAACCTTAAATAGAACATAATCCACAGCGCAGAGATAGCTAATCTCATCAACAAAAAATTACAGCTGCTAAGTAAAGCAACTGAGATGAAATGTTCCGTCTCTGGCTTTTTTTATAGATTTTTAAATCGGCTGCGTGAGATAGTTCTAACAATTTCTGGAAAGCAAAAAGAGTAGAACTACTGTTACAGCTAACGTAGTAGTCAGTTACATTTATTCAAATTAAATATCAATTACAGATATAAACTTTTATTCAATGTTAAATGCTTTTGTTGTTTTACTTTTTCACTGTAGCTTTCTCTTAAAATTTGTCCTGCGCTGCATTGCACGAGGAAATAAGACAATTTTAATTATAATTCTGCTAACAAAAATCTAACTAAATTCAGAATTTATAACAATAGTTAAGCACTAGCTTTGATCAGGGTCACTCCCTATAATCGGCAATAAAATAATTAGAAGAAAATGCACTTGGATTTGAAAAACTGCGGAACTTTCTAGTTAACCCATTATTTTATCTTAATTTTTGGACTGACTTGTAAATTTCAGTTTTTTCAGCATGTCAGTCACTTGTTAAGTACATTTTTATGAATCCTTTGAGGGAAGGTGATGTTAAGCAAAATAACACTTTCTGATTTTTTGCTCAATATCTGGTATTTGTTTGATGCACAATAGTGTTTAAAATTAACTATTATTCCTTATTATTAAATGGAAATTGAATACAATGCAGTCTTTGTATGGTTTTTGTTATGGAGAGGTATATGTTTAGTGAATTATTTTCCGGTATTGAATTTCTTATTTAAATACTAATTTTGCTTTTTGCAAACTTCAGACATCCTCTTTATGCAATTATCCTTAACACGGGTACTCTTTTGCCAGTTTTCATTAAACTGTTCTCAGATGCATGTTTCATTGTTTGATAAAGACATTTTCATACTTTTGGTCTTTAAAGTTATAATCAGCAGAGTAAGGAATATGGAATTCTTCATCTGCTGGGAAACATTTTGAAACAAATCCAATTTTTTGGTAAGATTTATCAAAATTGATTAATATAAATTAAAATTTTGACAAGACTGACATTTGCAGTAGTAAAGAATAAGAAGAAATTCAAGCCATGGATTTTTAGCTCGCATATTAAATTAATCACAGACCATAATCCCCTCGCATTTATCATCAAAGTTGCAATACTGGGCATTAGCACTTCAAAGACAAGATATAATAGTTTTGCATTGCTCAGGAATTGACTTAACAGTGCTGATATTTTGCCTTGATTTTCTTTGAGAACTGATGTAGTGTAATCCGGACTAATTATACGTGTCACTACTGTGTTATTTACTGTGCATAACAAGGCTGCATACGAATTTAGTTTTTTTTTCTTTTCTTAAAGAAATGATTCAAGTGTCGGATAAATACAAGGGCTAGGACATTCTTTTGTTCGACTTCACGTTGACGCGAGCCTCATGGCAGGGCTTAACTGGAAGTAATCTGACGTGTCTGTGTTGCACCTGCTCTGATTTCGCGCTTTTAAAACTGTAGTTTCATTCAGTTGCAAGACGATTTTCTGGAGGTCGCATATCCCAAATTAATTTTAATCATACATATTTATTTTCTAATAATGCAAATATTAAAAATAATTTGTGTGTATATATATATAGGTTTAGTCAGTTTTCCTTTTAAATTCCTTTAAACTATCCTTTATGTAATATGGCAACGTGCCGTAACACTTATAGAAATACGAAAGGAAGAGATATTGTATTTCATGCTTTCCCAAAGGACAATTTACTTTTGAAGAAAGAATGGATACATAAATGTCGAAGACAAGATTCTATTAATGTGAAAAACGCGAGATTTTGCTGCGAACATTTTCTGTGCAGTGATTATGAAGATGACATGAGAAATCGCTTGCTTGGATTGCCGCAAAAGAAACTGTTGAAATGCGATACTGTGCCGAAAGTAAATTTATCATGTGCAGTAAACGAAATAACACCAAGAAATCGGAGACATTTCAAAAGAAAACTAATGCAGATTGCTTTTGAAAAACTACACGAATTGAGCCCAAAGAAAATTTATTTTGAGGCCGAGAACGAAATTGAAGCTGACAATAATAAATCAAATGTGAATGATTTTGAAATAAAACTCACAAGTGTCAATATCCTTGAATGCCCTAAGTGTAAAGATAAACAAGAATGTATTGATAATTTGAAGAACAAAATAACATCCTTAGAAAATTGTAATAAAATATTGAAAAATAGAGAAAAGGAAAATTTTAGATTGTTTGCTCAGCGACAAAGAAGGTGAGCGACATCTAGAAAGAAATTTGTATCGGACATTCAAAAATTAAAATCCCAAAGAGCAAAATTTAGGAAAAAACAGCACAGATAGGAAAATTTGGAAAAACGTCTAAAGCATATTTTTACAAAGATGCAGATTAATGCATTGTTAGAAAAAAGGGAAAAATCAGGTGGACTAGTAAAGATATTTCACGTTGCATTCTCATAAGAGCTCTGTCATCTAAAAGCTACGATTTTTGGAAAGAAAAAATAGGAATTCCTTTACCTAACACTAGAACATTAAAGAGATGGTGTGCTAAATTTCCATGTAGTCCAGGAATTCAGAGTGATGTTCTTGCTGTAATGAAGGAAAGATACAAATATTTGAATTTTGTAGAAAAAATATGCGTTCTCAGTTTCGACGAAATGCATATATAGATTCTAAACTCTGCTATGACTCTAAACTGGACTAAATTCACGGTCCTTTTCAAAAAATGCAGTTTGTTTTAATCAGAGGTCTCAATTCGCAGTGGAAACAACCAATATTTTTGGATTTTAACATTCCAATGAAGAAAGAACTTCTTTTTTTGCTCATAAGACATATTCAATCATCTGGAGTAGAAATGAAAGCAATAGTGTCTGATTTAGGAGGATCTAGTACTTTGTGGAAAGAGTTACAGATTTTGATTAATAGTTCTCAGTTTCCAAATACAGTATTGCAAACGAAAAAAATATTAGTTTTTGCAGATAATTAAGATTATCTGCAATATTATACCCATATTATTTTGCAGATAATATGGGTTTTTGCAGATTTGCGCACTGCCTCAAATTACTGAGAAACCACTTTTTAGATAAAGGATTTGTTTTAGAAGATGAAGCTGTTTTAAATGCTGATATTATTAAAGAGGTTTTAAATAGAGATTCAGGAGAAATTAAATTGTGTCACAAAATAAAACCAAATTATTTAATGGTCAAGAGAAACGAGAGACAAAAAGTCGCTCCAGCAAAAACATTATTTTCAAGAACTACCGCAAAAGGTATACTTCACCTCACAGGCAATCAAAAAGCATTTGACTTCTTTGAGTTAATCGACAATTTTTTCGATGTTATGAATAGTACCAAGCCATACCCTCCTTCAGATGAAATACTAAAAGCAGCATTTAGATTAAATGAACATCATGAAAAAAAAAAATCAAGTTTTGGAATTAATGAAGAAAGTCATTGGTGGATTAAGAGTTCAGTGAAAATCCAACATACTGCCTTTCCAAAAAGGAATAATAATTTCAATTCATTCCCTTTTTGGCTTGCACCAATTTGATTAAATACTATTGATGATTTGGATTTCATAGAGGAACCTTCTCCTATGGCTTGGGAATTAGAATTGAATTTCGCCAGACAATTTTCGCCCGCCAAAAAAGAAGCGTTAACATATGTTGCAGGTTATATTGCCTACCGTGTGCGAGACAAAAACCCATTATTGGGAACAGTATCTAAAAATAGTGCTGATGAACCAATATTTTAATTCAGAATGGATTAAATTATTGTCCTTAGGAGATTTGACTACACCTTCCCATTCATGGATAAATACAGTTTACGAGTTGTGCAGTTCATGGTACAGCTTACTTATAAAGTGAATCACGTAATTGGCTCTTTAATTAATGAACTGGAGAAACATTATCCTGAAGTTAACAGAGAAGCAATTTTTTTATTTTACAGAGTGCGAACTTTAATTAGAATATGTTTCTTAAATAGAAATGCATATGTTTTTTCCCAAAGAAAAGCAACCCCAGAGGGAAAAAAAAATTGATTGCTTCGAATGTGGCAGCCAATAAATAATATTTCAACAACTTGTAGTTGCATTGTGACTGTACAAATAAGCATATATAATATGTTTTGATTTGAAATATTTCTAGATGACATTTTAGAAGTTAATAGCGTAAAGCATATTTAAAATGAGAACTAATTTTTTAAGTTAAAGTTATTTTTATTGTACCCTGTGTTATTATTGATTCGATTTTGTGCTAGCTTAGCATTCTAGATAAAATATAATAACATTAAAGTAACTGGCATAAGAAGACCTGCCTCCTTGATCCCGACTTTTGAAAAATTAAATAATTTTTAGGTACTATGAGTAAAGTTGTATTGTCTAAATTAAGATAACAATCTTACATGTATTTATTTAAATGTAATATTGATATTAGCCTAAGTTACAAAATTATTTAAAAAAATACATGTTATTATATTGAATCAGGAAAAAAATATGCCAATGTAAAATTTACAACTAGGCTGAAACTCAAATTAGCAAAAATTTTGCCATATATAACCGTACATGTTTAAAATTATGACAATTTAAGGTTGTTTTTTGATTAATTTTAAATAGCTGTTATTATAGTTATCTTAAAAGCAGTAGTAGAGTTCTCTTAGTTAACATGCAGATAAAGAAATGATTAGAAATAAACAGGCATTTAAAGAAAAAAAAATCCCTGTAAATTAAAAAAAGAACTTTATGCTAAGAGTAGCGCATTTTATCTGTTATTTCAAAATTGAGTGAGTACTATTAAATTTTTTAATGCTCAGTGTAAAATGCATACTGCAGTAACATTGTCTCTTCTAAATTGTAGCTATCTTTCACACACAGCTCATTTCAAATGCTGGCTCTTCAAATTTGAAACGCTAATTTCTATGTTGTCAATTCCATCTCCGCGCTCAGTGTCATCATGGCTACGTCATCACTCCCCGCTGCTTGTTTCAGGGGGGAAAGCTCTAGTGTACCATATTTACTTGACTGCAAGATAATTTTTCTTTACTTTTGTTTATCATTGAATAAAGAGTCTGTCAGCTTAGAACCAGAACCATATACAGTGCTTGCCATTAAAATTGCAACACCATGAAGAAAAGCAAATACAAAAAAGTTATTTATTGCACATAAACAGTATGTCTTGAAGTCAAAATGATTAAATTTGTAAACACTTTGGAGGTTTACAGGGGAGCGAAATTAGTAGAAACAGCTGCCACACCTGGCAGCTAAAACGACCCTTACCCCATTAGGCTTGGAGTCAAACTGGGCTTGGATGACAGAAATGGGCAACTTATTCCTTGCTGTGTCAACTGTATTAGCTGGAGAGGGTGGCGGGCCAGTCTCTCAGCAACCCATGACCAGATGTTTTCAATGGGTGAAAGATCTGGAGACCGTGTAGGCCTGGGCTGCAATCGAATACTTTATGTATCTAGGGAGGTCAGAACACGACGTGCAGCATGTGGTCTTGTATTATCTTGTTGAAATATGACATTTGGGTGCCTCGAAGATAAGGCACAACCACTGGGCATAAGATGTCAGAAATGTACCCATCTGTGTTCAAATAACCATCGATCCGAACTAGAGATGTGTGTGTCGTATACCCAGTGACTGCCCAGACTGTCACATTAGGTTCAGAGCCCTATGCCCATATCGAATGCAAGCAGATGACGTATGGTCTCCTCGGAGCCTCCAGACATTTATACGGCCATGAGAATACTGCACCCAGAACTGGGACTGGTCTGAAAAGATGACTTTGTGCCACTCCTTTCTTCAGCTTTGTTGTTCGATGCACCAGATTTGCAGTCTCTCTCTATGCTTGCATTGTCAAGGGAAGCTGAAGTAATGATCGTAGTGCTGATGGTGCACGCTGCTGCAAACATTGACGCACCTTATTGAGCTGATATTGGGCATACTGCAAACATGCCCATTTCCTGACTAATGGTCCACGATGTGGTCGCACAGTTTTGAAGGGCTACCTCGCGATATGTCTGTGCTCTCTGACGTTAGTCCTGGGAGGGCGTTGAGATCCTTCATGCCATTCAGTATGGCCCTCAGCAATCCATTGATTACATATCTGCATGGCAGTAGTTAGATGTCGACCAATGCGTCCGGCTATATCACGGAACGATAATCTAAACTTTCGATAGGTGACAATCCTGCCTTTATCAAATTACGAAGCTTACTGGTAAGCATCTCCTCTTCTTATTCGAGACAGAACACAATATTCTGAGCAAATTCCAATCATACAATGCACTAATGATGCGAAATGCGAAATCCACTACACAACTTCTCTTTTATGCAGATGTCATATCTCCCTCCTGCATCATCTAAATGCACTGAAGTACTGATCATTTGAATATACCAACTTCTTCCTTTCATATGATTTTGACGTTCGTCAGATCATTCCTTTCTGGTATTGCAATTCTAATGGCCGTATTTGATATGATCTCCCCATTTTTGATTTCTAGGAGTAGGCAACAAACAGCATCAGTTTAGAATGAATAGGGTAATCGAATAGTGTGTAATAAAAAAGGTGGTAATTGCATCTACAGTCAACTTGTGATAAGTCTGAAAAGTCCAGTGAATGGTCTCAGAAAATAAAGGAAAGAAGAGTTACAACAAATTACCTCTACTGGCCTTCAAAGTAATCCCATTAGCTACAACACTTCTGACATTGGTCGTAAAGCTGTTGGAAACTGTCAGCAAACACATCTTGTGAAATCCCTCGGAGCGCGATGGTTACTTTGTTATTGGATATCCACAAAGTTTGCAAAGCGTAAAGCCTTTTAGAGCTAATTTAAGGCAAGGAAATAAAAAGAAAGTGTCTGCTGGAGATAAATCTGGAGATTAAGGAGAATGTTGACAAAGAGTCACCTTGCGTTGTAAGAGAAAGTTGAGCATACGTACCGTAGTGTACAAACAAGCATTGTCATGGAGGAAGTTCCACTGTCCACTCCAGTACAGTTCTGGCCATACCCGATGGATGCATTGCAACAGCTGTTTCAAAAGTCACAAATTTTAGTTGACACTCAAGTAGAAATTCGTGATAGATGAAACTCAAAACCCTCCAATAAGAAACATAATTGAAAGAGATGCAGTCCTTTTTTTATGAGAAACTGATTCACCTGCCCAACAATACTTTTTGGAGGGATTACGATATCAACACAGAGAGAAATCTCATAACTCAAAAGGGTTTATACAATACGCTTATTCTGTGGCCACTAACGTGAATGTCCACCTCAGTTCTCAACTTCTCTGTAGGCCTGTTTGCCCTTTGGAGTATGGAGGTATCTTGGTGTGTGTGAAGCTGAATATGCAGGTTAGAGAGTCATGTGAGCGAATAACAGGTTCATGCCATTGCTGTATCTACCATTGAAAACAAACACCTTAGAGACCATGGTTATATGTCTATACAGATGGATCAGTGTTTAATAATGAAGATGAAGTGGGAGCCCATGTGTTTGTGATCTTTTTTATGCACCAATAGGTGCTCATTCCACCATTACGATGGCAAAATCAAGGCTATTTATATTGCATTAAAGCAACTGATTACCCACCCTTTGTCATTCTGCAGAGCGGTTATTTTGTCAGATTACCTGTCTGCTCTTCAATCTCTTACAGATAGAGAATACACAAATAATACCCTGATACTGGAGTGCTGAGAGCTCTCAGTGTCAATCTCTGTTTCTTTCCAGTGGACCCCAGCTCACTGTGGGATTTCTGGGAACGAGGCTGCCGACTTTTTGGCCAAAAAGGGCGCAAGGGTCCTCCAGAGACCTTTAAAAAGTCTCTCATTTCATTCAGTCAAACTCCCAATAAAAAGAAGATATGCCTTCAGGTTAAATCAGAGTACTGTGTGATGCTGCTGATAAGCCATGGGCCTCATTGCTTGAAGACATACAGTTGATCTCAGATTTTCCTAGAAGTGCAGCTGTGGCACTTTTCCGCCTTACTACTGGCCATGACTGTTTGCACGCATACTTGTACTGTCTTGGGCATTGTGATTCTGCCTTATATCCTCTGTGGAGACAACATCAAATTTTTGATGGTACTGTTCTTGACTCATCCTGTGCACTTGTATTTTTAAACTGTAAAGCTAGATAATATTGGAAGACTGGAGATCTAATGGTACCATAACCAGTTTTCTGGCCATTTATAATAAAATAAAATAAATCTTTTATTAAATACATACTCAATATAACAATATCTCAAATATAACAATATTTTTCCCATTAGCCGTGTCAGATGCTCTGCCTAACATTTGAAAAATATAGTTTATCACATAATTTTTATTTTAAAAGAAACATGTTTAACACATTTCATCTCCAAATGCAGTATTTAGATTATGTAATCTTTCCCAGGAGAACTCTTTCAGCATATCAAGCTCATGTTTACAAGGTCAGCTTAACACAAGATTTTTTTTTTCTTTGTGGGAATATTTTCTGAAATGTGAGTGTCTTGTATGCAAGACGATTTTATGTGTTTGTTAGTATGGTAGTCTGAAAAATAAATTAAAAATATATTTTCTTCTGAAGTTAACTTTTTATAAATTAATTGTTTGATTGTTGTTTATTATTATTCATTTATTTAATTTAAAATTCAATTTTACTTGTTCTTGTGGAAATATAGGCATGAGTATTTTGTGTTATCCTGAATAAATAATTCAGAATATATAATTATAGAATATAAAAGGAATATATAATTATAGACTATAATAGAAATTTTTTATGATTTTGACCCTTTCTGTTACTGAAAAGTGTTTATATTTTTTGCTGAAATTAGTATTGTTTTTAGCAGTAAAAAAGGAATCTACTCTCATACCTGTTAGTAGTACAGCAGCCGTAGCTACAAATGTTGCTGTTACTACAGCAGCTATACATACTTCTGCATCACAGGTTCGTCCAACAGTGCCTATAGCTCCTGCTAAGTTGGTTAGTATAGCTTTTGTGTTATTTTAAAAAAAATGCAACTAGTATTTCCTACAATATAAATAAGCATCAGAATTTAACATTATTTCTTTAAGATAGTCATTTCCCTCAGATACCAAATTATCTGGGACAGTGAGCTTTCATCTTAGAAGGGTTTCTTTTCATGTTATACATTTAAATTTAAATCTTGAAAACAAACAATATTTTAAGTTTAATCAATTTAAAAGTAGCAAATTATGCTTTAATTGCATTAAAAGTTGTAAGCAATTGTAGGGATAAGTAGCAGATAGAGAAGTGAGTTTTTGTTATGGATCTTTAAATTTGCAAATATAATTAGACATTTTGTCTAAAGTGTATTTCCAGATTTTCAAAATTAGAATGTAACTTGAAAGATTATTAAAATTTTAAATATTCGAAATTACCTGCTGAAAGTTATTATTGGCTGAAAATTCATGTTGATTAACATCTTTCTGGGACTGGAGAAAAGTTCTTAACATTTCAAAGGTCTTCTGTTTTTCTTTTGGGATTATTTTAAATAGCATTATCTGCTTCTTCTTTTCCATATTCATATGAGACACATTTTTCATATTTTCTATGATTTCTGCATCTGTCAGCATTTTATGTATATTTGTGGTGGAATTATCCATAGCCAGTATGTCTTTGGGATGAAATATCTGTAATGTAAACTAAAAAGTATGTTCTTGATTGTCGTTTGCTGTTTGGGTTGTATTATTGCTATTTATCATTAATATCATTCGTACTGCATCCAGAGCATTGATAGTGTAAAAGTACTCCCTTATTAAGTGGCGTCTTCAAATTCTTGAACTAATTTATCTTTATATCCTAATTGATTTAAGTTATCTCTATATTTCAAAAGTAAGAGAAACTTCTGGTATCCAAGTTATCTTTTCTTTCTAAATGTTCTCAGTCTTAGCTTTCGAATAAAATGTGAAGGTAAGGGACACATCTGCTTGGCTTAGCTAAGTTAAATGGTAAAATATGCAGTTGACTTTATCAGGTTATTGTAAATTTGTCTTATGTTTGGGTTTTTAATATTTACTCACTTTTACAGTAAAATCTTACCTCACTGTGTATTCATGAATTGGCTTATACTTGATAATTTAAAGTACTTTATAGGAAAGTAAATTTGTAACATCAGAATTATGAGCAAAGCTTGTACAAATCACAGTGAAATTATTTTTTTTATGCTCGTTTCCTTGAATTTTTCAAACAAAATAAAACAAATCTTAACAAAAAGAGAGGAAAACTACTGATTGCTTATTATACAGAGTGGTTAAAATTAAAGTTCCACTGTGAAATGGTCATAAAAGGTAAACTATTGTTCCAAATGTTATCAAACTTGGTAATCGTGTAAAGGAGGTCATTGGAATTTATTTTCTGCGGGAAAAAATAAAAGTTCAAAACTCAACACCAGGGGGAAACGGTGCTATATGCAATATTGTTAAATGAAAATAAGACATGAAGACATTGATTTAAAACGTGTTTAATCATTTCTGAAACATATTACAAAGCATGTTCAATGTGCCATCCATCATTTTCTGAAAGCAAGTTAAATCGTATTACTGCATTCTCAACAGCAGTGCTTAGCATATCAAGAGGGATGTTACAGTCATATCATTGTATTGCATCTGTCAATTTCACCAAATTGTTTAGATTATTACCATAAACAGTGCTTTTGAAATAACCCCATACTCAAAAGTTGCAGGGGTTGAGGTCTGGTGACCAGGGTAGTCAAGACGTGTCGACCTATAATCTGTTCATTTGTGAAATATTGCCTATGTAAGTGTGTGGTACATGTATAGTGTGCTGTGTTTCCCCATCCTCCATACAAACCTTACTGTCTAAAATGCCACATCGCTGTAGTTCAGGTATCACGAAACATCTTAACATTGAGGCTAAGTGAGCTGCAGTCACAGTGCATGTAACAGGTCTAGCTGTCAGCTGCTCCTCAAAGAAAAATGGTCCAATTATTATTAAATTAACTGTCATACCACACCAAATGATGACTTTAGGAGAATGCAATGGAACTAGGTAGTTAACATGATGGATTTGTTTGGCCCAAATCTTGCAGTTATTGGTGTTGGCATCTCTATTTAAGTTAAAATGGGCATCATCTGTCCACAAAAAATGTTCCATAGCCAATGTTCATCCACTTCCATCCATGCAGGTAATTCCAAAGCAAAAGATATTCTTGCAGCAGGATTGATAAGTTCAAGTTTTGAACATGTTTGATTTTGTATGGGTAGAACTGCAGCACTTTACGGACAGTTTTGTACATTGTACTCCATGGTACGCTACGTACCACGCATGCTTCCGTTGTTTCTTCCTCCACTGCTAATGCAACAACCTTGGTTTCCTCAGAAGCAGGTTTCCTTGCTCTCCCAGGTGCAAGAGATAACAAACTCGTGGCTTCAAACTTTGCCATCATTTCCATCAAACCCTGAGGTGTTATTGGCCCTTGGCATTTACTCTACCTGAAAGATACTTTGCAAAGCACGTCGTTCAGTGCTATAGCATTCATAACATATCATGAGAAAAGCATGGTCTTGCATGGTTAGAGACATAATCGATTCATAACATTGAGAACTCTGACAAATACGCTTACTTTTATCTGAAAAATATGCTCACGTTTATCTTAAAAAATCAAAATGATGTGTAAAGTGTATTTGCATAAATCATTAGCTTCTTCCTTTTGTAAGCCAATTACAAGCCATTGCGATTTTGCATAACCCGACAAACAGTTTCGATTTTGAAATGATTAAAAACATTTTAAACTGATACCTTCATGTATTAGGCCTGAATTCAGGTTTGAAAATTGGTGATCTGTAAGAAATAAGCGATCTGTACAAAAACTATTTCCGGACTGGGCACACTTTTGTGAGTGATTTGCGATCTCACATTTAGTAATTTGGTTTTTTTCATGGACGGATTTCTCTGTTACACGGATGATGCACTTTTATCGCCTTTAACTCCTTTAAATGGTAATTTTGTTTAGGTTAATGTTTCTTAAGAGTATACAACATGTTTAACTGCCTGAAAGACTATTGTTTTTGTTTTGCGATTTTGGGTTGAATCATTCTGAATGTCCGTTTCACTTTTCAAACTGTTGCCACCAAATACTATTTCCCTGTATTATATTTGAAGAAATTAAATAATGAAGAATCTGCATAAATGTATGTATGTTTCTTGCATTGTAATAAAACAACGGTACCATCAAATTTTGAATGGCGTAATCCTACTGCGAATATGGGCATCTGGAAGACCAAATTTGAAATTTGGAATTTCTTTTATTATTGGTTTCATATTTTATAAAACTTTAACGAATTTTTTATTAATAAACTCGACGATTTAAAAGCGAGCAATAGCAACACTCTACGGGAGGGGAAAAAACCTTTTTTTCTCCAGCTCGCTGAACTGTGTATGGGAAATTCTAAAGATATGCTCATTTTAAAATTATTTCGCAACATTGCTGTTGAACTGAATTTTATGGTTTAAGTACTTTGGATTAAAAACTATTTCTGCTTTGGCTTAAAAACTATGAAATAAAATTTGTATGAAAAGCCTTTTAAGTAATACAGTTTTTGTTAACTGCATTAAAATGTCAAAATAACACTTGTTTTAAATCTACCATTGTATTCTTGAACTTATATGACTTAAAAGAAAATTTTTGGTTGCCTCCAAAAATCTTGAGGTGGGAGAATATTTGGTACTTTTGATTATCCACAACTCCACCGAAAAGTGGTAAAAATTTTCATGAGACAAAACAATATGATGCCAAACTAGCTATGTGGCAAGCTCATGATTTAACCAAAAAGTATTCATGTGGCAATCTGGGTATGCATGTAGAACATGTCTGTTTTGACCAGTGTGCAGTGCTGAATTTTAACGGCTGATCAGTTTGTACAGTTCTGTGATTTTTTTAAGGGAAAAATTTTTTGCTGTATACATGAGAGAACAACAATGTAAAAAAATCAGTAGTTCTTGAAAAAGGTAAGTGTTTTAGTATGCTTCATACTTTTTAATGCTATTGATTCATTGGATGCACCATCATTTTGAAAATGGCTGTTGCCTTTCTTATATTAGCTTGACCAAAAAATTAGCATAGAGTTTGCAAATACTCTCCAAAATTGGCAACAAGTTGGCAACTTTTTGGTGGGGGTGCAGATAATCAGAAAGCATTCAAATGACTGCATTCTATTTTTTAAAATTTATATTTGACAGTTTAAATTTAAAATCCATCTAATGGCTGATTTTAAATCAAAATCTTAGTCGTTTATGCTCAGTAATAATGTCATGATAGCTAAAAAATTGTTTTCCCATTTAGTGGGTGTAAGTAAAATGGTTTAACTAGAATTTTTTTTAATATTTATTTTATTTTTGGAGTACTTTTTCATTATCCGCATCTGGTTGATGTGGCAAAGGCAAGAGCCATTTTCAAACTGGTGGTGTACTATGAGAATTCCATATGATGACTGAATTCCAAAAGGACAAATTCATGTAAACAGACATGTGCTACATATGCCTGGATTTCCACTAAAGTACTTTTGAGTACATCATGTGTTGCCACATAACTGTTTTGCTGATATACTGCATTCCTTCATGAATATGTTTCATAACTTTTCGATAGGGGTTCAGACAATCAGATAGTACCATTCTTGTTTATTGCAGCAAAAGTGATTATTTATAAGACTTGAAGCTAAATAAAAGTTTAAATTTGTATTGACCTTTTCCATTTGATCATAAAACAAATTAATTTGCATTTGTTTGTAATTACTAGGTTGCTCCCAAACAGATTGGTCCTAAGTTTTTAATTCCTACTGCATCGGGTTCCCAAATACGTGGTGGTAATACAGTAACTTCTAATCAGTTGAGTCAGTTACCTGCCGGAACTTTAATTCCTGTTGGTGGAGGCTCACAAAGTTATGTAATGGTTCCAGCTCAGTATGTCACACAGGTAAAATATTGCTTTGAACTGGTGACCAAAAACAGATTTTGAAATTAATAATATATAAACAGTGTAATGAATTATATATACAATATATTTTATACCTGTATAATGAATAATATGAACTGTATGAATATAATGAATGTATGTATATAATGAACTGTATATGTATAAATCATATCTGTAAAATAAGAAATGTGAAATAAAATTATTAAACTTAATTGGAACCAATTGAGACCAACCTTTAAATTCATAATATTTATTTAAACACATCCTCTCTTCAGTGATAAGTTTTGCACCATTTTATGTCACTCTTTCCTTGAAATTTCTCTCCACTGCAAAGAAAAAAACTTTGTCCAATTGCTGAACAAAAAATTTTCGACCTTATAAATATGAATGCAGTTACTATGTATCACTTTTCGCCTGCTAGCAAAATAAACTTTGTCCAGTTGCTGCTCAGGATTCAAAAAGAGAACTTTCAAGCTTATAAATATGAATGCAGTTATTACTTATCACTTTTTCGCCTCGTGACTCTGCCTGGGATAGTCTCGTCTCTTCACTAACATCTTCTTTCTATTATCTAAAATGGTATATAGAAATTAGCACCTCTAATGCTGTACCAATTTTTAAAAAAATATATCTCTGAAGAATGTTTCCTGTTCATAACAAAAAATCATGTTTTAATGATCCAGCCAGTTGTGATTTTTGCATCTGCCAAATCTATGCAGTCGCTCTTCTCTACCACATCTGAAAAGTGATTGGTTTTATCTTCTCTAGTCAGCTATCTGCTAAATTCTATCAACCTACCACGACTGCAAATTCTCTGAAATATCACCATATATATGTTATATCGTTATTGGTATGATTCTCTGCAGTCATAATATAGTTTTAAGAAAGGAAGGCATATTTTGAATATTTATGTTTTAGTAATATAAGTTATGCAATAAATGGTTCATTGTATATATTTTGTTTTAAGAAGAGGAATAAAAAATTAAGTAGCATACTTTTTAAAAAAGGAACATTTTTGTGAAATTTTTTTTCTACTTAAAATTTTTAATGTCAGCAAAATTAAATGCAGAATCTGGATTTGATCTCATTTTTGTTTGAAAGTATATTTACCTTAAAGAAATGCTGCAGAAATTGGATAAGGTGATTTAATGGCACAATATTAAGGCAGTAAGGCATTTTGGATAACACTTCACATCATGATTTGCTGATCTTTTGAGTAACTCTTAAAAGTTTGAAATTTAATGTTATTGTAGAAAAGAATAAAAGGAGAATAACACCTTTCCTCTTTCAGTTTTGTTGCTTAAGCAGTTGCTTTAATTATAGACAGTAAATAGTAAATCTAATGTTACATTATACAAAAGAAATAAAGCAATTTCAGCTAGAATTCTACTAAAATTATGTGTCGATGTACAAAATTCATAACAATAATGTTTGAGAAATGTCTGTAAAGTGAACTGATTAGAATCTTTATAATTTTTTGTAGATACTGAATAATTATTAAAATATAACTAAATAATGAGAATAAAAGAGGAATTTTGCTTCATAATATTTTTTGGGCATTAATTTAGAAAGTCGTTTCATATAAACCTTAAAATACTTCAATGTCTGTCATTGATTTTATTAAATTATTATTTATATTTAGCTAGACCAAGCATTTAGAATTACAGAATATTATTGCTGTCAAAAATTATAAATATTTAACATAATAAACACTCATTCTCATAAGAAAAATTTGTAATTTTCAGAATTATCCATTTGTACATTTAATAGAAAAGGGGTAAAATGTAATCAAAGCACATACATGATGAAACTTTTCATACATATAGTTTTTCGCATGAAGATTACTATATTGAGTGGAAGCCTTGAATGACCAAGCATTTAGAATTACAGACTATTATTATTATTATTATTTTATTTTTTTTATCCAGTACACATTATCATTCCAACTTCTTAGTCCTTACATGCTAAAACAGAAATATACAGGGTGATTAGCTACCAGACCGACAAACTTGCAGGGGGGACAGAGGCGACTCGGAATCACATGGGAATGCAGGGTTGCAGATGCCGTAATTCCAAGATATGGTGCAATGAAGCAGAGAAAAAGAACAGAAATAGCAACACATTAATGGGACAGAAAATGGTTGAAAGGTTGTACTATAACAGGTGTTCGAAATTATGGTCAGAAGACATCAAGCAAGCCTGACAGCAGTTTTGTGGTAGATGGCACTGGGTGTAAGGTTGCGTGAACAGTAAGCCTGCTTTAAATTGTCATTTGTGGTCTGTTTTCCGAGGTAGTAGGATGAATGCAGATTCAAACGATGAACTGGTCAACATGTTGATTGTGTATGTAGCTGTGGATTGTAACAGGCACGTTGCTCAGCAGTTGTGCCATGAACATTACTCGAACAGGCGCCTGCCAATGAGGAAGCGATATTATGTCTGGCAGAAGACAATCTAAATACGAATATTCAAGCTATAGCCCAACAAGTAGGTTTATCTCAGTCCATTGTCTGGAGGACACTCGCAGCAAACTAAATGAGTACATGCCATCTTCATTGTGTACAGTTATTAGAGTCTAATGATTATCCACTCCAGAGAACGTTTGCTACATGGTTCCTGCAACAGCGTGCTACTGGCAGTCCATGTGTGGGCTTTGGAGAACCCTCATCGTACGCAACCACTTGCAGCTCAAGATCGTTTATCGGTCAATGTTTGGGCCAACATTCTTGGAGGCTACCTCATTGTACTGTACCTTCTGCCCAGTCCTTTGGATAGTAAAGCATGCGTGATCTTGCAACAAGTCCTGCTCGAACTTCTTGATGCAGCACATGTTCCCCCGTCATCACGCTGTTTCCTGTGGGACCAACATGACGGGTCTCCTCTGCATTACATGATTGACATCTGCTGACATCTCGGCATAGCCTTTAGACAGCAGTGGATAGGTCCTGGTGGCCTAGTTCATTGGCCTCCCAGATCGCTTGACTTATGCGTGGACTTCTTCTTTTAGGGTCACATGAAGAGATTGGTGTATGAGACACTTGTTCCTCCAGTTGAAGATCTCGTCGCTCGAATATCTGTAGCTGTCAGAAGGATATGTGATATGCCAAGAATCTTCCAGAATGTAAGGAATTCCATGTAGCGCCACTGTCAGGCCTACCAGACCACTTCTGTTCGTAATTTCAAACACCTGTTGTAGTACAAACTTTCAATAAAGTGTTTTCTGTCTCATTAATGTGTTGCTGTTTCTGTTCTTTTTCTCTGCTTCTTTGCACCAAAGCTATTACAACTACGGCATTTGCAACCCTGCATTTCTATGTGATTTCGAGTTGTCTCTGTTACCCCCTGCACACCCTGCAAGTTTGTCGGTTTGGTAGCGAAACACCCTGTATATTTCTGTTCTAGTAGTCCAGCCAAAGCCAAGTATGGGCATTTATATACTTCTTTATCTTTTTTAATCTCCCCCTCTTTCTTTTCCATTTCTAATTGCTCTTGTTTCTTTGTAATCTTCAGCTGAAATGTCACTGAACGTAACCAGAAAATTATGTAAGTATACAATGTCCATGTAGATTATTATCATACATTCTAATTCTTTTACATACTTTCTGCGTGCTGAATATTAGCTTTTTTAAGTAAGTAAACAATTTATTAGTTTTAACCGAAGCTGCCTCCCTTCTTTTTTTATGAATTTAGTATTGCCTTTAAATTTAATATCCAAAAGATTACGCCTGTCTGTTCATCATAAATTCTGTACTACTGAATTTTTTTGAAATGTCTTATTTATTATTTTTATAAAGAGCTTGAGTTACCTTTGTAACTAAGAAAGGAATATGGGAAATTTAAATAAAATTTTCTGTTTCCAGTTTTAATCATTATTCCTTTAAGCCCCATCAACGGCCGAGTTGTTAAGACAACTAAATACTTAGGGTTAGATCTTATGCAAATGGGCTACGTACTTGGTTTTTGTGGTTTTATTTTTTTCCCTTCCATGAATATGAGCCATTCCTGTAGAGAGTCCTCCAAGGAGGCATCCCTCCCCTCAGACGGATAGCCGTTGTGTGCTTTGCCATATTCCAACAAACCTACCTTAACTGTAAGTAAAAACAAATCTCTGAAGTAAAAATAAAGTGCAAAATTTTAACTACCCTGTTATCAGTAATAGATTAGATACTAATAAACTGGTTGTAAATTGTAGATAAGTTGGAATGTACATATATTTTGTGAATACTTTTCAGTTGTTAAATAATTAGTTAACTAATTGTTAAAAGGTGACACTACATTAATCACATAAAAGTATACACAAAGACTAAATTATTTTTACTATAACAACTTTATAACAATGGAAGAATCTAACATTAACATCTTGAAGAAATCCATTTTTTTTTAATTTGAAATTTTAATTTGTGTATATCTTTAAAAGTGAATTATTTGGAAAAAATTATAAGGACTTTTAGCATTTCATTAAATCTTAATGAAAAATTGAGTTAAAGTCAATTAATGTAATCATTTTCAATAAATATAGGTAAATGTTAAAAGTTTTGTTATTGATTCTTCATAATGTAAGTTTTATTTTGGTCTGCCTATTTCTAATGCTTTTTTTAATTCTCATTTTAAAAAAAGAATGATAATATTTTACAATTTGTAAACTATAGATAGTTAATATGCAATCACTTGAGATTAATCTTATTTTTAATTAAAGAAAACTTGTTATTCCTAATTTTTTTAAAGTAAAATTTGGGTAAATTGTAATTTTTGAAAGACAATGTTTTGTGTGCAAATTTATATGCTTTTTATAGAAATTTTTGTATACATTTCTTCTTGAGTACGTAAATTATAAGTTGCATTATAATCCTGTAAATATGAGTTATTATTTTGGTCACACTTGAAAAATAATTTATAGTAATTCGGGTGTATTTTATATCTTACTTATTTTAATGAAACTGCAGCTTCAGCAGCCGTCCACTGGGCAAGTGACCGGAACTCAAATGTTAAATATACTTCCTGCACCAGCAGCCCCTAATTCAGGAACTCAGTCAGCATATATTTCACTTTCATCTAATCCTCCTCAAAATTCTTTCCAGTCTTCAAATTCCTCATCAGGTCATGCTGCTCACCATTCTCCCAGGCATGTTAATGGGTAATTTCACATTTATTTAATGAGTGATATCTGTTTCAAATAATATTATTAAGGATTACTGAACCAATTCATTAATAAAGGATCGAAGCATGGATTTTAGTTTATTTGTAATAATAGGATAAATTTGTTTTATAGTTCATATGTAATATTTTATTCAGATATGTGGAAAACTTATTTAAATAAATAAAAAATTTTCAAGTATTTGACAGCGGTAGTGCATATATTGATATCATGCTTTTGTAAGCTACATATTGAGAAAAAAATATTGAAACAGTTTTTTAGTATGTTCAAAGCAAAAGCGAAAACAGAAAAGTAGCACCAAAAACAGATCTTGACAGAGAGTTCTAAAATTCCCTAAATGTATGACATGAAGGCATAGCTATACAGAATTTGATCTGGCTGCAAATCTCATGTACAGATGATATCTGTAGCAAAAGAAGCGTATCTTTTGTTCTTCATAAAGCATCATGTAATTAAAAATAAAAGGATGCTCGGCAAAGCTGGTTGATTTTCAGCTGGAGTAATTGTTCTACCTTTGTAAAAATCAAAATGGAAAGTGTACCTTGCTTTAGCAGTCATCAACTGTAATGAAATTATCACAAAGTGGTAGGCCTAGCTGCCACTCAAGGCAGAAATTTTGATTAAATCTACAGCTTAAAAACCAAAAACTACAGTGTGCTTGATGTGCATAGCTCAAGAAAGTTGCATTGTTTCTGATTGCACTATTTCCTTTTTGAGAGCTGCCATCAAGAATAATGTAAGGGCACAATATTTGCAATTTTTTCATAGCCCATGAGTATGTTGCCATAATTAGTTAAAAATAATTAGATATGATTTCCTTCTTTTTCTTTTGTGAAAAGAAAATGTTTTTTCATGAAATTTTGCACAATCATGTTATCATTCACGTCATCAAATAGTCAACAAATAACATGTTTTCATCAAGTTTGTTACTATTATTTCCTTCATTTTTTTAAGCCATGCAGTTTTAATGTATTATTAGTGGCCCACAATGTAAAAGTTATATAGAACTCAGTCTGAGTTCAGGAATGCATTTATATAAAAAAATAATTAATGATGTTTTAAAATCTTTTTGATTATTATTAATGAATATAAAAATATGAATTGTATGAAAAGTGTGCTTTCAGAATTAATGTAAAGTATTATAAATTATTTACTATTTCTCTTTCTTTGCAGAAGAGCTCCTGTGGAAAATGACTCTCGGCCAAGGAAACCATGTAATTGTACTAAATCACAGTGTCTAAAACTGTAAGTTTTTATTCAAAATCAAGTTTGTCTTTTATTTTTCTTTCTTTCTCTTTTTGTTATTTACGCGTTTAAAGAAATGTTTTGTAGTTAACTGATATTGTAAGTGGTAATGTTGCTGTTGTTAATATTTTTGCTAAATTTTGGTGCCATAGGCTTATTAAAAATATTTTCTAAAAATTTTAAATCTTAAAAAGTTATTAGGCTCTAGGAGTATTAAGTTTTTACTTCTAATAAGTGTAGATTGTTATGCTTTTATCATGTATGAAATGTAAAGAAAGGAACAGAAAAAGGAGAGATAATGAAATTCATCTGTAAGCGAAACACTATTATTATTTTTTTTTTTATTTATTTAATGCTAAAAAAGGCTGAAACTAAATCTAATTTAGTAATCTAAATTTAATATTTCTTATAATGTTTTCTTTAAATCCTTATTTTTTCACTTCTGAAGTTCTCTTTCATGTGCATCTCATTTGCCTAAGCATTGTGTTACCTAAAAGCCAAATTCAATAAAAATGCTGAATAATAAAAATTCGTCCCCACACCCCACCTTGGATTTTTTTTTTCCCAAATGGTGGGCACTTGCCTATAACGGCATTGGCCACTGCTAAGGCCAGAAGCGGTGACCATTTTATTATGAACGCACCTAGTAGGCGGTGACCATTTTATTATGAACGCACCTAGTAGGCGGCCACCGTTACCTCCTATGAAGAGACAGAAAATTTTACATCCATGCCTTCTCCGGGATTCAAACCCGTCCCCTTTGGTATCGCAGTCAGGGTACCCTAACCACTATACCGTCTGGGTGGCTTCCTTGGATAGTTTTAATTTTTGGCTTGTTTAACATGTTTTAAACTTCTGATTTATTTATTTATTTATTTTGTTTTTTGTTTTTTTGTTGTTGTAATTGGAAGCATAAAATTTTAATTGTCTTCTTTTTGCTAAGTTTTATAAGTAGATTTTCAAATTGCATTATTTTTTATTAAATTACCTGCATTTATGAGTCTTCATGTGTTTCTTGAACCTCGGTGCAGACTACATCAGAAGAAGGGGGGGGAAAATGCTATTAAATTGCTGAATTTTTTAGGTTAACTTCTGACATATTACATCCTTTATTAGTAATGCTTTGAGATGTTTTCAGCTTTTTGCTTTTTTTTTTTTTTTATTATTTAAATATAAAACCATAACTGTTCCTTTTGGATTACTTTTCTTTTTCTGTGTTCTTTGCAATCTCTTAATGTAACATACTTGATTGTGAAGTATTACAGTCTGTTTTATTCTAATAAATATTTTATCAGGGTAAAACAGATTGTAATCCTTCTGATAAAATTTTGTTAGAAGCTTAGCAAAAAATACAACTTTAGGTGTCATTTTAAGTGGTCTTTTCTTTTTGCAGATGTGTTTTAATTTTTACATTAAACATACTGTCCTTGTATGTGAACTGACATGTTAAATATTGTATTTGCTTTAGATATTGTGATTGTTTTGCAAATGGAGAATTTTGCAACAACTGTAACTGTAACAATTGTTATAACAACTTATCTCATGAAGAAGAAAGGCAAAAAGCAATCAAAGCCTGTCTTGATCGTAATCCACTTGCATTTCATCCTAAAATTGGTTTGTTACCTTTTGTTTAACTTTAATAATATTCCTTGATATATTAAACTTCTCTTTGAATTTAATTATTCTTTTTTCCTTTATGTAAATTTTCATTCATGATAGAACAAAATACTCTTCAATGTAAATGTTTCATTTTATAAAAGTAATTGTGTACATTTTTAATGTGTCCTAGTTTTAGAGATTCAATAATATATACCTGTATTGTTTGATTCATTTTACTTTCATGTTTCCTCAAATCTATATTGAGTACTATTCGGTTTCGAGGGCCGTAAAAAATCACCAAACTATTGTTGATGCCAATGCTGCCAAAAAAAATTGCGGCAAGAAAGGAAGTATAATAGTAAATAACTATCTAAGATTGATGTTTTAATTTAGATGAAAGGTTAATTTCATATAATACTTTTTTACATAAGAGTAAATAAATATTTCAAATCATTATTATAATTTATATAAAAATTGCTAAACATAACTGAATGGATACCTGCATCGCTATTTAGCTACCGACGTATCGCTAAAGCATAATTTCATCTCGTTGGTTGTTCAAACGTAATTTTCTATAATGAATGATGCCTTTTCTTTGAAAATATTCAGAATCGGAATTCAGAAGTGCAGAATCGTTGTCTGCTGCTTTTTACAAGAGTAAAAAAAATGGGATTTTTATCAATTTTATTTTACTTTTCAAATGAAAATAGGTCGATGTGTACATAGATAAAGTCAAGGGGGTCTGCAGTGCCACAATTCTGGGATTTTTTTTTAAGTGAAAATAGGTCGATGTGCACATGGATACCGAGTATGTGCAATTCTTAAAAACCCCTCAAGCAGTGCATGATTCTGCACTTTACCCAAAATTCTATTGCCGACTTTTCATCATGGGCAATTCCCAAATTGTTAAATCCATAGGAAAAAGCATTTAAAAATTAAACTAGTATTTCAGTGGCGTCTTAAGAAATATAGAACTATAAAAACTTACGCAATCTGAAACCAGTGCGTGCTCTAGATTTGGCGCGCTGTTAAATGGGCGCGTTTGCTGGATTTGGCACTTTTGCGTATACATTTTCGCTGCAATTTTTTTACTGCCCTCAAAACCGAAGAGTACCCTATATTGTTTTGACATTATTTGCTGTAATTGGTAAAGCACTTCCTCAGGAGTATTGTGTGCAGATAAATGTTTACTGGGTAAAATATCACAAACTTTTTTGCAGAGTTGCCAACTCTCCCGATTTAGGCGGGAGACTCCCGATTTTTGACCGTTCTCCCACCAACCCGATTTTTAATGGATTTCTTCTGACTGTTTTCTTATTTAATTTATTCTTAAAATTTCTCACGATGTTTATGTAGCTTGGCTTAATACTTCGTTCTTTGCACCAAAAAAGTGATTCTGGGCGTCACTTGTTTTTTCTCTAGATTACATCTAAAAGAAAACCAAATTCGTTTCGTCAGTGAGAAATTATGCGGCATTTCTGCTTTGTGAGTGAGACCACATGTGTTTAGAAACGTTGTGTTCCGGTTCTCCAATCAGCATCAAGCGCCAGTGCATATCATCTTGGCATATATTAGCCAATGAGCTCAAACCGAGGTCAAAGAATATGCATTAGACATTCTCTGGTTGTTATTTCGTTCATCTTGTCATTGACCGGTGTAAGCGCACATCGTTTCGAGAAATAGTTTAAGGAATTACGATCTTTTGTGCTAGTTATGTCTACGAAAACGGTAAAATACTCATGTACTGTTCAAAAATCATACACAGATCACTTTCCTTCTATTATTTCCTTAAGGAAATGTAATACATTTGGGATGTGTTCTGTTTGTCATTGCGATTTTTCGAATTTGCATAGTGTAAGCGTTGATGTCCTCAAACGTGTGCATATGGAAATACACAAGGACAACAGGAATTCTGTTGAAAAAAACAAACAATTAGATTTTACTGTGGAAACGAAAGACCAAAAAGTTATTAATGCTGAATGCCTGTTCTTTGCCTTTTTACTTGAGTACAACTTGCTACTGAATGCATTGGATCATGCTGCAGGTTTATTTAGAAAAATACTTTCCGATAGCGATACTTCCCGATAAGAAATATTCAAGTGCAAGGACCGAAACAGTTGTAATTGTTAAAGAAATAGGTATGAGAAATAAATCTTCGGTTATTGACTGCATTGAAACAGCTCCATTTTGCCTCTCTACAAATGGAAGCAATAATACCGATTCAAAACTCTATCCAATTGTTTCTTATTTTAATCCACTTTCTTCAGAAATTGAGTGTAGTTTACTTTCTGTTGCCAGCTTAGAAGGACATTCGACAGGCTTTAATATAGCACAGCTAATTATTAAAATTTTAAACAAAAATTCAATTCCTCTGGATAATTGCTTAGCATTTGGTACTGATAATGCACCAGTAATGGTAGGTTTGAAGACTGGTATTGCAGGTATCTTAAAAAAAGAAGCTTCAGATTTGCAAATTATGAGGTGCACCTGTCACTTCTTAAATTTACCAGCTGAAAAAGGAGCAGCTTCTTTACCAATAAATGTTGATGAACACATTGTTGATATTTATTATTATCTTGAAAGGAGTTCTAAAATCTGCCACTGTTAATAGTGTTTGCTCGAAAACTGATTAAAGTATTATTTTTTGTTAAAAGATGCAAATAATAAAAATGTTTTTTACAAGTAAGTATTTTTGTACTGTTTACGTTTAAGAATTAGTAACTGAACTTTCAGATATTTGTTTAAATTCGTTATTAAAAATATATTTTTACCATTTAAAAAGTCTTTTTGTTGTTCAGAAAAATCTCCTGATTTTTTATTCTTTTAGGTTGACGAGTCTGCTTTTGCAGCTTTGTGATAAAAGCAGTCTCTCTGTCTGTCTCTTTTTTTTTTAAATCTTCACTTTTTTAGTTATTTATTTTTTATTCTTTAAATTTCCATTCTAAAAAATATTTTCTTCTTTTCTATTTTTATTGAGTAATTATTTTCATTTTCTATTAATTATGTTTATTTTATATGGTATGGTTTTTGTCAATCTTACAATTATTTACAATTATTTTTACAATTATTTAGAATATTTTACAATTATTTTTTAATCGGTAAAGCCAATTATTACTATTATACTATAATGGCTTCCGAAAGTAAAGCATGCAGCTGTAAAATTCATCAAAAATGGGAAAGTAAAATTTTAAGTAACATCAAATTCTACATGAAAGTAGCAAACATATGTATGGTTGACCAAAAACAAGCGTTATGTACAAAGATGAAAATAATATTTAAATTTGTAAATTATGTGATGATGTAACATCTGGGTCATTAACAAATTGGTATTTAAAGCTAAAAACAAATAAATAGAACTTAACATTACTAAGGTATGTGACCATCACATAAACTTTACAGAAATTTCCCGTGTTTTTGATGAGATTAGCCATTGCTTAATTAGTCAGTTTCCAGCTGTCCAAGACTGGCTTGAGGAGGTAAACTTGTGGAGACATCAGGCTCAAAGACATCACTCCATACAAAAATGCCCTCCCCTCCAGGTACTTGTTAACAATGCTGGCTTATTGGGGATGCCATTATCATCCTTAAAGAGGAAATCAGCAAACTGCTGCAATGTGGAGTGTCATAATGGTGTGTAGAACTTCATAATAGGATGGGATAGCCATCACAACCATCTTTAGTGTGATATCCTATTAAAATTGCAGCCATCTCTGAATGCATGATGTTTGATGATGTCCTAGGTCTGGTTCCATTTGTCTTCAGACCCTTAGATGCAGATAATTTGATTCCAGGGCAGATGTTGTGCCTGTCTAAAACAGCCCAATTGAGGTGTTAATGATACTACTTTAATCTTTCCCCTCTGAATTGGGCATGTTAGTTGAACACGAAAACATGGTACTCAAATGTACAGTTACTTTATGTGAGGATTCCAGTGTACAGTATTGTCAGGTCTTATATTGCTGCAACCATGGATGTAATAGTTGTGGAAGTTGCTTGTCAGTTCTGCCTAGCTACTATAGCAACATAACAATCTTCAGAAGAGTTGGTAATACTTGTTTAGGTGAACTTGTAAGTTGTGAAGGGTAAAACTGAGATTATTAGCCAATATTTTGGAATGCCAGTGAAAAAAAGGATTCAATTACAATGGAGATCTTTAATGATTCATTCAAGAATTATTTTTCTCACAAAAATTAAATATACTTTTGAAAGACTTCTTATTAATTAATTGTACACCCCCTTTAATGTTTTTGCTATGGAAAATATATCAGTTATACGCCTTTAGATTAAAGATAAATATAGAAATCTGTTATTCGATTTGCAAATTTCTATTTGAAAGTTCTTTGGGAAGACTGGTTAGCATTGACAGTCACACAAAGCTTGGAAAATTATGACTATCAATAGCGGTATTTTCTGAATCTAGAACCATACTACAGATTTCACCGTCCGTTAATTGATTGATGATTGGGTCATTGTCATTGCAAGGAAAATCCTCTGTTATATCATCTTCATTTATTACCGCTTCTCCACATTTCTTTAATCCATTAATTAGAAAATTTCATCTTTGGTTTGTGATGTCCAAAAACCTTTAAATTCGTGGCTATCATCTTCATCATTCTCACCATGAAATATGGCACCTGGCCATAAATTATGCCAAGCATTTTTCAAAGTATCTGGAGACACATTCTGTCATGATCCTGCGATACTCTACATGGCAGATTGTGTGCTAAAATCTTTAAAAAATTCTTGAACAGTCTTGCTATTATTCAAGAAATTTAACATGGATTTTAAAAATGTTGCTCTATATTTACATTTTGGTGTGTACACTATTATGATACCCATAGGCTGAATGATAGATGTACAATTTATAGGAAAGAATAATATAGATACATTATCTTTCACTTAACCTGTAAGTGAAATATGAGCCGAACAGTTGTATATAGTCAGGGCAATTTTTCCGTCATCGGGTAAACAAACCAAATTCAAATATTGCTGAACCTCGGGTTAAAAATGATTTTTAAGCCAATCATTCAACAATCCTTGTATCATCCATGCTGTTTTATTTTCACTATATATAAAAAAGGGAAATTCTTTACTCCTTTAAATGCTCGAGGTCGTGTATTTTTTCCGATTACGAAAAGTTTACACCTGTGTGTTCCTGCAGTATTTGTGCATGCTAAAATTGTTAGTTTCACTTTGGAATCTTTAACACCAGTTGGAGCCTTTTCTGGGGAGGCTGCCAAGGTATTTTGCAGTACGTATTGTCCGAAAAGACCAGTTTCATTAGCGTTGTAAGTTTGTTCTGGAAGTAACCTTTCAGTATTAATAAGTTCAATGAATTCATCTGCAAATAGTGCAGCAGCTTCAGTATAAGCTGAAGCTTTTCACCTGAAATTTTTAATTGCCTTATACCATGGTGATTTTTAAATTTTTAACTAACTTGTCAAATATGTATACTCAGTCTTTATATTAATTTCTTCATGAAATATTTTGGCTTGAACCATTATTACTGTATCCGTCAATGGCATGCTCTCAATGTGACACTGTCTGACCCATTCAAACATCACTTGGTCATGATCGTCACGTCTAACATAATGAATAATTTTTCTGTTATTCATTGCGAGTGGAGTGTCAGAATCCAAAAAAAATAAATAAATAAATAAAATAAAAAATAAAAAAAATTTAAAAAAAAAATTAAATAAAATAAATAAAATAAAAAATAAAAAAATTCCTTTTTTTGTTATGTCATATGCAGCTGATTTTCCAGTGCCATACTCCTCACATTACTTATATATAAATAATAAAAATGGATATACCTTTATCCATTTTTTGTAGCAATTCTGCTTTTTATTTAATGGAATCGAAACATGCTTTTGCTTTGTAAATCCTTTTGCAGCTCCAGAATTAGAAACTCTTTTCGATATAATCAAAAGTTCAAACTTTAATTTTCATAAAATTGATGTAATAATAACTGTCTGCAAAAAATAATAAGCTGGATTAAATCAGAAAGTTATGGAAAAGGGCAATCCGGTATATTAAATGAAATTCCTTGGAATCAGTAAAATATAATTTTAGCCTGGCCTCGTAACATCTGCTATACATTATTGGCTATGTGTCATGAGATTGGTGAAGAAAGACAAGTTCTTCTGCTAAATTTTGTCTTTCTTCTATCGCACATTGAAGCAGTTAAGTCCGAATTGTATTAATTTAGTCATTTTTTATATTTACGTCTATTTTTTGCACATGCATAAGGCTTATTTGAGTCCTGAATAAATTAATTTGCACATGTACCTAAAGCTTATAGAGGGCTGTTGCTAGATGTCTGATCACCTGATGCAGTCTCTGTGGGATCCTAAATTGTGCTACCAAGAGCCTCGCTAAGTTCTAAATTTCTGCCACCCCTAAATTTTGGGCCCCGATGCTTTCCCTAAATTCTGCCACCCGGTGCGGTCATACAAGCTTTGACACTGGTTCTGGGTTTATCTGAATAACAAATTAGTTATTCTTAATTTAAGTAGCACTAAATGTAATCTTTTGGTCTATGAGTATCATTAACAAAATCTGTTTTTAGTATATGGAAAGAAATTTTTGTTAAATTTTTTCCTCATCAACATTTCTTAATACATTTAAGTTAAATTTGTAATTATGACCAAGCATAAGGTCAACATAAAAGGTTAGCATACTTTTTGCTATTCAATTTCTAATATAAAAAAATTATTTAGTCATCGCTGCATGCAACATTACTCAAGTAGTCATGTTGGTAAATATTTGGTGATGGAAGCAAAATATAATAAATAATGATTCGCCAGGTTGGGAAATAAGATTTAGTAGTGTAAAATTGATAATGTGTAAAGCATACAAAAAAAAAAAAAAAAAAAAAGTGAAAGCTTTCAGATTTTATATTTTTTTAACATTTTTCAGCATAATCTTCCTTTTTTTTTTTTTTTTTTTTTTTTTTTAAGTTTATGTACGATTTTAATGCTGTAGTTGTGCTCTTTATCAGTTCAGAAAAGGCTAATTTATTTACCTCTTTCTTTGCACCAACCCCTTCATGAAGATGTTATGAAAGATGTAAATTCCTTTTTCTGCTACTATTTTCATTTTTGGTTTTAACTGATTTTGCACCTTTCATGCAATTTATCACTGGACTTCTTGTTTTATTATTGCGTATGGTTTGTCTTGAATTAAATATGCGATTGATTTTGAATACTTTAATTAATTAATTTTGCATTATATATACATACATGCATACTGATAAAACATTAAAGCATTACATCAGCATCCCATGAAGTTTTAAAAAAAAATTGGACAAACTACAGCAGATCTGGAGCATTTTCAGCTTCAATAACATTGAAATTTCGATTTTGGATATAGGTCCCAATTAAAAGACAGGCTTTTTAGAGAATTGCTCTGTATTTTACAGCTTAAAACCCATTATTTGTGTGGGCTTAACAACCACATACAAAGTTCTACAGATTGTAATAACTGTTCTACCTATAGCCACTTAAACTTTTTACTACAAAACTGTAAGAGGAATAGGAGGAGGAAGTAAAATGTTTAAGTATTTTTCAACTTTAAACACTTCACAGCTTCAAAATAACTTTGATGTATTACATAATGCTGCTACAAAATACTTCCAAATTGTTTAAAAAAGGTTTCAAATTATAACAGATTTAATTATTATTTTTTGTAAATTAGCAACTAAAATAATGGCTAATAAAGCATACTGCAAAATTAACTTTCTTCATTCTGTATACAATAGAATTTAATTTCAGCAAAATCTGCAGGTCACATCAGCATCTGTTCCTAGCCCTCAGTTACAAAGCAGTGCTGTATTTTTAATACACTACAACTTTAAACAAATCTCTAATTAACCACTACACTTTAGATCCAAATGTTACTTCAATTTACTTGAATATCTTTCTTTTGTTAATTAGCACCATGGTCATAATTATTACCTGGAATATGAATGTAATGAAAGATTAAACTTGGGAGAACTTCTGAAATTTGGAACCAATTTTAGATCAGTTTACAATATTCAAAAAATGTATTGAATCACCACAATTGAAAAAGACTTGAGTGAATTTATTGTTTTTACTAGCTATAAAACTAATTTTCCTATTGCACATTTTTAGAATGGAAAGCTTCTGTTTTCAAGATCATCAAAAATAAAATTTCTCAGTTTCATAAATTATTTTTTTTTCCTCGAGAGGATGGAAATTAAAAATAAAATGCTTGAGCTTAAGCAGAACAACTTTACTATTACTAAAGTTGAAAAAGCTAGTAAATATATATATTGCAGCACATTGCGCAAAAAAATTTGACCAAAATTGGTCTGTTTTGTATTGTTCTTACAACTTTGCTTATAATAATAATATATATATACTATGTAAATTGTAAGTCTCACTTATTGGAAAAAGAACTTCAGTAACGTATTACTTACAGTGTGATAAATTTCAGTCCTTATAGATTGCAGCAAATTTTCAAACCTGTGTCTCTTTCTGACATTTCATAAATCTCCAATCAAATTCTGTTTTGTTGCTAATTATACTGAAAATTCCAAAAAAGCGATAGACTACATTTTAGCTCTCAAGCTTTTTTTTTTTTTTTAAAAAGTATGTACGGTTATTTTTTGAATCAATTAATAAAGAGCTTCATTACAATTCAATAATAAATAACAACACTCTACTTCTTTCTGCAATCAAAATTATTGATCAGTTGTTACAATTTTGAAAATTTCTACACCTCTTTTCTATTAACAGAAATCTACAACATTTTCATGACCACATTAAATTTAGATTCAGTTTTTCATCAAATAAATGATATTCCTATGGGTTTGAACTATTCAACACAAATTTGTGTACACTCAAAAAGAAATTAACAGTTTAGATTTACGTAATTTTTATTACAAAAAAAGGGGGGAGCTTTATAACAAAAGAAGAGATTTCAATTTTAACACAATGAAATTAATTCACTTGGAATCTAGCATTTTGGAAAGAGAATTTATTAATTAATATTAACTAAAGTTTACTTTAATCTAAGTTGATTAAAGTCAACTTCTTAGATTCAAAAATATTTATACTGAAGGTATTTACTTCAAGAAGAGATCTTTTCAATCAATTCATTAACAGAAAATGGAATTCCAAAATATTATGTTAATTTTCTCTGAAAAGAGAAGGCATTAATTATTAGTTTGTCCGGAAAATAATGCAGGTTTTTGACCTATATCTTTAAAGTACCATAACTCAACTCAAAAACAATTTTATTATTCAAAATAAGCACCAGCCGAATCAATGCATTTTTGCTAATGAGATATAAGTTTATTTATGCCGGTAGAATAAAATTCTGGAGTTCTGGATGCGATAAAGGTGTCAAAGGCGTTTTTGGCTTTGTCTTGGTTTCTGAAGCATTTCTTCTGCAGAATGTTATCCAGATGTTTGAAAAAGTGGTAATCGGTTGGCAAGAGGTCGGGCGAATATGGGGGAAGAGGGAGTGTCTCGTATCCCACTTTGTTCAATTTCTGTAGGGTCAGTTGCATGACGTGCAGTCGAGCATCGTCATGGAGAAGAACTGGCCCCTTTCTGTTGACCAATGCCGAGCACATGCGTTGCAATTTTGGGTGCATTTCGTTGATTTGCTGACAGTACTTATGTGTCGTAATCGTTTCGCCCAGATTTAGGAAGCTGTGATGGATGAGACCGGCCACCGTTGGTACCATTTGGTACCACCGTTGAACTATAGATTCATTAACCCTTTTCTCGCCCCATACTTCGCTGACATTTCAAGCCGTTCGTGCTGCTCTGCGGCCTAGCTTGTACTCCTAAAAGCAAATTTGCCGAAAATCCTGTTTTGACATCTAAAGAAAAACACCTAGTAAATATTTTAAAAAATAATTTTGGAACAAAATGATTATTATAAACATATAGATCAAAAATAGAGCTTCAAAATGATATATAAACCAATGTAATTCAAAATATTTTTGTTGCTAAAAATGTACAGGAAACATAAATAATTGCAAAAACCTGCATCTTTTTCTGGACAACCCGATACCAAATTTAATCTCTGTTTTATTGTGACATGATCATGTTATTGAAAAACTCAAAAAAGAGAATAAAGCAGGATGGCAATTAAAATTAGAGGCTTATATATACGTGTTAAAAGGAAATTTTAATAAGGATTTATGATTTATTTTTAACTATTTAATGTTATTAGGATTGTTACCTCACCATTTACTTTGATAATAGCTTAGAAGTTACAAAATTTTACTGCATTATTTCGCCAATAGTATTAGTTTATAGAATATACTTTTAGCCAAAATTGCTATGAGTCTTACAGCTGAAAATTAGTAAATTCAAAATTAGCCTTTTAGAGTAATTATCTGTTTTTTTTTTTTTTTTTTTTTTGTTATTATTATTATTATTATTGCGTAAAAGATGTGAATTTTTTAAATCTAGAGGTTTCTCATTTTTTACAGTAATGCATTTTTAAATTTTTTTTTTTTTTTTTTTTTTTTAAGAGAGAACTGAATTTAGTTTAGGATAGTCTTGACTCTTTGAGATGAGGAGTAAATATTTTTTAAAAGGATTTCTTTTGGGGAAAGAGGGAGACACGCAAATGATCTAGAAGGACAAAATGTTCATTCAGTATTTCTTAATGTTTTAAATAATTATTCCCGAGTCTATTTGAAGCATTAAGTTATGAATAATTAATATGCAGATTGTCATAAGTTTTAAAAAATTAAAATTTTGTTTTCATATTTTAAAGAAATCTTTACCTAATTCAAAATGCTTTATTAGTAACTAACTGTTTTCTTAATCTAAGTTTACAGTTAAAATGTTTCTCAAACTTTCCAGGATAATCTTTATGGTAAAAAAAATTATTTGGTAGAATTATATATATCTTATATATAAATCTGCGCTGCACTTCACTCTGAATAGAGTATGTAAAAGGTATGCAGCTAGTCGTTCAAAATATTATAATTAAATCATTGTAATGCTTGCATATTTTAATGCTGTTAATGTATTGAAGTGGGCCATTATCAATCTGAATTAGGTATGCTTCTTGATCACACAATTATCAGCCACACAGAAATCTTCAAAAAATATTTGCGAAAACCTTTCAGAGGTAAAGATGTTAATGGGAAAGTACTGATAATTTTTATTATCGAACAGTTCTTTTTTATTAGAAACTTTTTCTTGTAAATATTTTCATATATATAAGCATTAATATGGTGGTTGAAATTATTGGTATTTTCTTTTATATAATTTTTGAATATATCCCAAAGGTAAAAGTCGGGAAGGTGATCAGGAAAGAAGACATACAAAAGGCTGTAATTGTAAAAGATCTTACTGCCTGAAAAATTATTGTGAATGTTATGAGGTAAGAGTTTGAATTAACAGTGTTCGTTGAAGATATAACTTTTAATTTCATGCAAGTAAAAAAAACTGATTTTTTTTTCTTTTGATAATCTGATATCATATCCTATCTTTAGGCAAAAATACTGTGCACAAATTTATGCAAATGTATTGGGTGTAAGAATTTTGAAGACAGTTCAGAGAGGAAAACTCTGATGCATTTGGCAGATGCAGCTGAAGTAAGAGTACAGCAACAAGCTGCTGCAAAGACAAATTTGTCTTCACAGATTCTTGATATCCCTACAAAACCACCTGTTATGTCAAGAACTGGTGAAAGGTAATTTATATTTCTGATATTAAAATATAGAAATGTAGTATCTTGTCAGTTAGAACTTTTCTTTGTTGTTTTCATGAATACATTTACTGGTTTTAGATTTTTAATCAATTAGCATAAATTACCTGTAATTTCTTGCAAACTCCTTGTCATCAAAGTGTCCTTAGGCTGAATGAACTAGGTAAATTAATTTTTTATTTTAATTAGCTGCATGAAGGATACACATTGTTAAGCATGTTTGCTTATTTACTATGCATAGTTTTATTAAAAGTCTAAAATTATGTTTTAACAGAAAGAAATAATTAATAGGATATATTTCCTCAAGTTTCATAGCGAATTATTCCGTTTTAGAGGTGAAGGAGTTATCCTACTCCTAACAATAACTTATTTAAAATTAATATCGGAATCAAATTATTTTAACTTCTATATAAAAAATATTTGAATATCAGTACTTAGCGATTTACATATCTAATATTTCATAAAATTGCTGTTACTAACTAAAGCCATTATTTGGTGGGACAATCTGCAGATTTAACATGTGAATATTATTTTATTCTCTGGAGATATTTTCTTAAAATGAATTAGTTTGATTTTAGTTCATAATAATTTGAGAATGTAAAGGAAATGGTGTGTTTACTGCTGAAACTAATTTAGTATCTTTAATTTTGTTGATCAGTAAGAAAATTATCAGTCAATAAATGAAATTGCTAAACACATTTGAAGTTTATCATACATTATTTATGTTTATTTCATGCAGATTGCCTTTTGCATTTGTTACTGATGATGTTTTAGAAGCTACTTGTTTGTGTCTCTTGGCTCATGCCCATGATGCTGAGAAATGCCATGCGTCTGAAGAGGAAATTGAAAGATTAGTTTTACAAGAGTTTGGACGTTGTCTTATGCGAATTATTGATTGTGCAAACAAGACAAAAGGTAAACAAATATTGATTATTTTAAAATCTGAGAAAAGTTGTTGCTGATAATTAGAAATATTTTAAACCATTTGAATTTTTTTAAAGCCTTTTATTCGGTGGGGAAAATTACAATGCGGTATAGTTATTCCATAGTATAGTATTATTACTGCATCATATAGCCAGGCCAGATCTGAAGATTGATAAAATACTGTGAGAGGAAATTAATATTTATTCAAAAGCTTTATTTAGTCCTTTCTCATTACCTCATTTGGGGTTACAAAATAAACAAAGTCTGCAGTTATATCATACGTAAATGTGTTGCTGTTGTCCTCAAAGTTAATAGGTGTTTTCAGTGTGTGAATTAGTTAAACATTTAGTATAACTAAGGTAACCACCTTTTCCTGATGAAAACATAGAACTGTTGAATTATTTATGCATAATTTAAACCAGTGATTTCCGTTTATAAAATAAATGTCAGCCCCATTTTTACAACCATGCATTATTGTAGCCATTTTGTTAATCTTCTCTTCAATTTTGGTACTTACATATTATTTTGTAAACTGACAACAGTCAGAACAGGTTAGTCTCAGTTATGGATAAGGATGACAACACAACACACTTGTAATATCTGCAATCTCATTTAACCCTAACCGGTTCTTGATAAACCACCTTTTTTTTATGAAAAAGGATATAAATTATCTGTAATTGCTGTATTTTTCCCTGCCCTTTTTTGGAGGGGAGGAGTAATTAAATTTTGGATCTAGCTTCTGTAGCTATGAATTATTTTCAAGCTATGGATCATTTTCAAACTTATGGGTTCCTAAGATAAAAAAAGTATGTATTAATGAACACAGTGTGGTACTTTATTTGAAAACAAATAAATGATGGTGGTGCGACATGAGAAATTATGCCAGAAGACTGTTCATTCAAAAAAGAATGTGGTTTGAAGGCTGTAGAATCACATTTGTTATTGCCCACTTACAGCTGGTTGAGAGAATTAACATCTGCTGAATGGGAAAAAGAACAGCTGAATATGGGCGAAAAAACAGTAATAAATTGAAATCACCAATGAGAGGTTATTAACCCTTTGTTGCATACAAATAATCTAGAGAAAATGTTTATTAACGAAAATGTTTGTATTTTTTCTACTTAAAATAACCTTAGTAATAACAAACAAACAAAATAATAATAATAATAATAATAATAATTTTATTCAAATTTCATTTTAAATAATTGTTACAGTTTGTTCACTACAGTGGACAGCATGCATATACGTACTTGCATACAAATCTCTACCCAATGATTTACGGTCATTGCATATGAAATCATTTCCTGCTTTGTTTGCAGTGATCATTATTATCTTCTAAATGGTAAGTCTAAAATTGACATGTACATACAGATCCACCAAACTACCTTCATTTCATCGATTGTGACTGAATTCATTTTGCTACGATTTTGTAACCTGTACCTGTTGGATTCAAATGTTCTAGAAATTTCTTGCCAAACATAAACATTTCCAGTGGTGTTTTAGCTTGATAAGCAGTACATTCTAAACGGTCATTGCATATGAAATCATTTCCTGCCTTGCAGTGTAACTGAAAAGGCATTCCAAACCTGGAAATCTACTGCTGTATCATTACTGCTACTACCATGTTAGCCTCTTGATCAGATATAATATATGCTTCAAGCCACTTTGTGAAGTAATCATTGACAACAAAGGTGTATTTGTTGCCATCAGCTGTTCGTGACAGTGGTTGTATGATGTCAAAGATGTGATGTTCAAAAGGCACTCCTACATTGTATTGTTGTAGCTTCCCTGTGCTGCATTTCTTCAGTCTTCTGCCCCACACAGGCATCGCAAGATTAGCACCATTTCTGCATGTCTGCTTTTGCATTACTCCAGTAGAAATGCTTTTGAACTCTAAGGAAAGTCTTCATTAAGACGAAGTGGCCTCATATTGGACTGCTATGTAATTCTCTAAAAACTTCCAGGATCTTGGAAGTGTCTGCTGGCATCAGAAAGCCTTTCCATCAACCCATTCAAATTTCTTTTACAAGACGCCATTTCGAATATGGAGCGAGTCCCACAGAGCCCCATATTGTTTGTTGTAGAACTACAAATCACAATGTCCTGCCGAGTAGGTTTCTTAGTTGAAGACTCCATTAAATCAGTTATGTCAGTTATGGGTTTTTGTCTTCCAACTGGTCTTTCCTGACCTCTCCATCACTCCATGGGTCTCAATCAGCCAAAGTTGAAACTTAAATTGCAGCCAGATTAATATGCTCATATTTTGCTTTGACCTGGAACAATATATCGCAGCTTTCTGGGCAGGGTCTTCTAGGTAGGGTATCGGCATTTCTGCGTGTTGATCAATTCCTGTGACAGATAGTTAAGTCATATTCCTGGAATCCATATCCGTCTGTCTAATTGGCCTTGAGGACTCTTGGAATTTAATAGCCAGGTCAACGATGCACAGTCTATGCAGAGCAGGAATTTTCTGCCTTAGAGATAATGGTGGAAATGTTCCATAGCTTGAATTATGGCAGCATCTCTATTCTGGTGACATAATAATTCCCCTTCAGTTTAGATAGGCACTTGTTCCAGCATGCTATGACAGTTCTTGACCGTTTATTTTTTGTTACAAAACAGCACCAACACTTGTTGCTTGCATCCATGTAAAAAAAAAAAGTGGTTTGTCAAGCTGAGGATATGTCAGAATTGTCACAAATTTTAAAGCCTCCCTCAGTTTATTAAATGCATTCTTTTGTCTGCAAGAACTTGTGCTTGCTTTCTGTTAGTTTGTGAAGGGGTCTTGCGATGGAAGAAAAGTCCTTTGTAAATCTCCTACATAGTAGGTACAAACCCCAGGAAACTTCTCAGCTGATGGACATTTTCAGAGTATCTCCAATCTTTAATTGCAAAAACTTTTTCTGTATCTGTATGCATACCTTAGAGATGACATGTCCAAGGTAAATCGCTTCTGTTTGAACAATTTACATTTGGCAGGACTTAACTTCAGATTGGCTTCTTTAATTTCTGAAGTGCATTCCTAATATTTTCTAAATGCTCTTCAAAACTTTAAGGATGATGGTATCCCAGGTATATCAGACAGTATTTGTGGGAAAGACATTGTAGCATGGTATGCGTGAGGTGTTCAAATGTTACTGGCACATTACATAATCCAAAGAGCATCACCTTGAAGTGCTGGAGTCTTTGTGCGGTAGTACATACCATCTTTTTTTTTCATTCATCAGGGTGTATTTCTACCTGTCAATATTCCACTCTTTAAATCCAGTACCAAAAACCTTTTGCTTCGAGAAAGAGTGTCTAGAATGTCATCAATTCTGGGAAGAGGGTAGCTATCTTTCTTTGTAAGCCGGCAGTAGTCAACTCAAAATCTATTTCAACCATCTTTCTTTCTGACCAAGACAGTGGGAGAGGCACAAGGACTTGCTGATGGCTCGATAACGTCACTTTTCTTGCATAAAAGGTTTTCCTACCTCTTCTTGTTTATCAATTGCTAGACGTCTTGGATGTTGGTTGATTAGTGGATGATCCCTTGTATCAATTCTGAGCTGTGTCAGACTGGTTCAACCTACTTCAGAAGACGAGCGGGAGAAAAAAATCTTGAAATTCTTGTATCACATATTCAGCAGCACTCCTCTTTTCATCATTCAGTTGTGTATCCTGTAATAACTCCGTTGTTAGGCTCTCTGAAGATACAGTAATTGGAGGTCTATTGGCTTGTCACTGGAGTACTTGGTGCAACCATTTTGCCTTTTCTAATGGTTTTTGCTTTATCAGGAACATTGGCAACTCTCACTGGAATAACTGTCCTTGATAGGTTGAAAAGTGCTGAGGTTACTTGTACTCCTCGCAGGATATTGCAGTTCTTAGAATATTCGGTTATACTGTGCTAGATATTTCTATTTTCAGGTATGGATCCATGCAGTAAAAGTTCTGTTCTGGTTCCTGCTGTACCATTATCTTGAGCTATGATTTGGTGGACACATTTAAATTGTTCTTCTTTAATTTGAACCAGGGTTATGTCCTCAGTTGCAGAGTGCAGTTAGTCCAAGGAAAAATTGTATTTCCTTAGAAAGTCTTATCTGAATATGCAAGGATGTGTTATAACTGCCACATTAATCTTTATTGTAGCAAAGGCTAATGTAAGAGTTGCTCCTCCATTGCTCTTGTCGCTGGCTTTCAGTCCCATTTCTGACACCAAAAATTATTATAATAATAATAATTTTTGGTGTCAGATGTCAGTCGGGTTCATAATGGATTGAATGCACAAAGAACCCATGATAGCTGGATAATAATAGTGATTAAAAGAAATGCTTTAATGTTCCAGGACTTTCCACAAAAATACTCCAACAGCTCCTCTGAGTATCACAGAGCACAATCAGTAGTTACACTTCAGACAACTAAGAACACTAAACACAGATCTGTGGAAAGTGCATCTAAAGAGCAAAGCTCACACTGAAATAGCTCATTACTTTGAAGTAGACTCCGAATTGAAAAACAGAGCAGACGCTTGTTCTGGTTCTTATATTGTTTCACCTGGCCGTTGAGAAATCTCTAGTACCTTCCATTTCATGAAATTACTGGAAGGTATGTACACTGCGCCAAAAAAAAGGGGGGGAACAGTTCTATATCTCGCCTTCTACTGAGCTGATTGACGAAATTCAACTTGCGTTTTTCATGTTTCTAAAGCATGACTTAGGCTCTATATTAGATTTATATACAGCATTGTTCTAATACACTGGTGTGCAAAAATTAAGGACGAAGTCGAAAAATTAGCATATCAGCTGAACGAAGAGGCAGAGCGGACAGAAAGACCAATCAGGAGATTAAGTAAGGTGATGTATGGTAGCACATGTGCAGATATGCAGGTAGACGTAATGGGGGAGTGTCTGAGTAGTATAAAGCATGTTGTCAGTGTAAGATCAGTATTTCTGTCAAAGAGATTGTACGCCGTATAGCAGTTAAAATCACACCGAGTTGCTGCCTCAGCAAGAAATGGCGAATAATCAATCTGTTAGACGACATCTGGATGCTTTTACCCAAGGTCGAATCATTGGGAAGTTGGAGGAAAGCTGCAGTGTGACAAGTGTGGCTGCAGAGTTTGGAATTGCTCACAGCATCGTTTCACGACTTTGGAGACAATTTCAAACTACAGGAACAGCTATCCGGGGGTTTAGTAGTGGTCGTCCACGAGGAACCACACCCGCAGATGACCGGTATATTGCCTTACAGGCCAGAAGAAACAGGCGGCAGACAGCGAGAGAAACCGCTAGACACACGACACAGGCCACTGGACCACTGATATTGCATTTTACCGTGGCCAGAAGACTGCACGGTGGTGGTCTGTTTGCACGACGCCCTGTACGCTGTGTACCTCTAACGCCTGCCCATCGGAGAAGGCGTTCTCTATGGTGCCGGGAACACCGGAATCGGAGAGACAATGAATGGGGACGAGTACTCTTTACAGATGAGAGCAGATTCAGTCTGAGTAGCGATTCTCATCGCATACTCATCTGGAGAGAGCGGGGAAGCCACAATCATCCCTCGAACATCATGAAAGGGACAGGTATGGAGGTGGCGGTGTTCTCGTTTGGGAAGGCATCATGCTTGGTAGTCTTACAGACCTTCACATCTTCGATGCAGGTTCACTCAACGGGACCCGTTATTGTAACGAGGTTCTTCTTCCATATGTGCGTCTTTTTAGAGGCGCTATGGGTCCGCAGTTCCTTTTCATGGACGACAATGCACCATGTCATCGCACAGTAGCTGCCGAACAGCTCTTAGAGAGTGAGGATATTGAACGTATGGATTGGCCGGCAAGATCTCCGGATCTCAATCCCATCGAGCATGTATGGAAATTTCTAGGCAGACGCTTGGCAGCTCGTACCTTACCACCAGTAACGATTCCGGAGCTTCGATTGGCGCTGCAAGACGAATGGGCAGCAATGCCTCAACAACTCATTGACACCCTCATTCTCAGCATGGGCAGATGCTGTGAAACCTGCCTAGCAGTCAGGGGAGATCATATCCCCTATTAAAGACCGGATGTTTCTTGCTAGACACCCATCACAGGGATGTTTCGGCCTTCAGTCGCATTGCACTCCATGCTACCTTTTCAATAAAGCTTCTTTTTATCCCTCTGATTTCTCTTTTAGTAAGTGTTGCTTACATTACTCATGTCCTTATGTATTGGGGATCTTACGGTATTAAATGTATCAAACTTTTTCTGAAATGACATGCCAATATTTTTTTCCATATTTCAATTCTGCGACTCAAATTACGCCAAACTGCCAAGTTTTGTAAAGATCGCACAATTAGTTTTTTAAACATTAGCCTTCAAAATTTTAGCTCCTCAGTGTTGAGTTTGGTATATATTTATAAATATCTCTTTTTTTATTAAATTTATTTGATTCTTCCTTTCACATTTCGAAATTTAGGTTCATTCCAAATAACATTCGCCCCTTGTTTATGATTTGTATTTAAAATTTGTATTTTTAAATAATTTTTATAAATTTTTTGAAAAAAATTTTGAATTATAACCTATAAAATTTTTACAATCATCTTAAAGTAAATGTATTTCTAAGCATATCTGCAAAAAATTAGAATTTTTTATTCAAAATTTCCAAAGATATACGTGAATTTATATATTGGCACGTTTCTAAATTTGGCATATTTGTTGAAAGCGAAAATAACATCAAATATGGTTTACCCACTTAAGTTGAAATTATTTGAAAGTAAGAACAAATTGACTTTTTTTCCCGCTCATCCACAATGTAAAACGGTAGGAATGATGTGACCTTGTTTCCGCTCCTGCACAAATGAAGGGAAAGGAAAATAGGTTGCCATATATTAAGAAGTTCGGCAAGTGAAATTTTTGAGTTTTTCGTAAATTTCACACCAAATTTTACATTTAGGCATAATTTGGATCGTAAAATCGAAATATGAAAAAAAAATGGTATATTATTTCAGAAAAAGCCCCATTTTGTGTCAAAAAACATATGTTAGAGCAATGCTATATATAAATTCAATATATATTCTAAGTCGCGCTTTTGAGACATGAAAAACACAATTTCAATTTCGTCAATCGGCCCAGTAGAACGGGAGATATAGAACTGTCTTCTTCTTCCCCCCTCTCACACTGTACAGTTAAAGCTATATCTAAGGGCTGGATATGATTACAGTTACGTATAGGTATCAATTACAATTACAGTATATATTTATATTTACCAGTTACAGTTATACAGGAACCGAACCTCAATTTCGTCATATGGTCGCTTGGTTTAGCGAATTTCTATGTTTTCTTGGCGTATGGTGAAAAAAATCAGAGGCAAAAACCTATGCCAATTTGGCAATATCCTTGCTAATTTAGCAATGTAACCATTTACCTCAATATTAAGTAGACTCTCCAAGTAATCTTATTTTTCTGGCAGAACATCACTCCTTAGGACTTTTCATGTTACATTACACGAAATTTGTTATAATTATAAAAAGAAGTATTTTATGAGAAAGAACAAAAATATCAATGGCTGATATCTACATTTTTTACAGTCAGTGAATGCTATTAAATAAAATGAGAGTGGCCGGCTTTAGCTTCAGAATGTATAACTTAAATGTATAAAGTGTAAGCTAGAATGTAACAAATTGGTAGACTTCACAATTTCAGACAAACCTACCTACGTGTTGGGTGCAAAATGTCAGAATGGACGCAAAATTATGATACTTATGGGAAGTGTGCTTTTGTGGTTTAAAGTTTAATTTCAACTGATTCTGATGCATTTTGCTTTAAATTAATCTTAAAGATGTAAAACGTGTTTTAAAAAGGAATTTTAAAAAATTGATTTTTGAAATTTGAAATCTATTATCTCTCCTTATATAAGATGTAAACATTTTCTGTAATTTACATTGAATCTAAGAGCAGGAGCTGTTTTCCAAATATTTTTATTAACTTAGCTAAAAATACTGAAAAAGAAATATTAACTCATTCTGCACTTTGAAGTTATTAAAAAGTTTTTGGATGCTTTTTATGTCTGTATCTTTGTCATCCAATGAAGTGTTTGTAATTTCTGAAATTACTTTAAACTGTGAACAGCAGTAATCAGTTATAGACAGTTTTGTTGCCTGGTCTTCTAGTGATTTGGGTTTGGGTGGTAAAGAAAAATATCTAAGGCCTTTTTCCTTGAACACTTGGATTCTTTAAGGAATTCAAAGAAATTTATTTTTACATATTAAATAAAAAGATCAACTTCAGGAATAAGACATCTAATTTCTTGACAATTATGTGTAAAGCTAAGGGTATTAAACAAAGCATAAATAAAAAGAGGACTTTGAGTATATTTTTCCCCATATGTTTCTGTGTCAATTAAGGATAACAAAACTCTTTCATGTTTTATTGCATCTTATCATTGTTGATTTCTTTGTATCACTATTGATTATCAGCAACAGATCTCTCTGTTGCATTCGTCATTTCATCAATATCTCTGTACCCCATCCAAGTAGTTTTCATTTCAGTTTTTGTTCCTTTAAAAAAACAAAAACTTATTATAAGATCATCAAGATAATTTTTTTTGGGGGGGTATGTAGATTTTTAAAGAATTGTTTCTTGCATAAACTTTTTCGAAAAAATATTGGTCTTCTGCAGAAGGATACCAGCTTCAAGAAAGGCTTTATATACGAGGGTAATTTGAAAAATAAGTTTCCCCTGTCGACTGTGGTCAGAGTTGTGTATGGATGTCAAAAAATAGAATGAGACATTAAAGATATGACATACCTTTATTTTTCCACATGGGTACCAAGTACATTGAGATATTTGTCATATCGCTTGATAAGCTTCAAAAAGCCCTCCAGGAAAAAAATCAGGGCTTTGCATATGGAAGAAGTGTTGAACGGCTTGTTTCTGGCGTGAAATGGTGGACCCACGTTTCCTCCCCCGTCACAATCCGAAACAGAAAGTCATTGCCATCTTCATGGCAACGCACGAGATGTTCCAGGCTGACCCCCATGCATTGTTCCTTGTGTTTCGAGGTCAATTGTCGGGACACCCATCGTGCTGACACTTTTCTGTATCGAAGAATGTCGTGGATGATGTTTTGAGCTTACTCGTGTGAGATTCCAAGTTCTTCTGCTACTTCTTCGATGGTGATACGCCGGTTCGGTCTAATCATGTCATCCACCTTCCTGACATTTGCATCTGTAGTGGTCGTGCACGTCCGTCCAGCTCTCGGTATGTCCTCCACTTACTGTTGCCATCACTGAATGTGCGACACCATCTCCGCACCATTTGCTTCGACATCACACCTGGCCCATAGACTTCCACGAGGCGGTTATGAATTTCTGTTCCTGATACTTCACGTGCCCATTCATAGCGGATAACCGCTCTCACTTCCTCCTTTGACCACCTCCTTCGACACACAAGGAACAACGCATGGGGGTCAGCCTGGAACATCTCGTGCGTTGCCATGAAGATGGCAATGACTTTCTGTTTCGGATTGTGACGGGGGAGGAAACGTGGGTCCACCATTTCACGCCAGAAACAAGCCGTTCAACACTTCTTCCATATGCAAAGCCCTG